>NC_139027.1:100103769-100775747 GCF_964662115.1 Mustela nivalis | reverse complement strand
GACCATTAATTTTTGTTCTTATACAGCATAAACAGGACAAAATTGTAGGAAGACCCTGAATAGTCACTTATATTAGCATTTTGTCCTGCTTTCATCTCACTCCTTGACTCTGCACTTAGCCAAGGGGTATTAAAAATCGGAGGGACGCCTGGGTGGCTCAGTTGGTTAAGCAGCTGCCTTCTGCTCAGGTCATGATCCCAGCGTCCTGGGATCAAGTCCCACATTGGGCTCCTTGCTCAGCAGGGAGCCTGCTTCTCCCTCTGCCTCTGCCTGCCACTCTGTCTGCCTGTGCTCACTCTCTCTGACAAATAAATAAATAAAATCTTAAAAAAAAAAAATCAGAAATATTTCTCTTGGCCAACCAGACAGACCTCAGTACTCCATCGTCAAGACCCATATGATACCCAGCAGCTGGGGTGACACTGGTGCAGAGCCTGAAGCACCAATGTTGAACACAGGTATGCCTTTGATCCTGGCTGTCCTAGCTGCCTCTGCCCTCAAACACTAGCTTACTTTTAAGACACAATTTAGTACCACACTGACTAGCTTTTAAAAATCCCTTTTACTATTTTATTGCTTTTTAAATTCCTTAATATTATTTGTAAATTTAGTAAGTTTTATGCAATTAAGTCTGAAAATACTGTATTTGCTAGTTGCCCTTCCAGGTGAAAAAATACTCTTGAAGAGGATAGTTCAAGTCAAATAGCTTGGGCAGTGAACAAAACAAGAAAAAAAAAAAACAAATCAGGCAAATATTTTTTGCTTGAGGATATGAGCAATGTGTCAACAAATGTGTTATCTCTGTGCTACTTAAAGTTTTCTTTTTTGGTATTATAGTTGGTTACCTTTAGGTTTTTCACATGTTCTAAACCAAGTGTAAAATGTATCCTGGATTACGGTAGCTTCTTTCTGCTGTAACGTACTAGGGGATGTTTATCAGTACTCCAGGTAGAGAGGATGCCCTTGTCCAGTAAGGTTGGGAAACACTCGAGCATTGCTACAGGGGTCATCCTGTACAGTACTGTATCTAAGGCTCCCAGAAGCTGAACTGTAAAGAGATTTGATTAACAAGGCTCAACTCTTTATCTGGGGTTTCCCAAACTTACTTCAGCAGGGGGCAATGTTATTCACAGCACATGTATTACTATTCTTGAAGCCATTATAGAGTTCAACCACTTGGGGAAACTGATTACAGCATAACTGAAATTTGACTAAAACATCCTGGTAACAAAAACACCTTGTTCAGAAATATAGTAACTGTAAATTATTTCCCAACTAGTGTTTTCAAAAGCAGATGGCTACTATATTTAGAAGTTAAATTAATCCAAGCACATTCAATTCTACAAAGATTGAATTTGTTTAGGAAAGTAGCTGGGGATGAACATTATACTGAGCAGTCACAATGTGCCAGATATATTCGATTTCTAATGTAATCCTCAAAATGAGTTGGCAGAAGCCCGTATGAATGAAGCACTGAAAGATTAAGTTACAGATAACGAAGTGGCAGCTGGGAATGGAACTTGAGCCTGTGACTGAAGATGTGAAGAATTCAGAAGTTTCAGGTGAGTACACTAAGTATCTACGAAGAAGACAAAGATGAAAAAAACACTTTAAAAGTTACTGTAGAATGTAACTTGAATACTTCTCGAAAAACACTTTTTGAAAGGTGCAGGTCCATCTAAAATAGTTGAAGGCATTACCTCAATTAGATTTCCTAATGCGTGATGTGGACAAAAAAAAAGTTTGGACTCCGATAAATCCAGTGGTTAAAAAAGTTTACTTGCAACCCCCACTTCTCACTAACGTAAGAGCATTTTAAAAATAATTCAGAAAGTAGCTATCAAAGACTCCAATGGTGAAATATACAAAAACTTATGGAGTCACAAGAGTTCCGAATGATTAATTTATAAAAATAATAAAACATTTATCAATATCAACAAGAACATCAGGATTCACTCTCATCAATGTCCTTATCTGGGTCTTGCTCAGCAGCCTCCTTTTCCTGTTGCTGTTTCTTCCAAAGTTTGGCCATGGCCAGGAGCTTGAGGTTGGGTTGGTTGGCAGCATCTTCTGGAAAGATGTAATCATAGTACTCTTCCCAGCCTGCATCAGACTATGGAATAAAAGTAGAACAATTAAAAGATAAGCCAAAGACGGCTGAAATACACTATAGTTAAAGTGGAGATTTTTCACTGCAAAACCCCAGAGATTCAAGACGCATTCCTTATGTTCATTTATAAAACATCAAAGCCCATCACAGAAAAAAGGCCGGGCCTGCAAGACTGGGGTGAAAAAGTAGCTGCTGAGTAACTGGGTGATGGACATTAATAAGGGCATGGGATATACTGAGCACTGGGTGTTACATAAGACTGATGAATCACTGAGCTCTACCTCTGAAACTAACAGTATACCATATGTTAGTTAACTGAATAAAGAAAAAAGTAGCTGTTGGGGTTGGTGTTACTGCAAGTGGAGCTCACAGAGCTAAAAACCAGGGAAAAAGCCTGAAGATTAAAGCACAGGTCCTCTCTAGCCAAATGTATCTCCACCTCCATCTTGAGTTTTCTAAGATTTTAAATTTTTAAAGGTTTACTTAATACTTAGTAGCAAAAGTCATAAATCTGTGCACTATTATTCTGACTCCCTGCCCTTAACAGCCCCACCTCAAACTGGTCACTGATTTGGCTTCCTAGCACTGCTCTAATTCCAGCTTCCACCATCATTTGCTCTGCTTACAACAGCTTCCTGACAGGTCCTCCTCTGATCTAAGCCCCTTGGAATATGCCTGCTGAAGCCAGCCATCGGGTCATGTCATTTTGTGTATAAGAGCCTCCCGATAGCTTACAAAGTCTCTAGATTGGGTTCTACCTAAAAGCGGAGTTTCATTTCGCTCTATTCTGACATCCTGCTTAATGCTCCAGAAATAATACCACACTTTATATAGCTTCCTGAAATCAACCTTTGCCAATTGTCTCCCATCTCCACCCCTGGGTGGTCTATACACCCTGCTCTGTTTCCATGGTAGCCAGGCTGCCTGCTCCGATGCTCAGATTGTACATACGGCACTTAACAAGTAGAAGGTGCTCATCTGACATGAGATGACCAGCTCCAGGGTCTCAGTTCTTACCCCATCATCAGCCTGGACCTTTCTTCTCTTCTTGACTTTCTCTGGCATGAGTTTGTCTACTCTCTCCTTATCCGATACTGTTCCAAATTCATCTTCAAAGCTTCGCCATGATTCCAGCAACATAAGTCTCTCTTCCTTTTCTTCACAGTTCCTCATGGTTTTGTTAGCCTCTTCATAAATCTGTCTGCATTTAGCCAAACTTCCCTCTTTCCCTGAAGACAGCTCAAACTGGGCAAAGCTGATCCATACCTTAAGAAAAATTATTATAGAAGCAAACTAACCATGGCATCCAGGAAAGGATCATGTAATCATGCTAATTTCTAGTTAAGGACATCTGAACATACTAATGTGTTCATCTGTAGTATTCCAAAGAACGTAATGATTATATGTTTCAATAATGTTGAATTATGGAATTATAGTCTGTTTCTATATCCAATTAGGTGTTTGAGATGGTCTTAAAATCCTGAAAAGAGTTTAACTTTTTATTCAATCCTGTGATATTGAAGTTACTCCTATGCAGTACAAATACTGACCTGGTATAAGCTTTATATTCCAAAGTCCTCTGAGACTCATGGGCTCTTTTCTAAAAGCAGGAAAAGCATTGAAACACACACAGACACACACACACACCCCAAAGCACTTAAAATACAGAAATATGGTGTTCCTTCAGAACTGCTCATTTAGGCAAAATCAAAGATCATCAACAGAGTGCAGGGTACCTTAACATGTTGTGTTCGCTGAAGCAATCTTCGGTAAAGATTTCGTGTTCTCTCAGTTTCTTCCTGTTCAATTTCAAAATCAATATACGATTTCCAAAGCACCTAAGAAAGAGACCTTAATAAGTCAGGCTTGACATTTAAAGAGCAACATGTCCCTATCCAAAGCTGAGCTTAACTACCATTCTGACCTAGGACATCCAGGAACCTAGGACTTCTATGAACAATTAAAGTACTGGCAAAATCGAGACAGTAAACACACTGGCATTTACAAGCTGGCCGAAACTTGGCTACCATTCTACATTATGAGATACAAGTCTCTGGATTCATCTTTGGATTTTCTTTCAGAGTTTTTCAATGCTGGACTTACCAAGAAAAGCTCAGAGACCTGTCAAATCTCCCAGACACTGCATGATCCTATCGCACACAACTGACTTTACCAGGAGAAGACATGCCTAAATTAGCCAGGATATACTCTTCTTACCTCTACTGTAAATTCCTTGATAGGACTGAGTTCACCTCAATGACTATTCAGTAAACAGCATACCTGTTAGGTGCTGCCTGTCAGGGAACAAGGATGGAGTAACATGTGGCCTGGACGCCTGGAAGCTGAGGCCAACTGATAGAACCATTTTATTTATTTATTATTATTTTTTTTGATAGAACCATTTTACATAAAGACCAGCCCTAATGCAGCTCGTAGGACCCAAGCCATAGATGCAGAGTCACATTAGGTCAAGACTAAAAGGCTGGGTGAGTTCAGCGGCTCTCAAACAGGTCTTAGCTGTGGTTTGGCGCCACCTTGTGGCTTAAGTTTAAATAGGGAAGGGACAATTTCAGGTCTCAGGCCAGGACAGTGGCAGTTTAATTTCAGGAATATGCTAGTGTAGGCAAAGCTTCTTTTGCTGACCCCATCTGGGAAAAACTGTGCCAGGAGAATCTGGGGATGTGCAGTTTCAGTCTTCATCCACTCTGTTCTCCAGTCAGGGCTGCCTGCTGCCTGTATACTTGCCTGTCCCATCCCCTTCAGGTTAGCCTTCCATTTGAAGAAGGGAGGAAGAGAGCCAGTCACCCACCCCATTATATCCTAACTCATCCTGGTATCATCATGGGGCTTTGCTGGACTGTGGTATCCTACTAGAGGGCTGCTTCTCCCACTCTCATCCTTCTATCCCCCCAACAGTAAAGTACTAATCTGATAAGACAAGACTGCAGGTGAGTTTATCTTTATACTCGAAAATGCCCAACATGTAGATGGTCATCTAAAGCAATACTAGGGAAGTATCTAAAACAAAATATTCATCTTGAGATTCTCACCTCTGGCATGTCTAAGCGTGGCTGACTGATAGCTAACTCGTAGATTGCCCGCGCTCTCTCAATATCACCGAGGATCGTTTCTAATTCTGCAAATTTAATCCAAGAAGTACAATTTTCAGGTCCAAATTCCAAGAACTTTTCATAAAGCTTCCGGCATCTGTCAAATTCTCGAAGCTGCAGTTCCAATTCTATGTAACCTTTAAATAACTTGTTTTTTGGACATTTGCCTATGGAAGTTCCCTGGAAAATAAAAGGACCAAACCACTGTGATATGTAGATTCAACCTGTGTACTGATGTCGCTGACCTGTCTCAATAGCTGTTCTCTGCTGAGGAAGAATGTGGCAAGCCATTCTTTCCCTCTGTGGTATCACACTGTCCACACTGGTTCTTGATGGAAGGCCAACGGAAACCCTCTACTGCACCCCGCTGTCAAGAGGGCCTGTGCCCACTGGTGCCTGTTCAGCAAGAGAGGGCTGCAGAACTGTCTGCATGAGTCCTCTGGATTTTACTTAGTTTCTCAGGAGCACCTAGGGAATATGGATGTCAGGCGGATGAAACCTCCCATAAATAAAGTGGTGATCACAGAACGAAAACTGCCTGACTGCCCACAGCCAGGGCAAGAGTGGCTTACAGAAGGACATCTGCATTTAAACAGCACTTGATCTTATTAAGAGACTTTAGAACAGCTATTAAGGGGAAGGTGCACGTAATACCCCCAGGGTTTGCACAAGATGATTCTACTCAAGAGTGGAATTAGATCTAATGTGATCTAACGTCAGATCTTTCCAGTCTGAGAAAAGATATGGTAACTGGCAGCTACAGATAAAGCTTCCAATGTTAAAATAGAGTAATTTAAATGTTATCACCCATTTTTTTCTTCAAAGGCCATGCATTTTCTGACACTTTATAACATCTCAGTTATAAAGGCAGAATACTTCTGTCACATTCTTAGTAGGAACTGTCCAACTTATAAACACTAAGAATTAATTTCCTTCTCAAAGACGTCAGTGATGATCTTGATCCTTCCTTTTTCCTCCCAAGATTTTATTTATTTATTTAAGAGAGAGAGAATGAGAGCATGCACACGCAAGCACAGGGAGAGGGGCAGAGACAGAAACTTCCAAGCAGACTCTGTGCTTAGCGGGGAGCCCAACGAGGGGGTCGATCTCATGACCCTGAGATCATGACCTGAGCTGAAATCAAGAGTCAGACGGTCAACCGACCAAACCACTGAGGGGCACCCCGTGGTCCTTTCTTTACTTACCAAAGCTCTTCTGGCAAATGGTAAATTTTTCTGTCTTATTTCAAATTGTGCATATAGTAACCACATCTTGGCAAATGTGAACTAGAAAACAAAAGCACAAAACACATCTAAAAGAGTTGTTTCAATTACACTAAAGCTAAAAATTTAATAAAAGGCCACATGCAATTAGATTTCCCTAAATATTCAGAACTAGGACAGATATATTTTCTTGTTTTTAAGCAAGTATGAGGTTGTTTATTTCACAAAAGTTACAAACAGTAATCTAAATACTTTATTGTACTGCATGGCCCTGCAGCCCCTACTGAGAATTGGTTTTGTTTTGCAGGTATGCTTGTAAGCAAGCAGAACACACCGTCTCTGTTCGGTCAACATCTCTACTTGTTTCTCATGTGGAAAACAGGGCAGAGATATTGTCTCAACCATTTCCAGAACTTGCACGCAAGTTCACCCATGCATAGATCTGTTCACTCGGATGCCAACAAACCCGTTTGTTGTTTCCTGCACATGCTGTGGCTCTCTGATGTTCATCTTCTTCCTTCCACTCAGTCTATTCCAATTACCCACACACCTCTGAATTTCTGCATTATTATCTGTATTGTTCATTTGTCAATACAGGCTGTCCTCTCAACCAGACTATAAGGTGTTTTCAGAGGCAAAGAGACAGTTTGTTCTCACTTAGGTTTTCCAGGGTGCCATGCACAGCTAACTATTCAAACAGTAAGTATTATTTCACAAGTAATAGAAGCAGGATTCTGACACTTCGGAACAGAACACTTAAAGCAAACATACCTTTTTATGAGGAATTAATTCCAAAGAAGCTTGATACACCTGTCTTGTCCTCTCGGGATCCTGTATTAGGATAAAATTTCACCAAATACTGGTCTGTTACTGATGCTGGTTTTACTAGCACTAGAAAAAAGGTACACTCCCAACCTGAGTGTTTTCACAGGGTGCTATTCTCAAATTCTTATTTCATCATTTATGATCAAACATGAACTACCTGTGGCCATCAGACTTTGGTTAAAGAACCAACAAGATAGCCATCAATCTCTGAGAGCTTGTCTGTAGAAAGGCTTCTGGCCTGATAGTAGAAAGAAAAAAGATGTTTTATAGTTTCAGACTGTCAGCAGAAAGATAGTCTTTCCCAATTAATTTATACACAACCAATTTCTGAAAATTCCACCTGCTCTTTACTCGAAGCAAAGATGTGTCATCCAGCTGTGAGCCCTACTTAGGAGGCAGCCCAGAAAACGATAAAAAATAAGCTAAAGACAGCCTCATCATTCCAAGTTCCAAGTGATAATCTTCTGCCTCAAGTTTAAACACAAAATGCAATAAAACAAAAACACCTCGCCTGGGCCAATGACAGAATGCCGAGTTTAAAAGGCTGCACAGAGAATAGGTAATTGCCAAATCAAGAATTAGGCTCCTGTTTCCTGGACTCCATGTGTCAGTACCTACCACCACCACCCATTACAACCGAGGTGTACATGCGGGTGTGAAGCAGCTGGGGAGGAGGCAGCCATCAAGAGCTGAGGCAGAATTCCTTTTTTACCTTGGCCTCCAATTCTTCATAGAGTGCGTAGTTGACCCACAGATAGATATAGCGCTTCCAGTGCCGCTTCTCCTGAATGGGTGGCACATTGGCAATGGCTCTTTCGTAGACTTCTCGAACAGTTTCTGCTTCTGCATCACTTTCCACCAAGCGTAGGTAATCAAACCATGCATCATAATTGTGTGGATTAGCCTAGAAAGACCACAGTTTAATGACTAGAAACCAAACCAAGAGCTACACTTGCTGGACTCTGTGAGGTTTTAAAAAAAAAAAAAAAAAAAAAGACACTAGATTGACTTCCTGTATTTTAGCAACTGTTTAGCACCTATCTCATTTAAAAATACCATTCCTGGGGCACCGGATGGCTCAGTTCAGCACCTGTCTTTGGCTCAGGTCATGATCCCAGAGACCTAGGATCCAGTCCCCGCACTGGGCTCCCCGCTCAGCAAGGAGTCTTCTCTCTCTGCCCCAACCCCAACTCATGCTAGCGCACATACTCTCTCTCAAGTAAATAAATAAAATCTTAAAAAATACTATTCCTGAGATTCTAGAAATAGAAAAGAAAGAGGAACATAGAGGACAGACTATTTGTCAGGCGTCCCACAGCAAAGCTGCTTTCATATACAACCCCCACCCCCGCAAGGTAATTAGTCAATAATTAGATGCCTACTTTAATAAATCTATTTGTTAATATGCCTGATTGCATATCGTTATGTCTAGATTTGAAATTACAGTGGATGATGGGTATTAAGGAGGGCATGTGATGTGATGAGCACTGGGTGTTGTATGTAATTAGTGTATCACTGAACATTATGTCAACTGAATTTAAATTAAAAAAAAGGAAAATAAATAAAACTTTAAAAATAAAGAATAAAATAAAATTCCAGTGGAATCAGAACCATGGTCACAAATGTGAAACCTGCCTTTTCAATTAATAGTCATTTATCTTGAATGTTACCTTGCTGACCCTATTTAACACCAGACTCGGTCCTTTGGCCATATCCTAATTCATCTGACTAAGCCAAAGTTTTTAGATGCACAGCAGACCAGTGAAGGAAAATGCTACTATCTTTGAGCTCAAATCAAAACAGTACATCAAATAAAGAGATAAGAATGAAACCATATCTACAGTATGTGTTTTGTTCACTACCTTTAAGCTTAAAAGGTAGTGTAGGAAAACTGTTGGGCTCAATCTCTGACTCTTCCACCTTCAGAGACGAATTCACATGGATTCCCAGTTTCTGCTCAAGTTCTACGGCGCCCCATCAGCAACCAACAGTGACTTTCAACGTGTGGGTGGGAGAGCAAACCCAAGCTCTGCTTGCTGGCTTTCCTACAAGCCCCGCTGACTGCTGTTGCACTGGTTGCCAATCATGGCAGATGCGTCAACAAGAGCGTGATCCCTGGGAGCCCTCGCTTGCTATCCTCACTTCACCGTTGCTGCTGCTGGCCAGCACATCTCTGTCACCTGCGGGGTTTGGCGTCTGCACCAATGCTCACCTTCACCTCTTCCTCATACTGGAATCTTCGCTTGCTCACAATGATGTCTTCAATACCCCGTCGATCACCGAACTTCTTCTCAAAGATGGTATAGTTTTTAAAGAGTTCTTGGGCCTCCTGCTTTGAAATTCTATCCAGGGCATACTTGTAGATTACTCGTACCCTTTCGAACTAAAAGCAGACAGGAGGATTACTTCTACAACACAATACTCTCACTTGAGCCACAACTTGAAAGGTAATTATGACATAATATATTACTTGTTAGATTCTGTGGTCTCAAAGTGTCCAAAGTAAGACTTTTCTTCCCCTTGCTGAGGTATTTGTCAGGGCGCACTGACACTCTCCTTTGAGCTCTATACGATCTACCTGACACTGCCAGTGGGGTGTCATCTGTGCATCTCAGACTAAATAGGTCCCAAACTGACTTGTTACTCACCCCCAAATCTGGATCTCTCTGTCTTCCCAGTCTTAGTAAGCAACAGCTACTGTCGTGCACCTGCTCAAACCCAAGCCTCAAGCCCTAGGAGTCCTCCTTGATTCCTCTCCTGTCCTCATCTCCCACTTCACTACTTCAAAGAGCCCTGCCACCTCTACCTCTTCAACATAGCCTTCTCTTCTCCCCATCTCTCCCACCCCCACCACCATCTCCATTTCTTCCATGGCCATGTCAACAGTTCCCCTGCTTCCACTTTTGCCATGTTCTTCACAATACAGTCTCCACAGATTAGCTAGAGGCTGTCTTTAGAATGTAAATCCCATCCTACTGCTCTTCTGCTAAGAACCCTTTGTACTTCCCTTTGGCCTTGGAATAGTATCTGTAGTCCTTACCATGGTATATACAAGACCCTGTATTTGGACCTCAGCCTACCTCTCTCAATTCTGTAGTATCTAAGTTACTTTAAGGGATTATTTCTATACATATTACGGAAGACCAGAACCAACTCATTTGTGGGGCAATCTGTTTCCATTTCAAATTCTGTTCTCTGTTCTCAGGGCTCTGGACTTCTGTTTTCCACTTTTATTACCTGTAAAACCCTTTAATGAGGAGACCAAATGAAGAACTCTCAGTTTATACACAATATTCTTATCACAGATATAAAGGCTTAATTTTCAAGTAAAGCACAACACAATTAGGAAACTTCAGTACAACCTATAATCACTCAGTTCCCAATCTGCAGCTAAGCCACAGATGTATGATGTTTTCCTTGAGAGATTTTGGAAATGTTTTTCCTAAGGTTAAGTGGGTAAGAAAATCGAATAAACTCAATGTGTACAACAAGTAGTCTTTCCTAAGCTGTTATGCAATGTAACTGAGTTCTTCAAGGGTACTTACTTCCTTCTGATTTTCTTCAAATTTGGCAAAAGCAACATAAAGGTGTTCATCCATATGTTCGTCTCCAAAGAATTCGACAGCTCTTTCATACACTTTCCGTGCGTGGGCAAAATAACCATGTTTTTCTTCAAAGCGGGCATACTTGATCCAGTTCTTAACATCAGGGTGCACGAGGACAAGTTCAGGGGAATTAAGGAAATACCACACAAGACAACAAGGCTTTTCAAAAAACAAACAAACAAACAAACAAACAAAAATCAAAACCCCCAACAATGCAAACTACGACTATAAGGTTGATAAAATACATTCAAAGATGAAGAACCACTGAACTGTGACCTCTGAAGGGGGCCGTGACTTGTTCATCGTCTTTCCCCAGGGCTTACTCAGTATCTCCATAGTGGGTACAAACCGGAGTCCGGAGAAATGAAAAAGCTGAAGACTGTTACTGACCATGTATCCTGGACAAGTCATTTAACTTGTCTAGGAAGCAGTTTTATCATCTGTAAACAGAGAAAAAGAATACTAACCCAACTTCAGTGACTTGAAAGAAAAGAAAGTATGTGTAAAGCTCTTAGCAGTTTGGGGCCAAAGGAATGTGCTCAATAAATGCCACCTATGTATTACAGGCTCAAGAACATCAGTATTTCAATTAATGATTAAGAAAAAAATGTTACAAAAACAAAACTGCTAATTGGAGGTAGAAGAAAAAGGTTTTTTCAGGTTTTTTTTTCTCTTTTTACTGAAATATAGTTGACATAAGAAAAAAAAGTTTTAAATTAACATTTTATTTCTTAATGAACAAAATCTATTTTTCACCTACCTCGTTTAAGGAACTCATTAATTCCAAAGTAGTAATACATTCAAAAATGGCAATGAAGTTAAAAGCAAAGGCTCTGAGGCTGCTGCTGGGTTCAAGACCCATCTCCATCACTACCGGAGACCCTGGCCACGCTGCCTCTCACTTGTGCCTGTGTCTCCCATTCCAAAACTGGAGTCGCTCCCACACCACAGGGCTATTCCGAGGATTAAGTGTTGATATCTATAAAGTGTTTACAACAATGTATAGCACATAACAAGCGCTTTAAAAAGCTTCTGTTAAACTAATCATATTAATAATGGGCAGAGGTCACAGAGACCTTAAAATTGCATAATAAAGTTGATGCTTGTTTTTCCTGGTAGTTATGTTCTATGAAGTCACTTAATTAGCAAATACCAAATCATTGCTTCTAAGGGAG
Source organism: Mustela nivalis (assembly GCF_964662115.1). Classification (NCBI taxonomy): domain Eukaryota; kingdom Metazoa; phylum Chordata; class Mammalia; order Carnivora; family Mustelidae; genus Mustela; species Mustela nivalis. The sequence continues at coordinate 100,763,699 of NC_139027.1, read as the reverse complement.
ATATGTGTATACACAAACACCCACTCACTCACCCCCATACAGATTATCTTAAATCCTAAAAACAGCTCTTCTTGGTAGATTTGATTGTTTTATAAAGGAATAAACGAGGTTTGGAAGTGTGAAGGAAGCTGTCCCAGGCTGCCCCTCAACAGGTGCCACAGAAGGGACTCACACCCATCCAACTGGCCCTGAAGCCTGCTGCACTACACTATGCTGCCCTCCTAACTCCATGCTCTGGATGCAGTCCAGTAATGGTGCTAATGACCAACACCCTAGAAAAACCTAGTGGAAAAAAACCCCACAGAAAGAGGACTGGCTACAGCAGCCAAAGCGCTGGTATGTCACTTTCCACAAGGAGCGCCAAAATACAACCAAACCCAAAGTTTCAACAGAAAAAGCTCAATTACCTAGACCACAAACTTATTCTGACCACCTATGTCTCTAGAAAATACTTACGTAGTGCATGAAGCAGATGAAACTTGTATCTTTGACCTCTGGGTGTACTTAATGGCTGTTCCTATGTCCAAACCATGACCATACCTCCCTGGGAGGAGTAGCACCCAGCACAGTAACGGCACCAGTCAGACTCACTCAAAGGATATAGCGTTCATAAATGGTGCGGGCCCGGTCCACCTCTTTGTATCGCAGCTCGAAGTTGATGTAGGAGTGCCAGGCTTGCTCCTCAGGCTGCCATTCCATCCAGCGCTCAAACACCTGCCGGGCGCCAGCAATGTTTCCCAACATCTCTTCCATATACGTGTATTTGTACCTTTAACAAAATCATCCCCAAACATTGGTCATGGTCAAAATGACTTAGGGGAAAAAATGATCTTTGGCACTGTATAGTTCTAACTTTGTTAAATGTGAAGACTTAGGGCTTTATCTTCCCCAGAGGTTAAATCGAGCATGTTTTCTTATCAAATAGAAGGATCAACCACAGGAAATAAAGATATATTTTTCTTAAAAATTGCTTAGTTCAACAATAAGTTTCTTATGCAAAAAAGATTGTAACCCAAATCTTAGTTTTGATTGCACAGCTAGTACATGTAGTGATTATGACTTAATATAGCACAGGACATTATAAACTACTTACAGTACATTTAAAGAAAAAGTAAAATGTAAATTAAATATATGTGACAGCCAACAATGTAAATAAAATAAATACACAAAAATGCAGAACTTCCCTAGCCTACAGAAAGCTGCTCTGGCAGATCAGAAACTTACCAGAACTGGTTGACTCGAGGCAGAGTTGTTATGGCCCGGTCCCAGATATTTCGGGCATGGTTGACCTGGCGATTCTTCATTTCCATTTCTGCATATTTCAGCCAGAGTGTAATATTTCGGTAGTCTACATCTAAAGCACGTTCGTATATGGATCGAGCCCTTAAAAAGCCAGAATTGGAGGCTATCAAAAGCAGTACATACCACACCTGGGGCAACTATCTCAAACCATCTGCAGTACCCTATTTTATCATGTGTCCTGTGTAAGTCAGGTTCTGAACATAAGAAAAGACATGTTTTCAGGAAGCTTACAAACTCTCACAGGAAGCTAGACATGCACATATTTCACTGAGATATGGTAAACGTGAGTCAACATTTACACAAGGAAGCGAAAGGGAAGAAATAGCATCTGGTGCAAACAGCTAAGCAGGAGGTAACTACAGAGTTATAAAGGTGAGGAAAGCTCCAGAGGCCACGGTGGGTAGGGAGGAGTTCTCACTGAAGGCAGGGAGAATAGCCTAGTTTAGAGTAAGGTGACACGATGTGTTCAGGGAGTGGCTGGTACACACGCACAGAGGGGGCAGTGGGTACGTTGGGAAAATGCAGGCCTGGGCAATAGGAAGGGCCAGGATGTGACCTTTATCTTGTTGGCCACTGGCTTCCAGGGAACAATTTTTATTAAAAAACAAAAACAAAAAAACAAACCAATACAGAGAAAGCAGAAGAAAGTGCGCTTCTCTGTCTGTAGTGTGTGATGCAGGCGAGACCCACCTGCAGTGTCTCCCTGGCCGCTCCCCGCAGGACTCATCTACCACAGTGCTGGTGGGGCTCCTCAAGGGAACCCTAGGCTTCCATGGAACAGTGTGGAAAATTCCTAACAGAGGCACACTCTTTCACTTGTGTTTAACTTCTTCTACTTCTTTTGTCTCTTAACTTAGGATATCTTTACATATGAAATTATACACTCAGCAATTTTACCTCTGAATCTCCTTTAGACTCTCTTCCCATTGTGCATATTTTATCCAGTTACTAATCACAGTCCTGTTTTTTCTTATGTTATCTTCAAAAGTCTGGAGGAAGGGAAAATGGGTCAAATTGAGGGGGAAAGTAAGTAAAAATGACACCATTCTTCGCCTATTAATCCTGCTCTAAAATGTTTATTCATTTCGTTTTTATTTAGGAGAAATTCCATCCTAGAATTCTTGAGAAACAAGACACTCACCAATGTGGGTTACAATCTCAGGTATTTCTTTAAAGTCTTACATGCAAACAAAGAGAAAAACTTTAGATATGAAGAATTACTAGCAGACTTGTTGATATTTTCTCTTATTGCTAATAACTAATACTTTAATATACTCAATACTTGTTCCTAGTAGGAAGATGTTTTTGACTATTTCAGTCCTCTTGTTAATGTCTCAGAATTTCACACATCACTCTTTGAACATCACTGTTAGGTAGATACAACAGGGCTAGTGGTTTAAAATTGCCCTAGGGGCACCCGGATAGCTAAGTCGGTTAAGCATCTGATTCTTGATTTCGGCTCAGGTTGTGACCTCACGATCGTAAGACTGAACCCCATGAGCCATGATAACTGTGGAGACCACTTAAGATTCTCTCTCCCTCTGCCCCTCCCCCTGCTAAAACACAGGCACGTGCTCTCTCTCTCAAAGTAATAAATAAAATCTTTAAAGAAAAAAAAAAATGCCCTAAAGTGATGATCCTAGGGTGAAGAGGTCAGATTCCCAAGTCTTCTCATGGCTCTTTTCCAAGTCTTAATTCCTACCACAGAAGGTGGTAGAGAGACAGTACATAACAAGTGGCCTTGTTAGTCCTGCCCCTTCCAGTTGCAAGACATTCCACTTTTTAAACTTCCATCCCTCTTTGATTCAGCACCAAAAATGAGATCTCTGGCAGGTTTAATTTCTTTATACTTTCAAAGATAACTCCTGGCATGTTTTCTAAAGTTCAGCAAAATGCAATTATCTGGTAACCAGAAGTTGCAGTACTCATCTGGCTAGAGACACTAACCTATTCTCATATTTTCCAGCCTCTCTAACGAACGAGGAACTTTGCAAATTCTGACCTATAAATTCCTAGCAATGTTATTAATAGAGTGGAAAATAACTGACTGACCTTCCTTTTTCTTAGCTTGTAATCATTTAGCTCTTCTTCATCTGTGATCTTCTGTTGAGGTGGAGGTGGAAGAAGCTCAAGCTCTCTTTCTTTAGCTTCTCTTAAGAGTTGCTCAGCAGTTATCTGGACCTCAGCTGGGGCTTTGTTTTTCACCTTTTAAGACAGAAGACATATTCATTCTTAGTAGATGCTCATCACACAAGGTTTAGGAAGCAAAGAAACATTTTTTAGGAGGCAAACTTTCTAAGTATTATTACAAGATGCCCTCTTAGTAGAACAGGTTTTCATTTCTCTATGAAGCTAAACAAAATCTTATGCATGGTATTTATTACAAAGTCATAGCTAAGTATTAAGAGAAAAGGTAGCAAAAATAGTAGATTTTTAAATTAGTATAACAATAAACTCTGAAGCTGGTTAGATAAAATTCTCTCTAGAGGTTTTGTTTTATCAAGATGTGTGCTATATCTCTTCTAGTGTTGCAACTTGTATTTAAAGAATTTTTCAATAATGCCTCAGATTGCATCTGTTTCTTCCATAGCATGTCAAGTCAAAGGCAATATTCAGTAAATTCCTGTAGTGGGCCATAAGCTTCTTTAAGACTTAGTGCTGTGCTGTCCTCTGCTGCTCACCCTGCTTGTGTGCTCTCTTTCTCAAATAGATAATAGATAAAATCTTTAAAAATTTATGGAACTGAATTATAAGAAATATTAATTGTTCAATACTATGTGTGGGATGAGTTTGTTAATAATGATGATGGCTCACATGTAATCACAGACATTGTGCTATGTTGACTTATATCAATTATCTCTGGAAGTTATCTAAATGGATATGACAAGGACAAGCTCAAGAGAGCCACCTGGGCTGGAGAAACACACTAGAGTGAGGGCATCTGAAAAGGTTTGGGACAAAACCTGTCACATAGAACACTAAGTATCAGCCACCTATGGAAATATCAGATAACGTCAAATTTATTGTTTAATTAAATGAATGCCACTACACAATCCATGCCCCCTCATTCCTTCCACTCTCAGCTGGGCTAACTCCTAGTCAGCCATCAAGTGTCAGTTTAAACATCACTTCCTCAGCAAAGTTTACTCTGCAGGGACCCCTCACACAACTCTCATTATTCCACGACATAGTCTACGCTGCCTCACTAGCATTTGGCAAGACTGCAATTTTATATGGACTCATATAAAGTGAATGCCGCACATCGCCCGCATTAGACCATAGTTCCCCAGCGCCTAGCGCACTGACTAATTTCTGCCGTGTGACCCCACTTCTCCCCCAGCAAAAACACGTCCTAGGACGAAGGCCATGTCAACACGGGGGTTGCCCCGGGGTGACAGAAGCCTGCACCCCACTACTGGCTGACCCTTCCCCTCCTCCTTCCCCTTGGCCCACAAGGGGTAGAACCGCTCCAGGCATCACACTTTCTCGCCGCGAGCCGAAGCAGGCTGGGACAAGCCCCTCTCCAGGGCCTCCTCCCTCAAAGCCGCTCGCGGTCTCCTACCTTGGCTACTTTGGGAATCCTCTGCTTCCCGGCCGCGGTGGAGGCCGCCATGGCTGCAGCAGCGGACCTCGCGCCAATCTAGACTCCAGAAAAAGGCCGCGAGGGCTGGCTGGAACTCCGAAAGCTTTCTGACAACAAGCCAGAGCCCGGAACAGGAAGCGGAATTAGCTGGTATGACCTTTGACTTCCCGCACGCGCGGTGACGCAGGCAACTTCGTTTCTGTGGTAACCGGGCTGAGCGTCCTCCTCCGAGCGCCCTGTCTCAGAGTTGCAGGTGGGGCAGAGCTGCCCCGCCCGAGAGGGACGCGGGGACAGGGTCCAGGGCATCAGGGGCTCATCCCCAGGTCAGTCTCCGGAACTAGGAGGACCTGCGTGGACAGGTGGGTCGGTCGAACCGTGGCGCCGGGGAAGGGGAATAAGAACAAAGCTCGGATCCGGAGGCTCCGGTATGGGGGGGGAAGAGAAGCAGGCCAGAAAACTACCTTTCCCAGCATGCTAAGGGCGGAGCTGCAGCGTCCCTCGGTGTCCCCGCGACACGTTGCATTCTGGGCTTTTTAGTCTCTGTGGTCTTCTTTTCTGGACAGTTGTGCACAAATAAACTCTTAAGGCTTTTAATTAGAAATAACAGAAGGTATTTTAAAGCCAGATAATAGAAAAAAGTGAAAGGAAAATATCAGAGTACTAGCAAATAAGCCACCCTTGTGGTCAGATAAACAGATGTTTAAATATTCTGTGAATGTGCCTTAATTACGTAAATCTGTTAGCCCTGATGTCCTTAGTTATGAGACCAAAATAATAGTATCTATTTCATAAGCATAAAAGAAAATCTATGTAAAGTGCTCCATAAATGTGAGCTGGTGTAATTCTTCTTTTTTTTTTTTTTTAAGGTTTTATTTATTTATTTGACAGAGAGAGAGAGAGAAAGATCACAAGTAGGCAGAGGCAGACAGAGGCAGCCAGAGGGGGGGGGGGGGGGGAGCAGGCTCCCCGCCAAGCAGAGAGCCTGGTGTGGGGCTCGATCCCAGGACTCAGATCACGACCCGAGCCGAAGGCAGAGGCTTTAACCCACTGAGTCACCCAGGCACCCCAAGCTGGTGTAATTCTTGACCTGTCTTCAAAACAAAAGTTAATTATATGCAAGCAAATGGTTAAGCGAATTAAAAAAAAAAAAGACTTTTTAAAAATGGTACTTTTAGGCTCACAGAGAAGTTGAATGAAGGTACAGAGAATTCCTGTTTCTCACGCCTGTCATTCCCCTTTCCCCAACATTACTCACATTTATTATAGTTGATGAACCTAACAGTAAAACATTATCACCCAAAGTTCACAAGTTAACATTAGCGTTCACTCTTGGTGTTACACATTCTGTGGAATTTAATGACCTGTATCTACCACCAAAGTATGGTAAAGAATGGTTTCACTCTCTGAAAATTCCTCTGTGCTCCACCTATTTATTCTTCTTTCCCCTTTCGCCTCCTGCAACCACTGGTTTTTAAAACTTGTCTGACAGTTTTACCTTTCCCAGAATGTCGTATCATTGGCGTCATATACTGTGTAGGTTTTTCAGGTTGGTTTCTTTCACTCGTAGTATGCATTTAAGATTCCTCCATGTTTTCATGGCGTGAAAGCTCATTGGTTAAGAAATGACAGTTGCAAGTCTCTTGGTGTTTAGAAGAAAAAATATTTATAAATATACTCTGTGTATTTTATGCATTTAGAAAAATCACGTCTATGTCTGTGAACAGTGCTTTTGGGAAAACTTTAAATGAAATCATTTGCAACCAGGGTAGAAACATTTGTCATAGCTCTCTACTACCAATTTTATTATTTAAATATTTGTAAGTCATCTCACTTTTCAAATTTTAAATAACTTGAATGAGGTTTTATATTACCGAAATAAAATCACCTAATAAAATAAATAAATACCTATTAAAATAAAAAGGTGCTTCCGTTATGTGATGTCCTTTAAACTTGTAACTATGCATAACTGATTTAACAAAATTTAATGTTAATCATCTTTGGCCGCCTTCCAGAGATGCAAACACTTTGAATGTTTTATTTCTAGTTGTCCTCCTTCCTTCTTAACAAGTTCTTATTGTCTGGTGATTCGATGCTGTTTTTGTTTTTAAGCAAAAGTTATCATCATTATTTTTTGTTTGTTTGTTTTGCCATCAGTGCTTTTTTAGATACACCTGCTTGTTTACTTCTTTTTCTTCAGCATTTTATCTTATATTTCACTCTCTTCTGATTTTAATTTTATTTTTCCAGATTTACACCTTTTAGGAGTTCTTTTAGCCACATTCTTTGAGTGGTAATTTCTTTCCATCTTTGTAGTGAATTGTCTTTTTTAAGTTTTCATCTTTTAGTGATTGTTTAGCTAGGCATAGAATTCTGGGTTAATGGTTGTTTTTACCTTTACTCTTCTGGTGATTGGGAATCTAGAGCACAGAGGTCAAATTCAGCCCATAGGCTATTTTTGTAGAGCACATAAGCTAAGAATTTCTTTTAAAATATTTTTAAACAACTGAAAAAATCCAAAGAGTATTTCAGGACACACTAAAATATATAAACATTAAACTTAAAATATAAAGGTTTAATTTCAAGTGTCCATGAGTAGAATTTTAAAAATTATTTTATTTATTTGAGAGAGAGAGAGAGAGCAAGAGCTGGTGCACAAGTTGGGGGAGGGGCAGAGGGAGAAGCAGACTTCCCTTTGAGCCTGGAGCCCGACTTGGGCTCAATCCCAGCACCCTGAGATCATGACCTGAGCTGAAGTCAGATGCTTAACCAACTGAGCCACCCAGGTGCCCCTAGAATTTTATCAGAATACAATTATGCTCATTTGTGTTCATATCATTTCTGGCTGTTATACTGTATTAGCAGAGTTCGGTAGTTGCACAAAGAACATGAGGCTCATGAAGCCTAAAATATTTATCATCTGGCCATCTACAGAGAGAGTTTGCCAATCCTTGTATTACTGGCTCCTATTGTTGCTGATGTGAAATACACTTTTAGTCGAGTTCTTATTCTCTCATAGACACTTGTCTTTTATCTGGTTGCTTTCAGGCTTTCTGTTATTAGCATTTCTTAATTTCACTACTATATATTTAGGATTTATTTTTATTTTTTATCTTTATTTACTTTCATTTTCCTGCTCTTGAGGATTCAGTTCTTTCATCATTTCAAAAAAAAATCATTATCCATTATTTTCAAACAACATTTTATTTTTTTTTTGAAATTACTATAAGACATAGGTATTCTTTCTATTCTGTCTTACGTGTCTCTTAACTGGTTCCTATATTTTCTTTCTATTTTTGTTTGCTTCTTTCTAGAAAATTTCTTCATGGCTGCCTTCCCAGTTCATTAATTCTTTTTAATTGTGTCTAATGTGTTTTTAACCCATCCAGTTAAAGTTTAATAATCATATTTTACATTTTTAAAGTTTTTGTTCTTTTTCATAATTACCTGTTTTCTTGACTTTTCTCTTTCTCTGTTTCTAATAATTGTAAACATACTTATTTCATCATCTCTTTCACAGTCTATTATCTGATATTTTGGGGAAATGCACACTATATAGGTAGTGTGGGTTGGGATGCATACCTAATTGGGCTAGGATTTGTACTCCTACCCAGAGCTATCAGTAGAGAAAGCTGCTTTGCCACTTCCAGGGGCTGGTAGGTTCAGTTCTTTTAGTCTCCTCATTTATCAAGAGGTTCACTCCTCCAAAGTCCATGTTGGACACATGGCTTTGGTTTCAGGTCTTGGTTTTGCATGAGGCTTCTGCTCTCCCCACTGAAGGTGCAAACTCTTGTCCTGAGGGCCTGCATCACATTTGATCAATCCCTGAGCCACTGCACACAAACTCATTGCCTGGGTGGGGGAATTTCCCTTTGCTTGTTCTTTTGTTTCCTCTTTTCCCCAAAGCTCAACTCTTTAATTATGCTTTCTTATTTTATTTTACTTTATTAAAAATTTATATGTATTTGTAGCATTAGCCTACAACATCATGTTTCACAAACAGGATGTCTCCTTCCAGTTTTGCTTTTAAATTAAAACCAAAACCAGGAATGACAACATTTATGGCTAGCTTTGACAAGAATGTAGACATTACTAATGTCCATTTCTACCCAAAGTAGGTAAAGGATATTTGCAAATATGAAAATTTATTGTCTCTGCTAATGCCATGTCTTTGTAGCAGGCACCAAATTTCACATTCACAGGGACTGTGGAAATTAGTAGAGTATTTAATGGCTCCGATGGTAGTCAGCCAGGTTCCGATTAGCCTCCTTTGAAATAATACTGTCATTTTATTGCTTGGTATTTCTTCTCCCTGATTTGGAGTAAGAAGGCCTTCAGAGGAGACATCCTGCAGTGGATTATCTCCCTCCTGGGACATCGTGCCCAGCCAGCATGTATTGTGTTTCCCCTAACATAGAAGGTACTGTCCAAAAGTCCAAAAGAGATAGGACTTCAGTTGAGAAATCATACGAGCATTTCAGATGAAAAAATTCTGGGTGTGGGTAGTAGTGATGATTACATAGTGATATGAATGTACTTAATGCCATTGAACCATACACTTAAAATGGTAAAAGTGGCAAATTTTATGTTATTTGTATTTTGCCACAATAAAAGAAGTCATGACCTCAGCCTTATATGTAAAGTTTTTTGTTTTTCACGCTGAGAAGATATTTTGCATTGAGAAGGTGTAATGAAGAATGCATTTCTGTATTTTAAAATGCTTTTTAAAAATTAAATGTTAAGAAATATTAACTTTAGAATTAGAACTTGGAATCAGCTCATATTGCAGCTGGGCTGTATAAAGCCATCTTAGGAAGGACATGTCATCAGGTCATCAGAACTGACGGCCACTTTACTAATGCTATGTTCATTTATTCAAGAAAGAATGTGTTTATTGCAAAGTGGATTGATCGGTCCTGTCATTGTCAACAATGTAGAGACACCCAGGAAACTGTGAAGGTGTCATCCAAGCATTTGCCATCTCTGGTTTCCTTGGCTTGGCATCTCTGCAGTAGACGAAGTTCCCCCAGACCTCAGGAACTTTGTGTGACTTCTTCATGTCCACTCTTTTGAATCCTGAGAGTGTCCATGCTTAACAGTAATAACATTAATGATGATATGGCCAATATTTATTAAGCACATGTCAAACACTGCTTTTAGTGTTTTGCGTATATCAACTCATTTCTAAGCCTTTTACAGTATGCCTATTATCTCTAATTTGCAGATGAGAACACTGAGGCACAGAGAGTTTAAATAACTTGCTCAAGGTTACACAGCTACTAAGGGCTAGACACTGGGTCTCATCCCCAGTACTCTGAATCCACAGCTTGTGTTCTTGGCCATGACCCTGTGTAATCAACCTTCTGATAGCCAAGCTTTCATAGCTGTGCAGTTAGTTCTTCTGTAAAGAGAGTGCATGGATGGCTTTTGCCATGGCAGGTGTGGTGGTTAAGCCCACTTAAAGAAATGTTTGCTTATTTACATCTGTAGGATGTGAAGTAAATTTTGAGCCACCATTTCCAATTTGGGAGATGTTATAAATAGCAAGGTTTTCTTCCTTTGCAGAATGTGAAGATCTGAGTTCACATTTTCACAAGACAACACGAGGCTGGAGTTGAGAGTACATGCACTCCCCAGTTCACCTCAGTTCCCCTGAGAACACCTAGGCTGTGGGGCAGTGGCCACATAGCACACCTTGTTCTATCAAAGGAGAGGAAGTCAGGCTTGTATTCAGCCTGCATAACTTCTTTGTTAACTGTCTGAGCTGCAGAAACATCTGGACTGTCTGACTGTTAACTTTCCCACTGTAAATGAAAAATTGGCATGCTGGGCTCCTCTTTTCAGTTTCTGTGAGCTTGGACAATTCAGGGCATCTGCAAGAGCTGGGTCTGCTCGGCAGGCACCAATGGAGGCCTGCAGAAATGGAGGGTGGTGTGAATTCACCAAGGAGAAGGCCACCAGGTGAGGATTCTTGGCTGCCACCTGCCATCTTTCTAAGTCTCCCTGCATGACCCTGCACCTCGCACCATTTACATCCCAGTGTGGATAGTTAAGAGCAGTCAACCCGCAGTTACAGTGAACACCAGTGGACTGGGAGGATAGGGCACCCTTACCACAGAGGCAGCCCACAGTCTACTTTAATGGGGAAGGAACAGGGGATTGGACTAGAAGGCAATGCCCAGGGTTCAGTTTCTGACCAAATATGAGTGTCCTGAGGCAAGTCACTTCACTTCATGGACCTCAGTTTGCTCATCTGATGAAGGAAGACCTTGGTCCAGTGCTGTCTCAAATCCCTGTGGTGCTCAAGTTCTTTGGTACTTTGGCACATTGGAAATTATGCAAGGGTGCATCTAAACAACAATGATAAAAACAAAAAGCCAAATGATAGAATATTGTGTTTTGAAAGAAAACCATATGTACTATATAATTCCACTTATGCAATACTCAAAATGTAGCAAAGTTCATCTACGTGATTGAAGTCAGAATTGTTACCTTTAAAGGGGTGAGTGAACTGGGGGGTGCCATGAGACAGTGTTCCAGGGTGCTGGAAATGGTCCATATTGTTCCTAGGGTTAGTGCAGTGGTGAGTATTAATGTGCCTGTTTCAGGTATACGGGCTAATACATAATAAAATGATTATCCCGAAGATGGAGAGGAGAAGGGAGTTGGGGGAAATTGGAGGGGAAATGAACCATGAGAGACTGTGGACTCTGAGGAAAAAACAGGATTTTGGAGGGAAGGAGGTGAGAGGTTGGGTGAGCCTGGTGGTGGGTATTATGGGGGGAATATATTGCATGGAGCACTGGGTGTGGTGCATAAACAATGAATTCTGGAACACTGAAAAGAAATTGAAAAAATAAATAAAATTTTTAAAAAATGATTATCCCGAAGAAAAAGGAAAGGAGGAAAAAGGAGGGAATGGAGGGACAGACAGAGGGTGGAAGAAAATAGACACACACATATATTAAGACATTAAGAGAGAGATTGAAATCCGTCTGTGGCCTGCTGTTCCTGTCAGCAGCATTCCCCAAAGTGTCTTTCTGGAATATTAGATTCTCCACTGTTGCTATCATTGGAAATTCTCCTCAGTAAGGGTGTGGGAAAGGCTGGATTATACAAAGAAAGGAGGCACTTTATTTGGAACTTCTCAAGGACTTTAATGGGCATGGTGGCCCCTCAGAAAGGCCATCCTAAAGAGTGCATTTCCTACACTTAATTGACCGCAGTAATTTTTTTTTTCTTTTTTGTCTCAGATTGTCTCTCAGGACTGTTGCTTTTCAGGGCTCCAGTCTGAGGAACTCTATTTGGGACATGGGTAGAAGCTGCCAGTATTTCCCCTATAACTCTTGACCACATGCCATGGTGGCCAATTAAATAAAAAGGATTTTGAATCAGTAAATAACTCCTTTCAATGTTTTTCAATCCTATTGTTAGAATATTAAAGCAGCTTTGTTGGGAACAAAGAGTACAGTTGCAGAAATTTCTAGATGGGCCACTTCTCAGAAACACCATTCAACTGGAGAGAAACATGTGGCTAGTTTGTGATGACTGTCATCACAGCCGACCTCCAGGGGAACATGTGTGTACCACCAGCACTCAATACCATGTTCACTCTGACCATACGGAAATTGAATTAATGTCTGATTTTGTAAGTACTGTAACCAGACAGGCTTGTCATCTCAGATTAATGGTGGACTGTTTTCTTTCTTTTTTGGGACAGGATAAAAAAATGTCAGTGCTCACTTCTCCAAGAGGAAAGGTAGAAGTGGTTCATTGCCGAAGAACAGAATCACAGGATATTTATTGTATCAAAAACCTCATTAGAAAGTTTACCCAGAAGCTGTTTGGGAGGCTTAATATCATCTATCTTCTGTAAGTATGTAGCTAAGTAAGCCAAGAATGTTTATCAACTTTTTTTTTAATTGGGAAAATAACTTCACTTTATTTGGGGGTATGATGTCTAGTCTCAGAACTTCTAGAACTTCTAGAATTGTTTCTTGATGCCAGCAGCCCAGACTGATGTCTTGGTAGTATGGTGGTGGGAGCTTCTCCTTGCTGGTTTCCCCAAGCAGTACTCTCTTCTTATTTTGAAAGATGGTTGGCTGCTTTTGACAGACACCTCGATCTGAATATCTGCCATTTTCCTGGCCACTGAGAAAAAGGCTGTTTATCAGTTTTATCACACATGAGGAAGGGATCCCACTCCTTATCTTATGGGGCTTTATGGTGAGGAAATGGGCAGCAAGAAAATCTGTCCTGCTGAGCAGATCTCCAGGAGCAACCAATCTCTAAGTCTTATAACAACCGCAAATTGAAAGGGTTTTGCATTCAGGCAAATTTGAGTTCAGATCTCAACTGCCCCACCCACTAGTAGAGTGGGGTAAGGTAATAATATCTGCTGCTAGTTTTGAGAATTTATTTTCTGTCAGGGGCTGTGCTTTATCCAGTCCATTTTGCAGTTGAGAAAATGGAGGCTTGCCTGCCCAAGGTCAAACAGTAAGTGACAAAGCCCAGATTTGCTCTTAACCATTGCTATTAAAATGGTCTTCTAAACTTCAAAATATGCACGGATTTTTTTCCCTTGTTTTTTTTTTTTTGTTGTTGTTGTTGTTTGTTTTTTGGACACTAGGATGTATGCATTTTATAATCTGTTCCTTATTATTTTTGTTGAAAAAGATAAAAGATAGCTCAGTATTCTGGGTTTTATAAAGCTTCATATTAAATAGAATTGAAATGTTTAAAGTAAGGCCAGTCTAAGACATTAAAATTTATAGTTTCTGATTATTGCACTGATGAATATAAAGCAAATATTCACAATTTTGTGGGAGAACAGCAAGGCAACATGTATAAAATGCTTTAAAAATGTGTATATCAATGAAATGATTCCACTTTTTGGCATTGTGGTGGGTTAAACACCGTAATGATGTCCTCTGGATGGAAACATGTCCACACACACACAAACACACACACACACGAACACAAAAGGTAAGGACTGTGCAGAGAACATTATCAACATGAAATCAGAAACTTTAAGAAAACAGCAGGAACCAGTGCCACCTATTCCTTGAGGATTTTTGCTACATTCTAGAAACCTCCAGCTTCTGTTTTGACAGCTTTGCAAAGAAGAGAAGGTAAATACACCCCCCACCTAAGGAGGGAAGTATTAGATCCTTTTGTATAAAACTGGGTTGCTCATTGTAAGGATGAATGAGACATAAACCCACTGCTGAAGCTGGGATGGTAAGGAAAGTAGCCTTTTCAACCTCAGCATGGAATGAAGGGGGACAAAGCCTTTAAGAATTTGTAAGCATGTGTTGATTTAAAGTCCATGCTGATTATCTTTGTGCTCCCAAAAAGCTTCAAAACTTCCTAAATAATGAGTACATTTCAGAGAAAAACTATGTTTGTTTATCATTAGACAGAATAAAGCAAATAAAATGGAGAATTTGATTAAAAGTGGTTGCAAATTAGTAGTGTGTCCAGGAAACTGGCTGAAATAACACAAATCATGTCTGAAGGATGGAGCTTCAACCCAGACTTCAAATAATGCACCCAGATAGAATTCTAAGCAAAATGCACTTACAGTCAAAAATCAAAATATATAAGGAAACATGCGCCATTAGGGAGAACCAACAACAAAAAATATACAGCAGAATCAGACCCTCAAAGACTTCAGATGTTAAGTCAGTCAAAGAATAGAAAACAACTGTGCTTACTATATCTACAGTGAAAAGATACATTTTTTAAAAACCATAAAAATGAATAATGAGATTTGAAAAAAAAAGTCAAATAAGCTATCCAGAAATGAAAATATAGTTAAAAGCTCATTGGATGAATTAAACATCATAACCAACACAATTGAAGACAGAGGTAGCAAGTAGCAAACTGGAGGACCAATACCACTGAATTATCCAGAATTCAGCACAAAGAGACAGAGGCAAAAAAGTAAGAATGGAACAGTTAACAGTTACAGTTGGGTCTAATCAGACTTCTAGAAGGAGTTAACAGGAAGTAGAAGAGGCAATATTTGAAGAAGTCATGGCTGACAGTTTTCCAGGATGTTTGAAAAGCACCAATTCTTAGATCTGGAAAACTCAGTGAAACCCAAACAGGATAAACTCACAGAGAAATTCCCGACTAAGCACATCATAATGCTCAGAAAAATGCCAAAGCTGGAGAGAAGATTTGGAAAATTATCAGAAAGAAAAGACAACTTGCTTGCAAACAATTGAAGATTAGACTAATAATGATTTCTCACTAGCAACCATGATAGCCAGATATAGTAGAATATATTCAGTATTGGAGAGAAAATAGCACCAAACTAAAATTGTATACCGAGGGAACAGGTTTTCAATACCTACAGGAAAATAAATGCATTTTGAGGCCAACAAAAACTGAATTAGTTTATCAATGAATCCTGAATAAAGGGAATTCCTCAGAATATACTGTAGGCAGAAATAATATCTCAGCTGGAAAGCCAAGGATACAAGAAAGTAAATATGTGTGCAAATATGTTAATTCTAAGATAAAAAATCAAACTTGCATAAAGCATTAAGAAAAATGACTAATATAGATACTAAATATAAATAGGAAGTTATAAGATATAAATAATAACAGGTAAAATACAGAACAAAAATAGAAGATAAATTTAAAGTACTCTTAAAGTATTATCCAAGAGGAGGGTAGGATTCAAAGGTACTTCCCTTCCTTCCCAGAAACCACACGTCCAAGCCTATGATGGGGTAAATTATTAATTTTTATTGAAAGACATTAAGGAAGACCTAAATAAATGAAGAGGTATACACATTCTTGAATAGGAATATTTAATAATGTAAAGAAGTCAGTTCTCCTCCAGTTAAAATCCTACTAGGATTACTTGTTGAAGTTGATAATATGGGTGTGAATTTATATGGGAGAGCAAGGGGCCAGAGTAACTTGAAAGAAGAAAAATAAGGTGGAGAGATTTGCCCAACTAAAGAGTCATTATAGCTGTAGTAACCTGGATGATGTGGTAATGGCCAAGGAATTAAAGATCCCAGAAAGAGACCCACACTTATATGAAAACTTGATGACCAAGCCAGTGGGGAAAGGATGTACCACTCAATAGAATAAATGTAAAGACCAACCTCCTGTCAAAGAAAGAAGAAAGAAAGAAAGAAAGGGAAGGAGGGAGGGAGGGAAAAAAGAAAGAAAAAAACCCAATTCTGGGTTAATTTATTATGTAAATGTGAAAAACAGCTAACATTGTTGATGGAATCTCCTAGATTACAAATTCATTTATCCAGCTTCCTGATGGATGTCACCCCTCGAATACCTAGTAGGTACTTTATACCCAGCGTGATCACCACCTGCCTCTGGATTACTCTGTCTTTTCTTTCCCAATCTCGGTAACTCCAGCAGCTCCAAACTTTCACTTGCTTGGACCAAAAACCTTGGTGTCACCTTCACTCTTGCTCTTACCTCCCACACCAGCAGCGCTGTCAGCTCCACCTTCAGAACACATCCAGAACCTGGCCTCTTCTTTCCGCCTCACGTTTCCTGCTGAGATGAGGTATGAAGTACCAGCATTCCCACTTGAGTATTTCAACAGCCCCTCTCTAGTCTCTGCTTCCACCTTGGCATCAGCTCTTGCTGCCCAACACCCCCCTCCCACCCCCAATCCCAGCAAGCTATTCTCAACATAATAGCCGGAGCAACACTGTTCACACCAGCCAGATTCTGTTGTGCTCTGCTCAGAACCCTCCACTGGTCTGCCACATGCCTGCCATGATCTGGTGTGGAGCCCACCCTTTTCCCTCTGACCTCACTCCCTGGAGCTCCACTGAGTTCCTTTATTTCTCCTGGAGCACCCCAGGCATAGGTGTGCCTCATCCTACAGTTACAGAGGTGTTTCCATCACACCTCAAATGCTGCCTTCTCCTGGAAGCGCACCTACATGCACCTGCGCGGTTCATCCTCTTCCCCCAATATTTCTTCATAGCACTTGTCCCTCTGGACATTCTGTGCATTTCAGTTTAGTTTTTTTTTTTTTTTTAATTGTTCTGTCTCCAGTTACTAGAACGTCGGCTCTACGAGGGGAGGGATTTTTGCCTGTTCTCTGCTGTGTGCCCAGAACCTAGGAAAAAACTTAGCCCTTGGTCTGTATTCAACAAATGTTTATTGCATTAATGAATAAATCCTGCCTAAGCCCCAGCATCCTCATCTATGAAATGGACAGTTATACCTAATTTGCAGGATGAATGGGACAGTGAGAATAGTTTTTAAATACAGGGCGGAGCCTAGCTCCTAGGAGGTGCTCAGAACTGCTTCCCACCTTCCCTCTGGTTTTGCCTATAAGGGAGCAGGGACTAGGGTCAGAAAGCGGCAGGCTTTTCTATCATTTTCCTCTCTTCCTTTCTCAGCAACCAGGCAGCCATAGAATAGGAAAAAGGACTGCTTTATATATGGAATTCTCTTCCATATATATTGCTAAAAGAAATCAACAAGCCACAGAACATGGTACAAAGTGAGGCATGATTGCCTCTGAGATGGAAAAGCAAGTGGCAAGGGGCCACTGTATACCTTAATGAGTCTTGAATCTTTCCCACGTGGATAAATTTCTGGATGCAAATAAATTACAACCCCCCAGCTTGGTAGCAAATGTGTGCTTGTGACTTGCCCCTCCTGGAGTGAAGTGTGTCACCATTGGCCTGAGCAGGAGGGGACATGGTTGGGCTGTGCAGGTGATCACCAGTGACCCATGAGATCATTTGTCAAGGGCCCATCCTTTTAGGGGGTATTCAGAACATGGCATGGAGGATGGGGGCGGGTTACAACTGGTGACTTCCTACAGATTTTTTTCAAAAGCCTTCTGCAAATCTCAAATCCTGTACACGGTCACATACTAATTATCAGAAAGTTCTTAACAGCCTATTTCTGAAGATGAGCTTCACACCGTTGCTGGGCCTTGGCTGTCAGGGTACCTCAAATCCACACATCTCATGTGTTTATGTATTTTCTGAATCGGCAGATATGAAAAGCATAATTTTTGCCACATGGGAGTGGAGTAGTAAAAGTTTTTTTTTTTTAAATGTTAAAATGGGATCCTAATAACTAAAAAGGCTGTGACCTACCTTAGAAGCCAGCATATCTTCAGAAGTAAAAGCAAATTTACATTTTCATCAGCATATATCCAGCCCATACAACCTTTCTGTTTTCCTGTTAGGTAATTCCCAACCCCTTGCCAGGCCAACCTTAAGACTCAGAGATCCATTTTACAAGCATGTCTACAACTGGAGGTTTCTTCCCCAGTTTTATTGCATTTCATTATATTACCTGCTGGCTCAGTCACAGATATAGGAATGAATACAACTGACCTCACCTAAAAACCCTGCTAAATTGTAGGGGAGAAAATGAGCAGATAGGGCATAGCAGATGAGTGGGGATAGGGCCAAAGGAATAGGCCACATCAAGTGAATGTGTCACAGTACAGGGGGCTTTGGGGGGGGGGGGAACGTGACAGACTCTGGGAACACCCGGATCTGTGCCATTCGTGCTGCTTAATAAAGCAGAAAATGGAGATACTGTTTCACCCAAGATTTCCATCAAGTGTAGTTAAATAAAATGAGTTTTGGCTGAACTTGGAAAATTCGCTAAACCAAGTGAACAAATGAGACATTACTTTAATGAAAAGAACTCTGATTTCGCTTGCTGGAAAATATCCTTGAGCTTTAACATATTTTGTGTGAAATATATACATGTGTATATATTCTTTTGATTTGGCTTATTCCATAGAAAAATTCTAAATCCAACTTTTAAAAATAAGACTCTCCTTCTACCTTTTTCCTCCTCTCCCTTCTTTTCTCCTACAATGGCTTTTTTTTTTTAATCTGTCCCATATAGGAGTAATGTTAAGAGGTAATAAGAAGTGGAAATTATAGATACAAAAGGATAATGCTACAAAAGTTACTTTCTTGCACTCAGCCATTTGGAAATTGAAGTGCATTTTCCCATTGAAACAACGTTATTCATGGCTGGCTTCCCAGGCCAACCCACAAAAGCCTATTTAATCTATAATGTCTGTGTGGTATAGTACTGTGCTAATTATACTATGGAACCCAACCACCACCCTAGGTTCCCATGGATAAATGTGTTTCAAGTTCAAATTAGGATTCCAGTAACACATTTCCCTTGTTTCCCTAAGGGGATGGCAGTTGCCTTGTCCCAGCTCTTGCCCACTTCCTCCTCCTCCACCACCGTCATTGCTGGGTCCTGTGCCTTGGGCATTTTCTCATCTGAATTAGAGTGAGGACTATCACTGTGAAGCTGTAGGTCATGGCTCTGGGAACCTGGGGCAGAGGAGCCCAGAGGATCAAGAGCCTGGGGGAGCCAGTGCAGTAATGGGAAGAGGGGCAGAGCTTCAGTGAATCAGAGTGGAGAGGTTGGGGGCTGCATCCTTTTGCTAATGAGCCCCCTGTGAGGATAATATATTCTTGGGACCAGAGGGCAGTCTGCTGTCTTCTTTCCATGGTAGCCAGTGCTAGGGTGGGGCCTTTGTGGCGGGTGCACCCAGAGGAGTTCCCCCATGGCTGAGGAGTGGCTGAGGAGGAACAGTGGCTGTAGGTACTGAGATCAACATGCCTAGCACAGTGTTTCCCAAAGATGTCTGTACCTTTGTGTTTTTTTTGGAGGAGCATTTTAATCGTTTTTCCTCCAACTTAAGATATCAGTAGATTTCACTCAGCTGAAAAAGTGAAAATGACATCTCAATTTCTATACAAATGGTTCTCCATGCAGTAAACTATATCCTGTCTCTAAGTCAGAGCTCTTGCTGACATGCCAGGCTGCATGGCAGGGGAGCAGTTGGGGAGGATCATCAAGATGTCCCTTTGGGATAACCACCAGAATAAGAGTTGGAAGACCTGCTTCTCCACCCTTGCCTTTTTTTTAACTTGCCGGGTTGCCTTGGCTTAAGCCAGACCCCTCAGGGTCTCCATTTCTGCAGCCGGATCGGGTGATAGATGTTCACATCCCGTTAGAATCCATCAGCCCAAAGACCTGGGCTCAGGGTTTGGAGAAATTGGTTAAGAGAGACCCAGAGGTGGGTCTAAACTCTTCACTTTACTGCTTTGCATAGGTGACCAGCTCACTCTGGTTTTCTCAGGACTTGTAGCCCTGATGGTCCCATAACCTGGGAACCTTCTCAGTCTCAGGTAAGTGGGGACAGGTGGCCACTCTAACTTGACATGTTTAGGCCAGTGCAGTGGAACTGGCAACATGGGAAGTATAGGGAAAATGACAGTCAGACAATTTCCCCAGCCAATCTCCAAGGGAAGGGTATTGCACACTTCACATAAATACAACACCTTTCTAACAAAATGTAATTTTCAATCAAAATTTAGTTGGTAGTCCCAGATGTCCTGAAAGATGTTGTTATCTCATAGTTGCTGCCACACTATTCCGATCTCTTCCAAAGGTTATGCAGTAGCTGGAAGACTTGGGTAGCCAAAGGAGGGGGAAAAGATAACACCTCATCCTCTCCCTTTTGGTAATCTTAGTCATGTGTGCAGTTTTAATCCTTTCTACAGGGAAAAGGCAAACCTTGCTGTTACCCTCTGCAATGACAAGGAGGAAATCATGGCCCAGGCTACCTTCGTGGACTATCCCAACTGGAATGTCTCCAATCAGGACAGCTGGGTATCCGTGTTCCGGGAGCTTGACAGTGAAATCCCATGCACAGTAAGCAATTACACGCAGTTCTTATTAGAACAGCCTTAATTTTGAAGCGAAGTCCTATGTTTGCACATATTTCTTTCCAGTTTTGAGACTGAGCAGTGCAAGACTCACAAAAGAAAGTGACATCATGATAGTTAGAAACAAAGTTAGCTAGTGGGGAAGAAGAGCAAGTCTAAGAGCAAGAGGCAAGAGAGGATATAGAAGGGACGGTCATAGCCAGATCAGTCATCTGGTGGTGAAAACTAAGAGGGAGCAGGGAATTAGTGAGGATGTCAGATGTGTGCTTCTCAGGTCTTCACACTGTGCCCCCCAGGATCAATGTTCAAAGTCTTTTTTTTTTTTAATTTTTTTAACTGAAGTATATTTGATACACAATGTTATATTAGTTTCAGGTGTACAACAGTGATAGACAGCTGTATGTGTTATGCTATGCTCACCCCAAGTGTAGCCATTGACTGTATTCCCTATGCGGTATCTTTCATCCCCGTGACTTATTCATTCCATAACTGGAACTGCCCCTCCCACTCCCTTTCATCTATTTTGCCTCCCACCCTCCCTCCCTTCTAGCAACCACCAGTTTGTTCTCTGTGTTTATGGGTCTGTTTCTGTTTTTTTTTTTTTTTTTTTTAATCTATTTGTTCATTTGTGTTTTAGATTCTACATATGAATGAAATTATTTGGTATTTATCTTTCTTTGCCTGACTTATTTCACTTAGCTTAATTCCTTCTAGGTCCATCTATCTTGTCACAAATAGCAAGATCTCATTTTTTAATGGCTGAGTAATATTCCATTATATGTGTATATATGTGCATGCATGTGTGTGTGTGTGTATGTATGTATATATACCACAGCTTCTTTACCCATCTGTCAGTGGACACTTAGGCTCAGTGTCGGAAGCCTTTGGTATATTGGGAGGGCACCTGCCTTTACACTGTTGCTCCCGTAACAGTGATAATAGAGCCTCAGATTCCTGTTGCACTCTGTAATTTTCAAGGTGCCCTGGTGGACTCTGGCTCGTTTGATGTTTTCTAGCTGTGAGCACTTTACAACCTGTTGGCAACCTGACTTGGTAGGTGGTGCCGAGTCTGAGCTTTCTCTGACCTCAGCCTGCCAGAGCCAGGCCTGCATATGGGCCCAGTCCTGTGGAGAGCTAGAGGCTATGACCAGG
The DNA here is from genome assembly GCF_964662115.1 of Mustela nivalis. Lineage (NCBI taxonomy): Eukaryota > Metazoa > Chordata > Mammalia > Carnivora > Mustelidae > Mustela > Mustela nivalis. The sequence goes on along the minus strand of NC_139027.1, from coordinate 100,741,934 downwards.
GATAGCATGCTTGTCTGTCAGTTGAATCCAAGAGTGTGTCCCCAGAGCCCTAGGGAATGCTGATGGCGTGAATGAGTGAGTTCACCTCCCCATATACACTTGTATGTGCACACACACACACACGGCCACATGTGCCCCAACACGTCATCCGGCATTTATTCAGCTAAATAATGTCTTCCCTTTGTCCTTTGCTTCTCTCTCCCTCACCACTCTATACATCCAGTTGCCATATTTAGAAAAATTATCTTAAAGTTGGAAATAGGCCAAAAAGATGCTTTTGGTCCAATGCTTGTATCTTTGATCGATTGATTGTCTATTGACCGGGCTATGATACAGTTCTCCAGGAACAGTGATTAACTTTGTAGATTTTTGTCCATGCGAGATATAAATTTCTGTTTGGTGGAAGAGATCCTCTCAGAAGTTATGGTTGGTAGCCTTGCAGGACAAGGCTACAAGGACAAGCCTTGCCCAGCAATCTTATTCTAGAATTCCCTCATTAAAATACCTAAGGTAACCAGCTCCTCAGGTACTGCAAATTGTTTCTGTCATCCCACTGATCAAATCCTTAATGGACGGGTTGACTAACTCTGTGACTAACTCTGTGTTTATTTGGATGTTTGTGTTAGGACCACGATTTTACCTTTTCAAACATCCTAAGTCAACACCCTTAATCATAAATTCTTTCCCCTTTGGTTCCTTTGTTTATTCTCTTAAGGTTATTTCTCTTTGAACACATTTTAAACTCCTCAGCAGTGCAGAGCTCCGCCATCCTGTATGGTGGCCATCAGCCATGTGTAGCTATTGTGTACTTGAAGTGCACCAGTCGGAATTAAGGTGTGCTTTAAGTGTAATAAAATAGACACTGAACTTCAAATATTTAGTAGGAAAAGAGAGTGTAGAATGTCTCACAATTCCTAATTTGTCAAAATGATAATTTAAGTATGTTAGGTTAAATGAAATATATTGAAGATGAATTTTACATATCTATCTTTGTTCTTTTTTTATACATCGACTAGGAAATTACATATGCAGCTTCTGTGGCTCAAGTTATTTTGTTACTGGACAGCATTGATATAAAGCCTCAAGGCTTAATGTCTTACTTAGCCCAGGGGTATTTGCAACTGAAGTAATGCTTTTTATCGTAAAGCTAAAGAATAAATGTTGAATTATTATATTTTTGATGGATGAGAGAATTTGGAAGATAAATCAGCCAAATAATAAACTGTGTACTCCTAGGACTAGTCCTGTTCAGAATCTGAAGCAGGTGTTAAGTCAGGTGGTTGTGGGGTGAGCCGGTAACACACGGGAGGGCTCACAGCACTGTTGTGGCTATTGCTATCGCAATGATAGGGTTTCTCTTGTTTGCCTGAACCAAGCTCATGATTCTTCTCTTGCCATTTTATGTCTGATAAACACCCCTTCTGAGTATTCCTAAGGTATGCATTATCCAACAGGAGGGGCACACAGCTGTGTGGGTGGTAACCCAAGGCTGCCTAAAAACATTGCTCAGAGGACGAGAAACACAGAAAGCACTCCTGTTGTCCTGATCTAGGTGCAAGCAGCACCCTCACCAGTAAACCCCCTCACATTTGCATTAGCTCTGAAATTGGAAGATTTGTCCATAAACACTGGGTACCGAGTTGAGCGGACCCATGGCTGGATGTACGGAATAACTGCTCACTATTGAGGCCACTTTAAATGTCTTCAGAAGTAGGGGAAAAAGCTCTTTAAAAACTGGAAATATTTAACCTGAAGTCCAGTTCCAATCTTGCTACTTTGTTTCCAGCTCTCAGGTTTTCTGGATCCCAAGAGTAATATTTGATTCTGACTCTGGGAATGTTGAACAAAACAAGCCATTGGATTCATAACGTGGCATCTGCCTTCCATCCTTCAAATTCATAAGAGAATCTTTCTCTTGTGTCACTTGAATAGAGCAGCAGCTGCTGACTCAAGAGCCCCAGGGAATGGGTGATTGTCTTTCACTTGGCATAGACACCCCCGAGGACAAGACTACTGAGTTAATAATCGATTTCACTCCCCTGCAGGCACTTCCCTGCCCCGAGCCCCATTCGTGAGGGCAGGACGAAGGGCTGGATGCATTGGACTCATTTACAATCCCCGTTTCCTTGAATAATTCTAAGCTACGAGGACAGAAGGCAGCAAATGGAGTCAGTGAGATAGCTTGAACACTGCCTGAGTGTCTCATCACCATACACATAAAATCTCACCCCCAAAACCAGGCAGTTCCAAGACTGTGGCTACCTCCAAATTGTCCCCCTGACCACCCCTGAGGCGGCCCGAATGCTGACTCAGCCTTTAATCCTGTTCTCTTTCTTGTGCAGCCTCTGAACACGTTGTTCCTGCACCTCTTTGTGGCCGTGGACGAGTACTCTGTTGGCTGCTGCAGAGAGATTACTCAGTGAGTGGCTGGGGTCTTACAGAGGAGGACGTCAGGGGGGCTGGCCGACACACCGCAGACAAGACCTGTTAGTGCCAAAATGACAGGAAAGAGACCGTGTGCCTCGTTTTAAAATATTTTCAAAGGACATGAGATCCTTTGAGGTGTTTAATTTGCTTGTAACCCATGGCTGTATTGAAGCCTCTATGTTGAATAGCCGTGCTATTTCTGAAAGAAAACCATAGGCATTTCTTTGAGTCAACACTCCCTTTGACACACATCTTTCAGGATCATCCCTGAGGCAAACAGGTAGTACAGTCATTAAAAAAAAAAAAAATGATTTGTGGGAGGGAGAGTAAAGCATCACAGGTTTGGATGTTTCTAAAAATAGTTCTCCTCCATCTTATCTTTAGAAACGTTTATTAACCTGACAGACTGCGGAAGCATCCTGAATAATCTGGCGTGGCGAAACATGATCCGTCAGGCTACCCGGTGATGGTGTGGGGTCTCTGACAGCCTGCACCGACATTTGGGGGTGGTGGCCTCCGCTTTCAAGTCACTTTGTAATGTCACACCAGATCATCCAGATGCCAGGTCAAAGGTTAATGTCAGCAGAAATCTGGTGTGCCACATGAATGTGGCACTCTTTCTTCACTCTACCTCCATAGAACAGACAAAAAAGAGGCCGGTTGGAATTTCAGGATGCATAGAGAAGGAAGAGAAACTACCTTGAAGATGTTCTTGCCTTTACAGGCAAGGAGCAGAGGGGCCCAGGTGGACTGATGAACAGCTGATGTTTTTAGTGAAGGCCTGTGTCTCACACAGTGCCAGCTAGTAGAATTGCTTTGGTCCTAACACCTGTGCTGCCCTCTCTTCCCCTTGCCAGGAGCGTGTTTAAGGCAGTGCCGGAGCTGCATTTCATATTCCTCATTGTGCCATCCTATATGAGCCTAGGTAAGGTCTACGCAACCACCTCCTGTCCGCAGTTGCCAAGGTGGGAAACTCATGCTGAAAGTGGCGCTCTGGGGGAACTGCAATAAGCTGGGTCTCCAGGCCCTAAATGTATCATGTGCCTATTTGATCATAGAACAATTAAAATACCACTTAGTACAGAAGTTATATTTTGTTCTGAAGTCCAAAAGTTATCCCTTGGTAAAACGAGGCCACATTTCTTTCTCTGAATGATTTAGGCTCAACTCTCATAACCGTGTTTGAGCAAGTGGGGAACATTCCAAGTCTGACGTACGATGAGGACTTCGCTGTGCATATATGTCACAGGCAGAAGCATTACCCCCAGCTGCACATCCGCAGGGCCAGGTAAGCCTGGAGCAGCGCCTTTTCTGACCTCACGTGAACCTGGACACTTACTGTACAAAGAAATTGCCAATTCTTACATGAGTGTGTGTAGCTTGGATTAAATTATTTTATGATGCCTTTGGAGATGTTTACAGTTCCCCCTGCTAACTTAATTTACAGGACTAAATATCTGACAAGACTCATTTGGTACTGTGTGGCTGGCAAAGTTGCACATTTACTACCGAAGGGGTTTCTGAAAACATGCACTCCTCGATCCCACACTGGGTGAAATAACTTCCAAATATACTTAAAAATAAACCTGCCTGTTAAGTTTTCCCAGTAAAGCCCACCTGTTTTCTGAGATTGACCCCAAAGAGGAGTTTTGTAAATTGAAGGTCTTTACTGTCAGTGGCCCCAAAGACATGCCCCGAAGTTTAGCAGCCTTAAGGAGATGGCTCTGGCACATTCCATTTTCAAAGATGGCTGCAACACCATCTTCCATCCCACAAGCTCTCCTACAAGGTGATCTTAGGAGACTATTGTGCCGGAGAGGCTGCATGTTGGCCCTGGGGTCCACAGCCCCAGCGTGGCTCCCACTGACAGTCTGCATAGACCTCTAGCCATGTGAATGAGCCATTGTGGACGTCCAGCCAAGGACAGCCCCTCCCTATCTGGAGCCCAGCTGACATGTGACTGCGTCAATAGGAGAGACCCCAAGCAAGGACTGATCAGTTGAGTCCTCCCAGATTTCTGACTCACAAAATTGTGACCAAAATAAAAGGGCTTTTTTGAAATAAAAGTGCATATGAAATCATTTTACAAAGCTGATCGCTTGGTTTTATCAGTGAAGAATAAATTATGTTTTACTGGGTCAACTGTTGCCACAAATGCTGGATTTCTTTAGAAAGTATTAAGTTTTTAAGAAGTGAGAGCTTACTCTTTGCCAGTCATGTGGTATTACAGCATAATTGTTAAGAATTTGCAATAGCAGCATGAGATACAGATTCTCTTCTTGATTCAACTACTGACCAAATGGGTTACCTTAAAAAAGGAGCTTGGCCTCTTCAGGCCTCAGTTTTCTCCCAGTATTGGGGCATTGTCTACTGCATGGGATAACTGCAATGACTGGATGAGCTGACAGATCATCTAAGTAGTTAGAACAAGTAGTTAGCACACTTCCAGTCACGTGTTAGTGCTCAAGGAAATGAAATATTATTAATATTAAGTTAAATAGGGGTGCCTGGTTGGCTCAGTTGGTTAGTGTCTGCCTTTGGCTCAGGTCATGATCCCAGTGTCCTGGGATTGAGCCCTGCATCAGTCTCCCTGCTCAGTGTGAATCCTGCTTCTCAGTCTCCACCGCCCCCCCCCCCACCTCTCTCTCTCTCAAATAAATAAATAAATTCTTTAAAAAATATTAAATAGGGAAGACAAACCCAGCTACAATGACCTTGAATGCTGGGTGGCTTAGGAAAGAAAAGGACAGAGAAGGAGGAAGATAGCTTCAGAGAGAACCTCTGTGGCCCACCCCCACCCCCACATCTAAATACCCATCAATAAGTAGATGTTTACATTTACAAACTGTGGTACATCCATGCAGTGGTTGCTTCTCAGCAGTGAAACGCAATGAACTTCTTATAGACACAGTAGGGCTGATCAATCTCCGTTCATGCTGAGTGAAAGAAGGCAGACACGGAAACAAAGACCATAAACTATTGACTCCTCTCATGTGATGCAGAAATGGCTAATCTGGAGGGAGACAGAGCAGGTGAGTGGTTGTCTCTGGTGGAGGGAAGAGTGCACCTGGAAGGAACACACTGGTATTTTGGGGCAGTGGTTATGTTCTGTGTATTGATTGGAGGGTATGCTGTTGCCAGAACTCACCCAATTTAAAACCTGTGCATTTGACTTTATGTTACTATGCCTCAATTTAAAAAAATAATTTAAAATAAGGCCTCACAGAGAAGGGAGCTTCTGAATCCGGTCAGCAAGGATTAGCCAGCGGATAGTCAAAGGGACAGATTGAGCAAAGCTGTGGAGGCAGGGGAGCACCTGGAATGTCTGTTCGCAGGCAGTAGACAAGTGTGGCTGCTGTGGGAGGTGTGGACAGGAAGAGCAGGCCACGGGATGGCAAAGAAAGAATTATGATAAGAAGGCTTTATCGTGGAGCCAGCAGGAAACACTGATGAAGAAAGGCACGATATGGCCTGGGTATAAAAGATAACTGACTGTCATGTGGTTTGTGGCTTATAAGGGAGGAGGAGCACAGAACAGTCTGGCCAAGAAATGATCCTAGTTGGAATTCAGGCAGTGACAAGTCAAAGAGATTCAGGTAGGGGGCCAAGGGGTGCAGGGATGCAAGGAAATGTCTGAGGGGGAAAGTGTAGTTTGGTTGGCCGCTGGGTGGAGAAGTTGATGGATGAGAACAAGTTAACGGTGACTTGGGTTTTCAAGTCTGTGTGTGGGAATGGTGGTGGGTTCCTTAGCTGAGAGTAGAAATAAGAACATTAGATGGTTAGGTGGGAGGTGGTAATAACAGGTCCTCTTATGAGTGAGGAGGTCATGAAAATAAAGGAGGTTGTCTAGTTGAGGAGGAGGTTTTAAGGTGAAAAAGCAGAGGCCTAGGGCAGAATTTTGAAAGGTGAAAAATGAGCTGCTCAGGATAATAAGGAAGAAAGCTAGAAGAGAGGGAGAGAAGTCTTAGAGAAGTCAGACTCTTAAGTCTGGCAAATAATGTGGGGAAATAAAATAATTTGTGTCTAAAGAAGAGGCCTTTGGATTTAGAAATTTAAAAAGATACAGATGCGTTGAATAAAACTTATGAACTTTTAGCCAAACTGACTAAGAAAAAAGACAAATTACCAATACCAGAAATGAAAGAGGTGATACCACTCTAGATCTCATAGACAAGGATAAGGACTCTGTAAATTCAATAATTTAGATGAAATGGGGCAATTCCTTAAAAAACACAATCTGCCAAAACTCATTTAAGAAAAAAAATTGATAACTTGGGAGAATTCTGTATCTATTAAAAGTTGAATGAACTTTGGGTGAGAGGGAGGGTGGCTGCCCCCCCTCCACTGGCCTCTTCCCAGTCTCCAGCCCTAACCCTGCTCCATCCTGGTTTGCTTCTCTCCTTTTTCTCTTGTCCTCATGGCTCTGAACTCTGTCTTTCTAGGACCTGGGCCTCAGCTTTCTCTCAAGCTCATCCCATTGGCTCCTCTGTGCCAACAATGGGCACGTAGTCACCAGTGACCTACCTTCAGCCCCTTGGTTTGGGGTCTGGTCTTGTCCCTCCTTGAAGGGCAGAGTTGGGTTTTAGAAATCACATTGCAGTGAGCTGAATAATTGAGAGGTAAGGAAGGGAAAGCAAGGGGATATCCACTGGTCTTTAGAGAAGTTTGGTGATGAAGGAAAATAAAGAGAAGAAGGCAGATGATGAACATTATGCAAACAATGTAAGGTGATTCCATTTTTACTATCCACGTAGAGAATTTACGTTGTATTCTGAGATCCAGACAGCATGTGTCTAAAGAAACATTACCGAGCAGTAAAATAAAGCGATATAAATTATCTAATTTAGGACAAGAGAAGAAAATTCCTTGTAGAAAACCATTTTCCTTTCCTTTTTTCTTTTTTTTTTTTTTAAATCCATAGCTAAATACACGCATCATAATTCTCTTTGTAAAACCCCTTTGATCAGGATACAAATGCTAATGCAAGCCAAGTGCATTCTGAAGAAAAGGAATGCTGTGAGTGAAGTATATTTTTTATTAACATTTTTAATTGATTCTCTCACTTTTCAAATCCTCCTTCTTGATTTATGAAGTTTGTCTTGTTAGTATCAGCACAGGAAAATAGGTCCTCCTGCCCTTCATGAAATACAGTCTTTAAGGAAGTCTTATTGTAAAAGTATTCACAAGGAGGCAGTTTCTTTATTATGTTATGAGAAATTTACATAAATTTATTGCTTAGGATCTTGTAAGTAGTCTAATAATTGCTGAATTTTTGTCTTCATTTTATTTAAAAATCTCTCCTTTTATTCTGCCCTTTGCTAATTAGCTTGAGGGATGGGTTCATTTAATAAAATGAATTATATTTTCAAATTAAAACAATTTTTTAGACTAAAATTACTTGTTGCATTCTTCTACGTGAGCATATAGCTGCGCATACATGTGCCAGTATATGTATATTCACTCTTTGTCTCTCTTTTTGTCTGTATACAGTAATGATCATATGTTCTGTTAATTGTATTTTTCATTTAATATAACTGTTCATCATCCTTCCAGATCAGTTTTATTCTTTTGAATGGCTGCACGGTATTTCAACATGTGCTCTACTATTCATTTAATTATTCCTAATTTGTGGAAATTTGTCCTTATTTTTTTCTCCTAAAACAAGTAGTACTACAGCCTTGTACGTGTATCTTCGGGTACTCATGCTATTTTCTTTTCTGTAGTGTAGGTACCAGAAGTGGAATTTCTGGGTAAGAGTACATTAAATACTAAGATTTAAGAACAGGTGCTACCAAATTATTCAACCAAAATATTCATAAATTTTATATTCTAACCAGTGGAGTCTAGTTTCCTTATACTTCACCAATGCTGGATGTTTTCAGTTACTGTTTCCAATCTCTTAGGTCAAGCCAATAACTTGTTATTTTAATTTGCAGTTATCTAAATATCTATTGATTTGAGTGCCATTTTACAGTCTTTGTTTGAAATAAAATAGTTGAATTTAAAATAATTTCCAATTTAGAAATTATCGAGATGGATGATTAAATGTATGTTTACAAAATAAATGGTCTTGGTCGGGAGGGTAGAGAGGAACAGCAGGTGTGGGAGGAACATTTCCAAAAGTATTTTCTTTTTTTTTTACTTGCTAGGTCACCAATTTATTATAAGAGGATGTAAGTCAGGAACAGTTGATGGGAGAGATGCATAGGGTGAGGTGTGGGAAAGAGAGCAGAGCTTCTATGCCCTCTCCATGTGGGCCACTCTCGCCAAATTTCCATGCATTCACCAACCCAGAAGCTCCATATTTTCTCTAAATGTGTAGGCAGTATACCAAATTTGGATCTTGGCAGCTGACATTTTCTTGAGGAATCTTAAAGCTTAATTACTTCCAGCGTAGATATTTGGCAAGACGTTATGCTATTATTATCTATTACTGTAAAAGATAATCCTGTAGAATCAGATAATTTTATATATTCTATTATTGTAATAGAAAATAGTATATAAATCTATACTGAAACTGACATGTACAGAGGTAGCATATCTAAAAATGACCTGTTTCACTTTTTAGTAAGTTGACGTCTTTGCTAATCTACTCACTGATGCCCCACTTGGCTTTCGGGGTACATGTTGCTCAAGAAAATGTATAGACTGTGCCCAGCCCAGCGCTGGCTCCTAGTAAGCACATGGTAAACTGATGTTTTTGAGTTAGTTTCTCTCCTTCCTCCTTTCCATCCCAGGCCTTCCTTCCCTTCCTCCTTTGCCCTTGAAAACTTTAGAGTTATGGGCTACAAACTTCAAGGGGACAAAGCTGTCCTGGCCTGAAGTAAACCTTCCTGATTCTTGACCTTGAGGTCTTCTTCCTTCAGCCTCTGAGGGTGAAACGTCCTGCTTGCCCAGCCCACAGAAAATCTGCAAGTAGCAAGCCCCAAGAGGAATAAAGTCCTGATGGCAAAGAGATGACAGTGGGTACTTTGAAAGGAGGAAGAGGCATTTATAAAAGGACAATTTAGCATATACTAGTGAATTCATGAGGGAATGGTAATGCTATGACAATTTTCGGTTTTGCTTGTTGGAAGGTAAAGGAATATGGCACATTTTAAGAAGCCCTCTGTTCAAAATGTTCACATTCAAGTTTTGATACTAGCAGGTGTAGAATTTCAGGTAGCCAGAAAATGCACTTATATAGATCACGTCCCTTCCTTAAGGGTGGAGGAAAAAAGATTTTTCAGAAGGTCAGATGAGCGAGGCCATGTATTCTCTTAGGCTGCTGCTTTTCTCTTATTTCCCCCACATTGATTTTTTGACATTTGTCTCATCAATAGTTACTTGCTCTGATAATTAACAGTGAAGAACACAGTTCTTAAAACACTAGACCAGAGAAAGGTTTGGGATGTAATTATCCTGCCCTGTTTACCTAGCAACATGTTCAGAACCAGGAAATTAACACTGTAATACCCAGTCCTGGTTCTTTGATGTACCCATGTGGAAAATTGTGCTGTAATCAGCCCCTCCACTTAGACAGTAACTATTATAGTTACTGTTCTATATTTTGCGTAATATTTGAACTAAAGTGTAACTCCTTCTGGACATAACTTTATAATCTATAGTGGGCTTGATTAATACTCATCGGTGGGTTTGAGATGTTCTCAGACTGAGAGACTGCAATCAGTGTTGTAAAATAACTAAAATGGACTGCTGTTTTTCTGCTCGCAATAAAGGTTAACCAGATTGTGTCAACATTATTGCTATGTAAAATAGATGAAAGACAATTGCGGGCTTTAAAATGTAAGATTGTTGGCTTTTAAACATGAACTTTTCACCTTTTAAAGCAGTTGCTTTTTTGGATTTGCTTAAGTTGGACTTCTGAGCAATTTCATAGAAATAAACGTTCTGAGGCTTAAGTTATTAGAATCCTAAAGCATTAAAAATGGGGGGGGGGAGCGCAATTAGGAGCTTCACCGTTGCTCGTCTTGAGTCCCGGTAAGTGACCCAGCCAATAAAATCTGGTTAACAATCCAGCTGGAGTGACAGCGTGCCAAGACGGACTTTTGGATCAGATCCTGGTGGTATAAACGGCAGGGGCCTCTTACTGGCTTTGCACGTGCTTTGAAGTCATTTAGGGCTTGAAATCCTCCGTCATTTTAAAAAATCACGACATTTTCCAAGGAGGAGAAACTAAACGGTTCCAAAATCCATCTCCAAATTCTAAAATGGAATATGTGGTTGAGGAAAGATGGATTTGATTTTCTTAAAGAAGACCACTAGAGGTCACAAGAGATCTTGGAAAAAAACAGGTGCTTTGTTTTCCTTGTCTGAAAGAAAAAGACTGACTTTTTAGGATCTCCTATCTCAAGTTGAAACAGTGTTCATGGCAAAAGGTTGGTTTAACCCAAACACACTGCTTTCTTTAGGACTACCACTAAATTAGATTCTCTGTGAATTTTTTTTCCCCCTTCATTCACTGATTTCTTATAGCACAGGCACACACACACTCTCGGACTTGAAGAAATACAGTATTTATGGCATTTCAAGTAACATCAGAATCACGTTTTCAACAGTACATGTTTAAGACTAGCTAATGAAATGCAAATCCTCTCTGGATGTGGAAAATACCGTCAGACAGGAGAGGAGAGGCGTGCCAATATTCTGACTGCAAAGGTGGCTCGCCCCTGCTGCTGCTGTCGTCCCAGTCTTTAAGTGTGAACTTTCCATCTGTGAATTCGCAATGCTTTCTTTACTGGCAAGGAAACAATATGTATCCCCTGCCCTGTGGAGGGAAGCTAGCCTGTAGCTTTCCTCTAGGATTGTAATTATACAGAAGAGTGGTCAGTATGCTGACACTTTGAAACAATCTGAGGGTCTCCCTGTCACCAAGAGACCATGCCAGTCAGCTGGGAAAGTTCTGCAGGTCCCAGGCATCCTGGTGTTCCTTGAAAGCCCAGCTAGCTCACATAGTGGAAATGATGAGAGCGTGTCCTCCCAGGAAGCAAGGGAGAGCCATTCCATTCCTGTCATCCTCCACCTTCCCTTCCGCTGGGTTTAGAGGACACCCACACCCCAAGGATGTGTCCTGGAGAGGCTGTTGATTTCCTCATGCTTTGGATTCTACTTCTATTTGCATCTGGCACATTTGTCAGAGTCTGATAGACATTTAGGTACCTCAGCAATCAATCAGTCTTTATGGGATGGACCTTTTGTTTCCTCCAAACAAGGTAAAATGAAATATTCTATAACTGATTACATTAATAAGCACATTGTTGACTCTTCCAAGCCACTTCCCAAGTGGAAGATATAGAATAATGTTGCTTTTCACCCAGAAAATGGTATCATTCCCATTGTATGTTATGTTGATGAATTATAACCTGACATAGGCATTAGCCCTGAAATACTGTGGGTCAAAAAGGTGCCGGACACGTGGCTGTGCTGTGCCAAACGAATTCACAGTCGCCACTCTCCTGTCCCAGAGGCAGGCAGTGCTCATCACCTCAAAGTGCTCGAATTGAAGCATTTTCCTGGATGAATTGTTTTTTGTAGCTGGGGTGTTTTGTTTCTGTGGGGCTGGACTTTGTCGTATGCCATTTGAGACTCTGCAAGGCTGATGTCATACTTTATCATTAACACTGGGGCTGATGCAAGATCATAAATTATCAATTACCCCAAGGAATGTATTTGGCAGAACAAGTTCCACTTTATCCATTTTAGGGAAGAGCTGAAGGGAGAGAGACTGTAGAATGCCACAGTTTGGGTATTTTCTTCCTATTTTTCCCAGAAGAATGAGTATAGAGGCATGAATATGGATAACTGTTACAAGGCTGCAGAGGACCCATGATTAGGTATACGGATGGCCTTGGGTCTCTTTGAGCCTTTATTTCGGACTTTTATATCCATTAAGTATTATTTTTATATCCATCGTATGTAGACCAAAGCCCATGGTACACAGTTGATTTTAGAGTTTTCTATATGATAGGTGTTTAAATTCACTTAAAAGGATTAGGATATTGAATTATTTTCCCATTATTTACAACAATTATCTCTATTAATATCAATGTGGAGTTTTGTTTTTGGCAAAGTGTTTGAAAATGGATTTATTGGCTATTCTCTTTTAGAATCTTTTTTTTTTTTTTTTCCCCCAAACAAGTATCATTCAGTGCTCTTTATAGAGAAAAGCCCTCCTCTGTTAAGGGGAAAAGCCCTCAGCACCCTTTTGGCAGTGTAAGTGGGGAAGTGGGTTCTGAAATGCAGTGGGTGTTCTAGGTTCTTTGAGCAGAGGTCCTGAGTGCTGGGGCGGAGTGGGTTGGGGAGAGCCAGTTGGTGGGGTTTCTGGGTGGTGTGGTTTGTGGCAGGGGAATGTGAAGTCTCCCCAGAGCACGTGCTGCTGAGGGCTTACTGCCTGCAGGGAGTCCCTTGTACCTTGTACCTTGGACCCTCCCTGCTGTCCTTGTCCCTACCTGTTTAGTAGAGGAGAAACAAAGGCTTAGCACTGAAGTGCTGGGCAGGTTTCCTATCAGTATAGGGCTGTGGTCTCCCCTCAGGCCACACGTCGCTCAACTAGAAAACCGGACTTCACAATGGTACCCCACAGCACCGTCAGTGCCTGTCAGGTCCCCATATATCCTGGTGATGCGGAGGGCCCTGACCATGTTGGCTGCTACAGTTGCTTCCGTGAGGCCTACAGGGGATGCAGATGTCAAAGGTCAACAAAGCCAGACTGGTTAAAGTGGTAAGGACAGATTTTAATCAGTAATAACTATTACAATAGGGAAACGTGTGCAGTGTCAACTGAACTCAACTTTGGTTTGTACACAAGTGATGACCTTTTAAAGAGAAAATGAGGAGGGGGCTAGGAGAGTCTCAGTAGTCAGGGAATGAAAAATTATAAGACATAGGAAGTGTGCTCATTCCTCGTAAAAGCCATCTGAGTTTGCTAGCTGGAGCTCATTGAAGTTAGGCTCCTGCCCTCCCACAGAGACTGGGAGACAAGGGGCCCACCCTCAGGTGTGGGATAGAACAAGTAGGAAGTTGTTCTGGCAGCCTTGCTTTCTCGGGAAAGCACTTCAAGTGGGGCTGGGGTCATTGTGGCATTGAGCTCAGAAAAGCGATGTGGGTGTTTGTTCAAGTCTTTATAGACCAAGGTTGAAGTCTAGTCAAGAAGTGGATTCAGAGTGTCTTGGTTAACCTTTGTTATGGAGAAGAACAGGACTCTCCATCTCTGTCCTCAAAGAGCATATTTTTTGTTTGGGAACATGCCTTTCTTTGACATTAACACAAAAATGAACAATAGATATCCAGTTTTGACCCTGTCATTAGGTTCCTGGGAAAGGAGTCTGGGAAGATGAACCACAGGAGGGTGTGTGTGTGTGTGTGTGTTGGTGGGGGGTGGGGGGGGCACTAAGCCTTGAAGGATGCTGGGATTTTGAATAACTGAGGGACTCACGGTGCTGGATTAGGGACAGAGGCAGAAGGAGGAAAAATGTTGAGGTTCCCTTCTAGGGACTATGAGTAGATCAACTTGTGTTATTGTTGGTTCATAATGAAAGAGGCTTTAAAAATGAGACTAAGCGTTCTAGGCTCATCTCAAAAACAGCAGGGGGTATCCAAAGTTTTTTAGTGAGGGAATGAGGTAAGGAAAGCAAAGGTTGTTTGGGTTTTTTTTCCAATCAAGAAGTAATATATTATCTTAATATTATTAAAGAAATTAAATTTATGGTTTAAGAACCTCTGGAAAAAAAGTCTCCAGGCCTTGATGCTTTCACTGCAGAATTTTACCAAACGTTTAAAGGGACACCTGGGTGGCTTAGTTGGTTAAGTGTTTGCCTTTAGCTCAGGTCATGATTCCAGGATCCTGGGACTGAGCCCCGCATCAGGCTCCCTGCTTGGTGGGGAGCCTGCCTCTCCCTCTCCTGCTCTCCCTGCTTGTGCCTGCTCTCTCTCTCTCAGTCAAATAAATTAAATCTTAAAAAAAAAAAAGAATTTTACCAAATGTTTAAAGAAATAATACCATTCTACATAATCAATAAAGTAGAGTTTTGTTTTCTTTTGTTTTTTTATTAACATATGATATATTATTTGCTTCAGGGGTACAGATCTGTTCATCAGTCTTACACAATTCACAGAACTCTCTATAGCACATACCCTCCCCAATGTCCATAGCCCAGCCACCTTATCTCTCCTCTCGACCCCCCAGCAACCCTCAGTTTGTTTCCTGAGATTAAGAGTCTCTTGTGCTTTGTCTACCTCCCCGGTCCCATCTTGTTTCATTTTTCCCATCTCTACCCCCACGACCCCATGCCATGCCTCTCAAATTCCTCATATCAGAGAGATCCTATGATAATTGTCTTTCTTTGATTGAGTTATTTTGCTTAGCATAATACCCTCTAGTTCTGTCCTCATCATTGCAAATGGCAAGACTTCCTTTTCTGATGGTTGCACAGTATTCTATTGTGTATATATGCCACATCTTCTTTATCCATTCATCTGTTGATATCTAGGTTCTTTCCATAGTTTGGCCATTGTGGACATTACTGCTATGAACATTCGGGTGCACGTGCTCCTTCAGATCACTACGTTTGTATCTTTAGAGTAAATACCCAGTAATGCAATTGCTGGATATAGTATTCTTGACTGCATATTTTTCTCATTTAGTGCTCTGAATATATTATGCCAGTCTTTTCTGGCCTGCCAGGTCTCCGTGGATAAATCTGCTGCCAATCTAATATTTCTACCATTGTATGTTACAGACCTCTTGTCCCAAGCTGCTTTCAGGATTTTCTCTTTGTCACTGAGACTTGTAAATTTTACTATTAGATGATGGGTTGTGGACCTGTTTTTATTGATTTTGAGAGGAGTTCTCTGTGCCTCCTGGATTTTGATACTTGTTCCCTTTGCCAAATTAGGGAAGTTCTCTGCTATAATTTGCTCCAATATACCTTCTGCCCCCCTCTCTCTTTCTCCTTCTTCTTCTGGCATCCCAATTATTCTAATACTGTTTCATCTTATGGTATCACTTATCTCTCAATTCTCCCCTCGTAGTCCAGTAGTTGTTCATCTCTTTTTTTCTCAGCTTATTTATTCTCCACCATTTGGTCTTCTATATCACTAATTCTCTCTTCTGCCTCATATATCTTTGCAGTAAGAGCCTCCATTTTTTATTGCACCTCATTAATAGCTTTTTTAAAATTTCAACTTGGTTTGATTTTAGTTATTTTATTTCTCCAGAAAGGGATTTTATTTCTCTAGAAAGGGAGTCTCTTGTATCTTCCATGCTTTTCTGGAGCCCAGCTAGCCCCTTGATAATCATCATTCTGAACTCTAGTTCTGACACTTTACCAATGTCCATATTGATTAGGTCCCTAGCCATTGGTACTGCCTCTTGTTTTTTGTTTTTTTGAGGTGAGTTTTTCCCTCTTTGTCATTTTATCCAGATAAGAATAGATGAATGAGAAAACAAAATACTAAAAGGGTAGCAATGACCCCCCTCCCCAAAATATACACTAACCAAATCAGAAGAGACCTGAAACCAAGGGGAGAAAAAAAGGAGAAAAAACACCACACACACACACACACATATTTGTGGACTGGTGAATAGAACAGAGCCACACACTTGATTTTGGGTGTATTTTGATCTGTTAGAAGAAACTGCCTCCCAAAATTTTAAAGAAAGAAAAATTTATATATATACAAAAATAAGGGTAAACATAATGAAGGGATGGAATATGACTGTAAAGATGAAAATTTAAAAAGATTATAAAAGAATTGATAAGTTGGTTGAAAAAAGGGGAAAAAAAGAGGAAAGAATGTGATCAGGCTGGAGACTAGAACAAAGCCATGTGCTAGATTTAGGGTATATTTTGATCTGTGAGAAAAAACTGTATCCCAAAATTTTAAAGAAAGAAAAACCTATATGTATAAAAAGATAAGGTTAAATATAATGAAGGGATAGAATGTAACTATAACAATGAAAATATAAAAAGATTTTTTAAAAGGTATTGATAAGATAAAATAGTTTAAAAACATTAAAATAGAAAAAAATTTAAAAATAGAATAAGACAAAATAAAATTTTAAAAATTTAACTTTGAAAGACTAAAGAATCACACACACACAAAAAAGCCATGAATTCTATGTGTTGCTTTCCCCTAGCTCTGGAGTTCTGCAGTTCTTATTGATTGGTGAACTTGATCTTGGCTGGGTGATCTTGCTGATCTTCTGGGGGAGGGGCCTGTTGCAGTGATTCTCAAATGTCTTTGCAGAGGCGGAATTACACCACTGTTACTAGGGGCCAATTTAAGCGATCTGCTGGGGTTTGCTCTTGGAGCTTTTATTCCCTGAATGTTTTCCTTAGAGCTTTGAGGGACGAGAGTGAAAATGGCAGCATCCTAGTCTCCAGCCCATAGTAGCTGAGGGCTCGGGGACCCACTCCTCAGTGCACCCTCATAGAGATGCAATCAATCACTCCCTTCTCCCTGATCTCCGGCCACACTCTAAGCTCACCCGGCCTGTGACCGAATGTTTCTATTTCTGGTGCACAGTCCCGTTTGGAGTTGCCAAACCCAGCAGATTCCTGCCATGTGCTCCCACACTGCATCTTCTGGAGGAGGAAGGAGAGTCTCCCCAGATCTGCCATTTGTGGGCTCCCCGCTCAAAGAGCAATGGCTGGACTGTGCCTTGGATCATAGTAGGGATGGAATATGACTGTAAAGATAACTGTAATGACTGTAAGAATATGACTATAAAGGTAACCCTGAGCTGAGAGCCCCTCCTTGGCTCCATCTCTGCAGCTGGCTTCCACACTTTGATATCTGTCAGCTCTGCCGCCCTCAGATACCCCTGGGCTTTCTGTGAACCCTTAGGTCCTGAGATCACTGTGTCCCTGTGAGGGCTCCACCTCCCACTTAGCCTTTGGAGCAGTGTCCCTCAGTGGAGCAGACTTCTGAAAGTTCTGACTTTGTGCTCGCTGCTATACTGCTTTCTGGGAGCCGGCCCCTACCCCTATAATCTCTCTTCCCTTGTGTCACCTTGGATTCACTTCTCCACATATCCTACCTTCCAGAATGCAGTTGCTTTTCTGTTCCTAGAATTGCTGCTCTTCTCTTCAATCTTCTGTTCAGTTTGTAGAGGTTCAGAATGGTTTGATGATTATCTAGCTGAACTCCAGGGACCTGATGATATTTAGGTCTCCTTCTCCTCCGCCATTTTGCTCCTCCCTCAGGAAAGTAGAGTTTTAAACAGACTAGTGATATTGGACAGAATGAAAGAGTTTATATCCACAGTGGCCAGTGGGCAACCAGCACAATGAGTCAAGCATTTATGGTATGACTTCTCCCATTTCATGCATTGATTATAAATGTTCTTTGGTTGCTCTATTGACCCTTCATTCCTAAGTAGTAGTAATATTAATAAGAGAAGCACATCATGCATTATTATTTCACCATTTAATTTATTGTCTTTATGACAGATGAGAAAACTCTGGCACAGAGACGTTAAGTGATTTGCCCAAGGTCACAGTTATGAAATCCAGACATGGGCATTCTGGCTCTCAGTCCAGACTTTGGCCACTACACAGTATCATTTATTCTCCAATCTTTTCTTTTTCTTTTTTTTTTTTAAAGATTTTATTTATTTATTTGACAGAGAACACAAGTAGACAGAGGCAGGCAGATAGAGAGGAAGGGAAACAGGCCCCCCGCTGAGCAGAGAGCCCAATGTGGGACTCGATCCCAGGAGCCTGAGATCACGACCCGAGCTGAAGGCAGCGGCTTAACCCACTGAGCCACCCAGGTGCCCCTCTCCAATCTTTTCAAAAGAGAACTGTGAGCCTTCAGTGCATTTATTGTGGATCTTTGGTGTACCCAGCCACAGGTGGCTGCTGGAAGCTCTCACAGAGATTGTGTTTCCACAAATATAGATGGGCAGGTAGGCAAAGACTACTTTAAGAAATTAGTGTGTGGGGGGGCACCTGGGTGGCTCAGTGGTTTAAGCCTCTGCCTTTGGCTCAGGTCATGATCTCAGGGTCCTGGAATCGAGTCCCGCATTGGGCTCTGCTCAGCAGGGAGCCTGCTTCCTCCTCTCTCTCTCTGCCTGCCTCACTACCTAATTGTGATCTCTGTCTGTCAAATAAATAAATAAAATCTTTAAAAAAAAAAAAAAAAGAAAAAAATTAGTGTGGAGCTGAAATAGCTTGTGAAATGGCTACGGTGTCAGATATAGTCCCATCCATCCTAAAGACACAGCTGGTGAGCCACCCGGGCTCAGATGGTTAAGCATCTGCCTTCAGCTCAGGTCATGATCTCCAGATCCTGGGATCAAGCCCCATATTGGGCTCCCTGCTCAGAAGGAAGCCTGCTTCTCCCTCTCCCTCTGCCCCTCCCCCGTTCTTCTGTCTTTCCTTACTTATACTTTCTCTGTCTCTCTTAAGTAAATAAAATCTTAAAAAGAAAAAGAAGATCAAATAGGGTGATAAAGATGGCATGGTAAGGAAGTAAAGTAAGAAGAGATAGAAGTTAGTAGCCAGATCAAATATATTACAGGGAAACAAACAAACAAAAGGTAGAACTTTTTTTTTTAAAGATTTTATTTATTTATTTGACAGAGATCACAAGTAGGCAGAGAGGCAGGTAGAGAGAGAGAGAGAGGAGGAGGAGGAAGCAGGCTCCCTGTGGAGCAAAGAGCCAGATGTGGGGCTCGATCCCAGGACTCTGGGATCATGACCTGAGCCGAAGGCAGAGGCTTTAACCCACTGAGCCACTCAGGCACCCCCAAGGTAGAACATTTTAATAAGAGAAGTACCAGGAATTAAGTATAAGAACATCCTAGACAGGTAAAATAGATATAACCAAGAGTGTACTAAATATAAATATAACTAAGAGTATACTAAAAAGAAGAAATGACTATTATTGGAGTTCCAAGGCCAGCATTACCACGCTACCATAAGCCTGGTTCTTGGTTCCCTCTCTCCTCCCACACTGGTTGTTCTGTATAATGGTACAGAATCCTGACAATGGAAATTTGACGTGAATGTCTCCAAGATGGTGAGCAGAACTTCATTATTTTTAACCAGCATTCCCCCTTTATGGGAAATGGAGAGATGTCTCAAGGAATAAAGGATAGACTTCTGTTCAAGATGGCCATGGAGTAAGACCCTGAACTTACCCCACTCCATGGACATCCCAAATCAATGGCTATATCAGAGCAGTTCCCTCCTGAAGAAGAACTGAGGACTGACTGAACAGCTTCTGAACAGTACAGCGAACAACAGAGGGACCATAAAGAGAATGGCACGAGAGACAGAGATACAGGAATGAAGGGAGCCCCCACCCTGGATGCTGTGAACTTAGGTGGGCATAGTATGAGGAACCATGAGCAGACTCATCTGCCCACAGAAAAAAAGCCTCAGTTTAAAAGGGTAACTAGAATATAAAGGAACCAGCCCCAGGACCCTGCCAAATGGCAGGGGAGCTGCTGGAACCTTCTCTGAGTCAGAAGAGCTGATGAGCACGATGGTTTCTGTTCCCCATCTACCTTGATAGGAATAAAGGGTACCATGGGCCAGAGCTGGGTAAATGCATAAATAAGGTTAAATATTCTTTAAATATTCTTTATGCTGGTACTTCTCAGTCTTTAATACATAACTGTGTCACTCCAGAGGAACCGATAATAAGAAATTGTCTTTAGACAGTGAAGTTCTTTTTGGGGGAGGAAGGGGATGCTGAGGACAAGGTCATGGAAGTAGTGCTCCTTGAAACACAATTGGGACATGCTGTCCCCAGCTTTTTGTCCTGTCTCGTGACAAATACTGCCTTATATTCTATATCCAAATAAGTGAATGTGTTCCCTTTGCCTGGAATTTTCTACCCCCACGTCTCTTGACATAACTCTCTGCCCTTCTCTTCATTCAGGTCTCAGCTCAGATGTTCTTCCTCAGAGAGGTCTTCCCTGATCACTTGACCCTGTCACTCCAACCCAGAGCTCTTACCCCTATTTGAAATGTTTGAAGGGATGTCATAATGTCATTCTGCTTCTCCTATTTGAGGGCAACTTCATGTCATGAGTGTGTTGCTGTGTCCCTGGCATTTAGAATGGG
Organism: Mustela nivalis; assembly: GCF_964662115.1. Lineage (NCBI taxonomy): Eukaryota > Metazoa > Chordata > Mammalia > Carnivora > Mustelidae > Mustela > Mustela nivalis. The sequence goes on along the minus strand of NC_139027.1, from coordinate 100,721,430 downwards.
CTCCGGCACGTAATAGGTGCTCCACTGAAGGAAGGAAGACCCAACCTAATGAAGCCTTCACATTAAACAGGGTAGAAGATCATGATGACCTCATGCCGATCTTTCTGCGCCATGACATGCTTCTTAAGGAAACTTACGGCGAGTACTTCCTGGCTGAACTGATAGAGGCCCAAGATGAAGAGAATCATGCCGTCGTGTGTGAGGTTGGTGATTAATCTGCCTGGGCATGCACTTAGTGAGGGAAATGAAAGAAACAAGCAACATTTTTCCTGGTTTTTGCTCAGCTCCTCCAGAGCTGCCATCCCCTCCCTGTTTCCTGAAGCCCTTCCAGGTGGCTTGCCGGGGCCCCTTCATAGTGGCGACATCCTTCCCCATGTGACCTGGCTTTAGGTTTATAGGTTTTTGTGAGATGCTTCCAGAGACTAGGCTGCTGTGGACTCTGTGCCCTGCCCCTGAAGGTAGGGATGGAAGTTGGGGTGAAAGGAAGAGATTCTTGAGGGCACCTGGGGGAATTTCTGAGACCCCCCCCCACAGGATCCCAGAGACCACAGACCAGCATCCTGTTGGCACATGGATTTTGTCTGACTTGGAAAATAATTCTTCTTTTGTTTTACCAAAATTTCACACTTACAGAAATCTTCTAGAGACAAACCATGAGACTTTTAATCTCAGGAAACAAACTGAGGGTTCATAGAGTAGAGGAGGTAAGAGAAATAGGTTGGCTGGGTGATGGACATTAGAGAGGGTATGTGTTATGGTGAGCGCTGTGAATTGTGTAAGACTGATGAATCACAGACCTGTACCCCTGAAGCAAATAATACATTATATGTTAATAAAAAAAAAAAAAAGAAAGACAAAAAAAAAGAAAGAAAACTTCTAGGCACCAATTCTCAAAATGGTAACATTTGAACATATTTGCTTTATCTTTCATTCTCTTTGCTTGCTTTTTCTCTCTATATTTGTCTGTTTTTATATATAAACATATATATTTATATTACTTATGTTACCTGGTAACATAAATGTATGTACACTGTAATATAAATATATATATATATATATTTTAGAACTATTATATATTTTTCTGAAACATTCAAGAATGATTGTGGGGCTCCTGGGTGGCTTAGTGGGTTGGGCCTCTGCCTTCGGCTCGGGTCATGATCCCAGAGTCCTGGGATTGAGTCCCACATCAGGCTCTCTGCTCGGCAGGGAGCCTGCTTCCTCCTCTCTCTCTCTCACCCTCTCTCTGCCTACTTGTGATCTCTCTCTCTGTAAAATAAATAAATAAAATTGTTTAAAAAAAAAATAGAATGAGCTGTGGATGCTACGCCCCCTTCACCACTAAGTACTTCAGTGTGTATTTCCTAAAAACAAGAATGTCCTCTGACGTAACTGTGGTACCGCGTTCAGGTGGAGCACCCCATTATTCTAACTACAGACCTTACTCCGATTGTATTCACAGTCCTTTTCAGCAGAAGTGATTCTTCATCATCTGCTGCACTCAGGTGCCCTGTGTCTTCAGTCCCCTGTAATCGGAACAACTCCCCAGTCTCTTTGTTTTTCAGGACAATGATAGTTTTGAAGAGCGCAGGTCTGTCATTTTGTGCACTGTGTCTCAATTTGGAGTTGTCCCTCGTTTTTCTCATGATTTGATTTAGGGTGTAGATGATTAAATTTCGTTGTATGAGTGGCCAGTATTTCAAAATTAGGAGGGTGTATGTAACAACTGGAACATCTAGCTTCTCTGGAAAAATTGGAAGGCCTGCTGTTGGACCCCAGTGAGTTGGCCCTTTGGAGCAGCTGCCGCTGTAGACAGTGCAGGTAGGTACCCTCGAGCCCATCACCATTCCCTGTGTGCCTTGGGGGTTCGCAACCCTCCTGCCCCTGAAGGAGGGTTGCGAGGGTCAGTTTATATCAGTGTGGCCTTTGCTAGCATTTTATATCAGTGTGGCCTTTGCTAGCATGGTAGTTGTGACCACTGTTTCAGAACATGCTTCACAAGGGTCCTAATTCCACAGCATCCATCCGGGAAGGCTTTACTGAGATGGGAGGTGGGGATGGCAGTAAAGAAAGATGGAGCCTGCCCTCTCTGGTTTGACAGCTGTAGACCCTGGGGTCCACCTACACCCAAGGGAGGAGGGGAGAAGAGACCCAGGTGAGAGCTGGCAAGATAGCTAGCTTTAGTGTGTCTCAGCTCAAAGCAGCAAGCAGGCTGACCTGGCCCCAGGGGCAGCCACTGTGGGCAACTCTGCAACTCTTGAGATGGTCACTCATCCTTGCCCTGCCCCCAGAGCATTCACAGGGACACTCCTCCCTCACAGAATTTTAACTAGCTGTGGCTTCCTTCCCTGCCTCTGTCCCCACAAGATTTGATAATGAGGATTCAATCCCAGTTCTGATAGCTGAATATCAGTGTGCAGAGGTATCTTTAACCCTTTGTGTTGGTTGGAGTGTGCTGAAATAGGCCTTCCTGAAAAATACCGGGAAGGCATTCTACCTCATTCCCTACTCCGTCTGAAGCTTTGGGCATTCTTAAGGGTTGAAAATGCTGCACTAGGGATATTCACAGCATCTGCTCAGTGGTATGGAGAAATTGTCTGACTGGAAAAAAAAAAAAAATTGAGACTTGGTGCCTTAGGGTAATCAGGGAAATGTGTGGTGACTGTTCATCTTTAGGAAGGATAGGGCCATGACCCATGGCATCTGCTTTGTGTGTGCGAGGAAAAGATTTTAAAGAAATAAGTACTCAAACTTGAGCACATGTTGAAATGACTTCTTGGGGTGATTAGAACACAGATTCCTGGGACCCACCCTCCGTGTGATCTTGTAAGTCTGGGATAGGACTGAGAATGTGCATTTTTCACTAGTTCTTGGGTGATATTGATGCTGCTGGTTCAGGAACCACATTTGTGCACTCAGTTTTAAAGGATTAAAGCTCTCCTCCAAATGACTCACTGTTGACTTATATACAGGACTCTCACAAGGGCAGCCTTTTGTTGATGATTTTAGTAATCAAGAAAAGAAAGCAATTGAACTGTGAGTGAAGATGTTCTCTTTGCATCACATGAGAAATATAGAGGCAGCTTCTGTAAAGGCCTTTAAAAGAGGTTTATATAAGCTTGGACTGAAGATTGTTTTGACAGCAAAATCTTATTTTGAATGAATTTTTGTGTTGCCTTTTGCATATCATAATAATCAATAAACATGGATAGAACCCTTGGGTACCCAGCCCTATACGTGAATACTTCATAGAATCCCAAGGTTCAGGCAAAGATGACCACAAATTAGTTTGTTTTGGTTTTGTTTTTGTTTTTCAAGTGGATATTTGACCTTTGCTTTGTGCCAGTTTATTGAAAAGTACTTAAAGGTGGAATTCAGCAGTTTTACTTCTAGGATGATCATTCAGGGATTCTTCATACACTGATTTCTCTATTTGAGAAAACTGTAAGAGCTATTCAGAGAATATTGCTTTTCTTGGGAAACTTGGAATCAAAAGTTCTTTTATTCTGATAACATGATCTGTTTGAGGCTTGGTTCTACATCAGTGGTTCCCAAGCTCAGTTTGTAGGAGAACCACCTGGGAGACTTTTAGACTATACCCATGCCAACAAACTTGTATCCAGAATGTATAATGAACTCATATAGTAATAAAGAGAAAAAGGATCTAAATGAAATGTGGACAAAGGATTTGAATAGATATTTCTCCAAAAAAGGTATACAAATAGCCAATAAGCTCATGAAATGATGCTCAACACCATTAGTCATCAGGAAAATACAAACCAACACCACAATGAGATACCACTTCACACTTGCTAGGATGGTTGTAATAAAAGAGAGGGACGATAACAAGTGTTGGTGAGGATGTGGAGAAAGTGGAAGGAACCTTCATAGACTGAAGGTGGGATTTTAATATGGCACAGCCACTTTAGAAAACAATCTGGCATTTTCTCAAAAAGTGGAACATAAAATTACCATTTAACCCAGCAGTTCCACTCCTAAATTAAAAATACAAGTCCACCAAAGACATGTACACAAACATTCATAGCAGCATTATTTGTAATAGCCAAAAAGTGGAAACGACCCAAATGTCCATCTGTTGAATGAATAAACAAAAAGGTGGTATAGCCACACAATGGAATATTATTAGGAGATTAAAGGAAACGAAAGACTATGCATGCTACAACATGTTTGAACCTTGAAAACATTATGCCAGGTGAACGCATCCAGACTTCAAAGACCACGTATTGTATGATTCTATTTATATGAAAGCCTAGGAAGAACAAGTTCATAGAAACAGAAAATAGATCAGTGGCTGGAGAAAGAGGTGGATGGGGAATAATTAATAAAGGGTATGGGGTTTTTATGGGGGGTCAGGGGACAAAAACTTTTTGGAATTAGTGGTTGAAGGTATCTATCTTTATGAGTATATTAAAGCTACTGAATTGTATACTCTTTAAAGGTTTATTTTTTTTTTTTTATTTTTTTTTTTTTTTAATTTTTTTTTTTTAATTTATTTTTTATTTTCAGCATAACAGTATTCATTATTTTTCACCACACCCAGTGCTCCATGCAATTCGTGCCCTTTATAATACCCACCACCTAGTACCCCAACCTCCCACCCCCCACCCCTTCAAAACCCTCAGATTGTTTTTCAGAGTCCATAGTCTCTCATGGTTCACCTCCCCTTCCAATTTCCCCCAACTCCCTTCTCCTCTCTAACTCCCCATGTCCTCCATGCTATTTGTTATGCTCCACAAATAAGTGAAACCATATGATAATTGACTCTCTCTGCTTGACTTATTTCACTCAGCATAATAATCTCTTCCAGTCCCGTCCATGTTGCTACAAAAGTTGGGTATTGGTCCTTTTTTTTTTTTTTTTTTTTTTTTATAAACATATATTTTTATCCCCAGGGGTACAGGTCTGTGAATCACCAGGTTTACACACTTCACAGCACTCACCAAAGCACATACCCTCCGCAATGTCCATAATCCCACCCCCTTCTCCCAAACCCCCTCCCCCCAGCAACCCTCAGTTTGTTTTGTGAGATTAAGAGTCACTTATGGTTTGTCTCCCTCCCAATCCCATCTTGTTTCATTTATTCTTCTCCTACCCACTTAAGCCTCCATGTTGCATCACCACTTCCTCATATCAGGGAGATCATATGATAGTTGTCTTTCTCTGCTTGACTTATTTCGCTAAGCATGATACGCTCTAGTTCCATCCATGTTGTCGCAAATGGCAAGATTTCATTTCTTTTGATGGCTGCATAGTGTTCCATTGTGTATATATACCACATCTTCTTGATCCATTCATCTGTGGATGGACATCTAGGTTCTTTCCATAGTTTGGCTATTGTGGACATTGCTGCTATAAACATTCGGGTGCATGTGCCCCTTTGGATCACTACATTTGTATCTTTAGGGTAAATACCCAATAGTGCAATTGCTGGGTCATAGGGCAGTTCTATTTTCAACAATCTGAGGAACCTCCATGCTGTTTTCCAGAGTGGCTGCACCAGCTTGCATTCCCACCAACAGTGTAGGAGGGTTCCCCTTTCTCCACATCCTCGCCAGCATCTGTCATTTCCTGACTTGTTGATTTTAGCCATTCTGACTGGTGTGAGGTGATATCTCATTGTGGTTTTGATTTGTATTTCCCTGATGCCGAGTGATATGGAGCACTTTTTCATGTGTCTGTTGGCCATCTGGATGTCTTCTTTGCAGAAATGTCTGTTCATGTCCTCTGCCCATTTCTTGATTGGATTATTTGTTCTTTGGGTGTTGAGTTTGCTAAGTTCTTTATAGATTCTGGACACTAGTCCTTTATCTGATATGTCGTTTGCAAATATCTTCTCCCATTCTGTCAGTTGTCTTTTGATTTTGTTAACTGTTTCCTTTGCTGTGCAAAAGCTTTTGATCTTGATGAAATCCCAATAGTTCATTTTTTCCCTTGCTTCCCTTGCCTTTTGCGTTGTTCCTAGGAAGATGTTGCTGCGGCTGAGGTCGAAGAGGTTGCTGCCTGTGTTCTCCTCAAGGATTTTGATGGATTCCTTTCGCACATTGAGGTCCTTCATCCATTTTGAGTCTATTTTTGTGTGTGGTGTAAGGAAATGGTCCAATTTCATTTTTCTGCATGTGGCTGTCCAATTTTCCCAGCACCATTTATTGAAGAGGCTGTCTTTTTTCCATTGGACATTCTTTCCTGCTTTGTCGAAGATTAGTTGACCATAGAGTTGAGGGTCTATTTCTGGGCTCTCTATTCTGTTCCATTGATCTATGTGTCTGTTTTTGTGCCAGTACCATGCTGTCTTGATGATGACAGCTTTGTAATAGAGCTTGAAGTCCGGAATTGTGATGCCACCAACGTTGGCTTTCTTTTTCAATATCCCTTTGGCTATTCGAGGTCTTTTCTGGTTCCATATAAATTTTAGCATTATTTGTTCCATTTCTTTGAAAAAGATGGATGGTACTTTGATAGGAATTGCATTAAATGTGTAGATTGCTTTAGGTAGCATAGACATTTTCACAATATTTATTCTTCCAATCCAGGAGCATGGAACATTTTTCCATTTCTTTGTGTCTTCCTCAATTTCTTTCATGAGTACTTTATAGTTTTCTGAGTATAGATTCTGTGTCTCTTTGGTTAGGTTTATTCCTAGGTATCTTATGGTTTTGGATGCAATTGTAAATGGGATTGACTCCTTAATATCTCTTTCTTCTGTCTTGCTGTTGGTGTAGAGAAATGCAACTGATTTCTGTGCATTGATTTTATATCCTGACACTTTACTGAATTCCTGTATAAGTTCTAGCAGTTTTGGAGTGGAGTCTTTTGGGTTTTCCACATATAGTATCATATCATCTGCGAAGAGTGATAATTTGACTTCTTCTTTGCCGATTTGGATGCCTTTAATTTCCTTTTGTTGTCTGATTGCTGAGGCTAGGACCTCTAGTACTATGTTGAATAGCAGTGGTGATAATGGACATCCCTGCCGTGTTCCTGACCTTAGTGGAAAAGCTTTCAGTTTTTCTCCATTGAGAATGATATTTGCGGTGGGTTTTTCATAGATGGCTTTGATGATATTGAGGTATGTGCCCTCTATCCCTACACTTTGAAGAGTTTTGATCAGGAAGGGATGCTGTACTTTGTCAAATGCTTTTTCAGCATCTATTGAAAGTATCATATGGTTCTTGTTCTTTCTTTTATTGATGTGTTGTATCACATTGACTGATTTGCGGATGTTGAACCAACCTTGCAGCCCTGGAATAAATCCCACTTGGTCGTGGTGAATAATCTTTTTAATGTACTGTTGAATCCTATTGGCTAGTATTTTGTTGAGTATTTTCGCATCTGTGTTCATCAAGGATATCGGTCTATAGCTCTCTTTTTTGGTGGGATCCTTGTCTGGTTTTGGGATCAAGGTGATGCTGGCCTCATAAAATGAGTTTGGAAGTTTTCCTTCCATTTCTATTTTTTGGAACAGTTTCAGGAGAATAGGAATTAGTTCTTCTTTAAATGTTTGGTAGAATTCCCCCGGGAAGCCATCTGGCCCTGGGCTTTTGTTTGTTTGGAGATTTTTAATGACTGTTTCAATCTCCTTACTGGTTATGGGTCTGTTCAGGCTTTCTATTTCTTCCTGGTTCAGTTGTGGTAGTTTATATGTTTCTAGGAATGCATCCATTTCTTCCAGATTGTCAAATTTATTGCCGTAGAGTTGCTCATAGTATGTTCTTATAATAGTTTGTATTTCTTTGGTGTTAGTTGTGATCTCTCCTCTTTCATTCATGATTTTATTTATTTGGGTCCTTTCTCTTTTCTTTTTGATAAGTCGGGCCAGGGGTTTATCAATTTTATTAATTCTTTCAAAGAACCAGCTCCTACTTTCGTTGATTTTTTCTATTGTTTTTTTGGTTTCTATTTCATTGATTTCTGCTCTGATCTTTATGATTTCTCTTCTCCTGCTGGGCTTAGGGTTTCTTTCTTGTTCTTTCTCCAGCTCCTTTAGGTGTAGGGTTAGGTTGTGTACCTGAGACCTTTCTTGTTTCTTGAGAAAGGCTTGTACCGCTATATATTTTCCTCTCAGGACTGCCTTTATTGTGTCCCACAGATTTTGAACTGTTGTATTTTCATTATCATTTGTTTCCATGATTTTTTTCAATTCTTCTTTAATTTCCCGGTTGACCCATTCATTCTTTAGAAGGATACTGTTTAGTCTCCATGTATTTGGGTTCTTTCCAAACTTCCTTTTGTGGTTGAGTTCTAGCTTTAGAGCATTGTGGTCTGAAAATATGCAGGGAATGATCCCAATCTTTTGATACCGGTTGAGTCCTGATTTAGGACCAAGGATGTGATCTATTCTGGAGAATGTTCCATGTGCACTAGAGAAGAATGTGTATTCTGTTGCTTTGGGATGAAATATTCTGAATATATCTGTGATGTCCATCTGGTCCAGTGTGTCGTTTAAGGCCTTTATTTCCTTGCTGATCTTTTGCTTGGATGACCTGTCCATTTCAGTGAGGGGAGTGTTAAAGTCCCCTACTATTATTGTATTGTTGTTGATGTGTTTCTTTGATTTTGTTATTAATTGGTTTATATAGTTGGCTGCTCCCACGTTGGGGGCATAGATATTTAAAATTGTTAAATCTTCTTGTTGGACAGACCCTTTGAGTATGATATAGTGTCCTTCCTCATCTCTTATTATAGTCTTTGGCTTAAAATCTAATTGATCTGATATAAGGATTGCCACTCCTGCTTTCTTCTGATGTCCATTAGCATGGTAAATTCTTTTCCACCCCCTCACTTTAAATCTGGAGGTGTCTTCGGGCTTAAAATGAGTTTCTTGGAGGCAACATATAGATGGGTTTTGTTTTTTTATCCATTCTGATACCCTGTGTCTTTTGACAGGGGCATTTAGCCCATTCACATTCAGGGTAACTATTGAGAGATATGAATTTAGTGCCATTGTATTGCCTGTAAGGTGACTGTTATTGTATATGGTCTCTGTTCCTTTCTGATCTACCACTTGTAGGCTCTCTCTTTGCTTAGAGGACCCCTTTCAAGATTTCCTGTAGAGCTGGTTTGGTATTTGCAAATTCTTTCAGTTGTTGTTTGTCCTGGAAGCTTTTAATCTCTCCTTCTATTTTCAATGATAGCCTAGCTGGATATAGTATTCTGGGCTGCATGTTTTTCTCGTTTAGTGCTCTAAAAATATCATGCCAGCTCTTTCTGGCCTGCCAGGTCTCTGTGGATAAGTCAGCTGCCAATCTAATATTTTTACCATTGTATGTTACAGACTTCTTTTCCCGGGCTGCTTTCAGGATTTTCTCTTTGTCACTGAGACTTGTAAATTTTACTATTAGGTGACGGGGTGTGGGCCTATTCTTATTGATCTTGAGGGGCGTTCTCTGAACCTCCTGAATTTTGATGCTCGTTCCCTTTGCCATATTGGGGAAATTCTCCCCAATAATTCTCTCCAGTATACCTTCTGCTCCCCTCTCTCTTTCTTCTTCTTCTGGAATCCCAATTATTCTAATGTTGTTTCGTCTTATGGTGTCACTTAATTCTCGAATTCTCCCCTCGTGGTCCAGTAGCTGTTTGTCCCTCTTTTGCTCAGCTTCTTTATTCTCTGTCATTTGGTCTTCTATATCACTAATTCTTTCTTCTGCCTCATTTATCCTAGCAGTGAGAGCCTCCATTTTTGATTGCACCTCATTAATAGCTTTTTTGATTTCAACTTGGTTAGATTTTAGTTCTTTTATTTCTCCAGAAAGGGCTTTTATATCTCTCGAGAGGGTTTCTCTAATATCTTCCATGCCTTTTTCGAGCCCGGCTAGAACCTTGAGAATTGTCATTCTGAACTCTAGATCTGACATATTACCGATGTCTGTATTGATTAGGTCCCTAGCCTTTGGTACTGCCTCTTGTTCTTTTTTTTGCGTTGAATTTTTACGTCTTGTCATTTTGGCCAGATAAGAGTAAATGAAGGGGCAAGTAAAATACTAAAAGGGTGGCAACAACCCCAGGAAAATATGCTTTAACTAAATTAGAAGAGATCCAAAATCGTGAGTGGGGAGAAAGGGGATAAAAAGAGGTTCAAAAAGGAAGAAAGAAAAAAAAAGAAAAGAAAAAAAATTTTTTTAAAAAAAGAAAACACCTGAGAAAAATGTAAAAAAGAAAAAATATATATATTAGATAAACTAGTAAAAAATCGTTAAAAAAGAAAAAGGTAACAGTTAAAAAAAAAAAAATTTTACCCGAAGGCGAGAAGAAAAAGAAAAAAAGAAAAAAAAAAATGAAAAAGAAAAAATTAAATTAACTGCAAGACTAAAAAAAAATCACAGGAAAAAAGCCATGAGTTCCGTGCTTGGCTTTCTCCTCCTCTGGAATTCTGCTGCTCTCCTTGGTATTGAAACCGCACTCCTTGGTAGGTGAACTTGGTCTCGGCTGGATTTCTTGTTGATCTTCTGGGGGAGGGGCCTGTTGTAGTGATTCTCAAGTGTCTTTGCCCCAGGCGGAATTACACCGCCCTTACCCGGGGCCGGGGTGAGTAATCCGCTCGGGTTTGCTTTCAGGAGCTTTTGTTCCCTGAGCGCTTTCCGTAGAGTTCCGGAGGACGGGAACACAAATGGCGGCCTCCTGGTCTCCGGCCCGGAGGAGCCGAGAGCCCAGGGCCCCACTCCTCAGTGCGCCCTCAGAGAACAGCGCCCAGTTACTCCCGTCTGCCTGACCTCTGGCCGCGCTCCGAGCTCACCGAGCCTGCGATCGGTTCAAGGTAACACCGAGCTGTGAGCTTACTGTCGGCTCTGTTTCTGTAGCCGGCTTTCCCATTCCAATACCCGCAAGCTCTGCGACACTCAGACACCCCCGATCCTTCTGTGACCCTGCGGGACCTGAGGCCACGCTGACCCCGCGTGGGCTTCGCCCCGGTTTAGCCTCTGGACGGATGTCCCTCAGCGGAACAGACTTTTAAAAGTCCTGATTTTGTGCGCGGTTGCTCCGCCGCTTGCCGGGAGCCGGCCCCTCCCCCCGGGGTCTATCTTCCCGTCGCTTTGGATTCACTTCTCCGCCGGTCCTACCTTTCAGAAAGTGGTTGTTTTTCTGTTTCCAGAATTGCTCTTCTTCTTCTCTTCGGTCTGCCGATGGATTTTCAGGTGTTTGCAATCTTTAGATAAGCTATCTAGCTGATCTCCGGCTAGCTGAAGCAGTCTCAGCTTGCTACTTCTCCGCCATCTTGACTCCTCCGGTCTAAAGGTTTATTTTTATGGTAGGTGAATTATATTTCAATTAAAAGTCCTGATGCTGGGATATACTTAGATCAAGTAGATCAGTTGTTCATGGTGAGACGTAATCAGCATTTCTAAAACACTCCTCATATGGTCCCAGTGTGCAGTCCAAGTGGTGAAACAGTTATCTACATGCTGGACAACAAAAATGTGAAGGACAGGATGACCTTAGAGAGATAAAGTCATTAGTTTCTTAAGGTGAGAACCAGCCCTAAATATTAGATTCTGAGATCCTATCCATAATATTTGTTTCTTCACCATTGAAAGGGTTTTATTTTTCATTTTTAGGTTTTTGCATTCTCCTTTAAGGACTTCCATATGTTTTCATTTGACCTCTACCTTCAGGCTAATGAAAAAAGGAAAAGTCAACGAATATTTGGGCCCAGCAGCAACATTTTGAAGACTATGTCTTTACATGATGAGACAAAACTACTGAGAAGTAATGACTCATGCAGACCCCAGTCAGGCCTTTTAATGACCAAAAGGGACAGTCCAGTTTAGTCAGGCCTTTGTTTTTTTAGAGAAGGCTTTTATTTATTTGTCCCAGCTGTATTGAGATATAATTGACATACATGATTATGTAAGTTTAAGGCGTACACCATGTTGATATGTTACATTTATATAATGTAAAATGATCACACTATAGCATTAGTTAGCACCTTCACTGCATCACATAATTACCAGTGCCTTTTTGTGGTGAGAATGTTTAAGATTCATTCTTTTAGCAACTTTCAAATATCTAATTCGATATTGTTAACTAAAATCACCATGCTGTACATTAGATCCCCAGAACTTATTCATCTTACAACTGGTAGTATGTGCCCTTTGACAAACCTCCCCTACCCCTTTCACTCACCTCCCAATCCCTGGTATCTATAATTTTACTGTTTCTATGTGTTCTTTTTTAGATTCCACATATAAGTGATATCGTATAGTATTTGCCCTTCTGTGACTTAAGCTTAGCATAATGCCATCACAGACCACCCATGTTGTTGCAAATAGCAAGATTTCCTTTCTTTTCTCATGGCTGAATAATATTCCATTGTATACATATCTTTTAATTCATTCATCTCTTGAAAGACACTTGTTTCCATATCTTTCCATATGTGAATAATGCTACCATGAAAATGGGAGAGCAAATGTCTGTTTGAATACAACTAAAAGTTGGATATACAACTAAAAGTAGTATTGCTAGGTTATATGGCAGTTCTATTTTTAATATTTTGGGAAACCTCCATACTGTTTTCCATACTGGCTGTAGCAAATTACATCCCTATGAACAGTGCATGAGGGTTACTTTTTTTTTTTTTTTAAGAATTAAGAATTGTATGCCCTACCCACTGAGTCAGCTGTGGGCCTCATGAGTGTTACTTTTTCTCCACCATCTCGCCAATGCTTGTTATCTCTTGTCTTTGTAATGGTAACCATTCTAGTAGATATAAGGAAATATCTCATTGTGGCATTGAATTTCATCTCCTCATGATTAGTGAAGTTGAGCATCTTTTAATGTACCTGTTGTACCTGTTGTATGTATTCTTTGGAAAAAAAAAAAAGATCTATTCAGATTCTCTGTCCATTTTTAAATTGGATCTTTTTTTCCCTATTGAGTTGTAGGGAAGTTTATGCATTTCGGTTATCAACCCCCTATCTAATATTTCAGCATCTGGTTTACAAATACTTTCTCTCACTGTGCAGATTGCCTTTTCATTGTGTTGATTTTTTCCTTTTGCTGTGCTGAAACTTTTTAGTTTGGTGTCATCTTACTAATTTTTGCTTTTGTTGGTTAGTGTAGTTTTGGTGTCAGATCAAAAAAAATTGTTGCCAAGAACAATGTCAAGGAGCTTCTTCCCTACATCTTCCAGGAGTCATACAGTTTCAGGTCTTATGTTTAAGTCTTTAATCCATTTTGAGTTAATTTTTGTGAGCGGTGTGAGATGGAGTCCAATTTCAGTCTTCTGCATGTGGCTATCAGTTTTCCCAATACTGTTTATTGAAGAGAGGGTCATTTCCCCATTGAGTATTCTTGGTTTCCTTGTTAAATATTAGTTGCTTATATATGGGTGTTTATTTCTGGGCTCCTGATTCTGTTCCACTGGTTTCTGTGTCTGCTTTTATCTTAGTACTGTACTGTTTTGATTATTATAGCCTTGTAATATGATTTGAAACCAGCTTTCTTTTTTTTTTAAGATTTATTTATTTTAATTTTTGAAGATCTACTTATTTATTTATTTGAGAGAGACAGAGAGCACATGCAGGTGGAAAGAGCAGGGAGTGGGAGAGAGAATCTGAAGCAGACTCAGTGCCACGTGTGGAGACAACATGGGGCTGGATCTCATGACCTGGAGCTCAAGACTTGAGGCGAAATCAAGGGTTGGTCACTTAACTGACTGAGCCACCCAGGTGTCCCTCTAGTTTTGTTCTTTTGGTGTCTTCTAGGGTTCTATACAAATTTTAGGGTAGTTTGTTCTATTTCTGTGAAAAATGCCATCGGCATTTTGATAGGGATTGTAGTGACTCTAGAGATGGCTTTAGGTAATATGAACATTTTAACAATGTTAATTCTTCTAATCTTATTGTTTTTGATACTATTGTGAATGGGATTGTTTTCTTTATTTCTTTTTCAGTTATTTCATTGTTAATGTATAGAAATGCAATTGATTTCTGTGCATTGGTTTCATATTGTGCCACTTTACTGAATTCATTTATCAGTTCTAACAGTTTTTTGGTGGAGTTCTTAAGATTTTCTGTATATAAGATCATATATCATTTTCCAAACAAAGACAGTTCTACTACTTTACTTACTACTACTTTACTGCTTCCTTTCTGAAGATTTTTTTTTCTTTTTCTTGACTGATTGCTCTGGCTAAGACTTACAGTCCTATGTTGAATAGGAGGGGTGAGAGTAGGTACCCTTGTCCTTTTGCTGATCTTAGAAGGAAATCTTTCAACCATTCACTGTTGAGTATGATGTGCTATGGCCTTGTCATAAATGCCCTTATTCAAGTAAAATATTTTTCTACTATATTTATTGAGCATTCTTATGAAGGGATGTGACATTGTCAAATGCTTTCTCTGCATCTTTTGAGATGATATGATTTTTATTTTTCTATTAATGTATCATTTCTATTGATTTGTGTATATTAAACCATCCTTGCATCACAGGGATAAATCCTGCTTGATCATGGTGTATGATCCTTTTAATGTGCTGTTGAATTCACTTTGCTAATATTTTATTGAGAATTTTGTGTCTGTATTTGTCAGGGATATTGGTCTATAGTTTTCTTGTAATACCCTTATCTGGCTTTGGTATCAGACTAATGCTGGCCTCATAAAATATTCAATTTTTTAGGAAAGTTTGAGAAGTATTGGTGTCAACTCTTCTTTAAATATTTGGTAGAATTTACCAGTGAAACCATCTGGTCTGGGGCTTTTCTTTGGCAGGAGGTTTTTGATTGCTGATTCAATCTCTTTACTTGTTATTCATCTGTTCATATTCTCTATTTCTTCATGTTTCTGTCTAGGTAGGTTGTATTTTTCTAGGAATTGATCCATTTATTTTAGGTTGTTCAATTTGTTGCCATACATTTGTTCATAGTAGTCTCTTATGATCCTTTATATTTCTGTATTACCAGTTGCAGTGTCTTCTCTTTCATTTCTGATTTTGAATCTTCTCTCTTTTTTTCTTAGTCTAGGTAAAGGTTTGTCAATTTTGTTTATCTTTATAAAAATCAACTCTTAGTTTCATTGAAATTTTGTACTGTTTTTCTATTTCATTTATTTCTGCTCTGATCTTTGTATTTCCTACCTTCTGCTAACTTTGGGCTTAATTTCATCTCGTTTTCCAAGTTCCTTAAAATGTAAATTTAGTTGTAGATTTATTTTAGATCTTTTTTTCTTAATGTAGGCATTTATTGCTATACATTTACTTCCTAGAAATGCTTTTTCTTTTTCTTTTTAATTTTAATTTTAGTTAACAAAAATACAATATTGGTTTCAGGAATAGAATTCAGTGATTCCTCACTTACATACAACACCCAGTGCTCATCACAACAAATGCCCTTCTTAATACCCATCATCCATCTAACCCATCCCCCACCCACATCCCTCCATCAACCCTCAGTTTCTTCTCTATCATTAAGAGTATCATATGGTTTGTTTCCTTCTCTCCTTTTTTTTTTTTCCCTGTCCCATATATTTAGCTGTAGAACTGCATTTTCAACATCCCATAAGTTTTGGTATTTTGTCTTTCCATTAATGTTTGTTTGAAGATATTTTTTTAATTTCCTTTTTTATTTCTTCTTTGGAACTTTTTTTTTTATACTTTCCACATATTTGTGAATTGTCCAGGTTCCCTACTGTTACTGATTTTTTGTTTTAGAACATATAAAAGATACTTGGTATGATTCCAGTCTTCTTAAATTTGCTAAGACTTTTTTTTTAAATTTTATTTATTTATCAGAGAGAGAGAGGGGGAGAGAGCGAGCACAGGCAGACAGAATGGCAGGGGGAGAAGCAGGCTTCCCGCTGAGCAAGGAGCCTGATGTGGGACTCGATCCCAGGACGCTGGGATCATGACCTGAGCCGAAGGCAGCTGCTTAACCAACTGAGCCACCCAGGCATCCCATGCTAAGACTTGTTTTGTGGCCTAATATATGATCTATCCTGGAGATTGTTCTGTGTATGCTGGCGAAGAATGTGTAGTCTGCTGCCATTGGATGGCATGTTCTATGTGTGTCTGTTAGGTCCATTGGTCTAAATTACTGTTCAAGCCCAAGATTTCCTTGTAGATTTTCTGCTTTGGATGTTCTATCCATTGTTGAAAGTGGGTTGAAGTCCCTTACTATTATTGTATTATCTATTTCTCCCTTCATATCTTTTAGTATTTGCTTGTTATATTTAGGTGGTCTGAGATTGAGTCTATATATATTTATGATTGTTATATCTTCTTGACAAATTGACCCATTTATCATTAATATAATGACCTTCTTTGTCTCTTGTTTCTATTTTTGGCTTAAAGTCTTTTTTGGCTTCCACTTGCATGGAATATCTTTTTCCTTCTCTTCACTTTGAGCCTATGTGTTTCCTTAAAGCTAAAGTGAGTCTCTTTTTAGGCAGCAAATAGTTGGGTCTTTGTTTTCCTTTCTTTTTTTTTTTCTTTTCTTTTCCTTTCCTTTTCTTTCTTTTTTCCTGAGAGAGAGAGAACATGAGTGGTGGGGGAGGGGCAGAGAGAGAGAGAGAATCCCAAGTAGGCCCCATGCCTAGCATGGAGCGCAACATGGGGCTTGATCTCACAACCCTGAGATCATGACCTGAGCCAAGGTCAAGAGTCAGTCACTTAACTGACTGAGAAGACGCCCCTGTCATCTTGAATTCTTTATCTGGTAACTTAAAAGTCTCAATGTCTTTGGGTTTGGTTACCAGGAAATTATGGCATTCTTTTGATTTTTCTCATGTTTCTAGGAGTTTTTCATTAGTGTCTTCACATTTGAAGTAGCAGCTACCTCCTCCAGTCTTTACTTTATTCAGAGGAGATACATCTCTGTCAGCCCTGCTAGAGATCCTGAAGAGTTCTCAGACATTCCATGGATAAATTGGCTCCACTTTTCTTGCTTCCTCTTGTGGCAGACTTTTTAAGCTCATATGCATTCTCTGACTCTTACAAAACACCAGGCCAAGTGCTGACAGCCTCTTTTATTTCCCCAGAGGTAGCTGCTCAAGTTTGTATTCTCTCTCTGGTCACAGACTGATTTTCTGCAGTCCTCACTAACCATCTGCTAAAGCCTGCTTGTGGTGCTGTTGGGAGTGTGCATAGGAGCTGGCCACAGGGTGGGATGATGTGTGGGTAAGGCACACAGGTTGCTGGGAGTTCTTGTGGGCCAGTTGAGGGGTTTCATGGGCAAGATATTCCTAGCCATTTGTGGACAGGCTTCTGATGCAATCCACAATGCAATTAGGAACCAGGTCCCTTTATGGCCCTCCAAGAGTACTATTTGCTGCTCTCCCTAGCCTCTTTCTGCACCCCTTGTCATAGAGCTCCCAATTAAGTACTCTCATTGAAGTAAAAGAGAAATGGGCCTCTTTGGAAGAATCCCACACAGCTGTGGTAGCTAGGTGCTCACTCACACTCACACACTCTCCCTTTTTCCCATTGGATAAATCATGGGCCAAGGAAGATCTTTTTTGCCCCTAAGCTGTGCCTCACTGGGGATGTGTGAGACGGGTAAAGCCAGACTGTTCCTCTTATTCATTTCAGTGAATCCAAACTCATAATTTTTGCTCCGGTGGAGTCTTGGAACTTCTCTGGAAACTATACTTTTTACAAAGACTCTCTCCTCTGCAAATGACTATCTAAGTCTATATTCTCCAAGGGCCTCTGGACCATGGCCAAGACAGGCTAGAGCCAGTTCATAGTCAAGATCGAAGTGTGTCTGCCTATTTCCTCATGCGCAGTGGTCAAAACTCTTCCAGATCCCTTGGTGTATGGTGCTGCATGCCACAGCTCCTGCAGAGGCTTTTTTGTTCATGGCTGGATGCCGATGTTTACTGTTGAGCTCGGGGACAACAACGATGGACATCTTTATGCCATCATGACGCTGATGTCACTCTGAAGGATGCTTTTAATACTTTCATTTTAAGGTGCCCGTTTCAACCCAAATCACTTATGTTAGTGTTATGAAAAACAGCTGCAGTGATTACCTCCACGTATTTTCCTTTCCCGTCACATGTTACACATTTTCAGTGTATGTAACATCAGAGGAAAGTTGCAGGCTGAAAATTGTGATTGCAACTCTCCAAGGATCCTTTGGTGTTTCTAAAGAGGTGAATGGAGTCCGGCCCAATTTATGAGAGGCCATGTTACCTCATATATCAGACGCTTCCCATTCTGTGCAGAAGCGACCATGGACTCTGGACCTTGATCTTTAAATGGAAGGGCAGAAGGGGGCCCCCCTTAACAGGAAGGAAGCCAGTCCAGGACGTGGGAGCACATCTCCAGTTTCTACTGAACTATATCTGGTGTCATTTTTTTTGTTGTTGTTGTTTTGTTTTTTTGCTTTTTTTAAATCTGGTGTCTTAAGCCTTTTTGAGTACAAGATCAGTACTGTCACTCCCCTCCCACCTGCCTCCTGAACCCTTCTCCCAACCACTGGACTTGCCTTGGCTAGCCCTGTAAGCAGTGGTGTGCAGGAACTAGCTCATTCTGCCTCACAGAATGTTCAATCCTCAGGAACCTTGCAAGCTGGTTGTTAAACAGCCTTGGGTTAAAAATTAAATTATATAAACTTGCAGCACAGCCATACTAAAAAACAAAGTTAATACTCAACACTCATCACTTCCTAATTATTTTATTATTATCTTTGCCCTTGAGATTATTTATGTCTATCGTCTACTATATAATAGTGGCTACTGGGCATCCCTTCCCAACTCCCTGTTCAGTAACATCACTTTGGTAGCTTAAAATTGGCCACAATGGGAATATTTACACCACAGAGATTGGCAAATTACTAAATCAGGGCTTTCCCCGCAGTTGCTGATGAAGCATTTACGGGCAACACACCGTGCTTACAGGTGACTGACGCTGACCAGAGATCACAGAACAGAGTGCGTCAAATCTGTCTCTTCCCACACTGGCCCCTGGTAGTTACAGGCCATCCGCATAGAATGTCTGGGACCTTTGCCTGTGCCAAGTAGGAAACTCTTGACTAGTTAAAGGTTTTTAACTGTGCAGACTTTCTTTGGCTTGATAGCTACTTGGGAGGAGTTTTGAGTTATCACTGTGCTGCCGAAATTACTTCTCATAACTTTATCCTGGCTTACCTTGACATCTGGTGTTTACTCCAAACTGAGATTTTGGGGAAGGGTGGTTGGAGGCCAAGGGTGGCTCCTAGAGACAGATGGGCAGAGCGTCTGCTCTGGCATCATCCACAGCATGGGCAGCAGTGGTCCGAATAGACACACTGACCTGCGGGTGGGCAGAGCCTGCCAACTCAGCCCTGCCAATGGCATGAAGCAGAGGGGATCAAAGCTGGCAGTGGTCACAATAAAGGCCCCCTCATTGTGGAGTATGGTCAGCCAAAAGGGGTGAGTGACTATAGGGCTTTTTAGAAGGAAGCGCAAATGATACAGGGCACACATGTCTCTCGATGGACCTGTGTGTGACGACACGGCCACGCATGTAGGGATTTCTAGCAACCAGAGCTTAATGTATCCTAATATATATCCTCATAGGAAGAAGAAAAACAAAAAGCAAAACTTTCAGTTTTGCTCTCTTAGTATAAGAGAACAGAAGACACCTTTGTGGTGGATAGTTAGCTCTGTCAGACAACAGTCAACAATCGATGCCTTTTGATTATTCAAGTAAAGAAGGTTTGCTGACTCTGTTTTTCCAGAAAACACACACATACACAAAGATGAATTTGAATACTCCCACAAATTCATATTTCAGAATGGTGGTTCTCAACTCTGAATAGTTATTTGAAAGAAACTCAAAGGAAAAAGCAGACATTTCCACAATATGTCCTTGCTCTGTTGCAGTTCATAATTGTGAACTTTTGTGAATTGTCACAACCCAGGATGAATGATGGGAATATAACAGGTTGTAGGATTGGAGAGCGTTGCATCTTTGTTCCTAATGGCAAAACATGTTTTTTCTCATTTTCATCAGAATGTGTGATCCATGCCATTTGAAATCAAATTCCAAACACAATGAGCCATTAGTGTAATAGCTCATTACTAACAGGGGTCTTATAAATAATACATTCTTACCATGCACATGCAGCATGCCGTGAAGCCAGCAAAAGGTATTTCGGGCCATCAAAGTTTCGTTGCGCCAGCATGGCTGTAGATTAGAAGGACATCTCCATGTGAACCAAGATGGTTGCCAATTTTCCCTGCCGAGAGTGAGGCTGGCCGTCTCTTTCTGCACATATGGTAGATGGATTGGTTAATCAGCGTCTGCTGAGTCTTGGGCCTAAAATTACAGAGAAGCCAGACAACTGTGGCTACGCAGCCTTTGTTCATGAGTGCAAACAAGACAAACAATCACTTGTTATTTGGGAAAAAAATTAAAATGTTTATTTTGGACTTTTATTAAAGTGTCAATGGCTTTATAAAACAGCTGTGTAAATCCTGCCTTGTACAGCCAGTATCATTGTGGGGGTGGGGAGCCGGGGCTCTAAAGAAAAGGGTATGCATGGAAAAATCAGTTTTTAAGAATTCCTCTTGTATTCCAGTATTAGGGAGAAAACAAAGGGAGTCTCACAGCTATTTTTCAAACCTATGTTTGAAAACAAATGACTTTCAACTACAAGACACATTTGAGAACAAATACTTTAATGCCTAATTTTTCTATGTGTCATGTAAAAAAACTGAGTATTGTTGAAGCTTAATTTTGTGCTTCAGTAGGTTAAAATATTAACTGTTTCCTCTGACTGTCATTTATGGGATGATGCTGCATTCTTGGGGTTAGGGAATGCCTATGATGAGTTCTTCTGCTTTCTGTACAGAATGGTCGTCTCAAGAAATGCAGCCTGAATACTTGAAGAGTAGAACCTAGTAATGCTGGTTTCTAACAGGAGCTGTCAGTCAAATCAATCAACCAGAATCTGCTTAAAACCCCTGTTATAATTCACAGGAGGAGTTATTTATGCACAATTTAGTTTGCTCTCTTCTAATTTTAGTGAAATATAATTGTATCACATTGCATAAATTTAAGGTTTACAACATAGCAACTTGATATATATATGGATGATATGCATATACATATGTATGTTATATGATATATATAAAAGTAATTATATTGCACAATAATTACTATAGGGAGATTAGTTACCTAAAAAACTAGGCATTCTTTGTTGCTCCCTTTTAAAATTTTAAATGCTTTCCTTGCAGGGAAGAATGACATACAGAATTATTGAAGGGACATCATAAAGAATTTCAGTCACAGATATTTGTCAGTGTGGACTATGATAGAGTTAAATTTTGTTGCTTTGTTCCTACCAATAACAGTTGTAGATCTGCTAATTACTCATTACAAGATAATTTGTTTTCTCAACTTCTGACATTTCTGACACCAAATGTGTAGGGTTTTGCTTACACCGACCAAATTTTCAGCTCCCTAGAGACCAACTGGGTGTCCTGCAGTTCAGTGCTGTCGCTCCCTGGAGGTAGTGTGGACCTCTCAGGGTAAGGGCTCAGGCCACCCAAGACTGCCCCCATTTCAGGTGCCAGTCATAAGTCTCAGGGGGTCACCTGTACTCCTAATTGAATGGCTATGAATCAGAGGTTCCCACAGCCTCCTCCTTTGGGGGTCAATACTTTGTTAGAATGGTTCACAAAACTCAGGCAAGCACTTGACTTACTATTGCCGGTTTATTATAAAGAATACAACTCAGGAACAGCTACGTGGAAGGGAATGCTTATAGCAAGGTACAGGGGAAAGGGCCCTGAACTTCCATGTCCTCTCTGGGCATGTTTCCTCCCAGCATCTCCATGTGTTGGCCAACCCAGAAACTCCTGATTTCTCTTGTTGAGGGGTTTTTATGGTGGTTCCATTAATGATTCATTGTATCATTGGCCATTGGTGATTGAAGTCAATCTCAAACCCCTTCCCCCTCTCCAGAGGTCAGGGGGAGGTGCTGAAAGATCCAACCCTCTAATTAATCACACGTTTGGTTTCCCTGACAATCAGCTCCCATTCTCCAGGAATCACCTCATTAGCATAAACATAGGTATTACCAAAAGGAGCTTATTAGGAAAAACAAAAGATGTTCCTTTTGGGAAATTACAAGTGTTTTAGGGGCTTTGTGCCAGAAACCAAGGATGAGGACCAAACATGTATTTCTTATTGTATCACTCTGTCCCACGTGTCTTCCTCCCTGTGTATCCTTCATCAGAGGCCTAAAATCATGGGACTGTTGTAAGAGGTTCAGAGCCAGGTATCTCTTCGGATCCTAAGAGGTGATGTATTTGTAAATCATACCCACATGGTGAACCAGTGTTGCGAGTTTACTTCGCTCAGACATCCCCACCAAACCTCTTTGCTCACATCTTTTCCCCTAAGACCATCCAATCAAATAAATGAATGAATTCAAGAAAAAGTTCCATTCTGAAAGCATAGGTGACCATGAACATCTCTGAATCCAGGGTCAGTTGGATGGAATCATGGCTGGTTTTACCAAGACTGTGCATGCTAGAAGGGAAGAAAGTGGACAAGAAGGATGGGCTCACCGTGGGATAATCAAAAGGTATGGGGCAAGTCTGGGCAAAGAGAGCACATGTTCTTTCCCTCCAGAACTCTAGCAACTTCTTCAAGTTACGTATCCACTTCTAGGATTGTTCACAGAGGTCATTCACTGGACATTTTTTGGAGCATGTTATATGTGTGTTATATGTGCTATGCATAGTGCTGGACACTAGAGCTTCTCCCTTAAATATCTCAAGGTGCCTGCCAAGCTACCAACCGCCTACATGCTGTAGGCTCCTGGAGGTGTTGTGATGAGAATTCATTTGGAGTCTGATAGAGTAATGAGATGTTTTGGGTGTTTCAGGTGGAAGGTGTAGCTGTTGGGTTCATGAGTGTGTGCTCAAGAGTGAACATGCAACTCCTGCATGAATGCTTTGACCTGGGGCCCTTCCACGGACTCTGTACCCCACACCCCGATGATGTTCTGCAGCCACCGGAAGAGCAGAGCGTTAAAGGAAATCAAGGTACAGTGGCTATCACAGGAACACATCAGCAGTTATATCCATGCCTTCTACACCATTGTGCGTTTTGAAGAGTGGGGGAACTAGATGGCTTATTTTATGTCTCCTTCTCCAATTCCCTTGAAGGTATAGTTTCCATGGTCAATCCTATTAGGTGCTCTCATCTGTGAGCACAGAGGGCCAAAAGCACACAGGTGTAGACTGAGATGATGGCTCTACAGCTTAAGGTTCCCTAAATTCGGAATTCCTGCCTCAGAACAGTCATTGTGAATAATCGATAGTATTTTGGCATTTTTACACAC
Source organism: Mustela nivalis (assembly GCF_964662115.1). Classification (NCBI taxonomy): domain Eukaryota; kingdom Metazoa; phylum Chordata; class Mammalia; order Carnivora; family Mustelidae; genus Mustela; species Mustela nivalis. The sequence goes on along the minus strand of NC_139027.1, from coordinate 100,698,146 downwards.
ACACACACACACACACACATCAAAATAGAATGTGTTTTTTTCAGGTCAATAACTTGAGAAGTTTTGTATGGTTTTAAGTTTCAATCCCACCAATTAATGCTTTTGTGTTTGTGTCTTTGACAAATTATATAGTACAAGTCTACTGCAAGTATAGTCATTTTAAACTTGCTTTAAATTATTTCTAGCCATATGAAATAATAAAAAAAATTAGGTAATCTCAGACTTTGGTGTTTTGATGAGATCTTCCTACACAATGGATATCTTTCCAGGTAAAGTGTTTCCATCTTAAACCTGGCATATGTTAATTCACTTCTCTAAACCTGGGTTTCTCTCTTTGTAAAATAGGAATAATAATAATACCTCCTACATAAGGGAGTTGTGAAGTTTCACTGAGATTACTCATGTCAAGGGCTTTACTCTGTGTCTTTTTTTTTTTAAACTTTATTTTGAGAGAGAGAGAACATGAGCAAGGGGGAAGGGCAGAGGAAGAAGGAGAAGCAGGCTTGCTACTGATCAGGGAGCCCAGTGGATGCAGGGCTCAATCCCAGGACCACGGGATCATGCCCGGAGCTAAAGGCAGCGCTTAACCAACTGAGCCACCCAGGCATCCCTTTACTCTGTGTCTTGAGCAGACTTAGTGCTCATTAAATGTTGACCATCATTGTCAGTGATAGTTACTTGTTTGCAATTGGCCTTTCACCTGTTTGAGCTTTCTAAGGTTAAAGTCAAGGCATTTTGAATTGCTCTGCTTTCTCATGTCTGAAGGATGATGTCAAGATTGTTCAAAAATAGGAAGAGGAACACACTAGGCACTGGCAAAGCACTTGTCAGTATATGTCAGTATAAGCAATGGCAGGTGTCTATCTGGTTGATCTTACCCCCTCAGTGCAAAACCATGTGCATAGATGTACACATCTGAATGTTCACACTTTTTACAGAGAACTTACAGAGCCACAGATGGAGAGGTGTTTCCTTTTTGTACTGATGACCACAGTCTTTCTAAAAGAAAGGTTTGAAGTCATTATTTTTTAAGAGTGAAAGCCGGCTTGCCATGCTTCTCAGTGAAGAGATACTGGAGTGTTCTAAAGAACCTTTCAGGGATGCCTGGGTGACTCAGTTGGTTAAGCAGCTGCCTTCAGCTCAGGTCATGATCCCAGTGTTCTGGGATCAAGTCCCACGCAGGGCTCCTTGCTCGGCAGGGAGCCTGCTTTTCCTTCTGCCTACCACTCTGCTTGCCTGTGCTCGTGCTCTCTCTCCCTCTCTCTAACAAATAAATAAATTTTTAAAAAATCTAAAAAAAAAAAAAAAAAGAGCCTTTTAGCATGACACAATCCTGAACCATAAGTTATCTTTGTCACTTTCGAGTGCATAGATTCTTCTTGAAGGCAGCATTATATAGGTTTTATGGCTCAATTTTTTCATGCATAAAATGGAGATGAAAATAGCATCTAACCCAAAAAGTTGTTGGGAAGACTAACTGTTAGAATCTATGTGATGTGCTCAGCTCAGTGCCAAGCACAGGGTAAGGCCTCAAAAAATTTGTATCTCTGCCTGTGACTATGGTTATAAAAAACAAATTGAAAAGTTAAAGTTCTTTCCAGTGTGTTTCTGAGTATCCCTGAGACTACTATAATGTTCCATACATAGAACGAATGGAAAATTCCAATCTTAGAAACTATATGGGGAAACAAAGTTCAAAATTGAGGCTGAACCCTGGACTTTAAAACACACACTTTACAGCCCAGATATGGGAGCTGAAGGAAGTCCTACCTCTCTCTACCACCTTTAATATTTTTACTTAAAATTCCTTTTCTAGGAGAAAATGGGAAGTAAAGGAAATAGGAAAGCTCTTGTTATCTTCTGTGCCTTGTTTATTTTTGAAAATCCAGCTTTTTGTTCACGGATACAAAGATGATTATGAAATTGTCATCAGGGAGCACTATGATAGGCTTCCAAATAACTCAGGGATGGATTCACAAATCATCAACAGCTTATTATATCTAAGAAAAGAGTCATCAACACATTTTGCTGCCATCTTCCTTCAACAACAACAAAGAATGAGACTCCAGAGAAAATTCTAAATGTGCTATTATCTACTGTTCATTGTTTTTCTGATGAAAGTCTCAAGTTAAAAAAAATATAATTTCTCTAAAATATGAACTAAAATTCTTGTTTCAAATGAGCACACATCATTGTGCTTTATACATTGTATTCTGTTTAGCACTTTCTACTTTTCAAAGGATTGTTGTATATGTTATCTCATTTTGTCATCATAACTTGATACAGGAGACTAGGACAGGTGACATTTTTTCTCTTTTATACCCATCCAAGTTCACGCAAGGTTTTCAAGCTCATCAGGGGTGGACGGACCTGAAGCCCAGCCCTCTCTGCTTGGCAAGGTGACTTTTTATCTTGGATGGCTTTGTAAACTCCAATGGTGTGTCGCCTATATTGGATACTTGATGAGCTTTCTTCACATTTATGTGAAGTTGTGTGATGAGTTACCACTTTAAGGAGTTCTCAGTGGCCCACCCATTTCCTTCAAGCTTTTGAGTACGTGTGCGCACGTGCACGCACACCCTCTGGACAACTTCCATGTCCTGGAATCTTCACCTCTGTGTCTATGGGATTTGCCAGAACTGTAGAAGGCCTCTCTGCCCCATGCAAGAGGCAGGCTAGAAGGGCCAGGAAATTAACACTCCATGACCAGCCTCTGCTTCCCTGGCTTATGTCCTTGTCCCCCTATGCCTCTTTCTCAGTCAACTCCCAAATAAATAGTTGTACTGGAGTCCTTGACTCAAGATCTACTCAAGACTAGACACTGCCTGTCTAGTCTTTTCCCATCAGCTGTGACAACATTTATTTTTACACACCTGTCAGGAGTTCAGGTATAAATACCCCAACTCCCTCACTTCTTAGGTGGGATAACTCTTTGACATTAGTTTTGTACTGTCTTCCAGAGTCCCTCCTTCTCTCTATGGGATTGGGTTCCAGCTATTCCAGTGGTAATCTCTGTAATGACACATTGCTTACTAGCTGTCTTTTCTTCCCTTTCTCTCTTCCTCACCCCCCTACTGATCCTTCCTGGAATCACCTCCCAAATAAACCACTTGTTCTCAGATCCTTGGCTCAAGGTCTACACTTTCCCCACCAACTGTGAAACTTGCAATATCACACCAATCTCAACCCTTCTGAGCAGATGAATGTCAAGGCTCAACACTCTTAAGCCAATACAGTGGCCTCCCTCTTTAGCTACTTACCCACATTCTAATCAGCCTACTATTTGTTATTTCAGCCATATCACAAGTTTTCATTGGATTTGAAAAGTTTAACCCTGCACCTTCAATTTGCATTTTACTTCCATTTTTCAGCCACTCATTTTGCATATATAACCTTTTGCACACACTCACAAACTTTAGTTTTTAATCTACTAAACCTTGGGACTAAATTGGGACCAACAGAAACAAAGTCTAGTAAAAGTTTATTTACTTATTTTTTTGTGTGTAGTGAAAAGCCTAGATTAGAAGTAGCAGTTCCTTCCAATTTGCGAAGAATTCGTTAAGAAAGAGTCATAGATGTTTAGGAAAGATTTTCTTGTTCTGTGGGAGATTGTAGTAAATGATATTTAAGATCCCCTAAGATGCTATGACTCTGTGAAAACTCAGTAAACATACATTAGGATATTGCATATGCCTGGTAGTTTATGTGTATTTTCTTCCAATAACAATAAAATGGCTCAAAACGGTATTATTTTTACAGTTGGCCCCACTGCTGGCCCTGCCCAATGTTTGAAAATCACGCTGTGTCTTTTATCTGCTGCATCATCACAGTAAAGACTTTGGAATCAGAATCGAGCTGGCAAATTTCTTGGTAGTGCATAAGGCAAAATAGGGCACAGCCTGCATTTCTGCAGCTATATTGGCATCGCCACATTTACTGGTTAAAAAAAAAAAGCCAAGAGCAACTTTTGTTTGTCATGCAGGCTGGAGTGACCCGGGGAGCAGAAGTCTTGGGCTCAGATCTGTGAATGTCATTCTGTACGCAGGGCCCACTGTGCAGAATCTCTGTGGTACTGATGTGCCCTTGACAGGGAGAAACTTGGTTCTATATAACAGAGTTGTGGGCTTTCAAAAGAAGAATCAGTGTAGCTCTCTGTAACCAAAAGACTCAGAAAAGGTGTTGCTCACTGCATATTTAAAAGGCCCTTCAAATGTGATTTTCTTAATGTATCCATATAAAACATAGCAATGCTGCCCTTTAAATTTTAAAATTAAAATTAAATTAAATTTCAATTTAAATTAAAAAAGGTTACTTTTCGTCAGGACATGTTTCTTTATGTCTTATTTACATTTCTTTGGACTTCCGTTTTCTTCTTACCTCCAATTCTCTCTGCAGGAGGAAGAAACATCTGAAACCAGTTTCCAGTGCCAGAGTTAAAAAACAATAGCTAAATCAAACCTTATTGTGTTTCAAATTGCCTTTTAGCTTTTCTTCCTAAGGTTCCATTTTATATGCCTGGGTTGCCTTCTGTTTCACTTTATTTATTTATTTATTGACATGAGTACCAAATATGGATGAAACACTTGTGTTTAGAGCATAGCAGTATTTTGCCAAAATATTTGCATTATATCTCTCAGAACACTATTTTAACACCCAGTACATTCTGTAGTTATTAAGTGACCCACTTAATTCGCTGGGGCTGCCCTAACAAAATACCAGCTTAAAGAATAGAAATTAATTCTCTCACAGTTCCGGAGGCTTAAAGTCCAAGATCAAGGTGTAGGTGAGATCAGTTTCTCCTGAGGCCTCTCCTCTTGGCTTGTCAATGCTGTGTCTTTTCCCCATGTCTCTCCCATGATCTTCTCTTTTTCTCTGTTTGTATCCCAGTAATATTGGAGGAGGCCCACTCATATGACCTCATTTTACTTGAATTACCTTTTTAAAGACACTATCTCCTGGGTTGCCTGGGTGGCTCAGTGGGTTAAGCCTCAGCCTTCCGCACAGGTCATGATCTCAGGGTCCTGGGATCGAGCCTCGCATTGGACTCTCTGCTCAGTGGGGAGCCTGCTCTCTGCCTGCCTCTCTGCCTACTTGTAATCTCTGTCAAATAAATAAATGAAATCATGAGAAGACACTATCTCCAAATATAGTCACTTTTTGAGGTGCTGGGGGTGAGGACTTCAATATATGAATTTTGTGGGGACACAATTCAGCCGTAACACTTAGGGTCGTGTGTTAACCATATCCTGGAGCCCTGTGGACAAGACTACAAGGTCATGGTAGTTATGCAGATAGTGGCAAGAAAGTCTGCTCTACATGATGCTCATACAAAGCCTGAGACACCAACTCATATCTATCACACTCAGAATGTTGTCTTTTTGTAGCCACTAAATTTGTTTTTGGTATATGAAGGTAACAAAATTGCATTCTTTCAAAGCTTTAGCCACTCTTGCCAACTTTGCTATTCTAGACTTAACTGTGTGAGTTCTGATGCTTTGCTAGAAATTGTGATAAAACAATTATATAATACCAGACCCATGCCCAGCTTGTGTGATTATCTCCAGGGTTGACAGCATGAACTCTTACAGTGGTTTTTAAGGTGGAGCTTTTGGACTGGTAACCTACCAGGAAGATGATGCAGACTTGAAACCCAGTTTTGTTGTCAGGGACACTGTCTCAAAAGTCTTGGTGAGCCTTTTAATATCAGTTGATTCTTCAACAACATGGTGGTTAGAATCTCTGTGTGCCCTCTCCCCACCCCAATCCTCCAACCCCCCGGGAAAGCTTTTGACTCTCCAGAAACTTAGCTACTAATTAAGACTACTGTTGACCAGAAGTCTTCCAGATAACATAAATAGTCAATTAATACATATTTTCATGTTGTGTATATTATCTACTATATTCGTACAGTGATGTAAGCTAGAGAAAAGAAAGTAGTATTAAAATTGTAAGGAAGAGACAATATATTTACAGCACTGTACCGTATTTATATACATATTAAAAAAATCTGTGTGTACCTGGACCCGCACAGTTCACACCCCTGTTCAAGGATCAGCTGTATTTAACAAAATCTCTTGCTGATTTTTCCATCTTAATTCAAGTACTGATTTCTGCGTCCTTTCGAATGCTTTTGAAAAGAGCAGCAACAAATGATGGCACCCAGGTAAGAATGTTATTTTGCAGAGAGCAAGGTGACTGGGGACCATATTCATAGTCTACTGCTCAACACTAGGAAGGACTTGTGTTATGACTGGCGTGCTTGCTACCAGTCATTTCACCATGGTGGAAATACAAACACATTTTTATATAGGGCCCCGAGGTCTTTGAAAGAAAAGTGTCTTTATTTATGTTCGTTATGATCATTATGTGCTGGGATTATTTTCTCAGTAGGTGATGTCTGTTTTGCCCATATTTATGATGCAGGGGAGAAGGCATTTAATGAATTTCGAGAGTGTATTTGCCCGTAAAACACATCTCTCTTAGTATATTCACATGTAAATAGCCCTTTCATTTGTTCTCTTTGGTGACCTTTCTTCTTTGGGGGGTAGATCACAGTTTGTTGTTGTTTGCCATTTCCAAATGGGAGGATGAATGATAATAATGAAAGATTATGCAAAAAATCCACGTTTAAAATAATGTTGATATGCCACTTGTGTTGCAGGATAATTATAGTAATTTGGCTATTACTCTATATGGAGTCAGGAGTTAGTTGCTAGAAAACACGGTGATAGGGGTGATTCAGGGGGATTTTCATCCCAACAGGCTGTTTGATCCTGCTGACTTTTCTCTTGAAAATCAATTGCTTATGGTGAATACTCTGAATTCCCCCTTGATTAAATCGGCTGCCGGTGGGCTGCACCCATTTGCACCGGGGTCAGTGTGAGCTCTGTGTCTGTTTACACAGGGTTTTTGACAACTCTTAAAGTATCATGGACCAAATTTAATCTAAGCAAAGCAGCTAAGGAAGCAATTACTAAAAATCACAGTCTTTGCAGATGACAACAAACAAAGGAAAATGTACTAATTCTAAGCCCAACATGAAGCCAGTTATTTTGCTACTGGGTTGCAAGCCCCTTCTCTACTGCATGTTGCTCTGGCTTTTGGGGTTTTCAGTCTTCAAGGAATGCATAACTAGCTCAGTGGAAGACCTGGGACAGTCACCTTGGAAGCTGGCTCTGACTTGAGGTTTGTTTTTGACAACGTTCTCTTTTCCCCTCCAAGTTATGAATATATTCAGATTTTCTATTTTTTTTTTTTTTTGAATCAGCTTTAGGAGATTAGATTTGTCTAGGAAAGCATCACTTCATATAAGAAGATTTAAAAATTTTTAAAGTTATGTGTGTGTGTGTTTATCTCCAGTGTGTATGTACATGTGATGTAGGAAAGACCTTAGGGTTTGAAGCCCACGGCCAAGAAAGAATTCTTGAGACGTCTTTGATGCAAAAAGGTAATTTAATTAAAGCACGAGGACAGGACCCGTGAGTAGAAAGAGCTGCAGTGGGGTCATGAGGGGTGGAGGTTATATACCTACAAGTTGGGAGGAGGTTTAGAGATAGTGAAAGTCCCTAAGGAATTTTGGAAAACAAGCTCTTAGGACCTTGAGGGGATTTAGCTATTGTTGGGAAAAGGTTATTTATTACTGTCTAATAAAACCTTGATCATGAGACCTTAATCATTAAGACCTTAATCATAAGATGTATATCGGTGGGCCATATGCTTGGGGGATGATTGCCAACATGTATCTGGTGGGGGGGTTAGAGATAATCAAAATTTCTAAAGGAACTTTTATATGCTAAAGTAGACTTACAGGATCCTGGGGGAAGAGAGGCTCAGGCTAAGATTGCCTTTGCCCTTAGCAAAGCATTAAAACCAAGGCAGTTGAGTTGCTGGAGGAATGTCCGTCTGCCTGTTTCAAGGACTTGTCAGTGGGCTCTAAGTAGTAAAGAAATTTAATAATTTTTTCTTCTGCCTTTGTTTCCCACATCACAGACATATATATATATGTATGTGTGCCAGACATATATATGTACACATGCATACTATTAAAAATTATTAAATAAAAGTTTATTTAACACTTCATGAAGTGGATTATATTTTTTTGGAGAACTATAATATGGGGCAGTAGCTTTTACAGAATAAAGAATAAAGAACAAGGAAGAAGAAAAACAAAATATATCTGATGGGCTGGGATGGATCACATAGCCTTGTTTGGGGTAAGAAAACCCAGAGTTGGTTTGGCTTTTGGGGATTGACTGACTGGATATACTTCCTTTTTGGTCAAGTGGAACACTTTAGGGACAAGAAGATTATATAAGTGTCAGTTTGCTGATGGGGCACCCCAGTAGTGTAAATATATATGTGTGTGTGTGTATACATACACAATATTTTACATTATATATAATTATTATAATTATTAAGTTATAAATAACATATTTATATTTACTTGGTTTTCAGTTTCTATTTATATATGTCTAACTCCATGTGGAAAAAGACTTCTGATTTCAATCTTGAAATAGTTTAGAGAAAAGAGAAACATAAATCACAAAGCAAACTATGAAAAAAAATTTATCATAGGCATGAGAAAATATTCAGCTTTCCTAAAACTGAAATGCACATAAAAACCAGAGATCTTTTTCTCCCACTTTTTTGCATACTAAGTTATAAGTATGTATTATAATTAAGATACTTCCTCCGGAGCAAGGAGCTTATCAACTAGTACTTCAGATTTCTGACAGATAGTAAGGTTGGCTGATAGAATACTCTGGAATACAGGGTAGAAATGGTTTCTGGGGGCACCTGGGTGGCTCAGTGGGTTATTCGACTCAGGTCATGATCTCAGGGTCCTGGGATCAAGTCCCACAGGGACTCGATGGGGAGCCTCAGTGGGGAGCCTGCTTCCTCCTCTCTCTCTGCCTGCTTTTCTGCCTACTTGTGATCTCTTTCCATCTCTCTCTCTGTCAAATAAATAAATAAAATCTTAAAAAAAAAAAAAAAGAAGAAATGGTTTCTGTTCTTTGACTTCAGCTATAGCAAGTCTGAGGAAAGACTCCTCAGTCTGTAAAGAGATACACATTCTGATTAAGCTAAATATTTAGCTTAATCAGAATACTAAAAATGGATAAACAAATATCCAAATAAATAAGCAAATAAGTTTGTAAAACCCCAAATCTCCCACAGGAGAGGGATGGCTAAACTTGTGGGTAGCCACAGGAAGGCTGTACAGTAGCCTTTTAAAAGGTTACAAAGAGTGAAGGGAAATGATATAATCTCATGTGAAAAAAATCAATGCAAAACGAATTGAAATCTGAATAAAACTGCCTAAGAACCACATGCTATGAAGAGCCCTGGGAGAGAATGAATTAAAATGACAAAAATTAACTGAGTCACAGAAATAAGACAAGGGCAATGCTTTTATTTCCTCCATTTTTTAAAATGTGAAAACAATCTTAAATTTACATAAAAGTTGCCCATACTTTTTCTTCTAAACCATCTGAAAATAAGATGCCGACATCCTGCTTAGTCATTTGTGAATACTTCAGTGTGTGTTTCCTACAGAGGGACAGCCTCCTTTACAGCCCCAAACATCCATCAAGATCAAAGAATTAACTTGAACATGTTACTCCCAACTAATCCACAGTCCACAAACTTTATTCAAGTTCCCACATTTGTCCCAGTAATGTCATCCTTCTTGGCAGAAAGATCCAGTCCAGAATGACAAACTACCCTGAGTTATCTGTTGTCTTTCATTTTGGAACTGTTCCTCTGAGTTGCTTCTAATATGATGCGCTAAATACTTTTGAAGATGAATAGGCCCCTGCTTCTGTAGATTGTACTTGAATCTGTGTGTCTGCTGTCCTGATGAGATTCAAGTTGTGCTGAATCCCGATGAGATTCAAGTTGTGCACACCTGGGAAGGCTATCACAGAAGCAACTGGGTTCTCACTGCGCCATATCTGGTATTACAGACTTTTGGTCTGTCCCATTACTAATGGTGTGTGGTCGCTTTGATCAGTTGATTGAAGTGGCTCTTGTAGGTGAAGAATTAAGATTGTTTTAGCTTTTTCTAGCTGGTACAGAGACCTATAATAATTTCACCATTCCTGATCTCTATATTGATTCTGCCCTAATTCACATTTGGAATTAGCAGCTTTTGCTGATGCTATTTTAGCCCTCTCATGGAATTTCAGCTTTGCTCTGCCCAGCATCCCAGCACAGGCACTTGCTGCTGCCGCAGATGTCTCCTGGGGTAGGTAATGATCTCGGTGTCCCAGTGAGTCAGTCCCTGTGTGAAGCATCTGTGTCTAGCCTCCAATACTGGCTGCTGTGTGGTCCATTGACTCTGCTTGTAGCCAAAATAGGCTTCACCCTAGTGGGCACTACTGTCTCCTCTAACTAGGGACAGTGAGGACATTGATAAATTTCTAGGAGCGTCATATAATCCCAGAAATATTTACGTTAATAACATTTACCCACACAAATATAACCTAAGGAAAGTTAGACATCTCTTCTTATTTAACAGCACTTTTTATTATTATCCTATTCAATGTATCTAATTAATTTTTGATATCTCTCACTTTGCAAGGAAAAGAACAAGTCCCTTGAGATTTTCCAGGAACCCTCTGGGAAGTCAGTTAAGGATCAAGATTTTACTTAGGATTCAATTTTGGGAAGGCATAATGCCAAAAGTTGTCAAATATCTTAAAAGATTTGAACTCCTGATGTTATAGGATTACAGGTTGCTGTGAAAAAATACTGAATTACTGGGATACCTTGGGTCAGTTGGTTAAGTGTTGGCATTGTGCTCAAGTCCTGATCCCACGGTCTTGGGAGTGAGCCCTAAGTCAGACTCCCTCCTCAGTGGGAAATCTGTTTCTCCCTCTCCCTGCAACCTCTGGTGTGTGCTCTCTCTCAAATAAATAAGATCTTTAAAAAATACTTAATTACCTATTTAAGCAAAGTAACTACAAATAACTCAGAAGTAACTACAGGAGATAACATAGTTATAACAAACAAACAAACTTGCCTTAAGACATTTTAAAACCCGTTTATCCGTGGGGCACCTGGCTGGCTCAGTCTGTGGAGGGTGAATCTCTTGATCTTGGGGTTGTGAGTTTGAGTCCCATGTTGGGTGTAGGGATTATCCAAAAAAATAAAATCTTTTAAAAAATTTTAAAAACCCAGTTTATCTGATTTCTCACATAAACTTGCCAGTCACCTCAAGAATAATAATTTTAAAGATTTTTAAAAACAATTTATTTGACAGAGAGAAAAAACACAAGCAGGGGGAGTGGCAGGCAGAGGCAGAGGCATAGGGAGAGGGGGAAGCATGCTCCTCACTGAGCAGGGAGCCTAATGTGATACAGGGCTCCATCCCAGGACCCTGGGATCATGACCTGAGCCTAAGGCAGATACTTAGCTGGTTGAGCCACCCAGGCACCCCCAAAATAATAATTTGAGATCTTGAATGAGATTGCTTTGAACCTATAGATCGGTGTGTGTGTGGGGGGGGGAGATTTGACATCTTTACAATGTAGTAAGATAACTAATCTATGAACATAGTATATTCCTCAATTTATTTCTATCCTCTTCTCACAAGGTTTTATACTTTCTGCAACATATGCTTTTCATATCTGTTGTTAGATTCATTCCTAGGTATTTAATATTTTCACACTTTTGGAAATTTTATCTTTAAAATTTTTTGTTTTCAAATTGTATATTGCTATTATGTAGAAATGCAGTTTGTTTTGGATATTGACTTTATATCCAACAATCTTTCCACACTGATTTATTAATTCTGTAAATTTATCTGCAGATTCTTTTGTATTTTTTTTTGTATAAGTTTTTAGTTCTTATTTTCCAATGCTTATTCTTTTTATTTCTTTTTCAGGCACTGATTAATAACTTGAATAGAAATGGTGTTAGCAGGCATCCTTTTGTTGTTCTTGATATGAAATGGAAAGCTCTGAATATATTACCATTAAGGATGGTTTTGTGAATACTCATTATCAGATTAAGAAAGTTTCTGTATTTATGGTTTGCTAAGAAATTTATCAAGAATGGTTTTAATTGAACTGAATTCTGTAAATACTTTTTTTCTGTATTAGCTGAGTTGATCATATGATTCTTCATTCTGTTAATGAAGTAAATTACATTGATTAATTTTTTATGTTAACTATTAGTAATAGACTTCTTATTCTTTTTACGAAGTGCTGGATTCTTTGCTAATGTTTTATTGAGGATTTTTACGGCGAGAGTGGTCTGTAACTTTCAGTTCATGAGATGTCCTTGCCAGACTTTGAAAATGAGGATCTTTTGACCTCATAAAACAATTTGAGGAGTATTCTTCCTTCTTCTATTTTTGGGTTTATGCAAAGCTAGAGGTATTTATTCTTTAAATGTTTTATAGGATTTGCCAGGGAAGCTGTCTAAACCTGGTGGGCTTTTGGGGGGAAGGTTTTTTTTTTTAATTGCAGTTTCAATTTTTTGAATGTTGTAGAACTTCTTTGTCTATTTGATAGTTTGTAATTTTTTATCAGAACTTGTACATTTCTTTTACATTTTCAAATACAGTAGGATAACACTGAAGCCATTCTTCATTTTTTCCCCCTATTACACTTTTACTATTCATAAGCTCTGTAGTGACACTGCCTTTTTCAAAATTGCTGACCTTGATTATGTGTACTCTCCTGTCTCAAACAGTCTTGCTAGTGGTTTGTCAATTTTATTAGTCTTTCCAAAGAACAAATTATTAGCTTGTTTGGTCCTACCTATTTTGTGTTTGTTACTTATTTTATTTCTGCTCTTTTCTTCGTTTCTTCCTTTTTATTTTTGGTCTTATTTTGATGTTTCTTTTCCTCTCTCATGATGGAGCCTTAACTCATTGAGTTTCAGGGTTTTTTATTTCTTTTCTTTTCCTTTCTTTTCTTCTGTGAGTGTTTAAATTATAAACATTCTTCTCTGCTTGGCTTTAGCTGCAGCTCACAAGTTATGTACTGTATTCATTATCAGTATTTTTGAAATTTCACTTTAAGTTACTCTCTGGCCAAATTGTTTAAGAGAATTATTTATTCTCAAACATGTGGGGGATATCTTTTATCTTTCTATTAATTTTATTGTGGTAAGAACACTTAACACGAGAACTGCCTTCTTAAGTTTTTTAAGTATACCATACAGTTTTGTTAACTACAGGCACAGTATTGTTCATCAGATGTCTAATACGTATTCATTTTGTAGAACTGAAACTTTATCCTGTTGGCTAGCAGCGCCCCATGATCCCCTTCTCCCATCCTAACTACCACCGGTCTGCTCTGTGCTTCTGTGAGTGACTATTGTAGATACCTTCTCTAAGTACAGTCACATAGTATTTGTCCTTGAGTGACTGCCTTATTTCATTTAGGAAAATGTGTTCTAGGTTTATCCATGTTGTTACATACTACAAGATTTCTTCTTTTTCAAGGTTGAATAATATTCTGGGGTGTGTGTGTGTGTGTGTGTGTGTGTGTACGGCACCTTTTCTTTATCTATTTGAGGTGTTCCAGTTATCTTTTTATTATTGCGTGTTAGCTTAATTGCACTGAAGTTAGAGAACCTAACCTGTGTGATTTTAATCCTTTAAACTTTGTTGAACATATGGTCAAGTTTTGAAAATATTCCTTGAGTCCATGAAAAGAGTATATATCCTACAGTTGATAGGTGCAGGGTTTTTCATAAATTAGTCACATGTGATAATGAAGTCCAATATTTTATTCTTATTGACGGCATCACTTATTTGATCAATTAATGAGAGATGTGTTAAAAATCTCCTGCTTTGATTGTGGTTTTACTGATTTCTACTCATAGCCTATCATTTTTCATTATATATTTTGAGTCTCTGTTATTAGGCATATAATTTTTAATTCATTATGTCTTCTTTGGACTTTAAAAAAATCAGTTATGAAGTATCCTCTTCACCTTTAGTGATTTTTTTTTTCCTTAAAGTCTACTTTTTCTGATTTTAATATGGCCGTACCTACTTTCTTTGATTCATATTTGCATACCTTCTCTTTTTCCATTCTTTTATTTTCATTCTTCCTATTTCCTTATATTTTAGGTGTATAACCAGCATAGAGTTTAATTTTGGGTTTTAATCCAGAGGGACAACTGCTGTCTTTTAATTAGAATATTTAATTAGAACATTCATATTTAATGTCCTTATGGGTTTATATCTACCACCTTACTTTATAGATGTCTCCTATGTTTTTATGTTTCATTACTGGCATTATTTATTTGTGTCTTTTCCTTTATTAATCTTACCAGTGTCAATTTAATCAGTATTTTTAAAGAACCAGACTTAGGATTTGGTTGAGTTTCTCTGTTATCTTTTGAGGTTGCATCAGTAATCCATTACCACAATAGTGCTACCAGCAAACAGCCACAAAACCACAGTGGCCTGCCACAATAAGCATGTTTGGCTGGCTGATAAAGCTGGGTTCAGTTAGGCAGCTCTCCTGATCTTAACTGGGTCTTCTCACATGTCTTGGGGTCGGTTGCCTTTTGGTTGATTCAGGCTGGCCTTGACTCTGCTCCATGTGCCTCTCATCCTTTTAGTAGGCTAGATTAGGCATGTTCTTATGGTGACCACAAAGGTGCAGGAGACCAAATAGAAACACAAATGGCCTCTTGAGGTTTAGGCTTTGGACTAACATATGTTATTTATCTAAAGGAGGTCACATGGCTGAGCCCAGAATCAGAAGGATAGGATACTACATAGCAAAGGGCCTACCTCCAGGGAGGGTGAAAAATCAGCATCGTCAATTCAACTCTTGTTCACACAAAAAAAGAGATAATGCTGATGATTTTTATCATGGCCTTTCTCCTGTCTAATTGGAGACACAAACTCCAATTTAGCCTGGAGAAGGCTAAAACCTAGAGTTTCATCTCAAGACAGTGATATGGGAATTACCAGGACACGAAGCTCAAGTTGATCATACTGTATAGCTTGGAGTCTGCACTGCAGTCCAGTGGGGAGGAGTTTCCTTGAAAAACAAGAAAAAAGCCCTTTATCCTCCTTTCATGCAGCCTGCCTAGTGTTTTCCTTTGTATCATTGTGAACTTTATCATCAGCCTCTTGTTGTTCATTCCGCCATTCAGTAAATACTTAGTACTTCCCATATACCAGATCTTAGGAGTCTAGTCTAGTGCTGGTGAGTCTAGTACTGTCTAATGGCAGGATAAATAAGCAAGACAAATTAATTTACAATAAGAGAAGTGTTTTGAAGGCTAGAAAATTGTGGTGGGACCGCAGCAGAATTATACTTAAGTCATCTTGAGAGCAACAGCTTAGAATTCACAAGAAAAAAAGCTTTTGAGTCAAAACTTCAAAAACAAATTGGGTCTTTCTAGGTAAATAAGCAGAAAGATTTTCCTAACAGAGGGAACAAAATGTGCAAAATAAGGAGGTATTAGAAGCCATCACTTATTAAGGGAAAGTACAAGTTCAGGGTTGCTAGAGCATGAAGTGAGGGATTGACAAGAGATGAAGCAGGACAGGGGATTGAGGTGATATAATCAAGATTTCGTGCCTTGCAAAATAGTTTAGATTAATCTAGTCACAACATAATGGATGGTGTTCTATTGGGAATCTTTAATTAGAAAGGGAGGCATGATCAACTTCTAGTTCACGGGAAGACTTTCCAATGGTCACTACAGTGTCCAGGAAAGAGGTGAGGAGGGAACAAATCAAAAAAAGAGATATTTTGGAGAATTAATGGAATTTCATGTTTTACTGCATCTGGAAAAAAGAAGGTTTATGGAAAATGAAAAATCAAGGATGACTTCAAAAATGAAGTGGATAGTAGAACCATTTTGCAAAGTGGGAATAACAAGAGTGAATGAATTATATTGGGAGATGCTGTGTATTTGGATAAGTTGAGTTTTATCTTCCTAATAAGCATTTGAATGGATACACAGCACTCCTTTAGGGACAGGTGCCTTTTGAGGTAGAGTGAAACATTACCTCTCAAAAGATGTCCACATTCTAATCTCTGGAACCTATAAATATTACCTTAGTTCTGGAAAAAGGGCATTTGTAGGTGTGATAAAGGATCGCTAGATGAGATTATCCTGGGTTGTCAAAGGGACCCATCAAAATGGATGGATGCCATCAAAAGTGTCCTTATGAGAGAGAGACAGAGGAAGGTAACACAGATAGGAGGAGGCTGTGACCACTAAGAGGTTGGAGTGATGGCCATCTGGCAAGGACTGCTGGCAGTCACCATAAGCTGGAAGAGAGAGAAACAGCCTCTCTCCTAGAGCTTCTAGAAGTAGTGTGTCCCTGCCAACACCTTGATTTCTGCTCAGGGTTACTGATTTTGGACTCTGGCTTCCTGAACCATGAGAGAATACACTTCTATCATTAAGCCACCAAGTGAGTGGTAATTTGTGACAGCAGCTCCAGCAAAGTAACATAATTGCAAAGACCACAGGGCCAGAGAAAAACCAAGGAAGGAAAATATACCAGGAAATAAGGATGTCTTCACTCTTCAGCAGAACTCCTAGTAAGAGTTGTCTGCTCATTATTTCCATTCTCTTTTATTGTCTCAAGGCTACTTCTTAGCCTTCAGGTCTCAAACTAAATGTTTGGAAAGACTTCGACCACTCAATATAAAGCAGATCCTTGGATACTTTCTTTTCTTTTCTCTCTTTTTTAAAGATTTTTATTTATTTATTTGACAGAGATCACAAGTAGGCAGAGAGGGAGGCAGAGAGAGGTGGGGGGGAAGCAGGCTCCCCACCTAGCAGGGAGCCTGATGCAAGGCTCAGTCCTGGTGAGCCAAAGGCAGAGGTTTAACCCACTGAACCACACAGGTGCCCCAGATCCTGGGATATTTTCTCTATGCCATCTATCATAACTTAGTATTTTCTTGTTTATTTACTCACTTGCTTTGGTTGTGAAGATCGTCTTGTTCATTGCTGAAATCCCCAGAATGTTAATGTCTAACAGATGGTAGGTGTGAAATACAAATTTTTAAATGAATGAATGAATAAATGAGCACTCACTGTGCTTTGTTCATATGTCTGCTTTAGCACCTTTCACACTGTGAGATAGGGGTGTGTGTGTGTGTGTGTGTGTGTACTCTGATCACTTGTGAGCATAGAATAAGAGGGGCTACATCTTATTCATTATTTACTTTTGAGTATCTCAGAGTGCTTGCTGCTCTTTGTTCTCCACTGAAGTTTAGTTGAATGAATGATTTAACTTGTACCTCTAGTCTTTCCCCTTCTTAAAATTGCATGATTTAAATTAATTCGGCAGGCTTTTTTGAAATCATCCATGATATGCTAGTAATAAACAAGAATGGCTATATTGTAGTATTTTGGAGATAGACATTTTCACTTTTATAATTGGACATTTTAAAAATCTTGATTGCATTAGTAACGCACGTAACTGTCCTCCTTTAAAAAATTAAAATAAGGTCCTTAGAGTTGAGTTCCCACTGAACCACATCTAACCCTGATTCTTCCTCTCCTCCCCAGAAAGAGCCATTGTAATAACTTTATTATGTGTCTACCCAGACCAGTTGTTTATACTTTTATGTGAAGTCCATGTATTCATGTATTCATAGATCCATTTTGTGGTAGTGGTTTTTGTTGTTGTTGTTGTTAATATAATGGTGTCTTTGGGAATATGTGATGTTTTGAAATTTACTTCTTAACTCTTTGAGATTTAGTAATGTGGGCACACTGAGATCTAGGACACTCCTTTTACCTTCTGGGCAATATTCCATCATGTGGAATGTGTCACACTTGTCCTTAGATGGACGTGAATGTTCTTTCTGTTATTTTGATATTGTAAAAACTGCTGCAGTAAACATCCCAGTGCATGTCTCCTTGGACCCCTTGCCAGGTTTCCCCAGGCTCTGTTCCTGGAGTTGTTCTTGCTGGGCTTGGAAATACTCACATGTCACCATGGTTGTGGACAAACCAGTGATCTTCCTCCAGACCTTTTCACAGCTCTCTCATACTCAGTGTCAGCATTTTAAGCTTCTGTCAGTGTGATAGGTATGAAAGGAGATACCGTTTTAATTTTATTTCTCTGAGTATTATTGAGGACGAACACTTTTGTATGTTTATTGGTCGTTTACATTTCCTGGATCTTCATTGCCTTTGCCTAATGGGTTATTTCTCTTTTCTGTAATTAGATTGTTAGTCTATTTTCTGTGTTGCCAATATTTTCTCCATGTATCTAATTTTTTAAAAATTTCCTTTTAGGGCACTTTTGACAGACTTTTTAGGTTTTGATGTGGTTGAATAGGTTTGTTAACTAATTGGAATGAAAATGAAAACTTTAAAAAAGTCTGTCACATATACAAGTAAATAAATAAAAATATTCTGCCCTTTTTCAGATGGATTTTTAAGGAAAAATTTCTTCACCCTCAAGATCATAGAGGTAGTATCCTATAAGTTTAAAAAAAAAAAAAAAAACCCTTTAGGCTGTTAACATATTTGCAAGCGGTTTTTGTGTATTATATGAAACAGGGACCCAAATTAATTTTATCCCATATGGTGAGCCAGCACTATTTATTTATTTGTATGGTTTATTTTTTCTCCCCCAATGTAAAATGCCACCTTTAACATGTATCAATAATTTTATAATTGTCTGGCTTTTTTCTGGATTCCGTTCTGTTTTATTACTTGAATAATCCACGGTTCTAGTAACTATGGCTTTATGTCTTAATATTCATTAGGAAATTTAGCCCACTCTTTGTTCCTATTTCTTAAAATATTGTTATTGATTATTTCTTAAAATGTCTTAAAAACTATTCCTCCATATTTATGCTTTTAGAATCAATTTATTTCATTTTGCAAGAAAAAGTCTTGTTGGGAGTTTTGACCTATATTTAAAATAAATGTTAAACCCCAACAGATTGTTTACTCTTATTTATTCCTAAAACCACCAAAATGTATTTGTTAGCTTTTCCTGTGTATTGCTGCAATCAGATAGAGCAGGGCAGACCCAGGTCTTGTGGGACCTGGAGTAGATACAATCTGAGAGCCCTCTTTAAGAAAACAAATGCAAAATTATGAATGCAATCATAGGTGCTGTGTCTTGGGAGGGGCCTGTACTGGGTTGGGGGAGGTACCATATCTCTAGCATTATTAGCCTCATAGTAAACCCATGCCATGTAAGCAATCTCAAAAACAGAGAAAGTCCTAGCAAATGGTGCCTCTACCCTGACTCGTTTGTAACTTCTAATCTATATAGGTACTGTAAGGAATAAAATAACAATTAAATTTGCAGCCTCAGTCATGTTTTCAGTTGTGTGTTATATAATACCAGTGCCTTGACTTTTCCCTGGGATAGCACCTCACATTTGAGGATCTCAGTACGCACTATGAACATTAACTAATTAAACCTCACAAAACCCTAGAGACATGAGAAAGAAAGATACAGCATCACCTCGCCCAGTTCTGAAATGCAGCCGCCTCTGGGGACCAGCGTGGCAGCTGCTTACTAATAAACTGCAATAACCCCACGACCGTTTAGCCAAGACAATTAGCTGTTGCAGTTGGTAATTGTCTCAAGAACATTAGACTGTCAGTGATGTCAGCAGGATTATCCATTCATTACCAATGAAATCCATTTCTTAAGGTCTCTTACACATTTTTAGTTAAGTTTGTCCTAATTATAAAAGAAATATATGCACAGGGAAGGTGTATTGTTTTTCTTTTAGTGGCTTTTTTGGGTAGTTCTTCAAATGTAAAACAAAACAGGAAAATCTATGTTAAAAAAATAAAGCAGAACTTAAGAGTAAGGAGTTATTGATAGTTGTTTTGTTGTTGTTGTTGTTTTTTAATTCAAAAAGTTTGCTGTTGAGCAAAAACACATCAGTGAAGAGCACCTGCCTTTCAATGGTATATTGGCTGGACAGAGAAGTGGGGGAAACGTCTGGCTGCTGGGAATGCTTTAGGTATTTATTTGAGTGATCAGTACGTGGGAACAAATATGTGTAGAAGTCCATGCGTTTTTATTGAATACATGTTAGATCAAGAGAGCAAATTAACATTAAAAGCATGTGGCTCTTCTCATCATGAGGACATCAGAAACCCCATATAGCTTTCTGAAAAGTTTTGCAGGAAGCCGGACATATTCAGGAACTAAGACACGATACATTCCCTCAAGCATGTTTCTTCAGGAGAGGAATTCTAGGTCCTTTGCTCCTCTCACCAGACATTTTCTCCCTTTGCCAAAAGAGCTACCCATGACCCAGGGAAGTGATTCTCTCTCCTTGTACCTCCAGCATTACGGACCTCTTCATCTATGCCCATTCCATGTCCCTGGCCATCCAGTTTTTCTCTTAGAATGTCATTCTGTTTCACTTGGCTCCATCTTTGCCAGAAGCAGGCATAGGGCATGCATAATCTGGGAACTTGGGGTGGAGTCTTTGCCCTGGCTGGCCCAGTGGGAGAAGAAGAAGTCCAAAGGATAGGCCAGCTCTGGCCTCTCCACAGCATCTGATTGTGACCATCAGAGAAAAGAAGACGGAGGGGCAGGCCTATGCTGGCAGTGTGCAGGGGCAGCCCTTGGGCAAGAGCATCCTCATGTGGGGGCAGCGGTGAACAGTTGTCACCGCTGAGAACCCTCCAGCGGAGCAGGGGACCCAGAAGGAAGAGGTGGGAGAGAGGAGGGAGAGGGAACAGGGAAGTGAAGAGAGACTGATGAGATAGAAGGGGGCTGGGGGCAGAAAGACCCGAAGAGAAATACGAAAGCCCAGAAGGTCGAGAATGCGAACTGAGGAAGGAGGAGAAGGAGGAGGGGGAGAAAGAGCTTTGTGGACCGAAGGGGGAAAGTTTCGTTCCTACTGTAATTATTACTGAAAGTTAAAGATGTGAACACTAGCCTGATTATTGCCTTTCCAGAACATAGTAAAACAGTAATGCTCAGCTCCAGTTTCTCTTGCTTAGAAAGTCGAGAAGTAGAAATAGCAGTCACTGTCAGATTGCATGCTAGAATATTTTCAAAAGAAGGAAAAGCAGCCCTTGTGCTAACCGAGCTTCAGTGTCCAGAGAGCACTGACATCGTTAATTGTGATCTTTCCCACCTTTGGCCTTTAAATCATTTCAACGTCTGTGGCCCAAAAAGTTGCTAATCAGTTGTTTGTAGACTTTAAAGGGGGGCTCCTATGAAAGGAACACTGGCTCAGGAGCTGCAGAGGGTGAGAGTCCCCCTGTGGGCCGGGCCAGGCCCCAGCCCATGACTGGCATCATGTTTCCCCCATAACTCTATAGGGGCAGGTATCAATTTGTCTCCATCACATGCCTAAGGGCCCTAACAGGTCAGAATTGGGGTGGGCTCCCCATCCTGTGGTACTGTCCTCTGCTCTGTCGTTCTTCAGATATGCCCCAGGTGAGAAACACACCAGTTTACCATGCTGTCTTCCATGTCCCGCGGCTCTGCAGATGTTTATCATCTATTTTCTGTCCTTATGCCATTCTCTCTCTCAAAGATGCTGAGCTTGGTACTAGCAACCACAGTTCCCCGAAAATAGTTGAGGAGCCACAGGAACCTGTGTCTCCACAGGCCATGGAAGGCACTCAGGTAACAGAAGTCACTCACCCATGCCTGGGGCCCTGGGGCAGGTGTGGGGGCTGCTTGTGTTGTGGGGGGCTGGCTCATGACCGAGTTCTGATGCCTGCTGTAGACAGGATCTCACTAGTCCTCAGACCAGGGGGACAGCAGGCTTGGAGGGTGTTTATAACAGGGAGGGTGCCCTGGGTGCGTGTTTATAACAGACAGAACAGAGCTGCATCGCTGGCTTCAAGAATACGGGTCAGAATGGAGTTTCATCCCTTCTCCTCCTTTTTTCTCACCGTTCCTGATTCCAGGAGGCTGAGGCAGATAAAACTGCTCATTTAAAGCCAGGCAGACCATCCAGACCTATTGAAGAGCCTTACATGCTGCGCACATACTCACACGAGGACCTATTTCCCTATTTTCCTTCCTGCCTGATCGGGCTTGGAAGCTAACAAGATGCCCTCCACAGCTTCCTGCACAGCCGCTGGCTTCACTTGTCTCTGCCTGGCCTCAGCAGGAGCCCCGCCACCACCTGCACCTTCCTGTTGCCAAGACTCTGCGGGTGCTGCTGCTGCCCTCACCTAAAGAAGGGGTAAACCTGCAGCAACAGGGGCCATAGTCAGCCGTGTAGTAGGATTTGGCAGACGAGCCAATAGATCCAGTCCTGTGTTCCAGCTCTGCCAACTTCTAACCGCTGATGGGTTTGCAGTAATATGAATGCCCACATTTACTGGGCTCTGGGTTTTCACATGCTCCTGCAGAACCTCAGAGCATGTCTTTTGTGTCCTTAGGAACAAGGCCTCATGTAGGGGGTGGGACAGGAAAACAGGCTCACCTCCAGGCTAATGTTGTTGGCCTGGTCCTACATCTGCGTGTGGCCAGAATCCCAAGATGTGTTTCCCAACACACCTTCAGCTTCTGGTCTGCCTGACTTCTCCACCCAGCTGGGTCCAGAACCCCTCCCTGAGCCCAGGATGGGGGGGCAGGTGCTGAGCCATTGCTTCTTGGAAAAAACAGTGTACCTCCTTGCCCATAAACTCATGTAAATAAAATCTTGGGAAAAGGAGGATGGAGGGAAGACTTTTATCTCAACACTAGTCCACCTGTCTTGTCCTTCCAGATTTCCACACTGTCTCTATGAAAAATGTGTTCTTAAACCCCAAATGACAAAAAATTCCAACCTGTAGGTGGTTGGCTATTATATTTCAAGCGCTGATTTAGTCTCTGCATGGAGACTGGGCATGCACAATGGTCAGGCACTATGCTGTGTCGGAGGGTACTCATGAGACCAAAACACAATCCCAGCCTTCAAGAGGTAGTGACTTGCTGTGGGAGAGGAGAGCCTAATTCAGTATGTGGAAAGGAGGATGGGAAGCATCCCAGAGAAGGGGACCTTTTAAAGAAGGTTGTATGACATGGATTAAGTTAAGGGAAATGAAGCTGATGAATGAAGTTAATGAAAAAGAAAAACTTAGTGCTAAGGGCTTCTGCTTTCGGCAAAGGCAGAGTAAGAGAGACTAGATTTATTCTCCTGCTGGAAAAACCAAAAAGTGGCCAAAATGTAAGAGATAGCAGTTTTTAAGACACTGCTTATCAGGTCACCAAGTAGAATGATGGGAGAGATGGGAAACAAGCCAGGCAAGTCCTCCAATTGCCCTGGCTTCTTGCCTTGAGAGAGTTTTAGGCCATGGCATGGGGCAGGAGAACCAAGTGGGAACCCAGTAGACTCCCTGAATTGAGGAGGCAGGTCTGTAAGTCTATGGAGACTAAAGCTGCTAAGGTCTTCGGGACAGTATCAGAGAAGAAAGAGCTGCACAGGGAGAGGTATGAGACACCAACAGAGGGTTGTTCTTGAGTATTGAACTGAAGACCAATCATCATGTGAGGAACTAGTGAAGGTCAGGCTAAGGACAGAAAAGGATTCAAGTTCACAGTGCCCAGTGCTTATCCAAAGCTAGAAGCTCTGCCTGTTCCCATCAGCCAGACTGGAGAACCTTAGGGCTCACTGGAGAACCTTAGGACATTGGAAGAGTGCGCAGAAGAGTTTTGCATCAGTAGTAAGGAATAATTAGCTCTAGAGAGAGCACTCCACCAGTTGTGTCTAACATATCTGTAGAGCAAGAACCAAAAGGATCAAACTGCTCCCAAGTGGCTGAGTTCCAGAACCAAGTTCAAGAATGAGTATAGGAGTACAAAATTAACTAGCACCCAACTAGGTTAAATTATAAGGTTTAGAATCCAAGAAGATATTACCAGGCACTGAAAAAAGCTGAGACTGTATAATGCATAAGATAGGATAACCAGTTGAAACTACCCTAGATCTGAAGCAGATATTAGAATTAGTGGATGAGAACATTGAAACAATTGTTAAAACTACATAAGTTCCAAAGTTCAAAGAGAGACATGAAAGATATAAAAACACCCCAAATAAAACCCCTAACATAAAAACTGCAATTCATGAGATGAAAAATACATGGAAGGATTAACTATAGATTAAACATCACAGAAAAAAAAAAGGTTAGTAAACTTGAAATAGAAATGAGAATTAAAACAATAAGAAAGATAGTGTATCAGTGAGCTGCGGGACAATATCAAGTAGCTAATATGTGTGCAGGTGGAGTCTATAAAGAAGAGGAGGGAGAGGTTGGAATGGAAAAAATATTTGAAGAAATGATGCCTATAAAGAAATTCTAAATTTTATGAAAACAGTAATCCCACAGACACAAGCTCAATAAACAGCAAGCACAGGAAACAGGAAGACAACTATACCAAAGCCCATCATAATCAAATAGTGGAAAACCAGTGATAAAGAGAGAATTTTAAAAGAAGCCAGAAAGGGGGAAAAGGCAAGCTGGGAACAGAGGAATAAAGATCATAGTTGCAGCAGATTACTCATTGGAAACAGTGTAAGCAGTAAGACAGTGCAGTTGCATCTTTAAAGACCTGGAAGAAGATAAACTATCAACCTAGAATTTTATACCCATTGAGTGTCTTGCAAAAATGAGAGTAAAATTTTAATCTGCACACAAAAGGTGAACAAATTCATTACCAGTGGACACATACTACAAGAAATGTTGGAAGTCCTTCAGGCAGAAGAGAAACAATACCAGATGGAACTGTGGATCTACACAGAGGAATGAGGAATGGTGGCAGGATGGGTACACGTGTAAGATTTTGTTTTTATTATTTATATCTCTTTAAAAGATAGTTGATTGCTTAAATAAAATAAAAACAACATAGTCTGGGGCTTCTGGAAAATTTTAAAATGAAATGTATGACAAGAACAGTATAAAAACCAGGAGGGGAAAAATGTAAATATACTACTTGAGGTCTCTTCTGCCATACCTGATGTGGTATAGTATAACCTGAAGATAGATGTGATAAGGGGCACCTGGGTGGCTCAGTGGGTTAAAGCCTCTGTCTTTGGCTCAGGTCATTAACCCAGGGTCTTGGGATCGAGCCTCACATCAGGGTCTCTGCTCAGCAGGGAGCCTGCTTCCCCTCCTCTCTTTCTGCCTGCCTCTCTGCCTACTTGCGATCTCTGTCAAATAAATAAATAAAATCTTTTAAAAAAAAGATAGATGTGATAAGTTAAAGATGTAATCATAAACCCTAAAAAATATTGAAGTTACAAATCAAATTCAGAGAGTTATACTTAATAAAAATACAGGAGAGAGAAAGTGGAACCATAAAAATATACAACTGGGATACCTGGCTGGCTCAGTTGGTAGAGTGTGTGACTCTTGATCTCAGGGTTGTGAGTTCAAGACCCATGTTGGGTATAGAGATCACTTAAAAATAAAATCTTTTATGAAATATATAAATAATCCAAAAGAAGGCAAAAAGATGTAAAAAGGGTTTAAAGAGCAGAGGGACAAATATAAAACCAATAGCAGAATGGCAGACTTAAACCTAACAATATTGATAATTACATTAAATGTAATGTACATTGAATGTCCCAAAGATTATATAAGATTGGATGAAAATGCAAGACTCAATTATATGCAAACAACAAAAAATGCATTTTTTTAAAAAAAGATTTTATTTTTTATTTAAGAGAGAGAGAGAGAAAGAGAAAGCACAAGCAGGGGGAGGGGCAGAAGGAGAGGAAAAGGGAGAAGCAGACTCCTTAATGAAGTGTGTAGGCTGACTTGAGGC
This sequence comes from Mustela nivalis, assembly GCF_964662115.1. Taxonomy (NCBI): domain Eukaryota; kingdom Metazoa; phylum Chordata; class Mammalia; order Carnivora; family Mustelidae; genus Mustela; species Mustela nivalis. The sequence continues at coordinate 100,672,435 of NC_139027.1, read as the reverse complement.
TTGTTCCCAGCACCCTGAGATTATGACCCAAACCAAAGTCAGATACTTAACCATCTGAGCCACCCAGGGACCCAAAAAATGAACTTTAAATACAAAGATACAATAGGTTCAAATTAAAAAGATACAGCATGTTAACACTAATGAAAAGAAAGCTGGAGTAGCTTTATTAATTTCAGACATAGTGGATTTCAGAGCAAAGAATATTACCAGAAGTAACAAAATCAAGAGAATGTAACATCCTAAATATTTATGCATCTAATAGAATTCTAAAACACATGAAGCAAAAACTGATAAAACTGCAAATACAAACAAATAAATGACTCTACTTGGAGATTTCAATATCCCTCCCTTAATAATTGATGGAACAAGTAGAAAATCCGTAAGAATATAGATTTTAAGAACACTATCAACAATGTTGACCTAATTGACACTGAATAGAATACTCTACCCCCCAAATGACAGAATATATATACTTCTTCTGTGCACATGGAGCATTTACCAAGGTATACCATTTTCTGGGCCACAAGATAAATCTAAATAAAGTTAAAAGAACTTAAGTCATCTAAAGTATGTCTTCTCACAACAAAGACATTACAAGAAGATGAAATTCCAGGTTAATACCTCTCATGAACATTAATGGAAAAATCCTCAAAAAAAAACCCTGAGTAATCTGAATTAATACATAAAAAGGACAGTACATCATGACAAAGTAGGGTTTATGCTGGGAATGCAAGGTTAGTTTAACATAAAAAATCAGGGGCGCCTGGGTGGCTCAGTCAGCTAAACATAGTAACTCTTGATCTCAGGGTCATGGGTTTAAGCCTTTCCCTGGGCTCCACGCTCTGCATGGAACCTATTAAAAAAAAAAAAAAAAAGTGTAATTCACCATATTAACAAGATAAAAGATCACCTAATGTTTCTCTCAAAAATACAGGAAAGGCATTTGAAAATTCAACATTCATTCCTCATTAAAACTCTCAGAAAATTAGGAATCAGAAAGAACTTCTTCAATTTTTTAGAGCTATTTTTGAAAACGCTGTAGCTAACATCATACTTAATGATAGAAGACTAAATGCTTTCCCACCATGGTCAGAAGCAATGCAAGAATGTCTGCTCTCACTTCTTCTATTTAAATTACACTGGAAGTTCAAGCCAGCACAACAAGACAACAGGAGTAAAAGGCATACAGATTGGAAAGGAAGAATTAAAACTGTCCTTTATTTGCGGGTATAACATAGTCATCTAGAATCTACAAAACAGCTACTAAACCTAGTAAATAATTTAGCCTCTTGCTCAATATATACAAAAATTAACATGCAAAGTTCAATTTTATTTCCATGTAATAACAATTAACAACCAGAAATTGAAATAAATGCCATTTACACTAGTATAAATATACAAAATATGAAGAGATACGCCGGACAAAAGATGTTCAAGACTTGTATGCTGAAAACCACAAAATTTTTCTGAGAGAAATGAAATAGGACCTAAATAAATGGAGAGAGATCCCATGCTCCTGGTTTTGAAGACTGGATATTGTCAAGGTGTCAGATCTTCCTCAATTGGTCAATGCATTCTCAGTCGAAATTTCGGGAGGAATTTTTCTAGAAACTGAAAAATTGCTTCCAAAATTCATATGGAAAATGGAAAGGACCTTGAATAACTGAAGCAACTTTGGAACAGAACAGTTGTTGGACTAATACTACTGATTGCAAGGTTTGCTGTATAGTTCCTGTCATTAAGCCCCTGTGATAACAATGCCAAGGGCAACAGACAGATTAATGGAACAGAATAGAAGACCCAGAAATAGACTCAGCCTATAATCTATAGTGACAAAAGTCAGACAACCGTTTGCGTGTGGTTGACCAAGTGGAACGGGGCAGGGAAGGGAGGGGTACTAGAAACACAGAAGCTTTGGGAAGTGATGTATATGCTCATTATTTTTATTGTGGTGATATTTTTACAGAGGCAGACATAGGTTAAAACTTTTCAAAAGGTATACTTCAAATATATACAGTTTATTGTCAATTATACCTCAATAAAGCAACTGGAAAAAAGACTGAGTGCAGCTTTCAAGTTATACAGAAGACTAAGAATAATGAAGTAATAACTAACATCTACAGGGAACTAGGAGGAACCGACAGTGTGCTAGCATTGCTCTATCTATCTGTCCTTATTTTATTCTCCTAACAACCTGGTCAGGTAGGTGCTGCTTTTAGCCCCTTTTTACAGATGAAGCTGTGGAGACTCCATGACTATCCCAAGCCAGTAAGCTGTGGAGGCAGGATCTGAACCCAAGGCAGTTGGTTCCAGAGCTGGGGCTCTGAACCACTCTAGGTGTTGATGAAATATCTTGCCTTTGTGATCCACAGGGGAGAATCACAGAAGAAGCCACAGCTGAGGAACTTTTGTCAGCAGTCCACAGTGGAAACAGTAGTGAAATGGAGGTAGGACTCGAGCACCGGCTGGTTGGCCCCACAAGGGTCACTATTCATTGAGTGTTGGTGGGCTTGCTCCTCTTCCAGGCCTCCCTGCCTCTCTCTACCAGCTCAGAGCTGCCACTTTTTTTTTTTAGCAATGATTCCCCAAAGCCTCCCTCAGTGAAGTGTTCCTCCACCAAGATATCCTTTGTTCTGTATCCTTTGTACAGCTTGGTCCTAGAAGCTATACTATTAGAGATTCAGGCCAAGGGGTGATAGAATCTTCTGCCAGCTGACACCTGTGGTCCACTTCTTCATCCTTTGCTGGCTTCCTTCTCCTTGCCCACACCTTCCTTTGTTGAACCTCCTTGGCCCTCTCTGGTGGGGTGTGTCCTCTGTTTCCTGCTAGAAACTCAAGGATTCGGGTCGTTTGGCTGGGCTCTGTGGACCCTGCTCGGGATTTCAAATTTTTCCTAAGGAGCAGACGAGGGCTTTGAAAGTTGTAAGTGGGAGATTCACATGATGAGACACTCTCATGCCCCAGTGGTGAGCCCAGTTCTGAGCTTTCAGTGGGTTCCCTGGTGCCTCTTCTGGGCTTGTGAGCCAACCTGAGAAGTCTGGAGAGCCCTTGACCAAACACGAAGTCAGGTCATCTCCACAGAGGACCACATTAATGGAGCACTAATCTCAAACATCGGAATTCTGAGAGAGGGCCAGATTTTGGTACCCCTTTCTTCTCCAGATTCTGAGCCATTAGGAAGTCTACATGGAAGTCAGCTGGGGGTAAAGGTGCCACTTGATGTTGGCCAAAACTGAACTGGGGGGAAAATGTTGGCCCTGTAACAAGTGTATTTCCTAGTTCCCCACCACTGAATTCAGTGTACACACCTGGCTGGAGGCGTCTTCACTGTTGGAGAGGGGTGTGCCCTGCTAGGCAGAGTGTGTGGAGGTCAGGGGAACTCATGCAGTCAGGAGCCAGATATGCTGCTAGGAATAGAGTGCATCAGGCAGGCAGGGGTCCATTTTCTGAATCTCACTTTAGCACCTGCCATGGGACCCACCCATGTCTTTCTGGCACTGGTCATTCCTCAGTCCCCGAGGATGGGAACTTCAGGTGCCTGGTTTTTTCCTGGCGCCGTGCCTGCAAGCAGGTCAGAATCTTTGGGGAACAGCCATCAGATACTGACTGAACGTAGTTGGAGAAGCAGTACCCCAGTTTCTTTGCCTCTTAGGTGAGACAGCTCTGAGATGTATTCTCCAGGGTCTCCCGGGATCTCAGCAGGATCGAGCGGGACACTCTGCTTTGCTGTCCTTTCTTTCCTTGCCTCCCTTCCCCACTCTCCCTGCAGAATTTCCTCTCATCCCTCCTTAGATAAACTTAGCTCAGAGTTTGCTTCTGGGGACACCCACACCAGGGCACTGACTCCTCAGGCTCTGGGGAGGAGAGAAGGAGGCATGAAGCAGAGGGTGAGGCATGCTATACTTGTAAGAGGTCGCTATTCCTGTAGGACCCCAAACCAGAATGTGGATGTGGAGGAGGGGACAGGACGGTCCCTGCTGCATTAGACATACTGAACCCCCAGAGGGCCCCTGGGTCAACAAGGTAGATTGATGTCCTATGTTTATCTCCTCTCCCTTCTGGAAAAAAAGCCACAGAAATGACAGTAAAGCAATAAGAAGGGGGGCCACAAATCCACAAAGACAACACGACTAGGAGAGAAGATATTGGACAGTGAGCCCTTTCAAAATGTTGAGAATGAAGAAAATCAATGGAGGAGTTTACACTGGCTTAGCACAGTGGAGAAAGCCTTTTCCTCCTGTGTCCACAAAAGGCCTGGGACTTCTGGAAGGAAGGGTAAAGACTGGGCTGAAGTGAGGGGTCTGACAGACTGCTAGCAGACAGCTCCTGGCCCGTCCACCATGCTCAAGTGAAGTAACTAAATGACCATTCTCTAGATAGATGGATGGAAACAGCTCCAAATTCAGGTTTAGGCTGCACTGTGTGAGGCTGTGTAATGGAGGAGAACAGAACAGACGGGAAAGTGGAACTCTCCATGTCAAAGGTAGAAACCCTGTCCTCTCCTGCTATCATGTTCTCTGAATGCCAGAAGCCAGGTCTTTGTAGAAGTTTTTTCTTATCACGGTGGTAACAAATTACCATGAATGTAGTGGCTTAAAACAAGATAAATTTATTATTATATAGTTCTGGAGGTCAGAAACCCCAAACGAGTGCTAAGATCCATGTGCAGGCAGGACTCTGTTCCTTCTGAGGCTCTGGGGAGAATTCCTCCCTTGCCTTTGCCAGCTTCTAGAAGCTACTTGCATTCCTTGACATGTGATACCCTCATCTTCAAAGCTGGTAACATCTTCCAGTCTCTTTACTCTGTCCTTCCTGCCTTCTTTTAAAATAAGGACCCTTCTGCTTATATGGGGCCCACCTAGATAACCCACGATAATCTCCGTGTTAGAATCTTGTGTTAAAATCTTCACTTGCATTAAAATCTTCACTTGTGTTAAAGTTAAAATCTTGTAAAATCTTCACTTAATGACCTCTGCAAAGTCCCTGTTGCTTTGTAAAATGCACAGGTTCCAGGGATTGGGCCATATATAGTTTGGGGAGCCACTGTTCTGCCTATCACAGTCTCCAAAAGATTGAGCACATATTCAGAAACATGGGAGTAAATGCCAAAGAAATGAGAAAGCTGAAAGGGCTAGCCAATAGGAAGAGGGATAAGCAGGACAGGGGACTCCTGATTTTCTTTATAAGGTTTTAGTGCTGATACTATTTTAATATTGGATGCATTACTTTGATTTAAAAGAACTCTGAGAAGGATCTCAGTATGAATCATTTTCCTCTAACTGAGCTGGAATACCTACTTAGACACCCCTAAAATGAGACTGGAAGGTCTAATGCCAACTTCCCAGACGGTTCCTGCAGGTTGGACCTCTCTGGGCTCCACCTCATCACCAAATCACCCAAATAGTCCCAAGATTCAAAAATTCTTATAGCACAAAATCACAGTGAAAATGTTTGGGGAGACAGGTGTTTTGCTTACAGAATTGAGAGGTATATAACCCTACCACACCCAGTGTTATAGTTGAAATGTGGATCCAATGGGAAAGACCAGTGGAAACCATTCCTTTCCTGACCTTCACACGAGGACGTCTTTTAATCCCATTATGAATCTTGAATATCTCTTTAGGAACATCTCATTGAAACTAGGCCTGGCTCAGGATGATTTGTTTCAGGTGAGACTGTCACATCCGGCCTAGGGAGACCAGGTAATGTAGACACGATGCCACCATGAGCCCATTAAATTGCAGAAAATGAATAGGATTCCTGCTTGGTCCCTCTTGTCTCCGTGCTGTAGGACATAGAAAACCTCAGCCAGCAGTCCACTGTGTGTGATACAGATGGCCATGTCAGCTGTCTGAGCTTGGCATCCATTTCACTGCCCAAGGAGACCAGCAACTTCCGCCCCATCTACAAGGGAGCCTCAACTGCTTTTTGTATTCAGCTCTTTTGTATCAAGGAGAAATATGAAGCAAGGCAAGTACCGATCCCGGGTTGTCTGTTATATAGTAAGACTTTTCTTAAGGCAGTGGTGGCCTCACATTTTATTTGTATGGAGCCTGTGGTTTCCAAACATGGCATCACATCCTAATTCCCTTGGTTTTTGTTTGTTGGTTGGTTGGTTTGCTTGCTTTTTGTTTTGTTTTTGTTTTTTTCTTTTTTAATTCCAGATTTCTGGGCCTAAGTCCCTGAGGTTTCAGTCCATAAAATTTGAGCAAGGACCACAGAATCAGACTGCCCAGGTTTTGCCTCACCTGTCTAACAACAGTTGGGGATCTGGACAATCATCACTTATGTAACCACTGGCTGCTCTCCATTCTTTAAAGTTTGCATTGGCGGGAGGGGGAAGGCTTTGGATTTAGGTGGTTGCTTGTCTGGAGTCTTTTGGTTGCAAGTATCAGAAAATCCGACCCAAATGGGCTTTTAAAAAATGGAATAATTGCTTCATATCACAAAGGTTAAGTCTACTGGTGGGATTGATTTTTAATGTGGCTTGATTCAAGATGAGCCAAGATGAGCCCATCAAGTTCCAATTTTCTCTCTCTGCCTCCTGCCTTTGGTTCTCTGCTGCTGGCCCCATTCTTAGAGCAGTGTCACTTCTTGGGACCAAAGAAAGGGGCAGTGGGCTGAGGCTTTGTACCAGAAGCTAGTGCGGATGACTTTGAGCCTGGCTTTCTAATTAAAGCCCCATCGGACCTGATCAGTCTGGGCTCATTCCTGAGCTGATGGATGGGGCCAGGCCAGGACTTGATGACAGTTTAGTCCTTTGCCTCATGTTTCCCTCCCTCACTACCACCTGCAAATGTGGGGCTGGAGCCTTACACACATGTAATCTGAGGGTGCCTAGTAGGACACTGAACAGCATTCCAGGAGAGCTGCTAGAAGGAGGAGGCATGGTGCCAGACAAAGCCTGGGTGCCCACCAGACCACTCAGTCACCCCACTTCCTATCCCTGTGTGTTCAGTACTTCTGCTGTCTGCAGTCTAGAATGGACCTTTGACCTTGATGTCCAGATTCCACATCTCCTTTAGAATTCCCACTGACTCCACCATTTTATTGCACAGAACAATCTGGAAGAAGAAAAGGTCGGCCCATTTTGATAGACCAAGAGTGCTGCTAGACATTTCCTTCTTAGAGAATGTGTTTAAACATACTTCCAGTCTCTCAATCTCACTTAAAATGTTTTACTTGTACTTTTTTCCTTTTAAGTTTTCATGTTCTTTGGCAATCTTAGAAATTGAAAAGGGATGTCTTTATTTTACTTGCATGGTAGACATCTAAAAAGCCTATAAGCCTTTCTAGACTTGTTGTGTATATTTATTTTTCCCTGTGCATTCAGATATGGTTGTGCTTAGAATGTGACTTTTGAATTTTCAGACAGCAACTTGATGAACCATTATGGTTTACCTGTGAGTATAGAACCACAGGTGGTAAGAAAATCTTTTGCATGTAAAAGAGAAAAAGATCAGAATTGCTTATAATAAACCCACATCTCTCTGACAGCTCTAACAAAAAAGGGAGAGATTATTTCACAGAATGACTGTTGAACCTCTTTGAATGCACAGGTTATTAATTATTATAGTAAATGTGTTTAGCTATAGAAAAATATTTTACTACTGAAATATGAAGCTTATGATTTTCTGCAAGTTGATTAATGTTCAGCTAGACACAAATTCTGACTAGTGGTTGGCTATCACTGCCTGACAGGAAGAGAGCCATAAATCTTTTTTAAATATATACTGATACTGCTTTTGCTTGTGGGTCAGTGACAACGCTTACTGTCTTGTTTACAGGTCACTGGACTTTATGAATTTTGTTTTCAGTCTCTTCCCTGTAAGTACATGCTGAATTTTGAGTAATATAATTGGTTTTGCAAGCTAGAAAATTTATAGAAAAGCAAAATGCCATATTCACTGTCCAAACATGTACATCGCCATGAATGTTAAGGTTTGAGTTGCTTTCGTTTTCTGAAAATAAGGTTGAATGACATATCATGAACTCTTCAAAATATTGATGTTTCTGTTCCCTTTAAATGTCCAATTTCTTTTAAGGATAGCTTTAACGGTATTTTGTTAGAATCAGATCATTAATAGAATGCTGCAAGTACATGAAAATGTCAGAAACGACACAAAAGTGTATTAGACTGCCATATTACTTTATAGTTTACAGTGGCTCAGAGAATTCTGAAATCATTAGATTGCATTTCTGAGAGTAGGGCAAGTAGGAATTTGTGACCCATGTTTTGGTGGGCGTTGCCCGACACAGTGTCTGACATGGAAGAGGCACTCAACCCACTATGACAGGTTTGGCGGATGGGCCAGGCAAACAGACCAGTGCAGACAACATACTCCGTTCCTGTCCTCTGCCTCCATTTTTGATTCACTGTTGTCGAGGGGTGGAGATTCTAATCAACTTCTCACTTTATTGGAGGGAAGAAAGTGGAGAAGGAAGATGATTGAGGAAAAAATGGATTTTTACAAAGATGTTTTTCCTCCCTCACCTATCAGTTAAGTCAATAACTAGATTTCTTCACTTTGTTAATTACAAACAAAATATCTATTGTCTTATTTTTCCTGATACTCTTTCTACTGAGGCAAAAAACAAATATGGTTTAATAATGTTTCCTGAAGCCTATGTGATTATAGGTTGTATTTCCTCATTTTGTTAATATAATGAAGACTTGTAGTAATGATCTCCATTGTTCTCGTAACTTTTGGGGATTAATTTTTAAGGCATTTTGAAGCTCATAAAGCAATGTAGATTATCCTAAGGTAGGATTTACAAAGCCAATTTCCCTCAGAGATGCCCCAAAGTAATTTTCCTGCATTTAAATTCACTCCTACTTTGAAGTCCAAATAAAGGCAGAGCTCCAGCATTACAAAAGCAATGCTGGCTTTAAAAAGGCAAAAGACACTTTTCCAGTTTAATTCTGTTGTCTTTCAGACTATGGAAATAGGAACAAAATACTTCTATTGTGCATCCTTAAATCCTTCAAATCAAGTCAAAGCAGTTCATTGTAGTCTCCTCCTCCCAGAGAAGTCCGCTGAGAGTTGGCACCCATTCCTTACTTTCAGCTTGAGTTTTTCAACAACTTGACTTTCAAGTTCCCCAAAAGGAACTGTGTTATTTTGCTAGAAAGAAGGAAGATAAGGTCAAACAATGATTCACTCCTTTGGTTTGCACTAACATCCCCAGGGTTTTGGATTAGCACAAGTAATGCCTTCACAGGGTTCAGGAGGAGGCGAGATCCCAAAGGGACAAATTAGCTCTGGGAAGAGCAAGCTACTCCTGCAGGCACCTGGCAGAGGGTCAAGTGGGTTGTGTGGAACACAGATGGTCTAGGGCAGCTCTGTCTGATAGACAACAAATTCTAGCCAAATAAGTAATCTAACTATTCTAGCAGCCACATTAAAATAAATAAATAAACAAAACAAAAAAGACACAGGTGAATTCGATTTTAATACTATATGTTATTTAACTGAATATGCCCCAAATTTAATCATTTTCACCTGTAATCAGCATGAAAAGCTATTGAGATATTTTACGGTCTTTTCCCCAGTGTTTGAAATCTGAAATATATTATTACACCTGTAGCACATTTCAATGAAAACACTACGTTTTTATCAGAAATACTTGATCTGTGCTTAGATTTCATAAAATTTACAGTTGAATAAGTAGATTCATAAACCCAAGTTGTCCTAACATAAAACTTTCCCAACAGCTGAGTATCAGTTTTTTAATTTAAATTTTAAATTAAGGAAAATGAAATAAAATTAAAAACTCAGTTCCCAGTCACACTAGCTACATTCCCCAAAACCCACTGTCCAAACATGGCGGCTGGTTCCCATACTGGGCAGTGCAGATCTCAGGGATAAGTGGCAGCTCTGAGGACATCTGGTTCCTCCTACGCCTGCTAACTAAACACACTTCCCAGGTTAAACACATCCTTAGCTCTGTTCACCTAAATGGGATCATGTCATGATAAAATACAGATGTCCATTCATGTATAATACAAGATTTTAAAAAAGAAAAGTCCAGGATCACCACCCTCTCATCTTAGAGGAGGGAATCAGGCTAGTGCTCTATCACTTAGCCAGCCTGGAGACTTCGCTATGATACCCGTGCTGCTTCACTGCCTCCAGGGTGCAAGTGAATTTGCCAGCACAAAGAACCTTACTTTCAAAACTGACTTCCACAGAAGGGCTATGCGAATGGGTTCCATGGTTTACAATGTTCATTCATGTAGGTTTTAACAGGACTTGCAGAGATTTTCTCAATGTGCTTATAGTTCCTTATCCTCTTGAATTTCATATGATTACTTTCCAAATTACAGGAAAGTTGAACTTGAATACCCTGTACTTTACACATTTTACCCCTTATTTTCTATAGTGTTTGGCAGCAGGAATTTGTTTAGTGATGAATGGTTTCCAATTCTCTCCCTGTGTGTCCTGGTCGCCAATCACGTTAGGACAAGAACTTCTGCATCATTTCCCTGCCGCACCTCACGCCTGAGTTTGCCCTCATTCAGAACTTCGTGAAGATTGTCCCCTTCAACAACTGTACGCTGGAGCAGGATCTCTATGTCTTCCATCGGGCTGGACTGCTCAAGTAAGTGAACGCACCTTCGGCCAAAAGACAATCCATGAAATTAAGCAAAGAGAATGGAACAAGGAGCTTGCTGCCATTTTAACTTAATGGTTTCTTTCAAAAATTGTTTTTTAATTGGTGGAGAGCTTGATCAAGTGATTTTAACTTTGGGTTAGGGAAAAAGTCATATTAAAAAGTTATCTGTCCAGTCAGATATTTTATTGTCAATAAAAGACCATATGATACCAAAATAGAAAAACTGACTTTAAAAAAAAAAAAAAAAAAGGCCAGATGATTTGCATATAAAGAAAAACAAACAAAAAATAATGGATATTTAAAATCTTCAAACATATTCACCAGGGAAATGGAAACCCAGACAAGAAGAGATATCATTTTTTATTATATTGGTAAGATCTAAAATAGAGAAGCATTCAGTTCCTTTTTTTTTTTTTTTTTAAGATTTTCTTTATTCATTTGACACACAGAGAGAGATCACAAGTAGGCAAAGAGGCAGGCAGAGAGAGAGAGGGAGATGCAGGTTCCCTGCTAAGCAGAGAGCCAGATGTGGGACTCCATCCCAGGACCCTGAGATCATGACCTGAACTAAAGGCAGAGGCTTAACCCACTGAGCCATCCAGGCACCCTGGAGATGACTTTTTTTTTTAAGTGTTTTTTCTTAATTTTTAAAATTTATTTTCAATGTAACAGTATTCATTGTTTTTGCACCACACCCAGTGCTCCATGCAATCCGTGCCCTCTCCAATACCCACCACCTGGTTCCCCCAACCTCCCACCGCCCCCACCCAAGCATTCAGTTCTAATGAAACAATGTGGCAGTGGTCAGAATGTAGTTGACAAGAAATTTCCAAGGGCAGTTTGGCCAGAATGCTGTAGTGGTTCATATCTGTCAACTCTTTAATTCCACTCCTAGAAATATATCCTAAAAACTGGTTGCAGAGATGCAAAGAAAAATTTATATATAAGGACTAAAGATATTGGAAATACTCTAAATGTCCAAAAGTAGAAGAATGTTTAAATACTATATCGTAACTGTATGAAGGAATTATAACTCTGTTGCAATTCATTTAAAGAACATTTAATGAATGGAAAATGCTCAGAATGTAAAGCTAGGCTCATACCATTATATAAAACAGCATTTAAACATGACCTAAATTTCTAAAGAAAGACAAAACATGACTAAACTAGATCTGCCAGGTGTTTGTTGTTTGTTGTGACCCTACTGCTTGCAGTCTTTCTCCCTCTGCCCTGTCCTGCTTCTGTCAGCTCTTTCAGACCCTCAGAGGGGGAGGGTCCTAAGAGCTCACCCCCAAAATCCCGGCCTGTAGAGTACTGTGTGAGGCTGCCTCCGAGAGAGCCTGGCCTGCAACACTAGAGGGGGTCACCGGCTGCCCCGGGTGGTAGTAGGAGCATCCGGGATGATTTTTAATTCCCTTCTTTACATTGCCTAAAATTTGGAATTCTATACCCAGCTTGAGTACTGCCTGGGATTCTTGTGCTGACAAGTAGCAGAAACCCATCCAATTGGCTTAAGGAACTGGAGAATTTATTACCACACAGAGTCAAGTGAAGAATCCAGTCAAGTGAAGAATCCATCCATCCAACCAATGGCGATGCTGGTTTCACAGAGGGTTTAGTTAGCCCTATTTGATCTGCCTCTTCCAGGTTGACCCTTCTTAGCCCAGTGCTTCCTCTGTAGTTGCAGAATGGGTGAGGTAGTTTTAGACACTTTAACTCAGTCCAATGGGAAAAGAGGGGTGGGTAGGCTTTTTTTCAGAAGCCCCAACACAAAAGTCTATTTGCCTCTCATTGGCTCAGATTGTGTTCTATGCTGACCCATCACTGGGCCAAAGGCTGCTGTCTGGCATCACTTAGGTGTGTTCCCGGAGCTCAAGAGTTAGAGGTGTGCATTGCCAGACACCAGTCTGGGGGCATCACTGAAGAAACGGGCAGTTGAGCTGCTCTGTTTCAGGACAGGACCACCTTGATCAATAGAAAATAAACAGTATATGTGTGATAGAAATAATATCAATACTTCGCATTTCCTGTAATTTACCTTTTTCAAGCTACTGTCATATATATGTAGTCTTATTCTTATAAGATATTATAGAGTTCATCAAACTGTGCGTTTAAAATGCAAGCATTTTATAGAATATAGATGAGACCTTAGTAAAGTTGCTGCAAAATCTTGTGACAAAGGGGTTGGAAGAGTAGTTCTAGAGAGCTTTCTCTATAACTGATGTATTAGCCTTTTAAGTGAAACTTGGAGAAACATCCTAAATGATATCTTTATGTTTGGGGGCTGCCTAAATGAGTTTTGGCATCTTCACTCAGCACATTGCTATGCAGATTTTGAAAAAACAGAAACAGATCTATGGAATGATGTCTAGGATGGTGAAAAAAGCAAGTAGTCAAACAGTAATAGTATTAGTACTGATATCTTACATGTATGGTAGGTTTATAGTATTTTGGTCACTTTCTTAATCACTTTCCATGTATCAATATGTGCAGTGACTTTATTAGCTAGGAACCATTATTATTATCCCCATCTTACAGATAAGGAAACAGACGGAGAGAGGTTAAGTAATTAGTTCAAAGTGAATCAGCAGGATGTGGCAGAGCTGGTACTAGAACTAAGGCAGTTTGGGGCACCTGGGTGGCTCAGTCAGTTAAGCATCCAACTCTTAATTTTGGCTCAGGTCCTAATCTCAGGGTCCTGGTATCAAGCCCCCCATGAGGCTCCCTGCTCAGGGCAGAGTCTGCTTGAGATTCTCTCTCTCCCTCTCTCTTAGCCCCTCTCCACCCTGTTCACACTGGTGCTCTCTCTCTCTCTCTCTTAAAAAAAAAAAAAAAAAAAAAAAAGAACTAAAGCAGTTAGCTTCTAGAGTCAGCTCATCACCCCTTCACATACTGCTTCTCTTTACTGTGTTTTCAGGTAAAGCTACTATAACAGAGAGACCCCAAAGCTCCAAAACACAGTGACTTGAGCCAGATAGAAATTCCACCTCTATCACACAGAAGGGCAGACCTGGACAGAAGAGCAGACTTTTCATTATAGATCCTGGATATCAACCTTTTGTCTGTACTGTCATTTGCAAATATCTTCTCCCATTCCGTGGGTTGCCTCTTTGTTTTCCTGACTGTTTCCTTTGCTGTGCAGAAGCTTTTGATTTTGATGAAGTCCCAAAAGTTCATCTTCGCTTTTGTTTCCTTTGCCTTTGGAGACATATCTTGAAAGAAGTTGCTGTGGCTGATATCGAAAAGATTACTGCCTATGTTCTCCTCTAGGATTTGGATGGATTCCTGTCTCACATTGAGGTCTTTTTTCCATTTTGAGTTTATCTTTGTGCACGGTGTAAGAGAATGGTCGAGTTTCATTCTTCTACATATAGCTGCCCAGTTTTCCCAGCACCATTTATTGAAGAGACTCTTTTTTTCCACTGTATATTTTTTCCTGTTTTGTCGAAGATTATTTGACCATAGAGTTGAGGGTCCATATCTGGGCTCTCTACTCTGTTCCACTGGTCGATGTGTCTGTTTTTATGCCAGTACCATGCTGTCTTGATGATCACAGCTTTGTAGTAAAGCTTGAAATCAGGTAACGTGATGCCCCCTTTTATTTTTGTTTTTCAACATTTCCTTAGCGATTCGGGGTCTCTTCTGATTCCATACAAATTTTAGGATTATTTGCTCCGGCTCTTTGAAGAATACCGGTGGAATTTTGATCGGAATAGCATTAAAAGTATAGATTGCTCTAGGCAGTATAGACATTTTAACAATGTTTATTCTTCCAATCCAAGAGCATGGAATGGTCTTCCATCTTCAGGATTTATAATGAACTCCTCAAACTCAACACACACAAAACAATCATATCAAAAAATGGGCAGAAGATATGGACAGACACTTCTCCAATAAAGACATACAAATGGCTATCAGACACATGAAAAAATGTTCATCATCACTAGCCATCAGGGAGATTCAAATTAAAACAACATTGAGATATCACCTTACACCAGTTAGAATGGCCAAAATTAGCAAGACAGGAAACAACATGTGTTGGAGGGGATGTGGAGAAAGGGGAACCCTCTTACACTGTTGGTGGGAATGCAAGTTGGTGCAGCCTCTTTGGAGAACAGTGTGGAGATTCCTCAAGAAATTAAAAATAGAACTTCCCTATGACCCTGCCATTGCACTACTGGGTATTTACCACAAAGATACAGATGTAGTGAAAAGAAGGGCCATCTGTACCCCAATGTTTATGGCAGCAATGGCCACAGTCGCCAAACTGTGGAAAGAACCAAGATGCCCTTCAACGGACGAATGGATAAGGAAGATGTGGTCCATATACACTATGGAGTATTATGCCTCCATCAGAAAGGATGAATACCCAACTTTTGTAGCAACATGGACGGGACTGGAAGAGATTATGCTGAGTGAAAAAGTCAAGCAGAGAGAGTCAATTATCATATGGTTTCACTTATTTGTGGAGCATAACAAATAGCATGGAGGACATGGGGAGTTAGAGAGGAGAAGAGAGTTGGGGGAAATTGGAAGGGGAGGTGAACCATGAGAGACTATGGACTGAAAAACAATCTGAGGGTTTTGAAGGGGCGGGGGGTGGGATGTCAGGGTACCAGGTGGTGGGTATTATAGAGGGCACGTATTGCATGGAGCACTGGGTGTGGTGCAAAAATAATGAATACGGTTATGCTGAAAATAAAAAATAAATTTAAAAAAAAAAGAGCAGACTTTTCCCCATGAAGTTGTGTGGGGACCCAGATTCCTTCTCTGACTGCTTCTTCATCTGGTAGAGTAAGGGTGTTTATCTAACATCTGCATAATGAGTCAGGGGGTCTGTGAATTTGGATGGAAAGAAAAATTACATCTTTATTTTACTAACCTCTAACCAAAATTTAGCATGTGCTTCCGTGGTGAGGCAACAAGCCTCAGAAGTGTTCCCAAAGCCACTTTGTAACAAGCGGAAATCATGGATATTTTTATATCAGGTTAAGTTGTTTCAGATATCTCAAAATATGTATGCTCATTCTACTTTGAAATTTTGGTAAGTACTTAGTGTATTAATTAGGAGGCATAGATATTACTAAAACACACATTTTAAAACATTTTGGTAACTCTATTTCAGTATAATTCATTGTCTTTTATTTTACACAGTTAAAGACATTAGTCTGAGCAGGATCCCATGCATCACCAGACTGTCAGAGGGGTCCATGGTACCCAGAATTTCTAGAACACTGCCGGAGTGGGCTCTTTTCCTTCTCATGCTTCGAGCTGGCCCAGAGCATGGCCACATTCCAGCCCATGAATAAGGGTAGGAAGAGAAATGAAGAAGCAGTCCCTTTTATGGAACTTGCATCACATCTGTGCATAGTCTGTGGTCAGAAAGTTGGTTGCCTGGCCCTCCTAGCTGTGAGGGAAGCTGGGGGTCTGTCACTGGTAGGTTAGGTGTGCCCCCAGAGTTGGTTCTGTTATTAAAAAGAAGAAGGGAAGAAAGGATACCATGGACCCATCATGTCTAGGTTTTATCTTGCATATATACAGAAGTTCTAGCAGGATACACAGGACTTTATTAACTGTATTAACCTTGTGTACGTAAGACTTCATTAACCTGAGGAGCAAAGCCGTGAGGTTGGGGCACATCTGGTGACTTACTTTTTGCTTTATGTTTATCAGTGCTGTTTGATTTTTGTTTCATTAATGAACTAACTAACTAACTTCCTTCCTTCCTTCCTTTCTTTTAGGAGCAGGTTTAGGTTTACAGCAGCACTGAGCAGAAATCAGAGAATTCCTACATACCTTTTCCCCACCACCCCCACAGACAGACTCTCTCCCAGTTTACATCTCACACCAGAGATCTGCCAGTTGTTACCATTGATGAATCAAAATCAACTCATCAAGGGTTTAGTCTTCCTGTTGTGTTTTCTGTGGGTTTTGACAAATGCATAAAGACATGGGTCCACTATTTTAGTATCCTACAGAGTAGTTCCTATAAATCCTCTGTGCTCCATCTCTTTCCTCTCTCTCTCCTTCCCCACAACCCCTGGCAACCACTGATCTTTTTACTGTTTCCAGTAAAAAGTTTTGCCTCCAGTTTTGCCTTTTCTAGAATCCTATAGTTGGGGTCATACAGTATGTAGCCTTTACAGATTGGCCTTTTCCACTTAGTAATACACATTTCAAAGCCACATTTCTGTGGCTTGATTGTTCATTTCTTTTTAGTACTGAATAATATTCCATTGTCTGGATGTAGCAAGTTTATTTACCCATCCATTTATTGAAAAACATCTCAGTGACTTCTAAGTTTGGGCAATTATGAATGAAGCTTCTAGAACCATTTGTGTGCAGGTTTTTGTATGGGTGTAAGTTTTTACCTCATTTGAGTATATTCGAAGGAGCACAGTTTGGGTCATATGGTAGGAGTGTTAAGTTTTTTGTTTTGTTTTGCTTTTTATTTTTAAAAGATTTTATTTGTTTATTTGAGAGAGAGAGAGAGAGTGCACAGAGGGGGAGGGAGATGCAGTCTTCCCTCTGAGCAAGACTTGATCCAAGGAGCAGGACTTGATCCGAGGACTTGATCCAAGGAGCCCGAGACCATGACCTGAGCTGAAGGCAGACAATTAACCACCTGAGCCACCCGGGCCCCCAAGAGTGTTGAGTTTCGTATAAACTACCAAACTGTCTAACAACATGTCTATACCATTCTGCATTCTCATCAGCAGTAACTGAGAGTTCCTGTTGCTCCCCATCCTCACCAGCACTGGCACTGTCAGAGTCTTAAATTTCCGCCATTCTAATAGGTGTGTAGGGTTATCTTGTTGTTTTGATTTGTAATTCCATAATAATGTATGCTACTGAGCATCTTTACAGATACTACTTGCCATTTGTATGTCTACGTTGGTAACATATCTGTTCAGATCTTTCATGCATTTTTAATTGGGTTATTCATGTTTGTTTGATTTGTAAAAATCATGGGCATGCATTACTTCTATCATAGAAAATCTAGTTATTTTTTTATATACTGATATTTAAAATTTTTATTATGTCTCAAGTAGAACTTTTTATTAAAGTGCACTTTACATTGTCTGCATTGTTAAATAGAGTGTGTTTGACATTTCCTTATGACTTGGGATTCTTTTTATGAATAAATATACACTGGAAATGGAGAGCAACCAGATGACTCGGGATCAGGAATGGCTCAGGGGGTCTGGCTGTAGTAATGACCTTGTTCGTAGTAGCTTCATTACTTAATTCGTATTCTTTTCTCTCTCTCTCTCTCTCTGTTTTTTTACTATGATTTATTGTGCTTTTATTTTTTTTTAAATATTTTTAAATTTATTTATTTGACAGACAGAGATCACAAGTAGGCAGAGAGGCAGGCAGAGAGAGGAAGGGAAGCAGGCTCCCTGCTGAGAAGAGAGCCCGATGTGGGGATCTATCCCAGGTTCCTGGGATCATGACCTGAGCTGAAGGCAGAGGCTTTAACCCACTGAGCCACCCAGGTGCCCCTAAAAAAAAATAATAATAAATTATTTTTTTAATAAAAGTACAATAGGGGCACCTGGGTGGCTCAGTGGGTTAAAGCCTCTGCCTTCAGCTCAGGTCATGATCCCAGGGTCCTGGGTTGTTGGAACCCTGCGTCAGGTTCCCTGCTCAGTGGGGAGCATGCTTCTCCCTCCCCCTCTGCCTCTGCCTATTGCTCCTCTGCGTGTGCTGTCTCTGTCAGATAAATAAATAAGATCTTCAAAGAATCAAATTTAATTTTTTAAAAATAATAAGACTTTGAACATTTGTCTGGAAATTAGTCCTTGTTGCAACAAGGCCCTTGTTTCTCCTTGTACTTTGTACCCATCTGCAGTGTCAGCTTCATTTTTTTGTTTTTATCACTCGCATATAAAGTTGGAGTAAACCATATA
Source organism: Mustela nivalis (assembly GCF_964662115.1). Classification (NCBI taxonomy): domain Eukaryota; kingdom Metazoa; phylum Chordata; class Mammalia; order Carnivora; family Mustelidae; genus Mustela; species Mustela nivalis. Next base: position 100,653,905 of record NC_139027.1, on the reverse strand, counting down.
CACCTGGGTTTCTTTCTGGAAAATTTAAGTCTCATATGCCAAGGTAGTTTTTGCACCCTTAGAAGATCATATCTTTTTGTCGCTGTTCCCATCTAAGCCCTCACCAAGAACCTTTCTCTGTTCCTCTGTGAGTTTTGTGGCCGACCATCCACCGCTCTACACTGCTTCTCAGCTTGTCCATGCATATATCTCCTTGGTGCTGTTCCTTTGGTTCCCATGCCCCTTTCTTTGTAAGAACCTACTTCTGGTTGTGTGGGGGAGGCATCCCTCAAAACCCACATGTACATCACCAATACCATGTTCTTTTTATGGACATGGCCACAGGCTGCTGTTTTCTAAAGAAAGCTTAGATCTTTTAATTTTTTTTTTCATTTTAACTATAATTCCAGCATCATGTTAGTTTCAGGTGTACAATATAGTGATTCATCACAACAAGTGCCCTCCTTAATCCCCGTCATCTGTTTCCCCTCCCACACCCACTGCCCGTCTGGTCACCATCAGCTTGTTCTCTATAGTTAAGAGTCTGTTTCTTAGTTTGTTTCTCTGTTTTTTTCCTTTGCTCATTTGTTTCTTAAATTCCACATGAGTGAAATCATACGGTATTTGTCTTTCTCTTACTGACTTGTTTTGCTTACAGTTATACTCTACAGCTCTATCCCTGTTATGGCAAATGGCAAGATTTCGTTCTTTTTTATGGCTAAATGATACTCTGTTGTATACCACAGCTTCTTTATCCATTCATCAATCCATGGACGCTTGGGTTTCTTCCCTAGTTTGGCTATTGTAAATAATACTGCTATAAATATTGGGGTGCATGTATCCCTTTGAATTAGTGTTTTTGTATTCTTTGGGTAAATGCCCAGTACTGCAATTAATGGATTGTAGGGTAGTTTTATTTTTAATTTTTTGAGGAACCTCCATACAGTTCTCCATAGTCGCTGCACCATAACAGTATTCCCACCAACAACGTAAGATGGTTATCCTGGCTTTGCATCCTTGCCAACACCTGTTGTTTCTCCTGTTACTCATTTTAGCCATTTAGGTGTTTTCTTTAATTCTTTAACTAATTTGTAAGCACAAAGAATTCTTTAGAAAAATCACACATTTAATATTAGACATGGTGGTTTTGCCTGTCAGGAGTACTCAGCTCCTACAGGGAATGTGATCTCGAGAACTGCCTTCTTCCCTCTGCTTTTTAATTTATTTTTATGGTGATTATTTTTTTTAGAGGGAGAAAGAGTGTGCACATGGGTGCAGGCACATGTGGGCAGGGAGGGCAAAGGGAGAGACATTCTTTTTTTTTATTAACATATAAGGTATTTTTAAATTTTTTTATTTCTTTCTAAATTTCTTTTCAGTGTTCCAGAATTTATTGTTTAGGCACCACACCCAGTGCTCCGTGCAATACATGCCCTCCATAATATCCACCACCAGGCTCACCCAACCCCCCACCCCCTCCCCTCCAAAACTCCAGAGTCCACAGTCTCTCATGGTTCGTCTCCCCCTCTGATTTTCCCCAACTCACTTATCCTCTCCATCTCCCAATGTCCTCAGTGTTATTCCTTATGCTCCACAAGTTAGTGAGAGACCATATGATAATTGACTCTCTCTGCTTGACTTATTTCACTCAGCATAATCTCTTCCAGTCCCGTCCATGTTGATGCAAAAGTTGGGTACTCATCCTTTCTGATGGAGTCATAATACACCATTGTATATATGGACCATATATACAACATATAATGATTGATTTTCTTCAGGGGTACAGGTCTGTGAATCATCAGGCTTACACATTTCACAGCACTCACCATAGCACATACCTTCCCCAATGTCCATAGCCCAGCCACCCTATCCCTCTCCCATCAGTAACCCTCGGTTTGTTTCATGAGATTAAGAGTCTCTTATGGTTTGTCTCCCTCCTGATCCCATCTTGTTTCATTTTTCCCTCCCTACCCCCGACGACTCCCCACCCTGTCTCTCAGATTCCTCGTATCAGAGAGATCATATGATAATTGTCTTTCTCTGATTGACGTATTTTGCTTAGCATAATACCCTTTAGTCCATCCACATCATTGCAAATGGCAAGATTTCTTTTCTTTTTATGGCGGCATAGTATTCCATTGTATATATATACCATATCTTCTTCATTTATTCATCTGTTGATGGACATCTAGGTTCTTTCCATAGTTTGGCTATTGTGGACCTTGTTGCTATAGACACTTGGGTGCATGTGCCCCTTCAGATCACTACATTTGTATCTTTATAAACAAACAAAAAAACACACAAATAAATCACATTTGTGTCTTTATAAATAAATACATAAATAAAACAAATAAATAAACAAATACTGTAAATATCCAGTAGTGGATTGCTGGATCATAAGATAGCTTTATTTTCAACTCTTTTAGGAACCTCCGTACTGTTGTCCACCTTGCATTCCCACCAACAGTGTAGGTGGGTTCCCCTTTCTCCACATCCTTGCCAACATCTGTCATTTCCTGACTTGTTAATTTTAGCCATTCTGACTGGTGGGAGGTGGTATCTCACTGTGGTTTTGATTTGTATTTTCCTGGTGCCAAGTGATGTTGAGCATTTTTTCATGTGTCTGTTGGCCATTTGGATGTCTTCTTTGCAGAAATGTCTTTTCATGCCTTCCTCCCATTTCTTGATTGGATTATTTGTTCTTTGGGTGTTGAGTTTGATAAGTTCTTTATAGATTTTGGATACTAGCCCTGTATCTGACATATCATTTGCAAATATCTTCTCCCATTCTTTCAGTTGTCTTTAGATTTTGTTGACCATTTTGTTTGCTGTGCAACAGACTTTGATCTTGATGAAGTCCCAATAGTTCATTTTTGCTCTTGCTTCCATTGCCTTTGGCGATGCTCCTAGGAAAAAGTTGCTGTGGCTGAGGTCGAAGAGGTTGCTGCCTATGTTCTCCTCAAGGATTTTGATGGATTCCTGTCTCATGTTGAGGTCTTTCATCCATTTTGAGTCTATTTTTGAGTGTGGTGTAAGGAAATGGTCCAGTTTCATTCTTCTGCATGTGGCTGTCCAATTTTCACAACATCCATTTATTGAAGAGACTGTCTTTTTTCATTGGACATTCTTTCCTGCTTTGCCAAAGATTAGTTGACTATAGAGTTGAGGGTCCCTTTCTGGGCTCTCTATTCTATTCCATTGATCTATGTGTCTGTTTTTGTGCCATTATCATATTGTCTTGATGATTACTTTGTAATCATTTAAGCTTCATAACAGAGCTTGAAGTCTAAAATTGTGGTACCACCAAATTAGTTTTCTTTTCCAACATTCCTCTGGCTATTTGGGGTCTTTTCTTGTTCCATATAAATTTTAGGATTATTTGTTCCATTTCTTTCAAAAAAATCGATGGTATATTTTTAAAAAATTCTATTTATTTATTTGACAGAGGGAGACACAGTGAGACAGGGAATGCAAGCAGGGAGAGTGGGAGAGGGAGAAGCAGGGTCCCCACTGAGTAGGGAGCCCAATATGGGCTCGATACCAGGACCCTGGGATCATGACCTGAACTGAAGGCAGACTCTTAATGACTGAGCCACTTAGGCACTCCAAAAATGGTGGTATTTTGATAAGTATTACATTAAATGTGTAGATTGCTTTAGGTAGCATAGAGATTTTCACAATATTTGTTCTTTCAATCCATGAGCATGGAACATTTTTCCATTTCTTTGTGTCTTTCTCAATTTCTTTCGTGAGTATTTTATAGTTTTCTGAGTACAGATTCTTTGCCTCTGAACTGAAATCAAGAGTCAGATGCTTAACTGACTGAGCCACCCAGGCGTGCCCATTCCTCTGCTCTCTTTAAAAAAACAAACAAACAAACAAACAAACAAACCTGTACTCAGGGCACCTGGTTTATTCCTAGGTATCTTATGGTTTTGGGTGCAATTATAAATGTGATCAACTCCTTAATTTCTTTCTTCTGTCTTGCTATTGGTGTATAGAAATATGACTGATTTTTGTGCATTGATTTTATATCCTGACACTTTACTGAATTCCTGTGTGAGTTCTAGCAGTTTTGGAGTGGAGTCTTTTGGGTTTTCCACATAAAGTATCATACCATCTGCAAAGAGTGAGAGTTTGACTTTTCTTTGCTGATTCAGATGCCTTTTATTTCTTTTTGTTGTCTGATTGCTGAGGCTAGGATTTCTAGTACTATGCTGAATAGCAGTGGTGATAATGGACATCTCTGCCTGTTCCTGACCTTAGGAGAAAATCTCTGTTTTTCCCTATTGAGGATGATATTTGCTGTGGGTTTTCCATAGATGGCTTTTATGATATTGCAGTATGTACCCTCTATCCCAACACTGTGAAGAGTTTTGGTCAAGAAAGAATGCTGTACTTTGTCAAATGCTTTTTCAGCATCTATTGAGAGTATCATATGGTTCTTGTTCTTTCTTTTATTAATGTATTGTATCACATTGATTGATTTGTGGATGTTGAACCAACCTTGCAGCCCAGGAATAAATCTCACTTGGTTGTGGTGAATAATCTTTTAATGTACTGTTGGATCCTGTTGGCTAGTATTTTGTTGAGAATTTTTGCATCTGTGTTCATCAAGGATATGGGTCTGTAATGGAAAGAGAGAATCTTAAGCAGACTCCATGCTGAGTGAAGAGGCTGATTTGGGGCTCCAACTCATGACCCTGAGATCATGACCCTGAGATCATGACCTGAACTGAAATCAAGAGTCAGATGCTTAACTGACTGAGCCACCCAGGCGTGCCCATTCCTCTGCTCTCTTTAAAAAAACAAACAAACAAACAAACAAACAAACAAACAAACCTGTACTCAGGGCACCTGGCTGACTTACTAGAGCATATGACTCTTGATCTTAGGGTTGTGAGTTCAAGCCCTGTGTTGTGCCAAGAGCTTACTTAAAAAACACAAAACCTCAAAGCAACCAGGATGTCCTTCAACAGATGAATGTATAAAAAACCCTGTAGAGGCCACCTGGGTGGCTTAGTCGGTTACGTGTCAGCCTTCAGTTCAGGTCAGGATAGAGGCCCGTGTTGGGCTCCCTACTCAGCAGGGAGCCTGCTTCTCTCTCTCCTTCTACCAATACCCCTGCTTGTGCGCCCCCTCTCTCAAATAAATAATCTTAAAAACAAAACAAAACAAAACAAACCCTACAGCCCCTTTAGGCAGCTGACTTTGGCTGTCTCAGAAGGAGGCCAGCTGACCTAAAGGTGTTTCTACAAAAATGTGAAGGAAAGATGAACTCCCACTCTTCTATCCCATTAAAACATGATTGGTGTTAAAGAGTGAGTTTGGAGGAATTTCATGTCATCTAAAATGTAGTTCAGAAATGTAAGTGTATGAGTGACCTCCCAGCAGTCCAGCGGTCACTTCTTATTGACCCCTGGTGTCAGTTTTCCTGAGGCAGCACTGTCTTGACAGGGCCTCCCTTTTCTGGCCCTGTGTCTCTAGCATATTCTCTCAAAGTTCCAGGATGCTCTCACTATTGCTCCTGTACACTGACACCTGCATCTCAGCCGAGAGGGCAGGAGGGGACCAGGTACAGTATTGGCGTCCCTCATAAGGCAGGGCCTGCACGGGGAAGCTCTGTGACATGCATCCATCCCCCTTACCTCTGACAGGCACACCAGGCTTTTAGTAAGTAAGAACTTATAAGGGTTTGTTTGTCCCTGTTGTCAAGGAAGACCATCCAGGGGTGGCTGGCGCTCCCCAAGGCTGGCACGGACATGGCATCTGGCATTTCCCCCTATCCCACCTCCCCCACAGCGCATGGCTTTCCCTCTCAAGTCTACCTGGGTTTCCTCCAGAAGAACTCTGTATTTTACATGCTGTTTGGTTCTACTCCAGGCGTGGTCCACAGTTGGCAGCTGCAGCAGCCCTTGAGAACTTGCTCAAATGCAGAATCTCAGGCCCTGCCCAGGCCTTCTGACTGTGTTTGCCTGGGACTCTGTATGGCTGGCAAGCTCTCCATTTGATTTTCAGGCACATTAAAGGTTGAGTAGTGCTGGGGGTGCTTCTCTTTTCAAGGACTACAGCTTCCCCCATGATCCAAAAGCAAATTGTTCCTGTGAACATGTCATATGCCAAAACCCCATTAGGAAAATGAAGTGCATTTCCTGCTTTCTGGAAGTTCACGTTACTGCCACATCACTTTCCTGAAAGACCATGGTTAGTGTGATGACGGCTTTCTTTGTAAACAGCAAAGATCTTTAGATTTCTTTCTGTTAACAAAAATGAAGTGGAGGATCCCTGTGTATCTTTTGGTAAGGAAGGATAGGTATTCTAGTTCCTCTCCAAATATAGATTTTCTAGAACCGTGTAAGCCACATCAACGTTAAACCTTTTGTTATCTGGTAATTCCTGGTTCTGTTGAGGTATGAAGGCCTTTTCATATGGTGTAAACAGACTCCTGGGCTAGATCTTGCAAGAATAGGTGAACTATGACAGTCTTAGAGGTTTTTGTCTACTTATACCAAGTAATGTTTGCTTCTCTTATCTCTTTCTAATTCTTATCTTTTCATACACACCCTCTCCTTAACCTGACTTTTCCTAAAACCTTTTTTTTTTTCAGATTTCAAAACGTAGATGGTCAGTGGGAATGCTTTCTGCTGGAAATGAAAGAAAACCCAACTCAAAATGGCTTCAGCCATAGGGCCTTTATTGGCTCAGATAGCTGGGATGTCTGGAGACAGGCCTGGCTTTAGGGTTTGAATCTTTGGGGTTTGCTTTTTTTCCTTTTTCCTTTCTGCTTTTCCTGGTGTCAGCTCCAGCCTGAAGCTGGCTTCCATCCCATTGGCAGAGTGACTGCTGCTGTTCCAGGCTGTAGACACCGCTGCAAAGAGGGAGGGAGCTGGCTGCAGGCGAAGACTTTCTTTCCCAGAGGTCCCAGCGCGCCTCCTTCATTTATCTAGTACCTCATGTTGGCTGTGCCGTGTGCCAGCCCCCATTCCAGGTGCCGGGCAAGCAGAAGGGACCCACACAGGCAAAACTCCTCGCCCTCATGGGGCCTGCATTCTAGTTAGAGGAGAAAGACATAAATAAAGGTAAGAGCGAATAAAGTGTGTACGTGATGAGGGGGAATGCACAGAATAAGCAGATGAGGGAAAGAAGACAAGCTGGGCTCGGGGTGTGGAGGTGAGGCCTCTTGGGGAAGGCGGTGAGGCGGCAACCACGTGGGCACAAGTCCTCAACACCTACTCTTTTTATGCCATGGTTTTAGAATGTGTTGTGTTCTTCCATTTTTTGTTTCACTTCTCTTGACATTTGGGATGGATTGTTCTTGCTTTTAAGTTTGGTGACTTTAAATTTCATGACCTCATGTTCTGGTCTCCCACCCAATCTCGCTCTTCTTCCCTTGGGAAATTATATTTGTGTCTGTCATCTGTCCTCTGGCCATGCTGGTGAGCCCTGGAACAAATCATTCATTCAGTTGTTAGGGGTGCTTACCTCTTCCATCAACAAATTCCACACCATGGCTCCCTGTCACTTCACTTTTGACTTTGGAAAGAAAACATACTATTTGTTAACTTTCCTTATAAATGTATATACACGAAATGCTTTTTAGCACTTTTTACCTTCTATAGTGATTTTTAGGATGTTTCTAAACTTAGTATTACGTTAGAATGTGGTGTAAATGATTCATTTTCCTTTTGCTCAGGCTTGCCCATTCTTAGCTTTCATGCAATCTTTTTCTTCTTGTTTATTCATGAATGGAGGACACATCTGGATGAACTTGCTCCTCATTCCATCTTCCTGCTCTTTCAAATCATGTTTTCTGAAATTTGCCACTTTTAATTTGGAGGATTATATTGCAAGCTTATTTATTGTACTAGAAATTATTTCCTATGAGTAAGTATTTACTACTAAATTAAATCATACCACTAATTGTCAACTTTGCTCATAAATAAAAATGCCTCTAGGTGGCTGGCTTTTAAATGATTTGTCCCCTCAGTGTTTTTATTTTATATGTTTTTCTGTGGGTGACTCTGTTGTGCCTGGTTGTCATTTCTTCTAGACTGTCACTCTTATACCTATTTTTGGCCTACGTATCATCAAGAGTGTTTTAGTGATATCAGTCCTGGTGCTTTTCATCAGCCTCCTTGAACAGAACGTAACAGAAAACTTAATTTTATGGTTATCATTTTGTTTTGTTGGTTGCTTGGTTTAAACTGAAATATTGATGACTGTCAAGTTGTTTTATGTTTCTATTACATAGATTACTCCTTTGGATTTCAGAAAGACTCAACTTACTTTTTCTTCTATCATTTTGGTTTCATATACTGGGATCATAAATTTGCCCTGTATTTTGCAAGGCTCCATCCATGCATACATATTCTTGTAGGTGTCTAAAACCATTCATTCAATTTGGGTTTGAAAAATTAACTGTTTAATCCTTTTCCTTCAACTTTTATATATGAGTTTCTATTTTGTTATGTGTACAGTCTGATTAAGTACTATGAATTCTGATCTTTGAGGTTAAAGTGTGCCAAAAATGGGACCAGAAGAAAAACTCATTGGGAAGCAGGCCCAAGGCTGCCAAACTTTGAAGACCCAAGAAGGAACCAGTGGGCAGGGGCTTCACTATTTCTTCTTTGAGAGGTGACATTTCCTAGGGAATCATGGGTTTGGACATTCATATACATCAGAGAGGGAAAGTGCAAGAGAGTGGTGACTTGGGAGCTTGAATGCCTATGGGGAAGGGTTAAGAAAAAAGATAACCCCATGCAGGAAACCCTCAGGAGACTGGATGGAGGAAGCCACTTGAATAGATAAGGAGAACCCCAGCTGATCTATCTCTGATTCAAGGTGGCTTTAGAACCAGGCCTGAACCTTGGCAAAAGAATAAACTATCCTGGTTATTGAATACAAGCTTACTTCTGAGGAGGTTGGGCAAGATGATGTGCAGAACAAGTAGAGGGAGATAGGTGATAAAAAATGAAGATCAGAAACTCCTGTTTAAGACTTGTGAAGAGGTGAAAGTAGGCTCCCATTTAGATAGTTCAGGGGACCCACTGTTTTTTGCAGTCCCACTGAACCTAATTCTGACATGTAAACATCAACATAGACTTTGTCTCCTTGGATATTTGTTTAGCCCATTAAAAGTTCATTCTGCAGAAGGTCTTGGTATCATTTTATAAACCCTCAATGAATTTTCTTAACCTTAAGATTTATATGAAAATATGGCAAGAAACAAAGATAGCTGGTCGATAATTCAACAATAAATACAGTCCCCCTTTAGGGTGTGTGTCTGTATGACATCCATATATATTTTAAGATGATTTTATTTTAATTAAGGATCACACATGTTGAGAATAAAACACTAAGTGTCCTTATAACTTTGTTTTGAAGTTGTCTTATTTTTCAAAGTGTTTTCTGTAACTGAAACACAGGCTGAGTTCTCCATAACTCCTGGTCCATTTCTTTCTTTTTTTTTTTTTTTTAATTAGTTGCATTTCTTTTTTTTTTTTTAAGATTTTATTTATTTGACAGAGAGAGAGAGAAATCACAAGTAGGCAGAGAGGAGGTAGAGAGAGGGAGGGGGAGGAAGCAGGCTCCCTGCAGAGCAGAGAGCCCGATGCGGGGCTCGATCCCAGTACCCTGGGATCATGACCTGAGCCTAAGGCAGAGACTTTAACCCACTGAGCCACCCAGGCGCCCCTCCTGGTCCATTTCTAGCCTATCATTTAAAACTTAGAGGCATTTCAGATTTCTTGGAAGATGGTTCTGGAACCAACAGAAACTCAGCTCTACAAGAGCAGGAATTGTGGCCTGTCTTGTTGCCTGATGGATCCCCAACACCCAGAACACACAAGGCATTCAGCAGCCATTTAATCAGTATTTTTGATAACTGAATGAACCATTCTCAATAAATCTACTTTAATAATTGATTTTTTTTTAAAAGATTTTATTTATTTGCCAGGGAGAGATCACAAGTAGGCAGAGAGGCAGGCAGAGAGAGAGAGAGGAGGAAGCAGGCTCCCCGCTGAGCAGAGAGCCCGATGCGGGACTCGATCCCAGGACCCTGAGATCATGACCTGAGCCGAAGGCAGCGGCTTAACCCACTGAGCCACCCAGGCGCCCCCTAATAATTGATTTTTAAGGAATACATTTTAATTGAGAATCTGGGTCTTATGCATATTCATTTTTTTACTTTTTCTGGATGCTCCTGTCAATTACAGTATAAAGCAATTAGGCTGTGTGACTATTACCACATTTGTATTTTCTGTCTGCTGGCCACAGGTCCTCATCCTCTCATTCCAGGTAAAGGCAGAACAAACAGGCTGCCATCCCGAGCACCTGATGTGTAAGAAATCATATCCACACTGGCCATTTGCCTCAAAGTCCCGGGTGATGAGCAGGTCACCTGTGGAATAAACCTACATTTGGCTTTTTTTTTAAAAGACTTTATTTATTTATTTGACAGAGAGAGACACAGCGAGAGAGGGAACACAAGCAGAGGGAGTGGGAGAGGGAGAAGCAGGCTTCCTGTGGAGCAGGGATCCTGATGCGGGGCTCGATCATGACCTGAGCCGAAAGCAGACACTTAACGACTGAGCCACCCAGGTGCCCCTACATTTGGCTTTTTAAACCAAGCAAGAAACAATGGAAAAATTGTAGAGTCAAACACTATGCAACAGAGAGCAGCCTTGTTCAATAGAAATACAGGGTGAGCCACATATATAATTTTAAATGTTCTGATAGCTCTATTAATTAAAAATTTAAAACAGGTACAATTAAATGTATTACTTAATATTTAGCCCCTAATAGCCAAAATATTTTTGTTTCAACACATTATTGCTATAAAAAGTATCAGTGAGATACTTTATATTCTTTTTTTTTTGTACCAAGTCTTCAGAATTCAGTGGGTATGTTACACATATAGCATGTTGCAATTCAGAGATGCCACCTGTCAATGGCTCAGCAGCCACATGCAGCTTGCGGCTGCCATATTGGACCACGTAGCTTCAGAGAGTGCACAGACACATTTCCTCCCCATGAAAGTCTTGGGACACATGGAGACTGTGAGCTGTTCCTCTTTGGCAAACATAAATAACAGAGATGAGAGCCTCATAGTGCAACACAAAATGGTTATGTCCTCTGATCAACAGTACATTTTCATAGACAAACTGGAGGAATTATGTCCATGTTTTCATGATCGTTGGCAGGCAACCAGCCTCACAATCCAACGAATGTTATTGAGAAATGCTGAAGGCTAGGGAAAGCCCTAGTCTTTTAGAGTGGACCATGATGTGGTCCTAGCTTTGAGCCTTGCCGGATCAAAGATGCCACATCCCACAAAGCAGAGAACATGATAGAGACATGGAAAAAATGTCATATGCTCGTTCACCCTTCTGGTTTCACAATACTCTCAGTACCTCTGTTGTAGCACTGATCATCCACAGAAGCATGGGGAAAACTCTGAGGCCAGTCTGCATGCAAGCTGCATAATTCATTCCTTTCACAGATATATATCTGGTTCCAAAACATTGTCATCATCCCAAAGGATACCCAGTACCCATTAGCAGTCACTCTTATCCTCTCCCCTCAGACTCTGGTGGTAGCAAATCTACTTCCTATCTCTATAAATTTGCCTATTCTGGACATTTTTTGTAAGTGGAATTATATGATATATGACCTTTGAGATGTGGCTTCTTTCACTTAGCGTGATGTTTTCAAGGTTCCTCCATGTTGTGGCCTGTGTTAGTACTTTGCTTCTTTCTGTGACTGAATTTTACTTCCACTATGGATAGACCTCATTTTGTTTATCCATTCAGAAGTTGAAAGACATTTGGGTCCTTTCCACCTCTGGGGTGATTGTGAATAATGCTGTTATGAACAGTCAGGTATGGGTTTTGTGTGGACATATGTTCTTAATTTCCTTGGGTATTTTCCCTAGTGTTTTTGTGGTCTTTGTTTTTACATTTAGATCTTTAATCCTTCTGGATTAGATCTTGGCATAAGTGGCCATATCAGAGCAGAGTGCTTACCCTTCACCTGAAAATTGCTCATAGTATTTATATTACTAAGGTGATGTTAATTGATCATCTTTATACCAGTTAATTGTAGATGTAGATTGTTCTTTGCAAATATGATACTTTGTTCATAGTATGGAAGCATGCATTAAAATGTAAGTATAAAATATTCACTATAATTGAAGGCTAAGTACGTTAGACTATCACTTTACCAATGATAGGAGGAAGAACACTCTCCTATTTAGTAATAACACCCTAATGACTGGGAGTGTTCAGTGCAAGGCCAGCTACGTAATAGGCAATGTAGGACGCTAGCACAAAATGGAGAAGTCATCTTCCCATGGGCTTACCACTCTAATCTGAGGCAAATAGGCATTCTCTAATGGCTTGCAACCTCTGCACGGGATGCACAACTGGGGTTGGGAGTAGGCGAGAGATGCACACTGAGTTGCCAGCTGAACACCACATGGTATTGCCTGCCCTGGGTGAGGCTGGCCACTAGTTTGCTCTGACTAGAGACTCTGTGGGGCATGTGTGTGGTCCTTGACCTTTCCCATGCCCGTGTCCAGGACCTCATGAAGGGAGAACATAATAGCTGATCATCGGCCTCCCCCAACCAATGCAACCAGTTTTCCCCTCTGGCAGGGGGCCACAGAAGTCTTGAGGAAGGGATAGGGAGGTCCCGTGGGGCCAAGGTACCAGCAGCAGGAAACATGTGGGAGTGAACCTATGGAGTGATGGTGGGAAGTAGGTGCCCTGCATGAGCTGTGGCTCTAAACTCCTGGACGTGATCTATTTTCTTACTTGACTGCATGTAAAAACACAAAATCAAAGATTAAATTAATAAGAATTTTAAGACTCGTGAAGCCAACCTAGGTTCAATGTAATTTCTTAACTTTTTTTTTTTTTTTCTGAAGATTTTCTGTATTTATGTGAGAGAGAGAGCAAGCCAGCACAAGCAGGAGGAGTGGGAAAGGGGAAAGCAGCCTCCCCACAGGGCAGGGAGCCCAATATGGGGTTTGATCCCAGGATCCTGGGATCATGACCTGAGCTGAAGGCAGATGCTTAACCGACTGAGCCACCCAATAATTTCTTAGAATCTGAGCACCCCGTAATTCCTTAACTTCTTAACATACCTTAAACTTTTGGGGGAAGAATTTGGCTTTATATATGAAGTAAATATGAAATAAAGCATGATGCTGAACTATTTACTTGTGATTTTTATGTCTAGCATCCTTTTTTATTGAGGTGTGATTGATGTAACATCATCTTAGTCTCAAGTGTACCGCAGAATGGTTCGGTACTTGCATGCACTGTGAAATGATCACCACAGTTAAGTCTAGTTACCACCCATCCCCATGCAGAATTACATTTTTTTTTTCTTGTGATGAGAACATTTAAGACTTACTCTCTGGGCAGCTTTTAAATATGCAGTACAATATTGTTGACTATAGTCAAAATGCTGACGTTACATGCCCATGACTGTTATTTTGTAACTGGAAGTTTGTGCCTCTTGATACCCTTCACCCATTTTACCAATTCTGAATCCCCTCCCCTCTGGCAACCATATTTAGTTCTCTGTGTGAGTTTTGTTTTGTTTCTTTGTTTTGGTTTTTAGATTCCCCATATGAGTGAAACCATACAATATTTGTCTCTCCCTGCCTGACTTATTTCCCTTAACATAATACCCCCAAGATCCATCCATATTGTTATAAGTGGCAAGATTACATTCTTTTATATGGCTAACTAGTATTCTATTGTAAAAATGTGCCATATCTTCTATATCCATCCATCCACTGATGGATATTTTTTCCATATCTTGAGTATTGTAAATAATGCTTCAGTGAACATGGGGTGCATTTATCTTTTTGAATTTATGTTTTAATTCTCTTTGGATAAATATCCAGACATGGAGTTGTTATTATATGTAGTTCTATTTTTTATTTTTGGAGGAAATTTCACACTTTTCCATAGTGACTGCATCAATTTGTATTCCCACCAGTAGTTCATGAGGGATCTCTTTTCTGTACCACCTTGTCAACACTTGTTATTTCTTTCTTTTTTAAGATTTTAAAAATTTATTTATTTGAGAGAGAGAGAGAGAGGCAGAGCACAAGCAGGAGGAGGAGCAGAGGGAAAGGGAGAAGCAGACTCCTGCTGAGCAAGAAACCCGATGCAGGGCTTGATCCTAGAACCTTGAGAACCAAAGGCAACTGCTTAACTGACTGAGTCACCAGGTGCCCCTCTCTCTTTTTTTATTTTTTATTTTTTAAAAACAATCACCCTTCTAACAAGAGTGAAGTGATATCTCACCGTGGTTTTGATTTGCTGTGTCTGTTGGTCATCTGTCTGTCTTCTTTGGAAAAATGTCTATTCAGATCATCTGTCCATTTTTAAAGCAGTTTGGTTTTTTTTGCTATTGAGTGGCAGGGGTTCTTTATATATTTTGAATATAAACCCTTTATCAGACTCATGATTTGAAAATATTTTCTCCCTTCTGTAGGTTGTCTGTCATTTTGTTGGTGGTTTCCTTTGCTCTGTAAAAACTTTTTAATTTGTTCTATTCCCACTTGTTTATTTTTGCATTTCTTGCCTTTGCTTCTGTATTCAAAATGAAGGATAAAAATCATACAATCAGTTCAATAGATGCAGAAAAGCATATTAAAAAATTCAACATCCATTCATGATAAAAACTTTCAACAAAGTGGGCAGAGGGAATGTATCTCAACATAATAAAGGCTAGATATGGCAAGCCCACAGCTAAGATCATACTCAATGGTGAAAAACTGTCCTCCAAGATCAGGAACAAGGCAAGAATGCCTACACTCACCATTTTTATTAACTATAGTGCTGGAAGTCCTAGCCAGAGTAATTAGGCAAGAAGAATGTAATCTTGCCACTTATAACAATATGGATGGATCTTGAGGGTATTATGTTAAGGGAAATAAGTCAGGCAGGGAGAGACAAATATTGTATGGTTTCACTCATATGGGGAATCTAAAAACCAAAACAAAGAAACAAACTGGAAAGAAAGAAGTGAATCTGTCACTATTTGAAAGACAGTTTAAAAGACTCCAACAAAAACTATTAGAACTAACAAACAAACTCCATAAAGTTGCATGACACAAAATCAATACACAAAAATCTATTGCATTTATATACATTAATAATGAACTACCAGAAAGAAAAATTAAGAAAACATCCCACTTACAATTATATCAAAAGAATAAAATACTTAAGAATAAATTTAACCAAGGAGGTGAAAGACCAGCACACTGAAAATTATAATACCTTGATGAAAGAAATTGAAGTAAAAAATAAATGGGAAGATTTTAGAAGAATCAATATTGTTCAAATAAACGTATTATCCAAAGCAACCTACAGATTCAATGCAATCCCTATCAATATTCCAATGGCATTTTCCTATAAATAGAACAAATGTTCCTAAAATTTGTATGGAACTGCAGGAGACCCCAAATAGCCAAAGTAATCTTGACAAAGAACAAAGCTAGAAGCATCTCTCTGGTTTCAAACTATATGACAAAGCTACAGTATTCATATACGTATAGTATTGGCATAAAACGAACTCAGATCAATGGAACAGAATAGAGAGCCCAGAAATAAACCCATGCTTTCATGATCAGTTAATATATGACAAAGGAGGCAAGACTATACAATGGGTAAAGAATACACGGTGTGCACTCTCTCTCTCTCTCTCTCTCTGTCTTAATGGTTTTGGGAAAACTGGAGAGCCACATGCAAAAGAATGAAAATGGACCACTACCTTATAACACACACAAGAATTAACAAAAAAAATCCCCTCCACAACCCTCAGTTTGTTCTCTATAGATAAGAGTCCCTTATGGTTTGTTTCCCCCTCTTTTTTTTTCCTTTCCCCTATGTTCATCTGTTTTGTTTCTTAATTTCTACATGAATGAAATCATATGGCATTTGTCTTTCTCTGACTGACTTATTTCACTTAACATAATATACTCTAGCTCCATCCATATCATTCTAATAGCAAGATTTCATTCTTATCAGTAATATTCCATTGTGTGTGTGTGTGTGTGTGTGTGTGTGTGTATTCATTTCACATGTTCTTTATCCATTCATCAGTCAATGGACATTTGGGATCTTTCTGCAATTGTTGATAATGCTGCTATAAATATCAGTGTGCTTGTGCCCTTTGAATCCATATTTTTGTGTTCTTTGGGTAAATACCTAGTAGTACAATTCCTGGATCATAGGGTAGTTCTATTTTTAATTTTTAAAGGAAATTCCATACTATTTTTCAAAAATGGCTGCATTCTCACCAACAATATAAGAGGATTCCTCTTTTTCCATGTCTTCTCCAACACTTGTTGTTTCTTGTGTTGTTAATTTTAGCCATTCTGACTGGTGTGAAATGGTATCTCACTGTGGTTTTGATTTATATTTCCCTGGTGATGAGTGATGTTGAGCATCTTTTCATGTGTCTGTTGGGCATCTGGATTTCTTCTTTGGAAAAATGTTTATTCATGTCTTCCACCCATTTCTTAACAGGATTATTTGGGGTATTTTGGATGTTGAGTTTGATAAGTTCTTTATAGGTTTTGGATACTAACCCTTTATCAGATATGTCATTTGCAAATATCTTCTCCATTCTATAGGCTGCCTTTTAGTTTTATTGATTGTTTCCTTTACTTTGTGAGGATTGGTATTACATTTTCTTTGAATATTTGGTAGAATTCACTAGTGAAGCTGTCTAGTCCTTGGCCTTTTTTGTTGGGAGTTTTGTATTTTTTTTCTTTTTTCTTTTTTTCTATTTCTTCATGATCTGGTCTTAGAGGAGTATATGTTTCTAGTTCTGGTACGTTATTCAATTTATTGGCCTGTAATTATTTATAGTAATCCCTTATGATTCTTTGTATCTCTGCAGTATCAGCTGTAACTTCTCTTCTTGCATTTCTGATTTTATTTGAGCTCTCTCTTTCCCTGGTGAGTCTAGCTAAAGGTTTTCAGTTTTGTTTTTCTCTTCCAAGAACCATCTCTTAGTTTCATTGACATTTTCTATTGCCTTTTTAGTCTCTAAATCATTTATTTTTGTTCTGGTCTTTCTTTTTTTTAAATTTTTTATTTTTTATAAACATATAATATATTTTTATCCCCAGGGGTACAGGTCTGTGAATCGCCAGGTTTACACACTTCACAGCACTCACCATAGCACATACCTTCTCCAATGTCCATAACCCCTCCCCCCTTCTCCCAAACCCCCTCCCCCCAGCAACCCTCAGTTTGTTTTGTGAGATTAAGAGTTCTTCTGGTCTTTCTGATCAGAACAAAAGATATCTTTCTGATATGTGCTTTATTCTATTAACTTTGGGCTTCATTTTTCTTATAGTTTCTTTAGGTGTAAATTAGATTGTTTACTCAAGATTCTTTTTGTTTCTTGAGTTAGACCTTTATCACTATGAACATCCTCTTAGAATTGCTTTTGCTGCATCCCATAGATTTCAGTATGGTTTATCTTCATTTTCATTTGTCTCAAGGTATTTTTTGGTTTGGTTTTGGTCCTTTGTTGATTCATTGGTTGTTCAGCAGCACGTTGTTTAATCTCCATGTATTCATGATTTTTCCAGTTTTCTTGTAATAACTTTCTTGTTTTATACCATTGTGGTTGGAAAGATGTTTGATATGATTTCAGTCTTCTTAAATTTATTTAAATTTGTTTTGTGGCCTAGCCACAATTATGATCTGTCCTGGAGAATGTTCTGTGTGCAGTTGAGAAGAACGTGCATTCTGTTGGTTTTGGATGGAATGTTTTGTATATCTTTACATTAAGTCCATCTGGTCTAGTAAGTCATTTAATGCTGATGTTTCCTTTTTTATTTTCTGTCTGGATGATCTATCCACTAATGTAGTGGGATATTAAAGTCCCCTGCTATTATTGTATAGCTATAAATTTCTTGCACTTATGTGTTTCTGTTAAGTGCATAAATATTTACAAATGTTATATCCTCTTGTTAGATTGACCCCTTTATCATTATTTAATGCACTTCTTTGTCTTTTGTTACAGTCTTTGTTTTAAAGCCTGTTTTGTCTGATATACCTACAGCTTTGCCTGATAAAAGCCCAGCTTTTGTTTGTTTGTTTGTTTCTATTTGCATAGAAAATCTTTTCGATGCCTTCAATTTCAGTCTGTGTATGTCCTTACTTTTGAAGTGAGTCTTTTATAGGCAAGATGTAAAGGGACTCCATTAAGCTGAAAGGAAGGAGCACTATATATATATATGAATGATATAAAATAGTCTATTTTAAGTTCATAACAGCTTAGCTTGAATATATTCTAAAGGTCTAGATTTTTACTCCCTCCACCCCCATGTTTTGGGTTTTTGATATCATATGTTACATCTTATGTTGTGTATCCCTTAACTATTCATTGAAGTTATATCTATTTTTGCTACCTTTGTTTTTTAACCTTCATCCTAGCTTTATAAGTATAATTCACTACCTTTACTATATGTTTACCTTTACCATTGAGTTTTTACTTCCATATATTTTTTTGTTGCTAATTAGTACACTTTATTATATTTCTTGTAAGGCCAATTTCATGGTGATGAACTCCTTTAGCTTTTGCTTGTCTGGGAAATTGTTCATTTCTCAATTCTGAGTGATAGCCTTGGTGGCCAGAGGTTTCTTGGTTGGACGTGTGTTCCTTTCAGCACTTTCCATGTATCCTGTCACTCTCTTCTGGCCTGTAAAGATTCTACTGAAAAATCTACTGATCATTTTAAGGTTGCTCCCTTTTTATTTATCCTTGATATGTTCCAGTTGTTGAGAGTGTACCAAAAGCCTGTCAGTGTTCCAAAAGGAGAATTCATTCATTGCCGACTTTCAGGTTGATTGGAAGCCAGTTGTTTTTCTCTTGCTGTTTTAAGATTCTCTCTTTTTCTTCAACTTTTGGTGTTCTAAATGCATATGCATATTTTTGAGTTTATCTAATTTGGAACAATCTGTGCTTTCTGGATTTGGATGTCTGTTTCCTTCCTCAGGTTAGGAAAGTTCTCAGCCATTGTTTCTTCAAATGAGTTTTTTTGCCCTGTTCCCTTTCTTGTTTCTTCTGGGACTCCTATAGTGTGAATTTTATTCTGTTTGATGTCCCATAGATCCCTTAAGCTATCTTCACTTTTTACATTTCTTTTTCTCTTCACTGCTCTGTGTGGGTGAGTCCCACTGCCCGTCTTCCACATCACTGATTCTTCATCTAGTCTGCTGGTGAACCCCTCTGTATATTTTTTAGTTCGGTTATTGTATTCTTCAGTTCTGTGACTTCTGTTTGGTACTTCCTAATCTAATATTGCCTATCTCTGTTGAAGTTCTCACTGTGGTCATTCCTACTTCTCCCAAGTTTGATGAGCATCTTTATGACCATCACTTTGAACTCTTAATCAGGTAAGTTACTCATCTTCATTTTATTAAGAGTTTTTCTGAGGTTTTGTCTTGTTCTTTCATTTGAAACATATTCTTGTTTACTTATTTTGCTTAACTCTGTCTGTATTTGTTTCTGTGTTTTAGGCAAAACAGCTAACTTTCCCAATCTTAAAGGAGTGACCTTGTGTAGGGAACATATTTTTTAACCTTCCCTAGGTCTTGGTTGTCTTTCAACCCTTTGTGATTGTCTAAGCAGCCTGATTTATTCTTGATATGTCCCAGTTGTTGAGAGTGTACAAAAAGCCTGTCAGTGTTCCAAAGGGAGACTTCATTCATTGCCGACTTTCAGGCTGTTTGGAAGCCGGACTCTCAAGTAGACCCACAAGCAGTAGCTTTCAGGGTATGCAAATAGATGCAGTTCTGTGCAACTGCAGCATAAATCCTGCTGGCCTTCAGACGAGGTAGTTTGGAAATGTCTCTTGGGTGACATTTATAAAATTTGGGGCTTCAAATGAGTGTGTAAGCTCTTTTCTGGGAATTACGGGCAAGCTATAACAAGGCTGAGGGAGAGCACAAAGCTGGCATCCCTTGGCCTACTTTCTCTGAGAATACTCCATAGAGGCTAGATGTGTGGTGTCTAGCTCAGGCTGGAGCTCCAGGACAAGTACACAGGCCTTTTACACAGAAAGAATGGGGTGTGTTTCAGGTCACTGTCTGTGCCATGCCCTTGGGGGTGGTACCCTGCCAAGAACCAGCTCCATGATTGTTACAGTTCCATGGGACCCAAGAACAGAAGCCTCCCTGGCTACCAGAGCCATGTGATCAAGGAGAGCATCCCGTGTCATCTGCGCATGCCCGAAAGTTTTAGCAAGGCAGCAGGAAAGTGCAGGGCTGGGGTGTGCCTGCTGGTTTTAGTGCGTAGCAGGGGAGCACAGGGCCGCATGTGCCTGCTGGTTTTAGTGGGGCAGTGGAAGAGTGCAGGGACTGTGTGTGCCTCCTGGTACTAACAAAGGAAATAGGGAGCACAAAAATGACACCTCTCAGGCCTTTGTCTCTGGAAGGAGTTCCAACAGGCTCCTTTCCCCTCCAGGAGATGCTTTAAGATAAGCAAATGAATCTCCTTCACATATGATGTAGGTAGTTTTGAAACTGCTGCTTTTACACTGGGCCCCAGGGTGAGTGAGTCTACATGTGACCCCTTCCAGAGCAATATCTTTAGGTCCCTTCAGCCCTTCAGGTCTCTATGGGTATAAGCCCCAGTGGTTTTCAAAGACAGGAGATTTGGGGGCTCATCTCTTTGGAACAGGTCCCGAGAATTGGGGTATCTGCGGTGGGGCACTAACCCCTCACTCCTCAAGGAGAAGCTCCATATTTGTGAGATCTCTCCCAATCGTGGGTCACTGTTCCAGGGTGAGGCTTTTGGTAAGACTGCATCTCTGCCTGTCCTACCATTTTGATGTGGCCCCTATTGCTTGTTGTGAAGGAGGCATCCAGCTCATTTTGAGGTCTTTTTCAGAGGAAATTATTCCATATGTAGCTCTACATTTGGTGTGTCTGTGGGAGGAGAGGAGTTCAGGATCTTTCTATGTCTCCATCTTAGACATCCCATCTTTTTGCACATTTCAAATTAAATGCATTTAGAATATAACTTTGTATTGTCTCTGGTTAATGAAAATATCAGTGATTTTTACCATAGTCTCTATACTATTTTGCATGTGTTTTACTGATTTTTAAAAATGAAATAAGTTACTTCTATAATCAATCAAACCCTAAGGATATATATAGATAGATATACTAGATATTATTTAATGTATATGTGATATTTTATAATTTTGTCTTCATTCAATATGAATGAATATTCATATTCATAAAATATGAATACATATTTTAGTACTTTAACCTAAAAAACATATCTCTCCTCCTCCAGGTCTATTAAAATAAGATTAGCCACTTTGTTGGATACTCCTGGTGTTGAAAATCTTGTTAGCACGCTCATGCTGAAAAAGAGTATATTGGAGGATTTAAAGCAATACAATGAGGCTCGCAAAGACCAT
Source organism: Mustela nivalis (assembly GCF_964662115.1). NCBI lineage: Eukaryota > Metazoa > Chordata > Mammalia > Carnivora > Mustelidae > Mustela > Mustela nivalis. The sequence continues at coordinate 100,632,454 of NC_139027.1, read as the reverse complement.
GTAAGTACCTGATATGACCAGATTGCCTTCCTTTTCCGTGTAATATGGACCATTATGACCCACATAGGTTCAACCTTGAAGTTTCCTTCAATCTCAGTTGGGGATAGTTGGAGAACTGTATGGTGGTGGGAAGTAGGCAGAGGTGAAGTTGGAAGATGGGAACAAGAAAAGAAGAACTGAGAAGACTGGAGTTTAAGGATGTGAGGGTGTTCTTTTCACTGGTGGCCCCAAGGTGGGGTGCTGATCAGATATTCTAAACCCTTATCACAGGCATGGAAAACCTGGACTTGGTCCGGACAAGTATCCTGAAACAGGATAGATCTCAGGACTTAGAATAGGCAGATCTGACTGAGGTTAGGGAATGGTAGCTCAAGAATCTGTGGGTGCCTGGTGTTCACCTAGCAGCCCTGGATATCAGACTTAGGACAGTGGGACCCCATTTGACCTTACTGGGTGATGATTCTGGCTAGACTTCTTTGTTCAGCTGCCTACATTCTCAGGTAATGGATGGGCTGTCAAACACCTGTATGACAAGTGTTGCATTCTCTTTCTAGGATAGTAACTATACTATACCTTTACCCTGGCAAAGGACAATCTCACAGTGGTCCTAATGTTAATACCGCTTTCTTAAGGACCATGACAGTTAACTTAACCCATGGAACAGTGAACGTAGTTAGAGAAATGCTTGGTTACTTTTTTGAAGTTTTATTGAACTATAACCAATAAACAGCTTGATATATTTCACAATTTGAATATACCGTGTAATCAATGAGCACCTGTTTCTAACCGCAGCCTGCTGAAGTCCCCCCCATGCTCCCGTTCAGTTCCTTTCTCCTCAGGTTAATACCACCTTGACTTCCAAGATCATAAATTGGTTATGTCTGGTTTTGAACTTTATTAAAAGTGATCACATAGTATGTTTTCTGATATCAGGCTTTTTTGGCTCAGCACTACGTTTGTGAGATTCGCCCATATTGTGCTGTAAAGTATTTCATTGCATGAAGATAACAGAATTTATTTCTTCTTTCTACTGTCATTTGAGGGAGTTTCCAGTTAGTGGCTCTTTTGAATAAGCACTTTAGTTAAATTTTAAAGTCATCAAGAGGGAGACACCAAATACCTAAACCCAGTGAAATAGTTGCTATTTATCAAGGCATCAAATTAAAATAAAACTTCTCTTCAGCACATGTTTTTTTTTGTTTTGGTTTGTCTTGATCTTTCAGTGTTTTTGATTTTTTTGCTCCTTTCCTCCTGATCTGCCAGTACAGTGTGACGTATCACCCTGACTCACAAAGTGTGGTTTAAGGAGTCAAAAGGGTCTTTGAGACATAAATTTTCAGGTGTGTCTGTGAAGTAAAACCCATTTCCATCATAAGAGTAAGAAACTATTTTCCTTTTCCACTGTATTGATATTCACACTGATGGTGCAAACACAATGTGGGCAGAATCTTGAGAGCCTTAGTGTGAATCAAGGCCGTGGGCACCAGATTTCATTGGTTTCTTCATTGCCATTCACTCCTGGCAACAAGAGGGAAAGAGAGCCTAGCTAGTAAAGATAGCATTGCACATCAACAGACTGGCTAAAATACAGAGTGGCACCACTATATGCTAGGAGGGGGAATGCAGGGAAATAGGATAATCTGTATGTTGCCAGTAGGACTATAAAATGATATCATTGCTCTGGAAGACGTTTTGGCTATTTCTTCAAAAACCTCAGTGCAACAATCATATGACCTAGTAATTGCACTTCGGGCCATTTATCTCAGACAAATGAATACACGAATGTTCATAAGCAGTCAGAATTGGCCCAGATGTCCTTCAACAGGTACATGGGTAAACTGTGACACATTCATGCCATGGTGTAACAGTTAACAGTACAAAGGAATGAATTGTTGATGTGTGTATCAACTTGGATGTATCTACAGAGAATTGTGCTGATTTGAGGGGGCAGAGGGAAAGCTAAACCCTAAAGGTTAAATACTGTGTAATCCTGCTTACTTCACATTTTTGAAATAACACAGTTTTAGAAATGGGGAAGAGATTGTTGCCAGGGTTTAAGGATGAGAGGAGGGCAGGGAGTAGATGGATATGGTTATTGTAGGGCAACCCCAAGGGATCTTTGTGTTGGAACCATTCAGTCTCTTGACTGTGGTAGTAGATACATGAACCTCTACAGAGGATAAAATTAGGTAGAACTTGACTCACATACACATAATCACATCAGTATGCATTCCCTGCTTGTCCTATCATATTAAAGTTTTGCAGAACATTACTGTGACGGGATACTGGGCAACGTGTATGAGGAATTTCTCTGTATAATTTCTTACAATTGCTTATGAGTCTACAGCTATCTCCATATAAATTTCAATTTAAAAAAAAAAGGAAAAGCCAGTTTCATTCAAAGAAGTAAAAATTATTAACTTTATTAAACTTCAATCCTTAGGCACATGTATTTTCAGTATTCTGTTGTAGCAAAATGAGAAATGTACATAAAGCTCTTCTGCTGTAGACTGAAGTTGTTGGTTGTTCCCAAAAAATCATTTCTGCAATTGCTTGATCTTCATGTTGAACCAGCCACTGCTCTCATAGAACACCATTTTTACTTGAAAGAAGAGCTGGCAGACAAAATACAGTTACTCAGTCTTAGAAAGTTGGCAGACATTTTCTTTAAAATGAATGATAACTACTAAAAAGAAAGAAAGAAAGAGAAAGAAAGAAAGAAAGAAAGAAAGAAAGAAAGAAAGAAAGAAAGAAAGAAAGAAATTAAAAATAGAGCTTCCCTATGACCCTGCAGTTGCACTCTTGGGTATTTACCCCAAAGATACAGATGTAGTGAAAAGAAGGGCCATCTGTACCCCAATGTTTATAGCAACAATGGCCACGGTCGCCAAACTGGAAAGAACCAAGATGCCCTTCAATGGACGAATGGATAAGGAAGATGTGGTCCATATACACTATGGAGTATTATGTCTCCATCAGAAAGGATGAATACCCAACTTTTGTAGCAACATGGACGGGACTGGAAGATATTTTGCTGAGTGAAATAAGTCAAGCAGAGAGAGTCAATTATCATATGGTTTCACTTATTTGTGGAGCATAACAAATAGCATGGAGGACAAGGGGAGAGGGAGAGGAGAAGGGAGTTGAGGGAAATTGGACAGGGATGTAAACCATGAGAGACTGTGGACTCTGAAAAACAATCTGAGGGTTTTGAAGGGGTGGGGGGTGGGAGGTTGGGGGAACAAGGTGGTGGATATTAGAGAGGGCACGTATTGCATGGAGCACTGGGTGTGGTGCAAAAACAATACTGTTATGCTGAAAAGAAATAAAAAAAAATAAAAAGCCATATTGATCTATCAAAAAAATTTTTAAAAAGTAAATAAAAGTCCTGGATATCATCTTCTTAAAAAAAAAAAAAAGAAGAATGAAGTGAGGCTGTCACTCCAAGGAAACCACTGACAGCATTTGTTCCCTCTGATAAAATCCAAGCTTTCAGTAAAAAATCAGAATTTTGGAAAATCAGTATCTCTCATCATGAGCTTGACGGCTTCCAAAAACTTAAAAATTGTTCTAATGAGGCTGGTGGTGATAATACCAAATATGATACTTTGATTTTTTTGTCATAAGTCGCATTTGGGAAATCTATGTTAAGTTTGGTGAACCAATATTTTCCAGATATAACATGATGTTACAAAATCACCAATAGGTAAAAGATTCATTCAAATAACAGGATAGACAGATGGGTTTTAACGTAACAATGTATACCAGTTTATTGATATGGTTTCCGATTCCACATTGCAGCTCATCTTCAAACAGTACCACTTGTTGAGTTTTGGTGGAACATCAGAGAAGACTATCCATAATTATCTGAAAAGATGACTTAAATACTTCTCTGTTTTCCAACTCTGTATCTTTGTGAAGACAGATTTTTTTTCATATATTTCAACCAAAATAACATATTGCAACAGATTGAATACAGAAGCAGATATGAGCATCCAGCTGTCTTCCATTAAGCCAGACATTAAAGAGATTTGCAAAAATATAAAACAATGCTACTTTTCTCTCTAAATATTTTTGTCAAATTTTAAATTTTGTTTTAATTAGTAAATTAAACAAAAATGAATAAACAAAATTTTTCTCAGTTTTAATTTCTAATGCAGAAACTACTGTTAGATAGCTGTTACACACATACCCCATGCTCTTCGGAGTCACAGGGACTAGGCATCCTGAGAACACAATTTTTAAGAACCACTGATGTAGAGCTAAAGAAAATGGATTCCAAGTCAAAGGGACTGTGGTTTAAATCACAGAGCCATCCCTTAGGAGCTGGAAATCTTGGCATGTTCCTCAGCCCCTGAACCTTATTTTCTTGTTAAAGTGAAATAGAGGTAGTGATAATATTTACCTTGTAGGAGTTGGCTTCAGTGAACACAGGGAAGACATTCAACTTAATGCACAGTCCAGAGGTAAGTATTGGTGGATGTTGGCTCTGACTGTCATTGCCATTAGGTGACCATGCTTAAGGCTCACTATTGACTGCTTATAGAAACTTTGACAGTTATATTTTTAAGGGCCTTAAAATACATGCTTATCTTTTCAGGATGGAACACCAATGAAGGCATTTGTAGCTGAAGTTGCAGAACAAATAGTTGGCATTGCAGTGATCAGAGATGAAATGGTAAACTGTGAAATAGACATTGATTTCCTGGATTATGCCTTTTTATATCATGAATTAGCACACAATGCCTCTTTTTCATTTTTGCATATTTAATATGCAAAATGTCTTTTTTCTGAAGGCTATAATTTTTTTTGGAAGGATATAAATCATCATCTGCTTGCATCCCACTTGGTTGACTTTCAATATCCCATTTCTTTTTCAGTCTAAAATATGACAGAGAATATATGAAAATGTTCACATTTTAAGAATTCAGTTAACCTTCCATCAGGACCTCCCCCCAAAAAAGTCTTAACTGCTCTCCCCAAAGGATTACTACTATTAATAATTAGGCATCAGGGGCTCCTTGGTGGCTCAGTCCTTAAGCATCTGCCTTCAGCTGAGATCATGATCCTGGGGTCCTGGGTTCAAGCCCCGCAACAGGTTCCCTGCTCCACAGGAAACCTGTTCCTCCTTCTCCCATTCCCCCTGCTTGTGTTCCCTCTCTTGCTGTGTTTCTTTCTGTCAAATAAATAAAATCTTTAAAAAAAATAATTAGGCATCAATCCTTTTCTACAGTCTTCCTTGCATTTAATTGCATGCATTGTGTGTGTGTGTGTGTGTGTGTGTGTGTGTGGTATCAATGGGACATGTGATTTTATTTTTTTCCTAACGCACAGCCAGTTCTTCCTAAATATTTATTGCTGAATAGTTCATTCTTTTCCTGCTGATTTAAAATACCACCTTTACATGATGAAATTTCCATGTGCCTGTGTCTATTTTTAAACCCTCTGTTCTGTTCTGTTCCGTGGATATTTTGTTGTTGCTGTTGTTGATATCTGTTGTATTATCATGTACTTTGATATCTGGTAGGGGAGTCTTTTCTCACTCATCTTTCTTTTTTAATATAAATTTTCTTGCATTTAATTGGTTATTTCCTCTTCCAGATGAGCCTTATAACACTTACTATGAACTTATTTGCACCTTGGTGGTTTTTATAGAATAACTTAGGCCAACAGTTAAAATACTGATGGTGGTGGTGGTGGTGTTGAATTCTTTTGGGTTCTTCAGTAAAGTTTTGTGGCTTTTAGCATACAGGTTTCTTGTGCCAGGTATTTTGTTTGCCCCCATAGGTTTACTCTCTGCTCTGTTCTGTCCTAGGGAGCCTGACCTGGTGGGCAACATCATGGGTGCCTTCACCCGTCATCCTCTAATTGGGTTTGGCCAATGGCGAACCCTGAGGAGAGGAAAGGAGGAGAGTGTGGTTGGGATGCCTTTAGCTGGCTTGTGTCTTTACTGAGTTGCTTGACCTTTCCAATGTGTCCTTTTTTCCAGGACCCTCTCAGTTTGGACTTTAGTAAGTAGTACGTCCCATGCCACCCATCTAGGGTGGTGATCGCTTGAAGTTTCTGCTACACTATCTTTACTGATGCCCTGCCCTGCCTTGTAAAGAGTCTTTTTGTTAAACCCATCTCCAATTATCCTAATTTGAACATACCATCTGTTTCATGCTGAGACCCTGACTGACATAGTCCTAGACATTTATGATTTATTTCTACTTGTTTTATATTTTTCTAAGTATTGTGATTAAATACTTTTTTTTTCCATTGTACTTTCTGAATGTTTATTTTGGTATGTGAGAAAAATACTAATTTTTGTACTGGGATCTTATATCCAGCCACCTTTTGGAAGTCTCTTACTAGTTCTGAGAGTTTTCAGATTCTCTTTTCTGGTACAGCATCATTTCTACCATATTCTATTGGTCAGAGCAGTTACAGAGCATGCTCAGATTCCAGGGTTAGAGAAATGGACTCCACTTCTTGATGTGGGTGTGGCAAGGTCTGTCTACCAAAGAGCACATGGGGTGCAAATTATTCTTGTGGCCATCTTTGGAAAATAAAATCTGCCACACCTTCTTCTAAAAATATTTATATTTTATTCCTTTTTTGAGTTTTATTGTATGTTTAGAATACCATTGAGTAGTAGTGTTTATAATGGGTACTATTGAGGTGTTCTTGATTTTAATGGGAATGAGTCTATATTTTCCTCCATTTAGTATGTAATATTTGCTGCAGGTTTCTGGCATATATCCTTTATCAACTTAAAGAAGTTCTCCTCTCTTTCTAGTTTACTAAAAGTTTTTATTCTGAATGAGTGTTGAATTTTATCAGATGTGCTTTTGACATTTATTTAGATGACCATATGGCTTTATTCCATTAATGTATCCTACACCATCCTTGTTCTTGGATTTGTTTTTCTTTTTGACTTGGTACATCTCTGAGTAATTCTTTTAGAAATATTGGTAGAAATATTGAGTAATTCTTTTATAAATATTGAGTAATTCTTTTAGAAATATTTAGAAATATTCTTTTAGAAATATTGGTACATACATACATATTCAAGACGGTTTTCATTTTGTCTTCACCCTTGAGTACTCATTAGGCTGTTTATAGAATTCTTATCCCAACTCCTTCTCAACAGATTGTTGAAGTTTTTACTGTCATGGTCTTCCAGTGTCACTGATAAAATGTAATCTGATATAATTAAATTTTGTTTGTTTGCTTTCTGTCTTGATAATTAGTTTCCTTTCTATCTCCAAAATTCTGAAATTTACTAAAGAGTAACTTACGCCTCTTCTGAGTCTTGAGAATATCTTTCTTCTATCATTTCATAGTTTTTTCCCTTTTAGATTCTTCATTCTCTTCTTAAATTCCTTTTAAGAGGGATGTTGGACCTTTGGAATTGTCCTTCAGTGTCTCTTAACTTTCTTCTCACTTCTTTATCTCTTGTACTTCTTACTCTTTATTTTAGGGGACTTCCTTGATTTTGTCTTCTGGATCCCTAATTCATTCTTCAGCCATGTCCATTCTGTTATGCAGGCCTTCTGTCAGAATTTTCTTTTTAAAAGATTTTATTGAGAGAGAGAGAGAGCGAGAACAAGCATTATGGAGGAGAAGAAGGGGGGAAAGAATCTCAGAAAGGCTCCATGCTGAGCACAGAGCCTGACAAAGGGCTTATCTCACAACCATAAGATCATGATCTGAGCCGAAACTAAGAGTTGAACTGAGCAACCCAGGTGCCCCTCTATCTGAATTTTCATTTCAAGGTTCATATATTTAACTTCCAAGTCCCTCCCTTGTTTGTTTCTTGTTCCTTTTTGTAGCAGCTTGTTTGTTAATGTTATATGCAGTATCCTTCTTTGCATCTCTGAGGACATTGAGTAGAAATTATTTCTAAAAAAAAAAAAAACCTCTCTTCTGTTTCCTTAGAGGAAGTGGTAGTTTCTCTATTCGGATCTTGCATTTGTCAGTTTTCCCCCAAAGTCATGAATGAAAGATTATAGTATCAGTATGGCTGCTGGCATGAGTATCCATGACAGATGTGCTTCCCCATTGCATCTGGGATGGGAGGGCTGCCCATCCCAGTCTCTAATTGGGAAGGGGCATCAGTTATCTGGCTTCCTCTTGTAGTTTTCAATGTAGGTGATTCTGGCAGGTGGTAGGCAGGTTAAGAGGGTGTAAGCTAGTGTTAGAGAACTTTGATACATTTCTTTCCAGGATAAGACTCCTTCGCTTTTTTCTTTATTTTAAGATTTTTATTTATTTGACAGAAAGTGAGAGTGTGCACACATGTGTGCACACATGCAAGAGAGAGAGAGAGAGAATGAGCGGGAGGAGTGGGATAAGCAGGCTCCCCTCTGAGCAGGGAACCCGACTTGGGGCTTGATCCCAGGATCCTGAGATCATGACCTAAGCCAAAGGCAGATATCTAACCTACTGAGCCGCGCAGGCATCCCATAGACTACTTTTTTGTCCTCCATCACACCACCTCATACTTTAAAAATAATTTTTTGTTGTTATTTTAAGGGATTTGGGATGGGAAGAAAATGGCCCATATGCTGTTTTGAGCTAGTAACCTCTGTAGGCTCTTCACTCCTTGTTTTTCAATGATTTCTCAGCCCTACATTTTTTACTCATTTTCTCTTATAATGAGGGATGCCTTCTTGGTAATTAAAGAAAAGTCTTAGGATATTAAGACAATTATAGGGTCAGTGCAGATGGAAAGGTCAGTCCTTGCCAGAACTGCCCGGAGCAACCTTTCCTCTGTGCTTTGTGGCAGAGGCTGTAAAGACAAAGAACCTCGGTGGGATTGAATACAGACTTGGTTTTCTGAACTTTCTAATGCCAGCTTTGCTGATCACAGAGCAAATCAGGCTCCCACTCCAATTCCTCTTTTTGAAAGTGTGCTTTTAGGACAATTCTACTGTAGAAAACAAGAAGACATAGAAGTGCTTTCCAATGTGTATGTACTTTGATATTTTCCTGCACACCAGGTGTGTTTACTGTTCTTGTCATGAGAGAAAGTCACACTTACTCTGGACGGCGCCCCCACCCCACCGTGTGCACTACGGGGAAGAGAAGCTGTGCACAGATAGCAGAGCCCCTGCTTCTCTGCCCACAGTGTGGGGGACCAGGAGTGATGGTTGGAACTAGAACCACAGAAGCCAAGCAAAATGTCTGATATTTTCTCGTATAAGTAAACACCAGTCCTTTAAATTACCTTAAATTACCTTCCACAGTCTAAAAATAGAATTCTTGAGAGACATAGAAAGTTTAAGGAATGCCTATAGACAAGGTCTAGTCTTGTGGTTTTATTGTAGACCAACCAACCCATGTGCCAGTCAAAGTATGCGACCTGTGGGACGGCAGTTTCCACATTAATGGGTGAAGAGAGGATGGTAAAGTCCAGAGAACACCAGTGGCGGTGTTTGTCCTGCTGCTGAGTTTTGTACGTGTTCAGTCAGTCACACTGACCAGCTGGTGCTCCCCTTCTCCAGCAGTGGTGACGAGCTGCCATCCTGTCACCTGGCCACTAGCAGAGACTCGAGGCTCTCTGGGTTTTTAACAGCCGTGACTGTAAGGAACCAATTCCAAAGCTGTGTTGTCACCCCTCAGAGACAAGCCATCAGAATTTTCAGGAAACGTAATTTTCCATTTTTAAAAACTGAACAGTGAAATGAGGTAGTAAATCACAGGAGACAAAAGCACGTTCCTAACTATAGTACCTCAGGTAATTTTTACAAGGTTTTTGTGACAAAATGCATGCCATTTGTTTAAAACATCCTTAGATGTCCTTTCCCCTCCTCTGTTTTAGGATGTAGAGTACATAAGATCCCATTACAACATTGAAGATTTCATCTACTTCAGTCACCACCAGCGCGAAGAACATGGGCACTTGTACCACTTTGCCCTGAATCCTATCTTTCGGCACTACACCAAGTTTTTCCTAAAGGAGATCCTCCGTTTAGGCTTTAAGTCCTGTCTCTACTACCCTGTTTACCCGCAGGCCAGGGAAGGCAAGGTAAAAGAACGTCACCATTCATTCACTTTTCCAGCACGTCAACCTTCGCGACATCATCTGTGTTGTGTGCCATACTTCATTCCTGCCTCACTGAATGGATTCGGATTATAACGTGCCTCTGAATTTCAAATGGCCACATTGGCCCTTTTATTTATTACACTATAGTGAAAAGTCCAGCAGACTGAATTTCAGAGACATTTATAACCATTATAATTAGTAGAACAATTTGTTGGCTTTTCCCTAGTGACAAAAGAGACACTGAAAAGTGCAAAATTGCTCTAAGGGGCATGGAAGTCAAATAATTTCTGATGGGGCTTTAGTGAAATGCCAAAATTATCCTATTGAGTTCTTCAAGCAAAGAACACTCTTGTTTAAACTCATAGAACAAATCAGTTCAATCCTGTAAGATCGATGTGCTCTCAGCATTCCAAATAAACCCTGTAACAACTGCCATAAGAGGGATGGATAAAAAGCGGAGATGTATGAAGGTAATGTAATCTTTATGGAGCAAATACCTGTATAACTCTGCCCAACACATTACGTAAACTAATCCTTTTGCAGTAAAAGCCATCTACAGTGTATCCAAACATGCACAGATAGCAAGCTCTTCATGTGCCTCAGTCTTGCTTTCACTTATCCTGTTTAGTCTTCAGAGCACTTTTCACTAGCTAAATTATCTTCTATCATGAAAGCAGAAGTGATTGTCTGTCTTTTTTTTTCTTTTTTTTAAAGATTTTATATTTATTTGAGAGAGAGCAGAAGCAGGAGGAGCAGCAGAACAAGAGAGAGAGAAGCAGGTTACCCACTGACCAGGGAGCCGGACATGGGGCTCAGTCCCAGAACTCTGGGATCATGACCTGAGCTGAAGGCAGACCTTAGCTGACTGAGGCCCCCAGGTGCCCCTGTTTGTCTGTCTTGTTCAAAGTTGCATCCCAGTCCAAGTGCCGAGAAGGGTCACACATGTGTGCATGCCCACATCAGTGTGTCTACACACACACATCACACAGACACGCACACACGCACACACAGTGTCCTGGTTGTTCCACAGGCAAGGGTCTCTTCAAGCTGGCTTCTCAAGGTCTTGCTTCTGGCAAGTCCATCCCTCCATCACTCAGCTCCATGTAGACTTGAAAGGGGATGAGACGCAATCAGTATGCCAGTGCGAAGTTGTCGCATCATGTCCCATTCATGACCAAAATCTTTCTCATGCTCTGCTCAGAGTCCAGGATGTTGTCATGTCTCTTCTTTGTTACCACAAATGAGCTAAGCAGATTTTTAAAATACTCTGATTCATTAAACTTAAAAACAGTCTAAAGGCTATCAGTACATTCCCCAAACCAGTAATTTTGCCAATGTATCTTATTTAACAAAAGCCTTCTGGGGAAGTACAGAGGAAATGGGGAAGAAGAAAAAAGTGGAAAAGATTTTCAGCAAGAGGTAGAATATGTTCTAATCATGATTTTTTTCCCTATCAAAATGCAGTGTGATAGACATGCGAATGTCTTAAATTTGAACTTAAGGAGATGGAAGGGAACGGTTCTGCTGGAAAATCCTGGTTCCACACATTTTCTTTTTACTTTGCATTTGGCAGGTTGCCAATGCGGTGACCTTCAGGATGTGATATTAAATTCTTAACGTTTTATTCATGATGTTGCCTGCATGTGCCCAGTTGGGCCAGAAAGTCTTTTTGCATCCATAATAAAAAATAGTATCTTTGACATTTTGCTGAACATTCGCATATTTACCTCAATCGTGTAGAGAATTTGGAACGTGTTACGCACTATTTCACGTAGCATATAGAAACACATTTGGAGACAGATTTTTCCTCTCTGCACTTCCAGCTGATTTACACATATACGTTTAAACAAGGGTCAGAAGCCATACCAGGTAATTTAGGTAAGAATTGACAAGTTCTGCTATAAATCCCTTGACTATAGTAAAAGTGAACATTGGGCTCTCATTATGAAGATGGTTTTACCCATACTTTTGTGGTAGGAGATCCTCCAGGAATAAAAGCAAAACTCTGGCTAGGAATTCCTGGCTTCTGTTTTTCAGTGTGCAAGGTCAGGGTGTGAAGTTCAACAGTGAAGGATTTTAGAAATCCCTTTCTGAAGCTCTCAGAAATGGCTGGGGCTGGGGGGCTATCGAACAGCAGCTAAGTCATACGTAAACCATCTTATTTATTAAACTACACCTAGTTTTAGTTGAGTTTTACTTGTTTGTTTTCCAGTTTAAATTCCATAAACATGTCATTAGAGATTTTGGTGTCACAGTTTAATTCCTGAGGTTTAAGTGGTTGAAATACCCTGAGTTAGTTTCACCAGAACCCCCTCAGATTTCATAAATGTGAAAGGAATAAAAATCACCATGTTCAGTTTTCTCTGCCAAGTTTTAAAAATGGGGTAAAATGAATATTTAACACATTCTCCTAAAACATGATTTATCATAGTCTGTTACAGTAAGCATAAATCCGCCTCATAATTTAGCACTAATATAAGTCAAAATAATATGATACAATTTCCCTAACCCCCACCCCACTTTCCAGTTTCACCTTTTTGTTTTAAAACCCTTCTTTTTGTCAACAAAGATCCATTTGAAGTAACTGTGCCTTTCACAAACAGGAGGATCTCCACGGCGGCGCTCAGCCTCCCCTCAGATGACATTTTTATCTATGTGCCTTCTTAAAGCAGCTTGTGCCAAACACGCAAAGGTTAACAGGACGCAGATAACAGAGCTTAATGGGGTCAAATCAAGCTGATTCATGATCACTATGGAGAAGAATATCCTCCTGGGGAAAATACTTGTACTGAAAAATCCCATAAACCAAACCACTTGTTTATCTGTCATTCCCACAGAGATAGTAATGTAATTACTCTCGTAATTATCTTCATTAGTGTCAGGCATTATCTACAATTCATTCCTCTGCTCGAAGAGTCTGTTTGTTTATTTGCTGATTTTTCCCCCCTCTACAATTTGGCCGAGTTCAGACTTTTGTATTTGTAAAGCCGCACGCAGGCATCTGTGCAGCACTGCCCTCACATTCTCTCCCCTAAAACAGAGATTGCTGTCTTTCAGTTCCAGAACTCCTCTGCCCACTCCCTGACATCCGCCCTTCATTACTTGGTTCCCGTGCGACCACGACGACAGATTGTCTATCCTCTGGAAAAGCTTGGCATCAACGCTCCATCAAAGGCGGTCTCCAAGGATCCGGTGGGTAGCCGGGCGGCAGCAGGCAGGGAGGCGCCGAGCCAAGTCGCGCGGGCGTGGCAGATGGGGTAGCAGTGCCGTCTTCTAGGGAGTAGGCTGCTTCTTAATTACAGGGAGCCTGGAGCTCGTGCCCTTACAGGGGCTCCCTGCCCAGGCCCCCCTGCAGCCCTTTCCCTCAGGTGGTTCTTTCACAGAAACCTGAAACAGGGGTGGCCTGATCCCTGGACGACAGACCCCACGGGGACGCTTTATGTCTCTGCCCAGGTGGGCGGGAGTCAAACTCCCGACGTATTTCTGTTTTCTTTCTCCTTCCTCAAACGCAGGGTCCCCCTTTCCACTGATGTTTTATTTGCAAGGCAGAAGTGGGCATTCACAAGTCGGACAAAGCTGACAGAGACAGCAGAGCCGGGTCTTAAGCTGGGTTTGCTTTAACCCCTCTGTGGGGAGCCAGGATGATTAACAGGACCCTATGAGCTGCCCAGGGGTGGCACGGGGCTTAGCCTTAAAATGAACAACCCCGGGATGCGTTTTATTACCAGAACAGAAGAAACCCAAATAGAACCTAGATTGCACTTTCACTGAATATGCGCATGTGTGTGTACACACGGCCGTGTTCAATGAATTAGCTGGGAAAAAAACCCACGATCTTGTCAAGTTGATGTGCATATGTGGGTTTGTAGTATTTGTAGGCACTTCCATTTAAATAAGTTGAAAAAAAAAAAATTCCCTCAGTGTGCTGACATTGGTCTGTTGTGAGAGAGGAAAGAGGAAAGTGGAAGGTTTAAACTCTCCAAAAGATTAGCCAAGGAGTTGCTCGATACGGTGCTCAAATAAAGAGCTTGGGCAACCCCAGCACTGCAGGAAATATGTCATTCTGCTGCCCCCAGCTCCCGGTCTGCAAATGGGTGCACTGGATGGGGCGTGGGAGGGTCTCCATCAAGACCCGGCTGAGTGGCACCTGCTCACCGTAACCAAGGCTGCTTAAATCCTGCAATCATCCTTACATTTGTAAAATGGACAATAAATTTATATCTTTTCTGATAAGATCTAAATTTGTATTTGAGGAGTGACTAAAAATCAATAGCAGTTCTTTCCCTCCTTAACTCTTTATTATGGAAAAGGTCAAGCATATACCGAAGTAGAGAGAACCAGATAAAGCAGGGCTTCTCATCCTGTCTGTGCTGAGGGACCTTATTCTCTCTCTTTTTTTTTAAAGGTACAATCCAACATAGACCAATAGCTTTGTAAAAGGTGAATTCCTTAAGAATGAGTTTAACAACAAAGGAAGACAGAACTCAAGTCCAATTATTTTCTTATTAGATCAAACAAACACAATTACTCTCTTCAATGGTTATAAAAGTTGCTGAATGCTTCTCTCCATCTCTGTGCTTACATCTTCCAAGACCAATGACAGTTTGCCCATGGGCACCTGTCTTAGACCCCATGTTGAGTAGCACTGAAACACGCAGATACTTGGCACTGAGCTTCAAAACTGTCCTCTTCTTGCAATTCTTGGCCAATTTTGAATCATCTACACCCCCACCCACTTCTCCTTCCTCCTTATCATTTTGAAGCAATTCTCAGATACATATATTTCATCCAGGATCATGGGTAGGTTCTAGGTAGCAGGGCCCAGAGCACTGCAATTTATGGTTTGTTCACGCTGAAGGTAAGAGTGGCCAAGCCCATCTGGAGGACTTTTGGGACGGCTACCAGATGGGCTGTTTTCGGATTGGACTCCTTTGGAATGAAAGCCAAGACCCGCAGGTTTAGCACAAAGAGAGTGCCTGGGGGTCATAGAGGGTGGCTTCTTCTATCACACCCTACAACAGCTTCCCTAGAGTCATGGTGACCCCAGGAGAAGGTGCCTCCCTTCCCAAGGATGCAGCTTCTGTGTCAGATCAAGTTACTGCCCTTTTGCACTCACTGCTGAGAATCCTTCAAGGATGGACAGACCATATTATTGGGCCAGGAGAAGCCCTCATGGGACTCCATTGCCTTTAGCCCTTCCAAGGAAAGGCGGAATGCAAAGCTGTCACCTGGTTACCAAGAACAATGTTTTTAGAATACCAGCAACTTCTCCCCACCTCTACCCCAAGGAATCTCCAGAGCCTGGAGTTCCAGGTAGGGATAAAGCCAGAAAAACAAAAAAACACATTTTGTTTCATTCAATACAATCTTATCATGACTTCCCAGGTTGGTATGAGTTAAAATCATTACTTACATTTCATAAACTTTTCTGTGGTAATCTCAGTGTGCCGTGTGTGCCCTGTAGAGCCGAAGCTCATTTCGAGGGACAGCAGAGATAGATTGTTTAAATCACTGGTCCAGGGAGACAACCACTTACCAGGCGGGTGGGGCTGGTGCTTGGTACCGCCATGTTGTGCCGTGTTGTCTATTGTATCTGTGAATTTTGACTTTTGTGGAAACACTTCTTCAGCTACTTATTGTACTCCTCCTTGAGAAGGTTCTAGTAAAGAATTAAATTAAGCAAACATGATTTAGTAAATATTTCAGAAATCTTAAAAGTTTTATCGAGGGATTATCAAGACCATAATCCACATGGGACAGGACTGGATACTCAAAAGTAAAAATGCTAAATTATATTATTTAAATTTTTTTTTCTTTTCAACATTTTAGTTGGATTTCATGCTTTAGGCCAATTATCTGAGACAAGCGTGAGCCAAATAGAAATTTTCTAGGACGTATTTCTATAGAGTCTTAAAAGCATTGTTTTCTTAGGAGAGCAATAGTGTTGCAGCCATTGAACTTAGTGAAATTGAGTGACTGTCATTACTAAATGAACTCCTTTTATTTTCCCTTCAAGTTTGCTATACCCCCTAGCAGATGGAGGTTATATGGCTCCTTCACCGTGTCCGCACATTTCCCTGGCTGGGTACTTGCCTTTCTTACCTTTTATCCTATTTAAACCATCTCAGAGTGACCATCCATTCCCTTGCTTTCACGTAGGAAGCCAGTCTTCAAGGGAACAGATCACTCCAGGCATGAGTAATGGGATAGAGAGTGTTTCATCTCGGTGGGTTGCCAATTTGAATCTGGCACAAGCCAGCAGTGATTGAAATTCATCACAGTTGGCAGGGAAATATGTCCCCACCCACCCCAAGGCCCTGGTGGTTTCTGCCTGGTTTGGATGATAGGTATCTCTGCCGTAACACACCCTATTGTTGTATTAATTGACTGTCTGCCCCATATCGGGTCTTAAGAAAGGACCTGGAAAACACATAAATGATTTTCATCACCTATTACAGAGGCAGGTCTCAAAGATTCATCATAATACCTCCACAGTCAACCAGTATAGATTCATGGATAAGAGACAAGGGTTTTTTTTTTTCTGACCAAGACCATAACCACATGGGCCAGGCTTGGAAGACTCATTTCTCAGCTAGAATTGTCCATCTTGGTCTCACATTGTGAGAATTATTGGGACGGATTTTTTTTTTTTTTTTTTTTGGTAATGAATCAGTGCATGGTCCACATGCATGAAAAGCACAGCCAGGGAAATACTCAGAATGTGGCTGAATTAATTGAATGGCCATATTAATGAAAGACTGTGGAGCAGTTTGAGCCACACTGACTGTGGGATGGTTCTATTTTCTTTCCTTGCCTGCTCCCACATAGGCATTCAGAGATAACTGTGACCCCTGCCCTCTGGAAGTTCACAAACTGGTGCCCGTGTTAATGTGGGGATTGTTGTGGCTAGTTGAACCAGGGATGGGAGAGGACCACACTGGCCCCGGTGTTGAGAGCCAGACTCAAGGGGAGGATCCACACTGGGTCTCCACCATCACTTGGTCAGGAATGCGTTTGTTCTGACACACTGTTTCATTTCAAATGAGTCTTACTTATGATATGAAATACCAGAAAATCTGCTTTGAGCTGAAACAGCTCCTATGCTCACTTCAGTCTCATACATGCTCCCCATCATTCATTTCGGTGTCTTTTGCCCTTCATCTTGGTTTATGGGATCCATAGAATTACAGTGTGAACTCATCTCTCTTTCTTTTCTTCCCCCCCAAATTTTTGGGACCAAACCAAGCTATTATCTTTCAGATGATGTAGGAATCTCATTTTCAGGGCAATCGATGCCTGTGGTTATTATTTGTGGTGGGTGGGTGGTTGATTAGTGATGGTCTTTTAAAGTCTTGACTAATGAATTCTTTGAGGCCTCCATGTTCCCTTTGTCCTTCTACAAAGGAAAATGACGATTTATTTAACCCCCCCCCCTCCCTTCTCAGAGCTAAGTGCTGGCCGGCTTTTTCCTGGTATGTGATCTCTCAAGAAGATGTCACTGACTGGCATTCAGTTACCCTTTGAATTGTCCCTTTTCATCTCGGCTGTTCTTCCCCAGTCCAGCGGTAATTACCATCTGATGGACTGTTACTGGATACTGTTTCACTTGTGCATCTGCTGCCCTAGGAAATTGCATTATTCTTCCAGCACCTGCTAAATTTTCCCCAGCTTGATTGTACCCCAACCCCTTCTTTAAACTTGGGAAATTTGGCTGCCCATGGTTAGACTCCACTGTTGTAGTTGTGGTCAGATTGTGTGGTGTATTTTGAAATCAGCCCTTTGGCTTCTCCTCGATAGAGGTTGCTAAAAATACGTATGCTTGTTTTTCAACATCGTATATGCCCTGATCCTCTCAGTGTGACCATGGTGATAGGATCTTGAAATGAAATTAACGCACTTTAAATCACGCTTACGAGTCAAGGGTGATTTTTCAAGCCATTTCTTAGCCATTTGCACTACCTATAGGAAGTGTGTTTGAACCCTTTTCTCTGACATTCTTAGGATAGTTTATAGACATTCCTTCATGAGCTCTTTTTTTTCCTCCTTCAAACAGTACAAGTTCTGTGGTCATTTCATTCCAGTTCTCTGAACACTATCTAGTTTAGTATTATATGCAGTATACATGTATACAGCAGTATGACTCATGTGCCATCAGTGATTTAGTCTCATTATTCTCATAATTCCTTCCTTTTAAATTTACAGAAAAATCGCAACAGCAGCGATTTCTCCCAACAGCCTTACTAAAGGCTTGCCATGAATCATCCCATTTGACGCTCCCATCAGCACGTGTAAAGAGTCACAGCTACTCCCCTCCTCAGGGTACCTAAAGAAAACAGGCTTGCAGGGAAGGAGGGTAAATGACTTGTCCAAAGACTAATTCATTGGCAGAGCTTCAGATCTGGATGGTCTGCTGCCAGAACCCTGCCTTCAACCATCATGATATATATATTCTCTTATCTAAAAAGCAAAAGTGCTGCTATCACAAGTCATTGTAGGAAGACCAAAACTACAGAAAAAGAAGATGGCTTGACAGTAGACCTTTTGGTATCTCCCAGATCTCTGGCACCAGATCCTTAGTCAAAAGGTGACCCACAGATAACGGTCTTTCCCCCAGAGAGGTTTGGATTTTCCTCTTGGCTGAGTCCTTCATTCTTCATTCTGATTCTGGGCCAGCCTGACTCTGGCCGGGGCTCGCCTGGGAAGGAACAGATGCACAGGGCCAGGCTGGTGTGCCAGGGTCAATTTTTAAACACCCACTGATCAGGCTATTGGTACTTCTCTCTCTAGCTTATTGTTGCAAACCTTTTGAAATGATAGTGGCAGCTGCGGGGAAAGGAGGAAAAATTGGGATCCCATACATAGGTTACGTTGTGTTATAAATTTCTCGATATTCAGTTCTGTGCTACATCGGGCTTCACAGTGTTCTTAGAAAGTGCTAGAATAAATGCCCTGGGAAAGAGACTGAAGGTTTGCCCGGGAGGCCAGGGATGGATAGGATATACTCTAGTGGCATAATTGACAAGCCTGGACATCGTTTAGAAATTGACCTGTGATCGAATGCCAGAATGAGATCTTTAGGGTGTGATAAGCTAAGACACTGTGAAAAGTAAAGTTACTTCTTAACAATCGCAACATCATCAAAAATCAATCCTACGTCTTATCCTCATTTTCTAAGATAGATATCATAGGACAATCACTGTCTCTCTCTCCCTCTCTCTGTGCTTTCCTCCCTCCCTTTCTCTTGAACAGCTTTATTGAGACATAAGTTATATGCCCTACAATTCACCCATTAAATTATGAAATTTATTAGTTTTTAGTATATTACACAGTTGGGCAAACAATACCATCTAATTTTAGAACTTTTTTTGTCACGCCAGCAAAGAAAGCCCTTAGTAGCTACTCCCTTTCCCCAGCCCTAGGCAATTAATGATTTATTTTCTGTTTCCATGAATCTGCCTACTGTGCACATTTTGTAGAAGTAGAGTTATACGATGTGGCATTTTGGGACTGTCTGCATTCACTTAGCATGTTTATAAGTTTCATCCATTTTCTTGTGTACTTGATTCCTTTTCTTTAAGATTTTATTTATTTACTTGGGAGAGAGATTGAGAGAGCAAGGGAACACAGAGGGAGAGGGAGAAGTAGACCCCTGCTGAGCAGGAAGCCTGATGTGGAACTCAATCCCAGGACCCTGAGATCATGACCTGAGCTGAAGGCAGATGCTTAACCATGGAGCCACCCAGGCGCCCCTACTTGATTCCTTCTTATTGCTGAAGAATACTCTATTATATGTGTCCGCTACATTTTACATTTTATTTATCCATTCATCAGTCAATGGACATTTGAGTTGTTTACATCACGTTGCAACGAACATTCCTGCACAGGTTTTTATGTGGCTAGATGTTTTTGTTTCTCATGGGTGTGTATACCTAGGAGTAGGATTGCTCGTTCATATGGTAACTCTATGTTCAACATTTTGAGGATCTTCCAAACTGTTTACCCCAGTGACTGCACCATTTTGCACTCTCTCATTCTTGGGTGAGACCCAGCATTCCTGCTAATAAGTGGCCAAGTGCTGGTCCACTCAAGGCCATGGCCAGGCAGTGTACCTAACTCTTCTTTCAGTTCGGAAGCAGGGCTTCTCCACCACTCCTAGAGAGCATCATTCTTGGTTGACTGTACACCCACAATACTAGCTTCAGTCATTCTGAAAGCAGAATTTTTCCTAAAATCTGATCTCTCCTGATCTTGTCTTCCTTGCCTTACCCTCGCTGGCTCATCAGCCTTCTGTAGGCCTCCATGCACAGTTAGAAGAGCTCCAGCAGCAGGAGGGCGGGGGGGAGCCCATCCAAACCACAAGAGAGAAATGGAGAACTTTCTGGTTTTTAAACCACCAGCCTGTCCTTTGTTTGAGTCCACCTTTCCTAGTGTTACCCCTTTTAAAACAGCTTCGAACAGGAAAAAAAAAAAAGAGAGAGAGAGAGAGAGAGAATCCTGGGGCTTTCCTGGATGCTGATCGGGTTCTTGCCATAACCCTGTAGGAAGAAAAAAGAAAAAAATGCATTCTGTTCCCTGCAGAGCCAGAGTAATGAATACCACAGAGGTCCAAAAGCGCCTCGGGATACATCAGCTGCCTGCTCTTGCTCTGGAGGGCCCCAGCCAAGCCCGGCTCCTGGGTGGACCTGGGCTCCCTGGGGCAGGAACTGGCCTTCACGGCTAAGTGGCTTCTTCACAATCCGCCTTCAGGGAGGAAAAGGCAAGGCAGCACCAACAGGAGGCTTTGCTTTGTGTATTTTTAAATAGCTGGGGATATAAGATGACAAAGGGGACAATTAGCCCTGCAGATGCTGACTCTGACTCAGGAAGTTACTTCTTTTCCTCTTGATTAAAAAAAAAAAAAAATAGGCTGTTACAAAAGCAGTCCATATTGATAGTAGAAATTTTAGGAAAAATCAATAGAAAATCCCTACAACCTGCAAGCCTCTCTCACTAGGTTACCTTTGTTAATATTTTGGTGTTTTTACTTTTAGCTTATTTTCTGTGGGGAAAAAAAAATACATGGTGATCAAATACGGCATTTTGAAACACACTTTTACACTGAATATATCGTGAATGTCTTTGCATGTTACGAAGTATTCCAGAATATCCCTTTAGAGGTTGCACTTGCCTTGTGATGAACGACCGCCTAACCGTCCGTGAGTACTTCCTGTGCTGGGCTCTGTGTCAGACACCTGCACGGATCGACTCACAGAAGTCGGGGTGTCATTGTCCCCGATTTGCAGGGGAGCAGGGGAGCAAACAGGTGAGGAGAGGTTCAGTTATGTAGCAGAGCATTAAGCCCAGCAGGACTTGTGGGACTAATGACAAAGCCGCTTGATTTCTGCCTTCTGCCGCTCTGTAAATGTGCTCTCTGTGGCCGGGTTTGCCGCCCCCGGGGCCCCCCCTCCCCCGGTTCCCAGGCAGAAAGTAGGCAAGGCCTGTGACTTTTCTGGTCAGTTTTAGGTAACAAAAGTTGCATGGGTCACTGCTCCAAATCACAGAACCTCATCTTCATTCCACGAAATGTCCAGTTTCATTTCCTGTAATAATCAAAACTCCATTTTCCTCTGAAGATTAGAGTTCCTGCTTCCCCTGCTGAAGCCTGTACCTGGGGAAGGAGGGCAGAGAGGCCCTTTTCTCTCTAACTCACCAAGCTCCCACTTATTTAGCATCTCTTTAGCTTATTACAGTTCGGGGTATTTTTCTTTAAGCCTGTTAGTTTCTTGTTATTTAGCTATATTCCTGGTCCTTGTGAAACTGGGGGGCCAGGGCAGGGAGGAGGGGCGGCGTGGGGGTGGTGGATTCCTTCTGTGACTGCTGTTGTCATTGGATAGCTCCTGCTCTCTGGGCCGGACTCCTCTTCTCATGGCCGGTGCTTGGTTTCCTCAGAGATTCCTGTCACTGGGGACCTCCCACCCCCAACCCCTCGTGCAGGCAAGAACCCTCTAGCTCTGGGGCACCTGAGTGGTTCAGTGGGTAAAGCCTCTGCCTTCAGCTCAGGTCATGATCTCAGGGTCCTGGGATCAAGCCCTGCATCGGGCTTTCTGCTAGGTGGGGAGGGGAGCCTGCTTCCCCCTCTCTCTGCCTGCCTCTCTGCCTACTTGTGATCTCTGTCTGTCAAATAAATAAATAAAATCTTAAAAACAAAACAAAATAAAAACCCTCTAGCTCTGCAGCCTGAGTCTTAATCTCCCCTCAAGGTGGCCCCCTAGGAAAAACCTCTGATAAAAGTCCACACCTGTCAACAGATGGCCGCTGCAGGCCACCTTCACTTCGTTGCCCAGCAGCAGCCACCCACCTGACGTGCCCTTCAGATCTCTCGGGCAGAAATCACGTAGCAGTCCACTTGGTCAACTAACTGTGGGAGCTCATGTGAGGGTGGCTGAGGGGCCCCATGCCCTTTTCTTGAGACTCACAGTGAAAAACAAGGCCATCCCCATGTCTCCTCTTTGGGGTGGGGTGGCCTCTGACCCAAAGCAGATCATTGTAGCTCACTGAGGAAATCTCCAGAAGAATCTTCTCTTATATCTATTTTTCTTACCCTTTTATATTCTCATTGTGAGTGACAGCTTTAAAAGTCATTTAACCAGCACTTGTCCACCTGCTTTGACATTCTTCACAAGAAGAGTTTCTTTGGAATGTAGCACCCATTGTCTTCAGCCTCTGATGTCCTGTGTGACATAACTTACCCGAGGCTAGACAGCTGCCAGGCGCAGGCTTTGGGATGGCAGCATCCTGTGCCAGATCTCAAGATTCACCACTGGTGTTGCTAGCCAATTCCCTAATGTTGGTCATTTCAGTCTTTATCCAAATTATATCTTTATGAACAATGCTGCCATGTCCATTCTTGTTATTTTTGAGGATATTTCATCATTATGTCCTTTCAGCAAATTCCTGGAAACTGTTTTGCTAGGTCAAAGGTAAAGCTACTCTTTCTGGAATCAAAAAACATGAAGTTTTAGAATTTAGGAAAATAAAAATTATGATTCCCTCCTTTGAAAAGATCATTTCTCTTTGCAGTGGGTTTGCTTTGTCTAAGTAAACCACCAGCATGCAGGAAGCCCTTTTTTATTGTCAGATATAAATGTTTGGAGTCAGATAATGAGGTCTATTTTCCCATTTTTCTTGGGCTCCACTGAATCTCTCCATGGAGTCTCCACTCCACCTGAAGGGAGAAGTAATCTCCATCAGTTCCAAGTAAATTTTACCATTTAATGTTTAAATGGAGTTCATTCAGGAATTTTCCCTCTTCCCCCCCACCCCAGTGGGGAAGACATTACAGTTCTTGAGAGCCCATGAAGCATCTTGGCATCACGGAGGCATGGAGGGGTTGGGGAGCCATGGTCTGGTGCTCAGAACTTCAGCTTGTCCTAACACATCCCTTATTTTGTCATCCAGGTCCCCAGCTGGCCCTTAACTATTTACAGTGGGGACATTCTCTTCGTGGCCTTGAGAACTGTTCGAGTCAGGCAGGCTGTTGACTGGAGTGTGCTCTTCCTGTCTGTCTTTCTCAGTATATATCCTTCTCCCCCACACCCCGCTGTCTCTTTCTTTCACCCCCTATGCTTCCCTCTCTGGCTCTCTCCCTCTGGCCCCCCTCTGGGCTTTGGGAAGCTCATGACCTGCCTCATCTTCTTTCTTGCCCTGACACCACCCTCAACCATCTCCACCCTTCTCGGAACAGGTGGCAAGGGCATCCCTGTGAGGCACAGATTGCTCTGCTCCCATATTCCCATGTTCTCCAGAACCACTTTGAGGATCCTGTCCCTGTCTTCCACTTTCATGGCTTTAACCAGAGGGAAGGAGAGGCCTGTTCTATACTTGTCTCTCTTTCCCTCCCTCTTCCGGTATAGGGAAGACAGACTTTGTTGTCACCATGTGTTCTTTTGAAATCTATCGTTTAAGAAGTGAGGCATCAACTCTGACTTCTGATACTCAAAAGTCAGGCTTTTCTGAGACTCAAAAAATCTTCTCTCAATCTGCCATGAGTTTTGAAAAGAAGTGACCTACTCACTCTTCTGCAGCTGTCTGTCCAATGGCTGGTGTCCCCTGACTGCTTCCTGAAGATGTCAGGAGATGTCATGAGTCAACAGGACCGGAATGAAATACATCTGTTAATATGAAGTAGTACTCCTCCATGATGATAACAATAATATACACACAGATTGCAGACCAAGAAGGCCCCTGTGGGGCTGGCTCACTGCCTCTGGCCAATGGAGGAATTAGAAAAACATAGCTCCATTCATTATGAAGTGATTTTATGTCCATGGATGCACATATTATAAATCTAACTTTTAGATCTTTTTATGAAAGCTTTTAGATGTTGTATCTTGTTAATAAATTCTAGTTTAAAAATGAAAAAAATAGAAGAGAGACAGAGAGAGGTAAACCAAGACCCAGACTCTTAACTATAGAGAACAAACTGATGGTTACCAGAAGAGAAGAGGGTCGGGGAAGGGGAGAAATAGGGGATAGGAATTAAAGAATATGCTTGTCCAGATGACAATAAGTAAGGTGATTTTAAAAATAAATAAATTCTTGTTTTAAAAAGTAAGATACACTTTCTTAGAAGATGCAAAAGACTAGGGAAACAGACAAGCCAGCCGGGAACCTAGAGAGGTCATACATTCCCATGGAGCTCAGGCAGATTTGAAGTTTTCTACAATTTAGTAATTTTCATAAAGGCTTCTGAGTTCAATTGTCCTCATTTACACACTCACCAGCTCTGAAGGGAAAGTGACATTTGCCCCAACTGGAGGCAAAGGAGCAAGCCAAAGTGCTGGCTACCTTCCTGCCCGCTCTGGCCTGCTCCCTGCTGCCTCAGCCCCGGGGGACCCCTCCACCTCCGCCCCGCCGCACGTTGCCCCCATCCCAGAGGCAGCTCCAAGTCCTCTGCCTTCCATCCTCACACTGCCGCCGTTCTCTGGGGTCGAAGCTCTTTAAGGAAAAATAAAAACCATTATCCAGTCTGTTGCCTCCAGACCATTAAGCTGAGTCAAGATTACTGACGTCATGATCTCCATGGTAACCAACTTAATAAGCAAGAAAGAAAACAAAAAGGGCAGCTTAAAAACAGGAGAAAAAAAAAAAGAGAGAGAGAGAGATAGAATAAATAGGTATGGAAGGAGCGTGGGAGCCGTAAAGGTTTTTTATTGCTACTTGTTAGAGATCTCAAACACGAGTCGACAACAGCACGGGCCGTTCCGGCTGGAACCCCTGGTAATAAACATGAATTACATCCTATACCCTTGCTCCTACTTCTCGCGCTCTTCAGTCGTGTCCTGGGTTTTGTTTGTTCTGTTTTTGTAATATAATTCAGTGCGTTGAAATGATCACCATGGTAGTCGTTATAATCAAGGTTTTTATGGCAGTTTATGTGTTTAACTGAAAGGAGCCACGCTGCTAGGGAGCCAGTCTGGGACAGTGCTCTCCCGTCACCCTGGTGAAGCTCCTCTGGCCGAAACTGTCCCCGTTGTCACCTCCATGCACTGACCCTCAGTTACGGTGCTGCAGTGAAACCGGAGGTGGTGGTTGATTTTAAGAATTGGACCACACGCTTTCTTTTCTTGTGCCGTTTCTTCCCTTCCCTTCCCTTCTCCTTCCTTCCTCCCTCTCTCCCTTCCTTTCTCTTTCTCTTTCTCTCTGCTCCACACCCAGCATGGAGCCCAGCAGGGGACGTGAACTCACAACCCTGAGATCAAGACCTGAGCTGAAATCAAGAGTCAGACGCTTAACCAACTGAGCCACCCAGGCACCCCTAGGCATTTTCTATCACAAGTTTTAATTTGTGAGCTGGTCATAAATGATGTCTGATAGTGTCCCATGGAAGTATATATAATCGGCCACTATTTTAATTAGTTTACTAGACAGCCTCCCTCTGTACACACCTGGGTCTGGAATCACACAGTGTCAGTAGGACCCCAACTAGTGGTCCCCTGGGCCAGGTGACTTCTAACAGCTCACCCCTCCCTTTGTGTCATCAATAGGGGGATAGACACGCAGACAGATACACACCTGTGTGATCTGATTCACTCCAAAGGCAGGGGTAAATGCCAGACTCTGAAGGCGTTTGGGTGGCTAGATTCAACTCTATGCCCAGTGCCCTGTCCATGACCTTGGTTCATCACCCCTTCTATCTTGTCAGGTGTAGGCACCTGACTCTATTCTTCATGAGGATTTTCCTACCATCTCCCCTCTCTCTAGTGTTTTGCTGTGCGGGGGCTGTTTGTTCTGGAGGATGCTGCTTAGGGCCCAGGAACCCTTGGATCCTCTCAAGGCAGCCAGGCTGAGATCCAGGTTCCCTTGGGCATGAAGTGAGACAGGACATGAGTGGCTTGCCTTCTGGTGACCTGCCCCACTGGAGGACAGCCCACCAAGCCCAAATTCCAAAAGAATCTCCAGGCCCTAAGTATCCAAATGCATCTGTTTATTTTGTTCTGGTTAATTAGGGATTTATTTCAACTATATAAAAATAGACATGCATATAAGAAAAGCAGGAAAGAAACACATACAAAGAAAAAAATAGTTGTGCTGGTGTTAGAGGGAAACTTTTTGTAAAGACTATATTTATTTGCCAGAGAGAGAGAGAGCATGAGACAGCATGAGAGTACACGCAGGGGAGCGGCAGGCAGAGAGAGAAGCAGGCTCTCCTCTGAGCAGGGAGCACGATTCGGGACTCGATCCCAGGACCCTGGGACCATGCATGACCTGAGATGAAGGCAGATGCTTAACTGACAGCCACCCAGGTGCCCCAGTGTTAGAGGGAATTAAAAAAACGAAACAACAACAAAAAGAAAACAGCTCTGAATATCATCTTTTGCAAAATAAAACATAGAAAAACATTAAATAATTCAATGAAATTGTTCAATTGTTTTCCTTATATTTCTCTGCAAATAAAAACAAGAAAGCCTGGAGGAGATGGAAGATGAGAGGTGGGGGAGTGGGGTCAGGAAAACCGCTCTGGTAAAGATCATTTAAGCAAAGACCTGACCTGAGGGGTAGAGGGGTGGTGTGGGGGCCAGTAGGAAGGAGCTGATTTCCCTTCTTCATACCTGTCTGAAACCTAGGCAGTCCCAGGGCATGCCCCTTCCCTGCACGTGAGGACCTCCACCACCTGGGCACACTCCCACGGGGACACACCCAATGACAGCACTGAAGCTTTGCCTTTGATTTCAGTTATTTTTTTTTAAGATTATATATTTATTTGTTTGTTTGTTTGTCAGAAAGAGAGAAAGGGAGAGAGCACATGCAGGCAGAGTGGCAGGCAGAAGCTAAGGGAGAAGCAGGCTCCCTGCTGAGCAAGGAGCCTGATGTGGGACTCAAATCCCAGGATGGTGGGACCATGACCTGAGCTGAAGGCAGCCGCTTAACCGACTGAGCCACCCAGGCATCCCGATTTCAGTTGTTTATCTTTTTAAGATGTTATTTATTTGACACAGAGAGAGAGATCACAAGTAGGCAGAGAGGCAGGCAGAGAGAGGGGGGGAAGCAGTCTCCCTGCCAAGCAGAGCGGGACATGTGGCTTGCTTGATCCCAGGACCCTGAGATCATGACCTAAGCCCAAGCCCGAGGCTCAACAGAAGGAGTCACCCAGGTGCCCTTCACAGTTATTTTAAGTGAATTGCATGCCACAAGCCCAACAGATACAGTTAAACATTTCAGATTTTGTACTTAAACCTTCCTTTTCTTGTTAACCTCCCATAGCTTACTCAAAGCACTACCAGAGCCCTGTGGAGTTGTAACGCCCCTTGAAGCAGTGACTTCTGTTTCTTAATAAAGGATAAAAAACAAAACAACAACAACAAAAAAAACCCAACTCCGATAAGAGTTCAGAATTTCAGGTATCCAAATGATTGGAAAAGATTAAATATTTTCCCTAGATGGCAGTTGGCCTCCTAGGAATTCCTGGGGAGGGCATTGTATCTGTTTAAGAAAAAATGACAAAGTAACTGCTATTTTGAAGGCTTTCCTTGACAGATGTGTAGAGTATAGAAATCTATGTATTATTAAATAATTCTTTATAATATGCTCAAGAATAAGCAATTTGTAAGCCTGTTTACGTTCTCGCCATCTGGGTGCATTCTGTCACCCATCTGTTTCATGTAATTATGTAATTATCAATATAAGGAAAGAATAGGTGATATAATTAACAAGAAAAACCGATCCACACTGAAGAGTAAAAATGACATGCATCTGTTGAATTGCTTTTTGTTTCTCTTCCTTCATTGTTAACTGTTTTTTCATTTCACAGTTGCATTCAGGCTGTCGGCTTGTATCACACCCCCAGGAGAGCTGTTTTTGCCATGGCATACTCTCGCATGCTCTCTCTCTGTCTGTCTGTCTCTCTCACATACACACACACATGAACACACACAAAGTGATTAATAAAGTATCGGGGAGCTGACATAACTTTGAAAGAAATGAGCAAGGTCTTCTAGGTATTATTCATTGATTCTCTACCACTGGCAGAGCCCTGATAGTCATTTCCAGAACACATAATATGACAGCTAGAACTCTAGGAAATATTTAAATTAATTAGTGACAGATGGAAGGACCAGGCCGGGGTGTGTGGCCCTCACACAGGATATTGGAAAGAGAAGCCGCTTTAGAAGAATTCCCCTGCTTGGTACTTTTAATGTCAAGGCTCAAGCAATACGTGGTATTTCATGATAGTACAGCAATCCCAGTGGATTGGCTTACCTTCTGCCCAATCCCACTAGTTAGTCATGCAAGTCGTTCTATCATGTAATGGATGGAAACGATGATGGCTCCCGGGTATTTATGGACAGCGATGCAGACCACGTGGCCACCCACTCCTCTGTCTGCTCGGGCTGGGCTCAGATGCTCTCTCTCCGTGACTTGGGACCAGCAGAAGGGGCACATGTGTGTATTCGTGGGGGGCATTGCAGGGATCTCTCCACTCCTGCTCTCCAGAGGATGGATGTTCCCTATAGGAATTCTCCCCAACAATTAAGGAAGCCCTCACCTTGACCAGACCTTAGATTTCAGTTCTAAGGCACACAAAGAGGGGCAACCCCCGACCCATTTAGACGGTAGTCCTTACTGGAAATGGAGGCATTGAAATCTCCACATTTCCTTCCATTGATTCAAGATCAGGAGCAGGCCTCCTGATGTGCTGTGCAGACCATCCTGCCCCTCCTTCCAGGGAGAACCCTCCCAGGGCTCTCTCCCCTGCTCCCTGTTCCCGGTGTGTGCATGGGAAGGGAAGGGAAATCCCAGAGCTGGGGGCCCATAAAAATTGCAGAATAACTCTCACCAAGGAGCTAAGCCTCACTCACAAGCTGAGCTAGAAATCTCTTATTCAGTCATTTCTTGACTTCTGCCTAAAGCTATGTTTGTTTGTTTTTTATTAAAGATTTTATCTATTTATTTGACAGACAGAGATCACAAGTAGGCAGAGAGGCAGGTGGCGGGGCAGGGGGGCGGGGGGAGCAGGCTCCCTGCTGAGCAGAGAGCCCGATACGGGGCTCGATCCCAGGAACCTGAGATCATGACTTGAGCCGAAGGCAGAGGCTTAACCCACTGAGCCACCCAGGCACCCCTAAAGCTATGTTTTTAAAAACAGTGCCGTGCACCAAACATAAAGCTGGCTGTGTTTCCTCTTACTAGGTGAGCGTTTCCCATATTAAGATGGCGGTGGTGTAATGACCTCCTCTTCTCGTTGCATCCCGTGATGGAGCCTCTTGGGCACAATGGCTCCGGCCAGGCCTGGCTTGCTGGTTGACCTCCCATCCCGGGAGGCTTGTGTAGGGGCAGTCACTGACTTCCCACCTCCACTTTTCCGTGATCAGGAAGAAAATAAATCACTAGTTCCCACCTAGATTCCTCTCTGTTGCTTTGAAGAGTTTTCTTTGATAAATTCTCCATAAAGCAAATAACCATCCTCCAGTCTATTTGTATTTTGAATTATTACTTCTGTGGATTTCTTTTTAAGCCATGGATTCCCAATGAACAAATATATAAGAGAAAATCATTAGGCCCCCTGTAGGGAGAGTATTTTAAAGGAGTAAGTAATAGGGACAAATGTGGCTAGATTTCTCAGGGGATTTGGTGGGTTTTGACTTAATACTTACTTATTTCCTTAATTCAAAGTTAAAATAATTTAATTGCAGCCATGCTGACTAATCCATCAAGGATTTTAAAAGGGAGAATGCCATCTGATTCCTAAATAACCTTTCTTGTGTCATTTCTAATTTTGAAAAGGTTTTAACAATGATTTCTTTCAAGAAAGATTTCAGCTTATATCTTTGAGTCTTTTTTTTTTTTTTTTAAGAAAAGGGTATGGGGTGGTGGTTCCTCATGAGAAAATTGTCATAGAAGAGATATTTACATATATATCATATTCAGCTAAAAAATTCAAAATGAAAAAAATCCTTGTATTTTATAAAAACCCTATTAAAAATCATTAAAGGTCAGACTAAGTGGTTTTCACTTAACCCTCCAAAGTGGCATTAATTTTTCAAGTGGTAACTGTTGCTGAAGATGCTATTGTGCCCATGTGATAAATGTTTAATGATTTGGTAGTACATGCATGGCTTAAAATCCATTATTTATTGCACCTTCGCTTCCCTGGCAAAGGTGATGATTTTATAGCCCCAGCAGTCATGCAAACACATTTATACCAAACCGATGACTGATAATAAATTTCCTTACTGTAAATGTCAGTGGGTTTCATGTGTTGCTGCCATTACATCTTGTTTGGAAGCCGAACGCGACACAGTTATGGGAGGCGCCAGATGGTGTCATTAACACCAACGCTGGGACTGTTTACCGCTGACGTGCATGTGAGAAATTAAAAGGGCGGGCCTGTCTTTGCACCGAAGCATGATGTCAGCGGTGCACAGGTGTAAAGACAGGGCAATATGCTTGCCTATTCCCTTCCATCCCACCAAGAGGGATTTCTCTCTGAAAATAGTTTTATGTTTGAATATAGAACAAGGTGAAGCAAAGGGGAACCTTCTCCTGAGGACTCCTGCTTGATTTTGTGTGTGGGGGGGGTCTCAAGTACCCTGAATTCACACCTGCCATCCCATAGGTGGTTCCCACATCAGTGGCAAGCCAGCTTCTCTTCCAGGCATGGCAAGGCCTTTTGTACTAATTAATTATAGCAGGATTGTTGTTGTTGTTGTTGGTGGTGGTGGTGGTGGTGGTGGTGGGTGTGTGTGTGTGTGTGTGTTGTAATTTCAGATATTTAAATGCTTATTTTGGAAAAGTTCTGTTGAGAGCATGGAATTCGCATTTCTAAAAAGTGTTCAGAATCATTAGGAATTGATTCAAAGAATGAGGAGAAGAAGGAAAGTGAAAATTTTCTGAACTAATTTCTTCCATGCAATGGGCTCATCTGTTCGTAAGAATTAGCAGTGGGATCAAGACCTTGACTTTCCCTGCTCCAATGTGAAGCATCTGAATGACTGAAATTAGCCTCCCGTGTTTGATTAAAATGTATCTCTGTGTTAACTGGGCAGTGGCCACTCCCATTTATTGTTTGTCAGTTTCTTCCTGTGGCGGTTTCTGCTTAGCTCCCTTCTTTTCAATTTCAAAAGAAACCGGTTTGTTGTCTTCCTTCCTCTTGAACCCATTGATTCTGACCAAATTCCTTTGAACTTTGTTTTTAGCCTTAGCATTCTCCATAGGAATTTGCAGAAAGCCTTCTTCTCTCCAAACAATCATTGTGCATTGCTCTCACAAAAAAGCCCAGGGAAACTTTTGGTGTGCAGAGTTTTTAAGTCATGTGAAAAAGAATACAAACCATTGTTTGCACTGAGTTGAAAGAGATAGACTTAATTCCTTCAAACAGAGGTACAGTTGGAAGTCAACAGGAATAATGAGTCTAATTGAAAGACTGAAAGTGCGCTTACAGGCACACCTTCCAAATGAAAAAGAGAGTCAGGCATTTTAGCTTGCTCCCAGGACAAGCAAGCAAGTTGAAAATCACGGGGGGGGGGGGGGGGGGGGGTGCAAATAAATAGTAAGGAGACAGTGCGACTGAAAAACTGTATCTGGGAATAGCACTCAGTTGGACAGAGGTGCTCAGGAAAATTACTTCTTTTCCTCCATGGTTGTCATTTTCCTAACAAATGAACCAGAGGTCTAAACCGGCAGTAGTCACGTATGTGACCTGAGCAAACGGCCTCTCCCCTAGGAGAATGGAAAAGTTCTCATCTTATTCTGTGCCCAGAGGTGGGAGATGGCAGCACCAAAACAGCTGGTTGTGGGTTTTCTCTCCCAGCCTTCTCTCTTGACCTCTGCTCCTCCTCTCCCTCCCCGTCTGTGTCCCACTCACCTCCTGGATTGCCCAGGCAGAACCATTCTGCCTTCTCTGGACAGCCTCTGAAAATACATTTATAGAGACTAATCTGTATTTCAGTGGGAGGTGTCACCCTTCCAGACCCTTTTCCTGGCTTTTCCCTCTCACCCAGAAAGTTCTCTCCCTTGTCCATCTGAACATTTATTGTTCCTTCTAAATCCAGCTCTGTTGGCACTTTCTCCAGAAAGACTTCCTTGCCATCCCAGACCACCCAAACATCAGCTGTTTCCAGAATTGCCTAGCTCTGCAAAGCCTTTGCTACCAACCCACAGTATCATGAACTAAAGGAATGTGTGTTCTTTTGATCCACTAAATTTTGGATTGGTTTGTTACATAGCAATGGGTTCCTGACACACTCCCCTTATCACTACATAAAATGTACTGTGTTTTACTTGTTTATAGGTCTGTCACCTGACTTATGCTAATTAAAGATGGGAACCATGCTTCATTCTTAGCTCAGCACATAGACCATAGACCAATGTTTGGCACATGGTAGACGCTCAAGATGTATTTGTTGAGTTGACATTGTTGCATTAAGCTCTATGTTAAAGTTTTGATGGCAGAATTTCTGGCATCAGAGTACTGAATGGGTTTATCCTGATGCCCCAAGGCGAGAATCATCTCACATATCCAACTGCCTTCTCCAACAAGTTAGACTGGCTTTGTTGCTAGAATATTGATTTCATTCAAACACTTTTTCCAGGTACTTCTCTGACTGGGGACAAGACACTGTGACATTGTAGCTCTCTGCTGTGTATTTGTCAGTTGTTTCTATAAAAATAAGGGCAGATTCCAGTCTACTTCTAGGATATTAAATGCAAAATACTGGCAAGCATTTCAACTGTTTGGGCATCCCTGATAAACCACATGTCCCACCCTTTATGATGTGGGATGGAAAGAGAAGGATGACCTGAAAGCCTGTTTCTTTAAGCACCTATTTCTTTAAGGTGTATTCAGACAGATGATACACCACGCATTCTCCACAAACCTTACTCTTACTTTTTTAGACAAGGAAAATAGCCAATGATATAGCTGCTGCTGCTTCTTTCTTCTTTGAAATTAACAAAAATCTCAAAGTAAACTTCTCACAGATTATTTCATATATTTCTCGGACTCCTTACATAATTATTAAGACATTCAGAGTCAAATTGTATATTATAAACATACACATACATGCATTTTTCATTTCATGCCTGAAGAACCATTTTTATCTTCAAATACCTGTAGGAGAATGCCATCTTTTCAGAAGGGCATCGTTTAACAGGAAGAGTGTCTTCCATAACTTTTGAATTTGAGTGTTTGCAAAACCTTTGAGACCATAACTTCATTTGCTCACACACAGGTCTTTCATGGGGATATAGAAATTGAGAATGATTAAGCAGCAAGGAAGTTTTTCAGGAGCTACATGTGTAATGTATTAGTAATTTGTGCTTTGAGAAAAATACAAAGTCAGGTCGTTGATCCCACACACCATTTCCCTGCCATAGATTTGCTTTTCCCTGTGAGTTCTCACTAGAGAAGTCATTTCTTCCGTTTGTGCATGACACTGTACTGAAGATGATACATAGAGTGCTGAGTGGCTAGAAACATGCCAGGCAAGATTCAATTAGTGTGATGCAGAGACTCCAAGGACATTTCTAAATGCTTGCCTCGTGGTAGGAAGGGAGGGACGTGGAGCCATTCAAGATTATCTTGGTACACGTGCCAGCATGTCCGACATTGGGGATCAGTGAATCTATGTCTCTGAAAAGCCAACAGGGGATCTCCCTTGCCAATGCTCATATATGCATCAAAGCAATCATACTTCTAGTGATTTTATGAGAGGCTTGTTCAGGGTGGTTTCTTAATTAAAAACAAGTGAGTTAATCACTGTATCAAATCTAAGGCACCATCATTTATAAGGTGTACCTTTATTTTATGTACCAGGAAGAAAAAAAAGTGGCAAATTAAGCCATGAAACAATGTTTTAATGGGAGTCCCGGATAGAATATGAATCAGTCATGTAAGTCTTATTGCTTTGAAATTTCTTTCACCTATTCCAAAAGGAGAAGCAATTTACATTCCCTTCGATAGCACTGTTTCTGATGTGATGCGAATAAAACTTTTGCATGTGTCTTAGCAACAAAATGTAACACAGATACCTACTTGTGGGCATCTGTCATCTTTTATTTGCTCCCATAAAGCACTTGATTGTTGCATTGCAAGAAAATACGGAATTAAGGCTATTCCTCCAATGACTAATATTTGCTTCACTAATATCAAATTTGCACCCTGCTGTTCAGTTTCTGAGCCTTTATGGGAACACAACAAGTGTTCATTTTAATGCCAAATCATGCTGTAATCTTTCTGAAAACACTGTCAGTAGCAGTTAAACTCCACACGTGTTGTACACATAATATAGAGAACTCTCCAGAAGTGATGTCAATGACTAGCCATGACCAAGCCACCCACACTCAGGAAAGGAATTGTGTCACTGCTGCTGCCCAGCTGACTGCAATGGTTAAAATGATATTGACTGTGAGGTTGATTTCAGGGATGCCAATGTGTAAGAAAAATGCGCATCCTAGAATTGATGAAATCCAGTGACATCACTCAACTCAACGTCCCAACCCCTTTTTTTTCCCTATATGAGTGTATAAGAATGGTCACAAGTTAGGGTCAGAGGGTGGCCACAATTTTAACTTTTTATCATGTTTGCAAAATAGTGATAATATCCAGGTGAGGAATAAGAGTATATGAAGGATCATCAGTACAGAAGGAGTAGATAAAAGAAATATAAGAAAAATGCAAGTTGAGTAAATTTACTCAATGAATTATAGTGGCTTCGGGAACTATGGCAAAGACCACTAGTTGCCCCCAATAGCCATTCCTCCCTTTAGTCTTACTAATGGAAACTCAATTTTATTCAAGGCAGTGATGCACCCAATTAGGATTATTTCCCACTCTCCCTTACATTTGACTAGACTGTGTGACTCAGCGTTGGCCACCAAGATGGAGGTAGAAATAGTTGGAGTGGGAATTCTGGGAAGGCTGTGTAAAGGGAGGAAGGCTCCTTTTTTTCTTCTTTCTGCTACCTGGAATGAGGGTATAATGTCTGATCTCCAGCAGCCATCCTGGGCCATCCATGAGGATGGAAGCCTTGCACTGGGATGGGGAATTAGGCAGGGAGAAGTCTGGGTCTTTGATAAGTTTATGGCACTTGCTTCAATAACTCTGGACTATACTTATTTCCAGATTTCCTTTGCATAAAAGAGAAATTATCTTCCATCCTGTTTAAGCCACTGTTTTCTGTTTCAGCTGGGTTTTCTGTCGTATGCAGTCAAGCCCAACCCTAACTGATATAGGAATCTTCTTTCTTCTGCTAGGATTCAATCTCTGTGGGAGTATGCCACAAGAAATCTATTAAACTTCCACTATTTGCCCAGGATAATGGGGAAAATGTAAAGGAATTAAAGGCATATGGTTCTTGAAATAACAATTCTTCGTGGGTATATGTTACTAATAAATCCGCCAAGGCAATACAGTAGCGCTTCGTTCACCTCCCAACTATTTTGTGAGGACCTAGAGTGTACCTGGAGCAGATCCTGCACCACAGCCCACCCTGCCCACATGGCACAATTTGGGTATGCTCTTCTCGTGTGATGAATGCAAGCCAGAAAGTGTCCTTGGTTCATCATTGCCTTCAGCAGATACCATAGGCTGAACAGCTCACTTTTTTTCTGGAGTGCTGGGGCTACGAAAAGTATTGGGAAAGTTAAGAGAATCCTTCATAAAGCAAGGCTCAAAATCACAGCCTCTTCTTCACAACCTCTTCCTGCTTTCCCAGGACAGTGGCCTTGGTGTTCCTATCAGACTCTTGAACACTTGTAATGATTTTAACAGAAAGGCTGGCTTTTCAAAATTTTTATTTTTTATCTGTGAAAGTGATTTCTAACTTATTAGTTCTCTTTTACATGTCTGTACCTCGCTACCCCTTCTTTATTTGGTAAGGATTGTCATACCGTGCTCCAAAGAGCTCAACTTGTGAACTTGGGACTTCGAAACTAACACGGATATCAATCTGTCATTTGTTTTGATCCAATTGGGAAACAGAAGGCCTCTCAAAAAGCAAAGAGAATGGAGAAGCATAAGGGAAAAATTACATTTATAAAGCAAAAGTGGGCTTATTAAGAATTTCAGAAATTCTATTCCTAATGGCTTTGAATCTCTCCATGTTCCATTTTCTTGCATGGACAGAGCTCCCTTTGAAGTCTTTGGAAGCTTTCTGTAAGAAAAAATATATACACATGGGTGTGGAGCTGAAAATTGAGCTCATTGTTTTGCCCTTTTAAAATGTGTTTTTCGAAGATTTGCCTTTCATATTGCAGACAGGAGAGAGGATGTGCAATTTTACCTTGTGTAACATCTTTGCCTGAAAAGCTCAAAGTATTTGTAGACGTTGTTTAATGAATAGTTCCCATGTTTGCCTGCTGAGGAAGGCAGAGGTTTGTGTAATTTACTTCCATTTTACACCTGAGGAAACTGATATTTAAGGAAAAGAGGCTCAGAATTTCAACCAGTGGCAGAATTAAGAAAAGAAGCCCAAACATTACCACTGGGCTAATGGTGCCCAGTCTAATGATCCTGGAGGTTGAAGGTAACCCCCAAATGAAATGGTACCATTAGAAAAAAAAATCACCATAGATATTGTCATGTTCCATTTTAGTATGAACCTTGCATTTATAATGTAGGATCATTTATATTTATTTTGATTGCTTCCTAGTTTATTGGCCTATTTGTAATCTTAGTAACTTCTGATTTTGGATCTATTACTGAAATTGAGTTTCAATAATGTTTTTGTACTCATTCTAGCTCATTCTAAGTGCATAAGAGAAACCAAATCAGATGTGGAAACACTGAACTAAGGTCTGCGTATATCAGGGAAAATTACATTTTGACCAATTTCATGTAAACACAAAACAGTTAATAAACATGCATAAAACACAAAACTGTACATTTAATGTCTCTTGGTAACTATATGTGAATCAGGGCATCAATTCAACTGACTGTGTACATCAATATCATTTCTACTAAAAAGATCCGATTTAATAAGAAGTTGTTCTAATTATAGCTAAGTCATTTGTTTGCTCATTTAAGCAACTGGCTCATTTAAGAACCAGCTGAAATAATTTGGAACAGTGGAAGTTATGTCAACCCTCTTTAATAAGGGCCCATGAAAAAGTTAATGTATCAATTCTTTTTGCCATTTATTAAACCTCCAAAAAATGTATAGCAGGAATAACTCAGATAAAATAAGCAAAACAAAACCCAAACGAAACAAATGCCTCAAAAAGCAAAGATGTAGTTCCTGACCTCAGGAAGCAAACAGTCTAAGTGAAGGGCAGTGAACAAACCAACTAAATTGACAAAGGCAACTAAAACCTCCTCTAGTGGCTCATTCACTTTTAAGTCTTCTGTTGCAGAAGCTCACAGGAAATTACAGATGAATAGGTGAGGACTGTATCTTGTGCCCATTTCTGTTCTGTTCTGTTTTCTCAACTCAACTCAGTATCCCCCTTAACCTGACCTTTGTTGTAATTTCCCTCCCCCACCTCAAGCTCTAGAGTTTTCTAGAATTTTCTAACAGGGATATCCCATTATATCATTCTTTCTTCTCCTGTCTGGGGTTGAATGGCAGGTGTGCAGTTTAAACTCATTAGAAGACTCATTGTCAATTTCAAGGAACACTTCCTTTAGCCTTAGAAGGTCTACTTACATACCATATGTGTTTTATTCCTTCTCGCTGGGACATGTTGATCTCTACATTTAAAATTATCCCTTTGAAGGTGCCTCGTTAGCGCAGTAGGTAGCGCGTCAGTCTCATAAAATTATCCCTTTGTCTGAGGCATCCAGGTAGCTCAGTTAAATGTCCGCCTCTTGATTTCGGCTCAGGTCATGATCTCAGGGTCATAAGATCAAGCCCCGTGTCAGGCTCCATGTTCAGTCTCCTGCTTGAGGATTCTCCCTCTCTTTCTTTCTCTGCCCCTCCCCCTGCTCACTCACTCTCGTGCTCTCTCTCAAATAAATAAATTCATCTGAAAAAAAAAAAGGATCCTTTTATCTAAAAATGCTAACTTAGTGTCATTAGAAAAATAAGAATTATAAATGTCTTCCCAAGACATGGAGGTAAGAATCTATTCCCCCCCCCAATATTGTCGCTGGTTTGGTATGTAATTAAATGGCTTACAGAATTTCATCTCTTTTATCTTTGAAATAACTTACTACCACAAGGCACATTTAATTTCTGTTTATAAAATATGAGTCAGCAAAGAAAGCTTTCTTTTTATTTCACTATTAAGGAAATAAAAAACAAAAATAAAAAACTAGGCTTCCAATGTGTGGCACATATTTGGTAGATATTCAGACGAAGAAAAGGAAGAGATCACTTGATTTTAAAAATCTTACATACCTGGTGTTCCCCTCCCCCACCCCCGCAACCCCGAAGAAAACCTGTAGTTGGAGGAACAGAAAGGAAGGAAATATTCTGCTTTCCTTCAAAAATGACTTGTACTCCTGCTTATGGGCAAAATAATCCCTTTATAAAGCAGCTGAAGGAGTCTTCATTTGCAGTTGTCACTGAAAGACATTTTCAGGCTGGGAAGAATTTTTTTCAAGGTATTTAAAAACCATCTCTCCCAACAAAAGAAAAATGTGGTTTTTTCAGGTCAGCTCATCATACCTGATGATGAATATGTTTTTAATTAAAGCCTGCACACATGGGTTTACTGAAAATCATTGTGATGCCTGATCACTCTCCCGAGAGACACCCAACCATCCTTGGTACTGATGGCTAACTCTTGACACCCTGAGGCCACTTTGTGTATTCAGCAGTTAGAAAGGTGATTTCTGAGGCCTGGCAGCTGTTGGTGTGAAAGCTATTGTGTGGGAAACAGAAGCCATTCTGTTCTGTTCCCCAGCCGCCTTTGTATCATTGATACAGGAGCTGTTTCATAAATGGGGTCTAATTCTTTACCAGGGAATTTCATTACTGCCCATGCTACAGTGTTTTTTGTGTGCACTTCTGGATAGCAGAGGGCAATGTCTGAAAATACCTCCTACAGAAGGAATCTTGGAGTAATGACCTCTGTTAAGATGCTGGCATTTTAAGTCTGTTAATTAGACCTGTGATCAGATGCCATCATACCAACATCTATGTTTCCTGTCTTCCTCACTGTAAACCACTAGACCCTGGGCTGGCTAGAGTGAATCGGCTGCCATCCTGCTCATCTTGGAAATTAATTAGCACACAGTACATGGTGGCACCCACAGATACCAGAATAAACTACTTTTCTCAAAAAAATCCTCCTTGACATGTCTTGGGAAATTCTTATCGAGCAGGTTAGAGTGATATTTATTTGAAGAACAGACATGTTTTCACCCAAATGATACATCCATTATTGTCATTTAGAAAATGTGTCAACTTAAGGGATTTTCAGTTGCATATAAAAGAAATAAACTGTCCTAAACAACCAAGGAAATGGCGTGGGCTGCATCTTTCTCCCCAGATATTTGTCCCTCCCTAGGTTGTGCTCTTGCTGGGTGCCTCTGAGCTTCCTCTCATGACAGGCAGGTCTCCTTCCCCATCTTGTGGGTGGTAGGCTCAGCCACATGACTTGCTTTGGCCAGGCTGAAGAAGTATTGCCAATTTTCACTTTTTACACTCTACCATTGCCAAAAACACATTCGCCAGCTATCTCTCATCAAAATAAAGGTAAGAGACATGGAAGCCAAGTTGGAGCCACATCCAGCTGAACCCAGCCTTCAACAACAAACTTCTAGCTGAACCAGAGATATGTGAGTGAGAACAAATGACAACTGTTTTAAGCCAGCGCCTTTTGTGGTAGTTTGTTATGCAGCCCCACTGTGGCGATAGCTAAGTGGTATTTGTTTCTCATATAACTGAAGACTCCAAAGGTAGCATGGGCTCCAGATAGAGTTTGAAAGGAATTCCTATTCCACTTCTCAGTGTTTCTCTTGAGGCTTCAACCAGGATGGTTTCCTTCTTGGTGGCATGATGACTAAACAACTTCAGGCTTCACACCTATACCCCAGTACTATCTAGAAGATAAGAGGTTTTTCTTTTTCAAAAGAAAAAGAAAAGTCCCTCAGAAAGTTAAAAATAGAACTACCCTATCATCCAGCAATTACACTACTAGGTATTTACCTAAAGGATACAAAAATACAGATTTGAAAGGGGTTCCTGCACCCCGATGTTTATAGAAGGTTTATCAAAAGCCAAACTGGAAAGGGCCCAAATGTCCATCAACTGATGAACGGATAAAGAAAAGGTGATATACATATATAATGGAATATATAGTAATATAATGGAATATTAGGCAGCCATCAAAAAGAATGAAATCTTGCCATTCACCAGAACATGAATGGAACTAGACTGTATTATTCTAAGTGAAATTAATCAATCAGAGTCCCCTCTATATAAGTCAGAGTCCCCTCTTAAAGATGGAGGCAAGCTCCGTCTCTTCCACAATCCGTAGTATGCCTCATTAAAGGTGGGAACATGCTGAGAGGCATCAGCCTCATTAATTATGGAGACTCTAAAGTCTCCAAACATTATATTACATTGGATCAAGACTGTTTCTACCTCCATATTGCTAGGCTAGCTACAGCTAGAGAGAAGAGATTTATCCTCTAAATTTTACATGTTCCTTTGTAAATGGCAAAGCATGTGACCATACCCATGCTACCTCAAGTAGCAGAAGGTGCTCTAAATAGGACTTTACCATTGGACTTTACCATTGGACTCCCAAACTCCTAGTAACTCAGGGTTTTAAGAAATGCAAAATAAACTTGGTCTATTGGAATTTGAAGATGTCTGAATTGTAGGATGAATTAATGCTAATGTAATCAGAATTCAATGGAGTGGGGTGCATTGGTGTGGATGTCATTCCACTGTCTTCTGGCCTCCATTGTTTCTGATGAGAAGTCAGTTGTAGTTCTTCCAGACACAGAGTAAGCATCAAATATAAATGTGTGTTGAATTAATAAATTAAAAATAGAACCATGGTCTTCTGACATGATCTAACATTCTTTCAAGAGTACCCCACCATCGCTTTGTAAAACCTTCCTCTGTACATTTACTGCTTCTACTGAAGCCTCTGCAGGAAAGTGAATCAAATAAATCAACTCAGAAACATTTTTCAAATATGGACATTAAAATGATCACCAATTACTTTTTCTGTTTCTAAGAGTCCTCCCTGACCTCAGATAATCTACAAGATTGACTAACCTTTATCATCCAACATGTTTTGTCATTCAACTAAGATTGTCATTTTACAAATATTACTGAGCCCCTGTGCACAAGGCACTGTGTTAAGTAGCGTGATGGATCCAGAATGGAAAGAGTTCATACTTGCCTTAAATTACCCAACAATTGCAATCCAGTTGTTGTTCAAGTTTTCAAGGTAATCTTCGACAGAAGGACCCTTCATGAAACTCCAGATTCTCAAGGAGCAACTTGCCTATCTTCTTGTGGGATTATTTTTACATTACTGCTTCTAACCATAAAGGGTTTCAGTTCTTTAGGAAACATCCATCAACAATAAGGCAAAAATGATGTAAACCAAGCATCTTGATGTGACCCAGACCAGGTCTTAGATGTTACATTAATATCTTCAATATACCTTTCCCTAAATGTCACCATAGCTGTGCATGGTCACTGTTCAGTCTGATTTGTGGGTAATGTCCTGGTTAAACAACTCCACATCATTGTCAGTCTGGGAGTACAGACTCGACAATATTTTCCTCAAGTCTCTCTTCCTCTTTGTATCTTTTATTACAGTTGAGTTATGCCCTGAACCATACGAACAGAAAACTGACATTGGAACCTAAAATAACTGTCAATGCCAAGATTGTTGTGGTTGGTGCATCCAATGTTGGAATTTCCTTCCTAGAGACGTTGGTATTTTGGTGAGTTGTTTTACTTGATTTCTTTGTTTTTAAAGGAGCTCTTCTCTTCTACACCTGAGATGGTTTCTTGAAAGGAAAAAAACCCGAGTTTTTTTGGTCACCTACACACCCTGTCTAGGTGGATTAATGAATCAGTGACCTAATTAATTAATGATTAATGATTAATGAATTCTAGACCTAAGGTTGGCAAACTATAAGCCCTGGGTCAAATGTGGCTTTACCTGTGTTTGTAAATAAAGTTTTATTGGAACACAGTCATAGTCATTTCTATGTTGTCTCTGTTTTCTTGATACAGTGGCAGATTTGAGAGGCTGTTTAGCCAGCAGTGCCTAAAATATGTACACTCTGACCCTTTCCAAAGTTTGCCAACCCCAATATATAATAGTGTTTCCCTTATTGGCTGAATCATAAAAATCATCTACAACATTTGTCAAAGGATAAATTCCCAGCCCGAGCACCATACCTACAGAATCCAAAACTTCTCGGGATGGCTCTGGGACTCTGTATTTTAGCAGGTGCTCCATACAATCAGGAAGGTTTGGAAATCAATTTTGATACTGCATATAACAAAGAGGCTTTCAGTAATGGAAGATGGGTTGGGACCTTTCTTCTAGCCCCTGCATTTTGGGTGCCAAGGAACAGAGAAAAACCCCACAGGGAAGACTGAGGCCCATGTGTCTCTCCAGTGCTGCTTTATTACACTCACAGCTCTAAACGGGTTTCCTTTCAGAGCCCATTTTCCTGATAGGGGATTCCCAAGGGCTCTCAGCTTCCCCTGAGTAGCTCTCCATCTGCTCACTGAATTTCAGCCCCTCCCTGACAGGTAGAGCCCTCGGTTGTTGTCCCAGCACTTAGGTCATGGTCTGGCATCATCACCACCTGATGCAGGACTCTAGATGACTTGCCTCATTTCTCTCAGACTTGGTTTCCTCATTTATTTTATTTATTTTTTAAAATATTTTATTTATTTATTTATTTGACAGAGACACTGTGAGAGGGGGAACACAAGCAGGGGGAGTGGGAGAGGGAGAAGCAGGCTTCCCGCTGAGCAGGGAGCTCGATCCCAGGACCCTGGGATCATGACCTGAGCCAAAGGCAGACACTTAACGACTGAGCCACCCAGGCACCCCTCCTCATTTATTTTTATCTTTAAAGTCTCACGGATGTCTTAAAACACCCTAACTTTGGAGAACCACAGACTCCTGAATCAAATGAGTCCAGTTTTTTCTAAATCTTTTGCTCAGGATCACATGAGAAATTTTAGTTCCTATTTAAAACTATAGATGCTAAGAGATAAGAAAAAGGTGAGAAACAATAGCCTGCTTCCTCCAACTCCTCCAGAAGCCATCAAAGGTAGTAGCCCAAGCGTGAGGCCTTGGAAGGGGTCAGTCAAGGAAAGAGAGGGAGGAAATGACCCCTAACAGGTGTTTGCCCCTGGTTGATAAGGAGACGAGCTAACCTTGCAGGGTTACTCTGCTCATCTGATATCACATTAACCAGATAAAGATTTTTTTTTTTCCACTTCCCAGCCTATTTGTTCAATTATCTGGAACATACCCCTAGTTAATCAGAAATAAGTCACATGTCATTATTGAAATCAGCAAGAGAGCTCACATGCTTTAAATATCATAGTCAGTCTATAGCAATCTTTCATTGCAAGAAAGAAATACTGAGAAGCATCTGGAAATATTCGTTTTCACATGTAAATCACACTACAGTTTGAGGGCTTGCCTTGTGCTGAGGGGTCTCTTCTCTTCTTTAAGACTCCAAACAGCAAGTCACATGTGACCATTTCTGAATGATAAATTATCTGTGTGGACTGTGAAATTATAGTAGTCAAGCGGTTAGCAAAAACAGGTCTGAAGTCTTCGTTCACCTACATACTTATTCATTACATCTTATTTTAAATGATTACCTGAAGAAATATACTTATAATTTTCTTTTTGTGGAATCAACTTAAATTTAATAATGACAAGTAGAAATTTGGATATAAGTACTTGGTTGATTAAATTCCTCAATCAGACAGACCTTTTTAAAGCATTTTAAAGTACTCCTAGTTCTCTGTCATCATTACACAGATTACAGATGCTAAAAATAGACTGGTATCAGTTTACGGATCTTGAATCCTTCACAGAGGAAATAGTTTTCTCATTATTTTCCCTAATTATTT
Organism: Mustela nivalis; assembly: GCF_964662115.1. Lineage (NCBI taxonomy): Eukaryota > Metazoa > Chordata > Mammalia > Carnivora > Mustelidae > Mustela > Mustela nivalis. The sequence goes on along the minus strand of NC_139027.1, from coordinate 100,587,919 downwards.
TAAATTAGCAATCACCATAGTAACCTACTGCATATTTTACTTTACCAGCTTAACTGCTATTTGAACTAGATATTATAAATGATTTGACCTGAAATAAAATGGACATGATCACCAAACATTGACCCACCCCAGTGAGGATTAAACCCACGTTTTGGAGGCAAGATTTAGAAAAGTCGTCCTCCTGATGTTTCTGCACTGCACTACTAGACTCAGCTGGGACACTGTGGTTCCCGGAAAGCCCACGTGAGGCCCAGTACAGCAACCTCTTTTTCCAGAAAATTTGGTAATTCTGTCATCTGGTGACAAAACAGACAACTCTTTGTCCTCACATCATGTACATGCCAAAAAATTACGAAGCATTTGTCTCCTTCAAAGGACACCAAAAGCAGTCGCTACATAACATCTCTTCCCTTGTGACGTCCTTCTTTCCTGAAGTGCTGAGGCTCTGCTGGGGCAGCTGAAAGGACTTGCTCTAAGTCATCAATTAATCCAGTAGGACGCAGCTCCGAGGGAGGGGGGAATTGTGAGGGTAATGGTTCGGTTTGTTTATTTATTTGTTTTAGTGCAACATTCTAGCCAGTCCTTAGCTGTTACCCATCCAGTTACATCTGCACAGACACACCTTCTTGTCTTTGATTGTCAGGCCTATGAGTCACCTGCATCTCCTTGTCCTTGCTAGGGCAAGGCCTCCTAGGCCCCTCGGTTCCCAGTAATATGGGTGACAGGTGTTTTCCTAGGGACACATACCAGCATCCATTGGTGTGTCCCTGTCCTCCCAGTCCTGTTCAGTCCTCCAGTGCTGGGCTGAAGAGTGGCAATCCTGCTCTCAGAGCTTCCTGCACTCTCCATCTACCCCCCTACGGCTCCTAACTGGCTGGTGGGGGTATAGGGTAATTCAAGGTCAGGGTGAGGCTCAGGTAATTTGTAGCACCCCACCCCCAGGGGCCATCTGCCTTGTCTTCTGAGAGTGCTGTGTCCAAGAAAGTGCTGTGTCTGAGAAGAGCCCAGGAGGAAGTTGTGTTTAGGCTCCACACCCCACCCTATGAGCAGTATGGGCTCTGGCCACAGGTGTCTTCTGGCTTGTCCCCATCACCTTCCCTGCCAGGGCATGGGCAACCATGGTGATCACCAGGAGCTGAGCAGGGGACCAACAGCAAGCATGGAGTCAGGGCCAACGGAGCTTTCTTCGGGTAGGGGCTGATGAGGAGGAAACCCTCACTTATCCTGTAGTGTAGACAGCAATGAATTCGAGGCGGGCAAGGCAGCTCTTAAGATATTTTATTGTGAATCATCTGGGTTCTTTAGCATTCCAAGACATTTACATCATGGACCTGAACTGTTTTTAAGTTATGTTTCTCATAACTGATAGGTGGTATTCATTTGGTTGTCCTGGCTCTTTGGGACTGAAAGTTCTTGGTTTGGACAGTTAAGTATTTCATAGACATTGCCCTTTCGGTACTATTAGTGAAAAGACTTGTCTAAAACTCCAGTCATGTGAAAGAGCAGAAAGAACTTGGTGTTAGCTGTTAGCCCTCCCCTGCTGCCCACCCGTGCTGAGAGGGTCATGGCAGGGAACCCCCAAGGTGCTGCCAGCCTGAAGGTGTTGTCCCCTAGGAGCTCCACCACTTGCATCTGGGACCTGAAGGGAACTTCCTCTTCTTAGATCAACAGCCAGATATGGAGGTGAGTGTCTATCATCTTGTCAGGGAAACGGTGTTTGCCAAAGAAGAGCTTCGCCACGAAGTCTGAAAGCTCTTTTCAGAAAGCAGGAGGCCCTTTCCCACAAAACTTTAGGAAGTCCTATTTTTACCAATTGCTTCACGGACCCAGTGCAGCTCTGCCGAACTCCCCAAATGTCATGCTTTGACTACTTCAGGCTTTCCACTGAAGTACTCCAAAATCATTTTTTAAAGACAAATAGGGAAATGGTATGCCCCCCCCAAAAAGGAGCAGATGGGGCACCTGGGTGGCCTCATCGGAGAAGTGTCTGACTCTTGATTTCAGTTCAGATCATGAGCTCAGGGTCGTGAGATCGAGACGTGTCATGCTTATGCTTGTCTCTCTCCTCCTTCCTCTGCCCCTCCCCTGCTCACACGTGCTCTCTCTCCCTAAAAAAAATAAAATAAAATAAAATAAAAGACAGGAGCCAGGTCTATAAACTCATCTTAACATTTTGCATCGTTTTTCCTCACGGTGAGGTCTGTGGAGCGGCAGCAATATCATCGCAGTCATCCGGGAGCTCACGAACAATGCAGAACCTCAGGCCCAGGCAGTGTCCCTGGTAGAAAGTGATTCCCACCCCAATCCCTGCCCCCAGCCAAGAATTACACAGAACAAACAGCTCCTTCGCCATCTCTTGGGCATCAGCTCACTGAGCTGAAGCAGTTACGGGTTTATTCTGTTTCAGCTCATGTGTCTCTATGCTTCTGAGCATCATATTATTTACTCCTAATTATGGAGCAGTCCCTTTTAATCCATTATTTTAAAATCCTTCCTAATTAAATTCTGAGGTAAAGAATCTCTCGAGGAGCCTGCGGTGGCGTCCTGGGATGCCAGTGACTGAAAGCAGCCCAGGGTGGTGTCCCGACGACTCTTTGTGTGCCTAGAGAAACCCACTCTCCAGTCTCAGAACAGCTGGTGGCTGCGAAGGCCCCAGGCTCACCTTCTCTTCCACTTTCACCACACGGAAGAGTTTTCTCAACAAAGACAACCGAATATTCTCATCGAGGGGGGACATCTCTGCCTTTCTGCCTAAACCTACGTCCGTCATCTGGTTGGGTGGGCTGCAGTGACTAAGGGAAGCTGGGACCGTGGAGGGCATATTTGTGAAGCCTCAGTGGGGACCAGATGAACTTTCCTCCTGGTAGCGGGCCACACATCCGGCACAGCTGTGGGCTCTGGCAGCCGCCCGCCCAACGCTGGCAGCTTAATTAGACTTTTTATCTCCCCATTCGTCTAAGGACATCTGAAACCTTCAGTGTAGCCTGTCACTAATTAGGTGACTAATTAAATAGTTAGTGCTTACTTGCTGATCTCAGAGCTAAACCCCCGTGAACAGGTTGGTGGTTGTCATTATTCTGTCCTGTCAGTCTCCCCCCGCCCTGAATGGATGGACACGGCCTCTCCCAGATTGTCCTTTTGAGACCCAGGCAAACACAGCACGGGTGTGAGCTGCTGCCCTCCGCTTTGCCCAGGGAGCAGGCAGAGATCAACAGGGAGCAGGTCGCATCTTGCCTCTTGTGTTCTGTTGACATCACAGTGGAACCTGTCAGGGGGCCCACACCGAGGCCCCAGTCTGGTGGCTGGGGTCGGGTGGGGGAGGGGAGAGAAGGGCCAGCTCTGGGTGGAGCTCAGAGAAAGACCTTCTTCCCCCAGAAAAAGATGACCCACACTCCCTGGTGTTGCTAATCACAGTTGAGTCTCCTAATCAGATTCCAAGATTTAAATGTAATTAATGTTCAGTGAGAAAAGTCTTCATTTACTGAAATTGTCCATTCCTGCTCATTTCAGGATAACTTTTCGTATCTACTACTGCCCACTTTAGAGACTCCCGGAACAAAAGAAAAGCGAGACTCTGAGCAATAGGAGGGCTTTGCGGGGATAAGCTTATTGTCAATTTGTGTGCTTGTGTGTGTGTTTTCTGTGATTCTTTGGGGTTAAGTAGGGCATTCATTCTTCATGGTCACAGAAAATACAAACCACATGTGCAGACTGAGTAATAGACTCGCCCACTCCCCACCCTCTACTATCAGATCATTTCCATCATTTTCAAATGATGATGTCAGTGCCTGTCTTGGGTTGCATTCCTTCAAAAGCTGAAAACAAAGAATTTGGGTACAGGCAGTTTATTTGGGGGTGATTCCAGGAAACTACCTGAGACTGCAGGGTGGTGGGGTGGGAAAGGGAGGAAGGTTAACAACACCCCCAAAAAGCATTGGTCAGTGGGTCGTTGTGTGCAACTGAGACATAATTCCATACTGAGGCCCTTGAAGGGACACAACCGAGAGTGGCCCCTCTTTGCATAACCCTCTTCCCTGGCACAAGGGTTAAATCAGGTGATGCATGCTAAGCATCTGGAAAAGCACTCAAAATTTATTAGACCAACACTGCCCCACTAATTAAATCTGCATATCTAGTTCCCTTGTGGTTGCTTTGCATTGTCTCTCCTATGAGGGAAGAGACTGGGGAGGTAGAGCCTTAATATGGAAGATGCTTTCTTCCCCAAGGATTAGGGATGAATCATGGGTATTTCCTGCCACCCTATGTGTCTGTTCCTTCCAAAAGTTCTGGTCTGGCAAAGACCTTCTCTTGAAGTTCAGTTAAAATGGCCATGGTCTCTGGTTTAACATCAGGAGTACCAAGCAAGCTGACCAACACTCTGGGGTGTTTCCATTTTGCAAAGCTGCTTGACTATGAAGAAAACTGGAGTTGCTCCCTGCCCTTTTAGCTCTCTACCCAGATTCAGGGATGTAGGGGCCACATCTCTGGCTCCCACTGACCGTCACTCTTTATGGGCTGCAGTTGGAAGTTGCTTAGGCCCTTTTGTGATACTTGGATGTTTTGCAAACCTTAATCTGGACATATTTTGGGTCCTCTATTCTGCCACTGACCTCAAGTTGATCATGTAAGTCTTAGGGGGCTCTGAGTACACTCCCAACCCCAAATCCAGGAGTTCCCTTAAAAAAAAAGCAAGGCCAAGACAAAAATTTCAATCACTCAGGTGTCTCAAATACTTAATGGGATCATATATTTCCTCCATTAAAACTGGGGCACCTGGGTGACTCAGAAAGTTGGGCATCTGCCTTTGGCTCAGGTTATGATCCCACATCCTGAGATCCCAGGCCCCACATCAGACTCCCAGCTCAGTGGGGAGTCCGCTTCTCCCTCTTCTTCTGCCTCTCCCTCTGCCTCTCCCCTTGATTTCTCTCTCTCTCTCTAATGAATAAGTAAAATCTTTTAAAAAAAATAAAATAAAACTTATATTAAACTCTCTCCACTTTTCTTAATCACCCAAAACCCCTGGGAGCCTCTCATTTTTCTCTGCCTAGAACAGTGGTTCTCAAAATGGACCACCAACATGGACATCTTTTGGGAACTTGTTAGAAATACAAATTCTCAGGTCTCATCCCAGACCTACTATATTGGAATCTTGGAGAATGGGACCCGGAGATCTCTGTTTAAACAAGTCCTCCACTACTTGGATATCATTGGCGCTGGTCAATATTATCCATCTCCATCCTACTGTCCCCACCTTTCTCATATGCAGCCTCACTCCCCAAAAGACTAAGGACACCATATGCTCCTAGTCACATCTCCCCGACCAGCCTCAGCTCTGAATCTACTAGTCACTTTCTTGCTTTCCCATAGTGCCCACCAACTGAATTCTGTTGATCTGATATAAGCAAATAAAAGTGGCTACAAGCACTTCGAGGGAATAAGGATATATCAAAATGTCACTTCCCTTACACCATTTGATATTGGGTGGAAATTTGGAGGAGAGGCCTGGGAACCCAGGAATGGTCCTTCTGTAGGGCTGTCAGGTACCCTTCCTCTCTGGAGAATTGGACCACTTGGAGCCACTGTATAAGACCCAAACCAGGCAAGGCCCACTACTGGGCACCTGGCCTCTGGAGACCATGTTGATCTCTAACTTGAGTTCTCCAAAGAGAATTTCTTTCAAAGGGATAACCAGAATCTTCCCAATATATCATCATAGTAAGGCACTTGGGCTTAAAAAAAGACTTGCATATCCTTGTGCTGGAGAAAAATGTTGTGATTGGCTTCCCAGACGTGAGATTAATGTTGAGTAACTTTTTCTATAGGCAACAGATTGTGAAAATTCCAGACTCAACAACTCTGTACATCAGAGCTACTTGTCGGGATGGGGGTAGTAGTTTTAAAGTTTCCTGGGCCCCTGTTCCTGTGGCTATAATTCCCAGGCTAAGGTGAGTCTAGGAAAATGTATCTTTAAGACTCCCCATGTAACTCTGACATGCACCCTTGGTATTGTAACCAGTTATGTAGACATTTCCTCAAAATTGTTGGTCTTATCTGTAAGGAAACCCATTTCCCCCTGTAACTGCTCATTGTAATTAACCTGTTTTTACGAGCTTGTTTTTCAAACCACATTTTCTAGTTCTCAAAAAATCATAGAACTTCTAGGTCATATCATTACTTCAGGGCTTATCAGGCATATTTATTAACTTATCATTAAACATGACATAGCTGAAGGCATTACCCCATATCATTGTATTTACACACTAAATTGGACCTAGCAGAAAGCATTTCATATACTTCATGCTTAAACTGTCACCAATAAGAATAAAGGTCCAACAAGAGCTATCTGCCAAGCATGAGGAAACCTGCCTGTATTGTGTTAATAAAACTTTATATCCACCAGCATTTGCCCCAAATATAAAACTCATCTTCATCCCCACCCCCCACAACTCCAGAAGTGATCTGCCTCACTGTGGAATCCCCACAATGCTTTATTTCAGTCTTAGGGACCTGACTGATTGGTGTCTTCTAATGTGCCATCTCTTGTGTGCAGAGGCTTTCCAGATGGTCTTTTATAACTGCTGTCTTGTTATTACATCTTGTACATGCTCCATGTATATAAAAACATGTTCAAAGTATAAATGCATAACATTTTTACTTCATACACACACACACACACACACACACACACACACATGATCATTTCCCATACATTATAAAACAAAATTCAATTTCATTTTAGTTTGTTTTGCAAGAACTTCCAAATTTTATTCTTCTTCGTTCAGTGACCATTTCAAACATCACATTCATTTTCATTTTTTCAGTAAGGATTTGTGTTTTACTTCTATGCTGAGATGCACAAACTATTTATCTGAGATCCTGAATCCCACACCTTCCCTCCAGTTTCTTACCTTGGCACCATCCCTCTCCCCTGATGGGTCCCTGGAGAATTCACAGAGCACCTATGTTGCTCTAGACAGGCACCCAGACCTTGTTGTTGGGTTCAGTGTTGATTCTAGATCCATTGTCCCAGGACACAAGCCTGGACTCAGGCAGATTTAAGAGACTTTCTCCTTGGTCCTTTTCTCCAGGCACCATGCTGGCTCCTACAGGGGACTTCCATAAATAGGAGAACCATGCAAGATGGCACCCAAGAGAAAAGAGAAAGCAGGTTAGGGAGAGAGCTTTGAACTTCTTCCTCACCCCATGAATATTCCACCCACTTTTAGAAGTGCTCAGAATCCTTAACCCCACCCTCTTTGGGTTTCTCTTTCTTTGGTCTCCCCCCTCCACCCGGAGGTGCAAGTGCACCATTACTGACAGCAACATTGGCATGGATGCAGAGGCTATGCTGTTTTTACTAACACAACAAACATGAAGGAGCCAAAGACATTGTCCAAAAAAATCTCTTTTGTGATCTAAACAAGACAATATTGCTGAAGAAAGTAAAAAAAAAAAAATTCAGGGGAAAAATGGGTAGATTGTCTTAATAAAAGTACCATAAATATTTTGACTTGCTTTGCCCTATATTTTTCTTTTGGTGTTGGAAGTTCACATAACTCCCAACTTTTAAGTTCCATCTATATCATCTCCCCATGAATTTTGTGACATTGCGTGAGTATCATTAAGACCGAATCAGATCTGAGTTATTCTTTGACTCTTTAAATAAACAGTTAGGTCAAATACCTGTCTAGAGCTAGGATTTACTGTATTTTGGCAAACATTTTTGTCATTCTTGTGAACAATTCAGAAAGCAGAGATTTCAGTAAATTAAATGGTAACATTTAAATTGATGTAGGATAATTATTTTCTTATATAGTATCTATTTATTCAAATAGAAGCATTAATGAAAGCAGTTAATTAAATCACTGGCTTTGGTTGCCCTTACTATGCCAAAAAAAAAAAAAAAAAACCCAGGAAAAAATTAAAAACAAAAATAATAAGCATTCACTTGGCAGGCTGACAGGTTTCTGTTACCCAAAAGGGTAAGCAACAAGAAAAGTTTTATGTTTCTTTCATCATATTCACAATAAATTGGCAATGTGACCCTCTTTATTTGAAGGATAAGGATGTTTAGACCTAATTTTGTAGCTGTCCTCCTGAAGCATGGAATGAAACGCAATACCTTTTACTTATTTCCCTGGATACTCTAATCCCTCCCTGCTTTACAAGTATCTTTGAGCTGTTCCTCCCCTTGTATCCACAGCAACATAAAATCCCCACTGGAATTATCTGCTGTGAAAATGCAGGTGCACTTGTTTAATGTTTCATTGGCTTGAGCACTTAACTTGAACTTTTTTTTTTTTTTCCACGGCACCGTGACCTTTGATTTTGGAGCAGAGGGCTCACAGTGATGTTAGAAATTGTTTATGTACACAAAGCCAACGCCATTAGATCTGAGGACCATGCCTTTAGTGTGGTCCTGTTCTTCCTGTCATTTTGTCTACTGTGTGTCCAAATCCAAGATGTGCTCTGTGACTCACTGTTCTGTTTGTAGGAACTTTTAAAATATTCATTGGTCATCAAATTAAAAGTCTTAAACATTTGATCTCCACATTTAATCCTCAGAAAAGCTAAAATCTACTAAAATTGTACGTTATAAACTTTATTCTTTTGGACCAATTTTTTTTTGGACCAATATTTTTCTCTTTTTTTTAATTTTTAAAAATGACTTTATTATTTATTTATTTGACAGAGAGAGAGAGAGAGAGAGAGAGACAACACAGCAGGGGGAGCGGCAGGCAGAGGGAGAAGGAGAAGCAGGCTTTCCTCTGAGTGGGAGAGTCCGATATGGGGCTCGATCCCAGGGCCCTGGGATCATGACCTGAGCTGAAGGCAGATGCTTAAGTGACTGAGCAACCCAGGAGCCTCAGACCAAAATTTTTAGATGGTTATCAATTTAAGAAATTAAATACTGGGGTGTTTCTGAACCAGATTAAAAATTAAATTAAAAAAATACAGGGTTGGAGGGGCACCTGGGTGGCTCACTGGGTTAAGCCTACGCTTTCGGCTCAGGTCATGGTCTCAGGGTCCTGGGATCGAGCCTCACATCGGGCTCTCTGCTCAGCAGGGAGCCTGCTTCCCCCCCTCTCTCTGCCTGCCTCTCTGCCTACTTATGATCTCTTTCTCTCTCTCTCTATCAAATAAATAAATATAATCTTAAAAAAAAGACAGCGTTGGAGGAAAAATGTGGACACATTCATATAAAGGCATGAAAGAGGCAAGGAACTTTCATTAAATAACAAGAAGGTTAATGAATTTAGGTTACCCCTGATAGAAGGGCCTTACATACCATGCTCAGGCATTTGGACTTAATGTATTAACTTACTTTATTTAAAATTGTTATTTATTGCAAATGTTCTAATGCAGCAGACAATATTCTAAACATTTTTACTGATACTATCATCTAATCCTTGCAGCACCCCTACAAGGCATTAGGTTCTTTTATTCCCATTTTACAGACTAGGAAACTGAGCAGCAGATAGGTTAAATAAGTTTCCATTTTCCCAAGGTCAAAAAACTAGAAAGTACTGGTGCCTGGGGTCTAACTGAGGCAATCTGACTCTTGAGCCCATGGTCTTAGCCACTCTGCTCTACTGCCATCAAAGTGGTGAGCCAATGTGGAAACTTAAAACCAGGAATGATTGAGATTTGATTTAATTTAGAAAGAGGTTTCCAGTGTCTGTGCAGAAGATGGGCAGGAGAGAAACTCGCGCCAGAAAAACTCTCCTGAGACCATTTCTCTAGGCAAGAGGGTGAGCTAAGGCAATGTGTCCCAGGAATGTTGGGTGAGGCACATTCCAGACATGTGGACCAGGTAAAAGTGACTGGACATAGCAACCAGCTGTGGGAAGTGAGAAAGAGAGGAATCTGAAGTTGGCTCTCTAATCCCCTAACTCGAGAGATGGTTAGTTGGTCATGCCTTTGATGGAGATAAAGTAGCAAAGGAATGGGGCTCCAAAGACTTGTGTTTGGACACATACTGAATTTGAGATGCCTGTGGAGCAGCCCCATTAGGACTTTGGAAATTGGGTTTCAAGCTCAGAAGGAAGCTATAGTGTAAATATGTAACAGGAAGTCATGGTGGTAGGTAGCACGGCCCAGGAAGCAGGCATGAAGACTGGAAGCTTGTGAGCAGGGATAGATGGGCCAAAGAGGAGCTGGTAGAAAAGCAATCATAGAAGAGAACCTTAAGATAATGTTGTCCCAGACAGCATGTTCTATGGCTGCAACTTATAGCCAGGGTCTCTGTCATGGCTCTGGCTGTTCCTATTTCCTCCATTCACATCAGTAATAGCATCCTACCCTGGATGACTCCCTGTCCTCTTTCAGTTCCTGGAGCTCTACAGACACCTCTGCCTCTATTCATTTGAACCCTTTGGAGTTAGCTACCTATTACCTGCCTGGACCCTGACTGATAGAAGGATCTTCCCACATGCCCACCTACCCTTCCTTCATGAGTCAACATGAGTAGATATTTCTAGTTGCCTTCCAGTATGTATTCTGCACTTTGTTCTTGATAACAGAACCTTGGGCAATGTGGTTTTTGAAAAACCGCATTTTACAGGCTCCCTTTCTGCCACATGTGGCTATGTCATTGAGTTCCAGCAATGTAAGCAGAAATGTCATGTGAGACTTTTAGTCTCTTCTTAATGGGCAGCCCTTTCCACTCATGCCTCTTTCCCTTCTGCTATAATGTGGATATGAGATGTGATGTCTGGAGCTCCAGGAACCACTCTGGGCCTTAGGGGACCTTGATAATGGAAGACATCTTGGAGAAGTAGTCAACAGGGATATGGCCCCTGTTGACTGCATGACTCCTCCTTGTCAGCACAAACTGGTTACTTCCAGGTTTATTAAGTACAGTAGTAAGACAAATGTGCTGGTATAGAAGCAGGGAGAGATAGGGGAGGAACACGAAGAGGAGACAGGTTTATTGGTGAGAACCTGTCTTCTGAATTAACGGGAATGGAAGAATGTTCTTGTCGATGTTGCTGGAAGTAACAAGAAGGGAAACGGAGTAGAGGGGGCCTGGTGGCTGGTCTCTGTTTTATTTATGAGGTGGGAGAATGAGGAAAGGGGATCAGAAGAAGAGCAAGAAAGGCTAAAGTAGTGACCTTGAAGCCTAGATAAAGGACCCGAGCGGCCACAGTGCAGAACACAGAAGGTATTTGGCTAAGGTGAAAGGAAAGGAGTGGGAGGCAGGTGCCCTTATAGATAAAAATCCAGACAATGCCTCCCACTCAAAATCTTCTGGAGAAGTCTTTAATTGCACAATTGCATAATTCAGGATATTACAGTGTGACAATTTGGCAGTTTAGAAGTCATTTGATCCATGTTGTTAGATCGTTCAAATTATTCAGTGCCAAAGGGATTGTTTTTGTAGTAAAAACTATAGCTGTATAATTACTAAACCGCCTGTTCACATAGAGCTATAAAAATGGCCTGTATGTAACTGTATTATTAGTACAACATAAACCACATTTCCATCACATAGGCACCAAAGCCAAAATAAATTTTAGCTTCATGAGGTACAAACATGTATTATTATTTGCATTTTCTGTTAAATGGAACTAGATTAAAGACCTGTCATCAGTGTGCATTTGCAGACTGGCAGCCCTAAGTAGCTGGGGTTAATTGCGACCTTTATGTTATTTGAACATATTCAAAAATTTTATTTTTATTATTAGAGGATAAGACGTGCTTGGTTTTCTTTGTATCAAATAAGAATATTCATTCTTAAATGACATGCCTCCTTAGAGACTTAGAGCACAACCTTTCATAATATTTAGCTATTTCTAAATGTCAGGTGCTATTGAGTTTATTACATTGCTGGCCTGTGCCATTACCAAAAGTCTCCTGTTTTTAGTGGTACTTAACAGATTGTCAGTAAATTGATAGCATTTCCATGTTTGGAAAATTTCCAGTTTCCTCCTGGGAAAGGAGGACAGGTGTTCCCCTCGAACCTGGTGAAGGATTCTTTTTTGGCATTTGGTTTTTTTAAGGGGAGGTGTGAACTCGGAAGAGATTTTAGAGAGAAATGTCTTTTTCACTATCCTAGGAAAAGATCAACTCGCCCATAAAATTTTGCTGACTTTAGCTGGAGGGCGAATTTGCAGCATGAATATTTTAATATGTAAGGGGAATCATAGAGTGAGTCTTGAGCACGTCAGTCCCTTAGTGGCCTCTGCTTATGTGCTTGTGCCGCGTACCTAATAATGCTCACAAGGCTGGTCAGAGGACAGCCGGGGGAGTGCAGAGGGCACTGCCAGAGTCGGAGGAGACATGGCTCTCATCTCTGGACCTGCTGCCCGTGAGCTTCAGGACCATGAAAAAATTACCTAGTATTGCCAACCTTGATTTTCCTCTGTATGAAATGCAGATAATAACCACTTTCCCCTGTCCTGGCACAAACTGCCTTGAAGATTAATCTCTGTGGTAATGTCCATGAATGTGTCTCTGGCCCTAGAAAGTCTGAGGCAAGTATAAAGCAGTTTCACTTCTAAAAGCAACCTAGAATTTTCTGCTAGGTGATACTTTGGTATCTGATTTGAGTAATTGAGATTTTATATATATATATATATATATATATATATATATATATATATAAATATATATATATATATATATGACAGATCTGAAAAAATATATATATATAGCTTTTGTAGTAAATGCAAGGTTGCCATATGTATATATATCTGAAAATAATAAAGTTAATGTTGACCAATGGGAATTAGATGGTCTTTGGATCCTTGTCAACAGTTTGGTGTCTATGGGGCAGTGGAGACCAAGGGTAGGTGAGAAGATGCTGGAGCCAGAGAGCCTGGGTTCATGCCCTGCCTAGAGACTTCCCTGTTGTTTAGTCTTGAGCACATCACTTTGCCACAATTCCACATAATAAATAGGGATATTTTTACTGACCTTATGGTATTGCTGCTTCGAGGACCAAATGAGGGACACACAAAGCTCTTGAGGGTAAGCACTCAGATTATGTTAGCCATAGTGGCTGTGATCCCAAGCAACTTCTTGGAAGTAGTCTGCAATTTGAACTCTGCATTAATTCATACTCCATTTTCCTCCCTCCTCCCAATGTTGGGCTTTATTTTGCTTTACTCTGAGAAGCAAATTTTTAAAAAATGAAATGGTGCTGGGCACAACAGTATTGTAGCTTCTGAAAGTTTCTGCAGTTAGCTGCTTCAGGGCCATCTTCCTTCTTTCATGGAAATGGTCAGCTCTGTTGGAAGGTTTGTGCAAAAGAGTTGCTGAAAAGAAAATGCAACAATTGGATGACACATGAAATAAAGTTAAATGGAATTATAATAATTCACCAAGTCAAGCTTTACCTCCTTTTTTACGTGTTCTCTTCTCTCTCCTTAGCTCCCACCTGAAGTTTAGTAATCTCACCCTGATTTCAACCCATGGACTCCCTGGAAAAAGGCTTCTGGGCACTGAACAAAGGAAATTTTTAGCAAGCGAGTAAGAATTTCATTTGCTTTTTCATTCTGATGCCTAAATGTCCTCATTTGTGTGTACTTTATGCTAAACACAGTTGACCCTTGAACAACAAGGGGCACTGACCCCCATGCAGTCCCAAATCTGCATAAAACCTTTGACTCCCCTAAAATATATATATATATATTTAAAGATTTTATTTATTTATTTGACACAGAGAGAGATCACAAGTAGGCAGAGAAGCAGGCAGAGAGAGAGAGAGGGGGAAGCAGGCTTCCCACCAAGCAGAGAGTCTGATGCAGGGCTCGATCCCAGGACCCTGAGACTATGACCAGAGCCTAATGCAGAGGCTTAAACCACCGAGCCACCCAGTCACCCCTGAATCCCCTAAAATTTTAACTAGTAATATCCTAGTGTTGACCAGAAGCCTTACCGATAATGTAGGCAGTCAATTCACACGTATTTTGTATGTTATGTGTAATGTATATTGTATTCTTAAAGTAAGCTAGAGAAAAGAAAGTGTTGTTAAGAAAGTGACAAGGAAGAGAAAATACATTTATAGTCCTGTACTATATTTCTGGAGGAAAAAAAAAATCCATGTGTAAGTGGACCCATGCATTTCAAACCCATGTTGTTCAAGGGTCAACTGTAGTAGATTTCAGACTGGAAAGGGAAGAGTAGCAGGCTTTTCTCTTGGAGTTCAAACTCACTTAGAACATACAAGTATAAATCTGTTAATGAGGGAATAGAGAGTTGGGCTGCCATTTTGTATTTGTGGGAAGATGTCTGCCCTCTAAACAGCTGGGATGGAGCCTCTGCTGACACAGCTACCTCTTGCACTTGGCTTTTGAGTGACCTACAGCACAGGAAAGCTTGGTATTTGCATCAGACTAGGCGACTCCCCAAAAGTTCAAAGTTGGGAGACAAAGATGGGGCACCCTCTACCCCAACCCCCTGACCTTTTGTCACAAGGGGCTGATCATGCTATGACCTTCTATAGCGAGCTTCATTGTTTGTATCCCAGTAGAATCACTATTTGTCAACATCTGTTCTAGAAAATGCCATTTCATTATCACACAGCTTGCATTAATTTTAATTTCCTGTTGCAAAGCATGGGTACAAGAATTACTAGGCTCCCTGCCTCTAGAAACAATGTCCCAATTTTTCCAATGAGGAGGAAGGAAATTGTTCACTCTTGGGGTGTTCATTTTAGAACCCAGGATGAGTGAGAAAAACGGCAGCTTCCTTGCCAGCAGAACCAGGCTCCCTTTGACCTAACACTTCTATCAGATGGTGAACTTTTATTTTTCTTGAAGGACATCATCAGGGTAGTAAAAAAGATATGGGTTTTGAGCCAGATAAATGCGGATTCAGGTGGATGTCCCTATTATTAAGGGGATTTCATGTCTCTGAGCTTCGGAGTTTTTGACAGTGAAAAGTGTATGAAAAGTCAACCTTGCTGGAGTTATTTTTTTGTTGTTGCTGTTGTTGTTAAAATTACTATAACAGCAAGTTCTGACAAAGGGCAGAGGATCAACCCGTGTGCATCTCCTTCTCTCATTGCCTGTCTTCCAAATGACACGATTCCCAGGAAATGTTGGTCTTGTTGATTAACGTCTCATGAGGAACATTTCAGTCAGCTTGATGAAGGTTTTTGTCAGTGCCAATGTTGGGTATGCTACAGGAGAGAACAGTTAGCAAATGGCTTTCTGCTGATTTGATTTCGCATGGGATTTGCCTGTGACTAGGTGGGGAGTCACCTGGTGGCCCCACTTCTGTCATTGCCTCTCCACTTTCTCAACACGATAGCCAGAGCAATGCCACACAAACATGAATCAGATTGTGTCAACTATCAATGGCCTAGAACGGCACTGTCCAATATGGTGCCTACTAGCCACACAGGGCTATTTAAATTTAACCTCAGTAAGATTAAATGAGATTACATTACAATTACATTAGCCATATTTCAAGTGTTCAGACAGCTCCACGTGGCTTGTAGCTGCCGTATAAGACAGTGCAGCTACAGAACATTTCTGTCCTCACAGAAATTTCTAGAATGTTCCAACCTAAGATCCATCCCTGTCTGCTTACTTCTTTGACTTCGTCTTTTGCCATCGTTACCCTTGTTCTTGCCATTCTAGCCACCATAGCCTCCTTGATGTTCCTAAACCACAGCAGGCAGGTCTCCCCTGGGATTCTTGGCTTAAATGTCAACTTTTCCACACTCCAGTCCTCCTTTCTCTGCTTTGTTCTTTTCTTGCTGCAGAAGTTTTTCTAAATATTTGATAATTTGCCTTTTAAAATCACACTTATTCTTTATATTCTGAATCTTTAACCTCTAATGTAAACTCTATAAGGGCAGGGATTTTTTTGTCTTGTTCACAGTGTGTTCCCAACATCTGGGACTACTTGGCACATGGCAGGTGCTCCATAAATAATGTCAAACAGATGAAAGTTACATCCAAAAGTACCTGCAAAAGTTCTCTCAATCAGGTTATAGACACGGACTAAATAACAGCCAGATGCCTCTGGGTGGGAGATTGCATGTTATCATAATTCTTAGAAACCACAAATTGAAAAGTAAACAGGATGTTGCCTTTCAAATGATCCTCCTACCTCAATAAGGGAAATTATCTCTGGTCACGGAGTTTAAAAATAACTAATGCCTTGACATCCATAAATTTAATAATTTAAAGTCCTCATTCTAAATACAAATGTTGAACTTCGCCCTAACCAGTGTTTTGATAATTGTTGTTATTAATTTTTGAACCTGTTTTTTGTCTCCCCATCCCCCCTACCTACCCCAGTCCAGTGTCTTGTAGAGATGCTAATGACATGCTGGGATATAGCAGAAAGAAAGGCAGTGGGAGGAGAGGAGAAACAGGAAGCAGAGAAATGCACTAATTGGACAATCAGCCCTGAATAACGAATGTTAATTGTGATGTTCCTTCTTTAGAGTGTCACAATAAATCCTTTAGGAAAACCTCTAAGGTTCTTTCCAGTTCTGAAGGGCTCTGATTTCATGAAGTGCATATTTCTACCCTGCTTATAATTGCTCCCCTAGAGTGGGCTTCTAATTTTGCACCTGTAGCTTTGGCCTAAGTCTTCTGACCACTGATTTCGGGGGCAAGCTGGCCACTGTGTACATATGTCCCCTTCCAAAAATTTCCCCATCCTCCAATTATGCTTTCTTCTCCTGCTTATTACCTGTTTCCAGAATGTTCTAAGAAGACAAATTTTGACATTAGTGTTGAGTCAGGGTCAAGCTCACTTGAAAAACATGAAGTTTTATTGATGTTCCTTCTTTGGTTCTTTCTCTCTCTTCCAGAGAACTCTAGTGTAGGTATCTATCTTGTCACCAACCCATGAGACAGTCCCTACCATGTTAGAATCCTAATGATCATTAACTTTGCTTAGGAAGTAATTCTGGAAAACTATCACCAACAGCCTCCAACGTCTAATTTCACCTACCTGCTGAGTAAATTAACGAAGACCCAGAATGGACAGTAGTTGCCTACACAGTAATACTTTAAACTGGCAAATGTCATTCAGTGTAGTAACAGACAGTAAAAGTAAGCACCCCACATTCTTCGATTCTTCTGAAGTTTCCTAAAAAATACAAAATAAAACAGTGTTCCTGGTGCCAGTTCCCCCTGGACAGACCTTCAGATTTTAACTCTGAAATATGCATTCTGAAATTATCAACATCACTGTCCTGCTGTCCTTAAAAATAACACTCTCTTAACCTTCCCCAAATTTCCCCTGAGAACTTTTATCTTTGAGCAAACCCTCATAAGACTAATCCCTGTGCAGTAACTATATTTAATTTTTCCTCATCTTGGACGACTGACAGTACCATTCCTATTATGAAGAGATGGTGTAGCAATAAGGACAGTCTTCTGTGGGTCTCTCACAAATGTGTGAAATCGGTGAAGTTTCCTGTTTTCCTTTGAGTTACTTAAAGGTTTTTTTTAAGAGAGAATTTCATCCCACTATCTATTATATTCTGGTGACAGGCCAGTCCCTGATTTTTTTTCTTATTAAAAAGAAATTTTCTTGTTTTTAAGTGTTGTCTCATGGAAAGATACAAAGCCCGGAGCCCCCTTCTCTTTCACAGGCCCTTATAACGGGGTCTAATGTGCATCCATTACGAGAATTCTTTTTGTGTGGTGAGAGCAGATTCATGTGTGGATCAAAAAGAAAAAATGTTCCCCCATTACCACTTCACAATCCTGTGTGCCTCCAAGGAAAGTAAACAGGATTATGCATCATTAATATTATTTAGAATACTACCCTTCACATACGCATCCCACTTGACCAAACAGCATCTTTTATGTTCTCATGTTCATCCCGTATGATGGTCAAGGCATGTGAGGAGGGCAGTTACCTCATGTCGAGAGGGCAAGAAACTTAAGTATTGAAAGGGCATGCAGAATCCCCAGGGTCTGGTCTCATTGGTGCCAAATCAGGGACACAGGCCATGGCATAGCAAAGCCTAGATTTAAATGAAACACGTTGGGGTGCCTGAGTGGCTCAGTCAGTTAAGCATCTGAGTCAGGTCATGATCTCAGTGTCATGAGATCAAGCCCCGTGTTGGACTCCATGCTCAACTCAAAGTCTGCTTGAGATTCCCTCTCCCTCTACCCTTTCCCCCTCTTACCTGCTCTCTAAAAGAAATAAATTTATTTAAAAAAGTAAATGAAACACCCTATACTCTGGATCTTCAGAATAGGATCAATAAAAGTTCATGCTCATGAGGTCAGAACTTTCAGGAAATTCTGGAACCACCCTCATAAAACTCTTTAAACCCAAAGCTATCAAAACCCCACTTCTCTCATGTTAGAGTAGAATGCTCAAACTCAGATGGAACCCAGGGAAGAAAACCTACCCACGCTGGACCCACTGATAGCAGAAGTATCAGTTCTTCAAAAATTGCCTTTGCCCTACAGAGTGAATCCCAAAAGTCTCCAGGGACTGTACTTGTTGCAAACATAATTCCCTAATTGACATCTTCTATAAATAAAATGTGTAGTTTTGGGGGGCATGAATCCATACACTAATTCTGAGAATGAGTCATTTCTCAAAAAAAAAAAAAAAAAAAAGCAAATATGAAGGGTTCTCAATATTCAAGACCTTGACCACTGCCTTTGGGAATCCTCAGCAATGTCACTTTCTTCTTCCTCATTCCCTCTGAGTCTGTGGTCAACATGACATTTCAACAGCTAAAGGAAGTTTACACCCACCACAAAATAGAAGCAGAAGAAAGAGTATATATTAATGATTTCACAGAGACACAGATGCCTGTGCGTGCACACACACACACACACACACACACACCCTCTCTGTTATAGATTGGCCTATACCAGGTGGAGCAATTTAGCTCTAATGGGAAGATGTCAATCTGTGACTACACAGCTCATAACGAAAAATCTCCCGGTGTCTCGCTGGGGTCCTGGGAAACTCACGTCAGGGGCACAGACTTGGCCCACTAGGGGACTCGAACCAGCTCACCAGATGTCTAATTCATGTCCACTGTCAGCTACTCAAATATCACCGACGGCGCTTTTCTCTCCGCAGCCACTGTTTTCAGGACAGAGATTACGCGTTGATGTCACTGTGCTCCTGGGTCAATGTGGTGGTGGGTAGGATGACTGCCATAGACCGAGCAGCCAAGCACGTGGTGCTTTCCCATGAGGAAATTGTGCTCTACGACCATCTCATCCTTTGTACTGGGCAGCAGTACCAGGTGAGGTCGTACACGGAGATCTCTGGGGGTTTACCACGACACGTGTCCTTGGGGTTAGGAGCAAACCTTCCCACGGGGACAGCTGCCATTCTCTCCATCAAAGTGCCCACATGGCCTGCGCATGCGACCAGGATTGCGTCCGCAACCCCTCCCAGAAATCCATTCCAAGAAAAACATTCTGCTCAAGGGTAAAAAAAAAAAAAAAAAAATCACAGCAAGTTGGAGATATGTCATTCTTGAAGCTGTTGTCCAAAAGTCTAACACTTCCTGCTCACCAGAGCAGAATCCAGACGCAACCCGGCATGCGTTTGTGGTGAATTAATTTATGCCTCAAGAGGCTAACATTTGGCGGTGGTGACGGGCTCATGCGAAAGTATTTCAAACATGCGCACCTTCTGTCAACCCTTATTTTATTTTGTCTCTCAGTTATAAAACTAGGAAACGTGACTGATTGATTACCCAGTGACCATGCTTTCCATTTGGATTAAATTCTCGAACCACATTTGAGGCGCGCGTTACTGGAGACAACGGAAGCTGTTCGATGTCTTAGGGAAGCAAATTTTAATATTCTCACGTTGTACCATACATCAGCAGTTCATGTGGTCCACAAAAATAGGGGCATTTCTTTAATGAAAGGAGATTGACTTTTTAACTCCAAGATGGGGTCTTTTAATTACATTTTTCTCCTGGGAACCTGGATGGGCCTTCCCGTGCTGGGTTTGTTTCTCACAAGTACGGAGCAATCGCTCCCACCCCAGGCACTGCCGTGCTTTATCAAAGGTCCTGGGTGAGGCCATTTTGTGAATGGCCGTGGATTTGACAAGGGGAGGCGTGTGCAGGTTTTCTTCACAGAGCCCCGCCAGGAAGTGGCAGACACGTGGTGGGGGGCACAGGCTCCTGAGCAGCTCCCAGCATCACGTTCCTCATGTTTCGAGCCTTGGCTGCACGCTGACATCAGCTGGGACACTTGAAATATACCCATGCCTAGGTCCCACCCCCCAGAGGCTCTGTTTTAATTATTCTGGGGTGGAGCTCAGTGATCAGTATTTAAAAACAATAACAATAACAACAAACAAAAACAAACAACAACAACAACAACAACAACAACAACAACAACAACAACAAAACCCCTCCCAGATGATTCTAAGCTAAGGCTAAGAACCAGGACTTGAATTTTCTTGACCTAGAATCTCTCCTCTGTACCTTAGAGTGGCACTTCTCATACTGTAATACACCCACACAGCCCCATTTTGTTAAAAGGCAGATTCGGAGCAGGAGCCGGGGAGTGGCTGATATCCTGGTGTTATCAGGCCAGGTGAAGCCAGCCCTGCTCCTGAGTGGGCAGGGCCGAGTATGGCTCCGCCTCTGAGTGATTGCTTTTCTTTCCCCTCCTCCTCCTCCTTCCAGGACTACCAACACCACTACTGCTGCTGCTAAAGAAATCCAGTTTTCACAGTGTAGGAAAGGTTTTTGTTTTTGTTTTTGTTTCTGGTTAAAGGATAAACACAAACTGGAGGACAACCTTATTCTGATAGTTAAGTATTCCTCTTTGTAAACATTAAACCAGAGGAAAACACCATATACCCCGTAAGCTTGTCCCCCCCCCCATCCCCCACCCCACTGAGTTCCAGCTGCTGCCTGGGACTGTGGACTTTGGAAAATGTGAGTGGAAGACCCGGCCAGCTGTCCAGAGACTCGGGCATCTGCCCATGTGTGTCCAGCTGCCCCTGCAGCTTTAGTCTGTGGCACGTTAAGCTCTTGCCCTTTTTACAACGGGAAAAATGAAATGAAGAAGTGATAAAGGGAGTTCCAATTTAATTTTTCCAGAAGGACATAAAAATTAAAGGTACATAGAGTGATACAAAAAAGGCTGCTGAATTCACTGGGGAGGGCTTCGAGTTCTGATTTATTTTCCTATTTCCTTCTCTTCAACTCTCTCATGGTTTTGTCCCAGTTTTGTGACTTGGGGAAAAAAAATTAACGATGAAAATAAAGCTTAAATCCAAAGCAAGAAAACAACCTGTTATAAAATAGCATTACAAACTTTAACTCTAAATAGAACTTTAAATGGCATGAGTCATTCTAAAATATTATGTAGTATTTTAGATATCCAAATACATATCATTTAATTTTTTAATCTGAAAATCCATGCACAAAGTAAAAGATTAAATTGGGCTATGGGACTGCATGTGAGGTGGGCTGGTCTCTGCCTTCCAAGCCCTCCCTCTAGGGGCAACCACTTGGAGGCATTTCTATTGTTGGTTCCTCAGTGGTTACCCCTCAGAACTCCAAATGATGTGTTTATGGAAGTTTTATCCTTGATCTTTCAACTCCTGACAATATCTATGGCCTTTCCATTTTGGAAGATGAAGCTTTATCTACCTCCTATTCAGTACCCTCTAACTCCCCTCCCCACCCTGCCTATTGATTAGGTTGTTTTTTTGGTGGGCTCATGCCTGTGCTCATGCACAAAACTCAGGGATAGCTTACAACCGAGGTCCTGGGCTGCCCTCCATGGCATGTGGAGAGTCATAGAGAGACAGAGAGATGCCTCCCCATGCCTGGTTTTGGGTCTTCTCAACAAGAGGAAGAGTAAAAAATGTGTTAACTCACAAGGCCTCTTAAAGGGGTGATGCTCCCTAGAAGCCAGCAGGTGGGGCAAGAACACCCCACCAGGCAAGAGAGCGAATTGGGATGCTCCTTCTATTGAGGTGATGTGGGTCAGCAATAGGACATGATCTCCACAGAAGCTAATTCCGTCTTTGGTGGGATAAATAAGAGCAGGACATCGAGAACGCTGCAGCCGCAGCTGAGAGCTTGCAACAAAGAGCCAAAAAGAGAGTTGTGTACACCACTTTGTCTCTTCCCATGTAAGACCTGAGAGGCACTCCCCAATGTCTAGAACAGCACTTACCATGAAAAGAGCTCCCTGGGTCTGGGATGATTAAAGGGGGAAAATAACATCCCAAGAGATGGGGTCTACATTTCCTCCCCTTGAATCTGGGCAGGCTTGTGACTGTCTCAACGGATAAGAGTACAAAGGAAGTGATGTGGTGTGACTTCTGAGGTTGGGTCAAAGGGCCGCACAAGGTCTCCTTATTTGTGACAGCAGTGGCTCCTGGAGCCCTGCGAGGTCACGGAAGAAGTCCAGCTGCCTACCCTGTGATGGCCATGTTGGACATGCCATGCGTGGGTTCTCCCACTGACAGTTCTAGCTGAGTCCAGCCTTCCAGCTATCACTGACAAAGCAACAGACAATGTGCATGAAGCCATCTTTGACCCCCCACCAGCCGAATATTACCAAGTGACTTCTGTTGTTAACAGATAGAATGAAGGAATTGCCCAGCCAAACCCTACCCACATCTCTGGACCACAAAATCATGGAAAGTAATAAAATAGTGGTTTTAAGCCACTCTTTCGGTTTGAGTTTGTTGTGTAGCAAGAGACACCTGGAACCAAAGGGTACCATGGAATGAAGGAAAGAGAACCACGTTTGGAAAAAATCAGAGAAAGAACACACGCTTGACAAATTCCAAAATGTGTGATTCACACACATATATGCACACACACACACACTACAGGAACCATTCATTTCCTCTGAAATGGGAGCTGAAGCCATCTGAAGATCAGAAGTTGAGTTGACAAGGCCCTGAAATTCTTAGATGAAAAGGAAGATGGGTAAGAAAGGATTGAAATTAAATCCCTGTCAAGAGACAGGACTGCTGCTGTCTAGTGTAGAGGCTGAAGACAAAGCATAAAGTTCCCCTGGAGGGCTGAGTCAGAGGGCAAAGGGCAAAGGATACCTTTGGCATAAGAAACGAGAAGGTGTCTCTTGTAGATCATTGTTTTACCCAAAGAAGACACCCTCACAAATAGAATAAAGATAGTAAAGATATGCTAGAAGAAAATTTTCCTTACTTAAACACCATATCCAGGCATATATTCCGGGTAAAATCAAAGACAAAATTTCTCAGCCAGTTATATTTTGGTGTTATATTCTGATGGAATGCTGGTTCTGTGGGAATGGTAGGGGGGAAATGAACAAATTTCAGGAGAAAAATAACAGATTACCAACCCTCCCCCACAAATAGAACAAAAAGAAGATAGGCACCCAAAACTTACCTTTCCGGGAGGAAATGGCACAAGAACATGAACTTAGCCTCATAGAATTTTGAAGAAACTGTAGTGATTCAATAACTATATGCCCACCTAAGTCTCTCCTATTTGAACACAGTAAAAATCTCTTATTCTGTGTATGATCATTCTCAAAAGAATGATCTTCCTCATTCTTTCACGTGTACTCCCAATAAGCAAGGCAGAAAGGAAAATATAGGACTTCACAATTGTTTAAAAAGATAAGTGACAAGGGGTGCCTGGGTGGCTCAGTGGGTTAGGGCCTCTGCCTTCGGCTCCGGTCAAGATCTCGGGGTCCTGAGATGTAGCCCTGTGTTGGGCTCTCTGCTCGGCGGGGAGCCTGATTCCCTTCCTCTCTCTCTCTCTGCCTGCCTCTCTGCCTACTTGTGATCTCTGTCAGATAGATAAGATCATATATATATGTGTGTGTGTGTGTGTGTGTGTGTGTGTGTTTAAAAATATATATATATATACACATATATATATGTGTATATATATATATATATATATATATGACAAGAATCAAACAATTAAAAAGTCTGTAAGTCTGCTGGTAAGTCTGAGACTAAATGCAAAATTAGTAATAACAAATCTTAATCTAAATCTAATCCAGACCAAGTTGTTTGAAAATAGGGAGAGAAGTGGCCAGGGACAAGTAAGAATTGCCTTAGGGGAAACCCAAAAGTAATATTTGGGTCTTGACTCTTACATATAGGAGGAATAAGATCAAATGAATGCTTTTGAATAGCATGAGTAAATTCCCCTTCCAAACCTCGAAGGAGATAAGACAGGAGAAAACACACAGGGAGGAAAACAAAGAAACAGCCACAGTACTTTTAACAAGTATAAACCAGAATGGCATTAGGAAAAAACAATTGCAATGGTGAATGCTGTGGTTTTACACTTTGCTGTTACAACAGCAAGCCTCTGTGTCTGTACCAAATTCAAAGTACAAGACAAATACCAAAAAGAAATGACACCCAAAGTTTCAAAATGAAGTGATAGTTAAGATAGGTAAGAGCCAAAAAAAAAAAAAAAAAAAAGATAGGTAAGAGCCATCTGAATTAGTATTAGTAAATTAGTATCCAACAAAGCAAAATTAACTGGAGAAAGAAAAGCACTAGTGTTGACAAAGGGTATAGTTTGTGACAACAATACAGACGTGATGAGCTCATTACAAGCTGAACATGATCGTGCCAAAGAATATGTCACAAAAACAGAGGTGCCTGGAGTATGTGCTCTTGCAGTCACATTGAAGTTGGGAAAAGTCAAGCTAACGTACATCTGGAGATTCTGGTGATTAGCCATGGGGGTGAAGATTCAGGATGGCTGTCCTCAAATACTTGACGGATGTGTACAATACAGAAAACAGCTCAGACTTGTGTGTCATGGACCTGGGAAGACAATGGAAGACAGACCACCAGAAGCAATGAGAATACAGTGCTTATTCATCCTACAAAACACCTTCCTAAGAGTCAGGGTCTTGGGCACCTGGGTGGCTCAGTCGGTTAAGCGACTGCCTTCAGCTCAGGTCATGATCTCAGGGTCCTGGCATCAAGTCCCTCATCAGGGTCCCAGCTCAGCAGAGAGCCTGCTTCTCCCTCTCTCTCTGCCACTCCCCTCACTGTGCACTCTCTCTCTCAAAAGAATAAAATCTTTAAAAAAGAAAAAAAAGAAATCAGGGTCTCCTCCATGGGGGAATGTCCTGCCCAAGAGACAGCGAGTGAGGCATGCCAGGACCCTCAAAAGGTCATAGGAACACCAAGAGACGTTGAGGGACGCCACACATGTTAGTTGATGCAGTTCTCTGCATCAATTGAGTAAATTGAGTAAATCTCAAAATCATCCCCATTTTATGAATGAGGGAGCCAAAGGGCAGTGATGCGGAAGTGATTTGTCTAAGGTCAGGGGACATCAAAGTGACAGACTGGGATTTAAAGGCAGGCTCCAGACTGTGAGTTCTTTGCCATTGCCCCCGTCTCTCCTCTCTCCCACTTGCTCTGTCTCTTTCCTTTCCCTTTCCCTTCCCCGCCCTCCCCTCTCTCACAGATGTTATCCAGGAATTACATTTGGTGGTTTTTAAAAGTCTTCACAACACAGAAATTCTGGAACATCTTTCTCCCTTCCCTCCCTCCCTCCTTTCCTTCCTGCCTTCCTTCCTTTCTTCCTCTCATTAAAAATACCTGGACAGGGGAGCCTGGGTGGCTCAGTGGGTTAAAGCCTCTGCCTTCAGCTCAGGTCATGGTCTCAGGGTCCTGGGATCGAGCCCCAGGCTCTCTGCTCAGCGGGGAGCCTGCTGCCTCCTCTTTCTCTCTCTCTGTCTGCCTCTCTGACTACTTGTGATCTGTCTGTCAAATAAATAAATAAAAGTCTTTTTAAAAAAAAATATCTGGACAAAAGCAGCCTAGGTCTGGGAAGGTGGCTCCTTGATGTCATCAGAAACACAGACCCTTCTGTCTTTTCTCTTCCATCTTCATGTGGCTTCCATACTCAGCATCTTGAGGAGGCTGCTGTGGCTCCAGCCATCCATTAATAAGAAGCAGGAAGGACAAAGGACTAGAGCAAAATGACTTTTCCCATTGCCCCATACAAGGATTCCTGCTTATGAATCTCCTGACCACCTCTTAGGTCACTAGTTAGGAAATACAGTTTTTCGACTGGGTGTATTTAACAGGAATCTGTTACTAAGGAAAAAAAAAAAAAAAAAAAGAGGGGGCTTCCTGGATGGCTCAGTCAGTTAAGCATCTGCCTTTGGCTCAGGTCATGATCTCAGGGTCCTGGGATCCAGCCCCACATCAGGGTCTCTGCTCAACGGGGAACCTGCTTCCCCATCTCTCTCTCTGCCTGCCTCTCTGCCTGCTTGTGATCTCCCTGTCAAAATAATAAATAAAATCTTTAAAAACAAACAAACAAACAAACAAAAAGAGACAGAATATTGAGGAGGCCACCAGCAGTCCCTGACACAATAAGTTATTCACTTGCTAAGGGAAATGGTGTGGTCAAGGGTTTCCCATCAGTCAGGGATGCTGGGATCTTCCATTTCCAATCATCTGATGGAATGGTCGAGAATTCATCCACTACTCACCAATCACTAGCGGCAATTTAGTTAATGGCAGAATGCTCTCTAGTTTGGATGGTGAAATACACTCGTGCTCTCCTATTAAACCTTATTCTCCCCCTTACTTTGAGGATATAATGTGATTTTTCTTTCATAGACCTTTTTATCGCTTTTTGAATTCTGCTCAGTTCTGTGTGGACAAATTAATTGGCCTTGGGATTTACAATCCTAGCTTCAGTTTTGCCGAGTGTGTGAAAATCCTGTTGTATAAATATGAAAAATACATTCATTAATTTTCCTTTAATTTCTCTAATTCTTTAATTTAGAATTGTGTAAAAACAATCCCACACATTCCAGTGCACACAAGAACTATACAGGTTATCAGAATGCAATGACATTTTAGGATCACAGTAGGTAAGCTGATTTTCATTTTAGACTTTATTCTTTGCCCCTCCCCTTCCTTGTTTTTGTTTTTATCTAAACACTTGTTATTGGAATAATAACTCATTGAACATTTTATAAATTGAATAGCTCTCAATTTGTTCTTTAGCCCTGCCATTTTCTGCCAAGGACTTTACCTAATTAATTAAAGCATGCCCTACTAAATGGGTATAATAACATTTTCTTTTATACTCCAGTGCTCATTGGAGTTCTGGTGAGGTTTTGAACCTCCAAAGCACAGCATTCAGTATTTAAAGTCATTCACCACTGATGGGAGTGGTGGGAGTGATGAGGAGACAGAGATGGTGGTAGCCATCGTGTAAAGATGGAGTTTGCCAAGGAAATGACAATTACCTGATGATCACAGGGTCCTCACACCCCTTCCTCTCAGGTGCCAGGACATTCCATACACCAAGCTTGGGAGATGAGGTATTTGAAACCCCACCTATCTCCTTGGATTCTGTTCCCTCACTGACTATCTCAGATGTGTTTGGTCACTTTGAAGACCTGGAAAACCCCTCCCCTTCTCAGGATGGCAGCTTCTCAGCCCAGTATGGGATCTAGACATTGGATATGCCTGTAGCCATGACCCATGGCTTGATGGAGCAAGGTTGGAGGCTCCTGACTGGGGGCTTGACCATGGACTTGGACCACTGTTTAGGAGCTCAGTAGAAGTGCAGCCCACCTGTTACAATAGATGTATCAATGACAGACGTGCCTCTGGTGCGATGGGGCATAGCCAGTTGACCACCATTTATCAGTTGAACCAAGTTCTCAACTCAGTTTGAGCTTAGGTGGCATTCTGCCACCTGCCAAGTCACCCACAAATCGTCTTTCAGCCACCACTTCACCTACTAGTTCACTTTACAAGGTTGGTGTTGAGGATTTCCAGAGGCAACCAGCCAGAAGACAGTTGTGAAAGCAGGAAAAAAGCAGAAGGCCCCAAAGATGAGAAAAAAGAAAGATCCTAATGAACCTCAGAAGCCAGATTCAGCATCTGCTTTAGTCTTCTATGATACACAGCCTGCCATCAAGGGACAGAATCCCAGTGCCACTTTTGGGGAGGTTTCAAAAATTGTGGCCGCCATGTGGGATAGTCTTAGTGAGGAGCAAAATCAGGTGTGTAAGAGAAAAACCAAAGCTGCCAAGAAAGAGCATCTGAAGGTTCTGACTGCACATAAAGACACTCAAGAGTGTCAGGCCACTGTGGGAACAGGAGTATTGGACCCATTGCTGCTGTCACAGACTCCTCCACCTCTTGTGGCTACTGTTGACCCAACGTCTCCAGCACCAGCCTCAACAGAGCCCCTTGCCCTGTCCCCTCCCATTGTTAACTCCACTCTTTCCTCCTATGTGGCAAACCAAGCATCTTCTGGGGCTGGGGCTCAGCTCCATGTCACCATGTTGGTTATTACCAAACAGCTGTTACCCTCTTCTATGACTGTATCTCAAGGAGGGATGGTTTCCATTATCCCAACCACAGTGGTGACCTCCCAGGGGATCCATCCAGGCCAAACCAGTGCAGCCACTCTCCAGCCCAGTGAACAAGGCCAAATTATCACTTGCTCAGTATTGCAGCAGCAGCAGCAGCTTCCACACTGACAACACCCCCTGCTTTCCATGGCAACACATACCTCAGCCCCTTACTTAGCAGCAAGTGACCATCCCCAGTAAGCTCCCCCACCTCAGGCCATGCCACAAACTCCACCTCAGAAAGTTCGAATCAATTTATGGCAACAGCCACCTCCTCTGCAGATCAAGGTTGTGTCTCCTGAGAATACAGACACCCTCAGTCCCACCAGCTGTGGAAAGTAGTCCTGAGCGGCCTGTGAACAACAGCCCTGAGGTCCATACTGTGGAGGAAACCTCTCTGAGACAGTCTGTGAGATGAGCACAGATGTGGTTCCTGATGTTGAGTCTCCTTCTCAGACGGATGTTGAATTGCTGATGGGTCTCCTGTGACGCTGTCACCCCAGCCTCGATGTGTGTGTCTGGTCATGAGAAGCCTCTCATTGTGAGGAAGGACTGGGACAGTGAGTACTGCATTAATGAATGTGTGATGAAGAGCTGTAGGGATGTCTTTGTGGTCTGGATGGCTTCCAGAAATTCCAACACAAGTGTCTGTGAAGGCGTCCTTCCTGTTCTCCCAGCCAGGGAAGACTTAGCTGCTGGGAACATGTCTCAGAGCCTCTTTTTAAAACACAAGCTGGGCTTCTGGTAGTGCCTGATTTCCACCCATCATGGTTCTTCGTGCTTCTTTCCTTTTCTGTCTCTTCAGCAGGGGCCATACTGTGGAGCAAGGCCATTGAGTTTGCTGTAATCTGGAATTGTTTTTTACTTTGAAGGACAAGCAGATATACCAGTGATAGTAACAGAGGGAAGTATGAAGGCAGTATGAACAAGCTGAACATAGGGGTGGTGCTATTAGGGGTTTTTTTGAGGAAAGTCAGGATAATTGTCATAGGACATGCCGAAACAATTATTAAAATGATGGTAGATACTCAAAAAAATCAAGTCAAATCATTTACCTGAGCATTATGTGGACTGCTTTATAATACCTGTGAATATAAAAATACCAAAATTTAGTGTGATTTTGCTAAACAAATAATATTGCTAATAAGAAAATTTTACCTCCACAATTATTGTTGTGGTAAATGACCACTAATTCCCAAATTGTTCCTTTTTACTACATATAATTTTACTGCAGGCTCTTTATAGAGAAAGGACATCTAGGTTTTAAAATTGATTATTTTTTAAGCTATTTCATCCAGCTTGAAAATGAATTAAGTGCATCACATTAATCTACAGGGCTTACCATTTATATTGAGGAAGGACATAACCAAAAAGTTTCCTAGATGTACTCTGAGACTTAGTGAAGCCCCATTTCTTCAAGCACAGCCGGCATTCCCATCTACCCCATATAAAATGTATTTTCTGCACTGGTCAAGGGAACAAGAATCTCCTCTGCACCCACAGTAGTCTCTACTGCAAGTGAACTTTTTCCCCATCATCGCTGTAAACTGATCCCTGCCTCACAGCTGATGGGCCTCACACCATGATTTCACAAGGCAGCCGGTGCAAGCCTTCTAACAGAGACCTTATATGGCCTTTATGTCTTGCTTGTGGTGCTAGCCTCATTATCTTCCACTTAATCTTTCCTGGTCACCAAATAAAAAATCAGAGGGATTAGGTACTAGCCCACTGGGAATACTCATGCCACTGTGCTATTTTACTTGGCTGTCATGGTAGCATTTGTTTGAATCTAATTTGAGCCAAAATAATGAAAAACTTGAGTCCACATTTAAAAAAAAAAAAGTACCTGGTATTTCCTGAGAAATCAGATCTGGCCACACTGAACCCATACTCTACCCTGGCACCAACTGTACAGAGCTGAGTTGTGACCAGACTCTAGCCAGGGCATGGAGCCTTCGAGTTTGCCATAGTATCCTTGACACTGAAGACAAGTGTTAGCCTTTATTATGTTTTTACTGTTGCTTTCCCTTACTAGAGGAAAGTGTCTGCTTCCACTCATGTCTGTGTCAAAAGGGAGAGAACAGAAGTTATGCTGGGAGGGTTGTGTGTTGAAACAGAAACAGAGAGGAGAGGGAGGGAGGGAAGAAGGAAGAAAGACAGAGGGAGAGGGAGAATATTTCTCTGACAAAGTGAAGAATATTGCTATAGTTTCTGTAAGTAAATAATAGTCTACTTCCCTCCTTTTCTTTTCTAACTCACCCCTCTGTGCAGTTGGATTTCAGCCCCTAGTATATTGCTTTTGTGCAGATTGGTTTTTACCAAAAATGGCTATGTCAAATCCGATTCCATGTGCCCTTCCATGGCCTTGCCACTCCTGCATGAAGATGGAGTCTAGGTTCCCTCTCCCTGATCTTGGCCAGGCTTTGATGATGATTTCCATGAATAGAACAGGGTAGAAGAGATACTCCTAGATTTCCAAGACTAGGTTGGAAAAGAACATGGAGGGGCACCTGGGTGGCTCAGTGGGTTAAGCCGCTGCCTTCGGCTCAGGTCATGATCTGAGGGTCCTGGGATCGAGTCCCGCATCGGGCTCTCTGCTCAGCAGGGAGTCTGCTTCCTCCTCTCTCTCTGCCTGCCTCTCTGCCTACTTGTGATCTCTCTCTGTCAAATAAATAAATAAAATCTTTAAAAAAAAAAAAAGAAAGAAAAGAAAAGAACATGGAGCTCTCTGTACTTGTTCCCTCAGGACTCTTGCCCTCAGAACCTAGGCGCCATGTTTTGAGGAAGCCCAAGACACATGGAGAGGCCACATGTGCTGCTCTGGTCAATCCCCCCAAGATCCCAGTCCATGGTCAGCATCAATTGTTGGACATATAAGGACAACTTGCTGTCATTTTTGAATATCTGGCATGTTTTTTAGAGGGTGGGGGAAAGGAGTGAGATGGTTTATCTCCAGATGAATCCAACCCCCAGCCATCAAGTCACCTACAACCTACAAGTCTTCCCAGCTGAGGTCTCTGACACCTTCCAGCTTGCCCTTATCTGAATTGCTGACCTACAGAATGTGTGAGCCTCATAAATGGTCGTTTTTTGCACCACTGAATTTTAGAATAATTCATTATGTGGCATTAGATAACCAGAGTGATGCCTTTTAAGAGTTGTCTCTGAGTGGTCATTTCATCTGATTTTTGTGTTTTACTTTTCAATTAAAACCTGATTGTATCTAATGACTGAAAAAAGGCATATCTATATCAGACATTGCTATGTTTATTTTATTAAATTCACAAATGTATTTCTTGCTGTGTCCATGCTTCCCTTACTACCATCAAAATAAGCATGTCTCTGTAACATACCTTAGGTCCCGTGCCCTACAGGGGCTGATATTAGTCAACACGTGACAAACAGAGAGATTCCAAACAGCGGGAAGCAGAGATACACTGATAAAGTTCCTCGCAATCATTTCACTCTCAACGATGAAGAAGATTGCTATAAGGCCCTGAGTTGGATAAGGAACAACTCCATCATCACAGAAGGTAAGGATGTTGGTTAACTGTGCATCTTTGCAGAATCGCTTTTTATTTTTATAATGAGTCTCATTCTTCATCTAGTTCCAGTATATAATTAGTGCCTAATTAATTCCAACCAAATCATTCATCTGTCATGCTTTGTTTTCCAGATTAATTTACAACTTGTTGTCATTTTTGGATACCCAGCATGTTTGCTGGGGGAAAGAAAAAGGCTCGAGATAGTTTAATTATCTATAATTATTTTATTACACAAAATGAATATCCGAAGAGCAAAGCATGGCTAAAATCATTAACTAATTAAAGAATAATTTAATAAGCAAACATGTTTAGCAATTATATGGAAAATATGTCTCCTTTTGTGAAGAGAAAAGAAGAAGAAAAAAAGAAAGGTCTGCGTTGGAAGGGCTCTTTTCTTCCCTTCCTGATCCATTGTTCTCTTTCTTGGTGGTGTATGCACAGTCCTTCCCACAAACACACGTTTTCGAGTTGCATGCCACTTTTTGAATCAAAACGAGACAGTAAACCATTTCAACAAATGCCTCTGCCACTCAAAAGTGTTTTCTCAAGCATCTTCCTCTCTGTTGCTTGGATTAAATTGAAATTGGTTGACTAGCAAGATGACCAGAATGGGGCCTGGCTACCTCTCTGTCCTTAATTGAAACCTGGGAGTCAAGTTTTTGAAGATGACCAAGTGCAGCCGCTTTGTTAGCCTACAGCTCGGGGAGCTTTGGCAACTCAGTTAGCTTCTACGCTGCCCAGGCTGGGGTTCCGTGTGGTCTGGGGAGGTGAAAAATACTAAGAGCCTGTCATCTGGGGATCCATATGTAAATTAAGTCTATTTATCTCTTTAATGGACTTATTTAAGTACTATTTTAATTATGTTATTAATATAATTAACATTAAAGTTAAATACATATTCTTCTGACTTTGTGTGGAAGACTAGGGATTATTTGACTTTTTGTTAAGTTACTACATTTAGTCAGTTAGAAATAAAAAAAGAGGTATCACGCGACCATCAATGCACTGTTAGATTCAATTTGCTAATGTTTTATAGGCTATTTGATCTAAATTTGTAAGTGAGATTGGCTTATAATTTTCTCTTATAAGCTTTACATGTCTAGTTTGGGGAATTAAGGGTACTCTTGTCTCACCAAGGGTTTTTTGGAAGCTTTCTGTATTTTTCTAGGGTCTGAAATATGGAAATAGGGTCTAAACGTTGGACAGAAATAACTCATAAAACCAAGTGTGTCTGGAACCTGTGGGTAGAGGTGGGATATGTAGATATATACCAGACTCAGATTTAAAACTTGTCAAAGTATGTTTCCTGTTTCCCTCAGAACTTGGATTATTTTCAGTTTTGCATATGTATGTGTTTAAAACTGTTTCAGTATTTTAGTCATCTTTTAATTACTGCCCTGCAACCTAAATAGACTTAAATAATTCTTAATTTGGAGACCAGCAAACTTTTACAGTAAAGGTTCAGGTAGCAAATATATTGGACTTTGCAGGTCATATGGTCTGTGTCCTATCCACTGAGTTCTGCCATTGCAGCAAGAAAGACAATACATAAATAAATGGGCAAAGCTGTGTTTCAATAAAACTTTATTTACAAAAATAGTTGATGAAGACATAGTTTGCAGAACCTGCTTTTATGCATAGGATTTGTAACAAATCATTACCATTTCATCACGTATAGGTCTCCAATTGTAACTTAAACTCCCAGAAAGCACAAAAGTCCATGCATGGTTCAGTACAAAATACACAGTGTGTTTTAGGACTATCACCAATCCTGGCATAATGCAGTGTTTAACTTCAAACAATTGCCTATTTTTGATGTTAGGAAGAAGGAGCATTTTGACCCAAAAAAAGAGGGGGTAGGAGTCTTTGAAAGTGACAGTGCAGGTTATTGAGGTTGAATGTTTATGGCAGAGAATTTAGAAATCCCAGAGCAACAAACACTGTGCCCTCTTTCAGTTTCCTTTTTTTTTTTCCCCCATGATTTTGGTTGTCAGATGGGGGAAGAGCATCTGTGATATTCTGATGACTTGACTACTTCTCAGAGGTGGTGTCACTCTGCTGTCCGCTTAAAGGAAAATAAATGCTTTTGGAAGATTTAAGAATGTCTCCCATCAGCCACTGCACAAAACCCCTCTGCGGGCCTGCTTTTGGCCACTGAACAGCCAAGATAAGAAGTGTGTAGAAATGAGCTTCTTGTCTTAAATATAAGCTATTTCCCCCAGGTCTAGTGCTAATGACATTCCCATTCCCAGGGCATCTCTCAAGGAGGTGCTCTTAACTCTCAGAAGCTGGGCCCCAGAGCTCTGGGAGAAATCAGGGAAACTCAGCCTTGCCAGATTCTTTCAATTCTGTGTGGTGCTCCTTTTCAAATGACTTCTCCTGTAAGAAAAGTTAGAAAGTAAACTGTTAACCTCTTGCCTAAAGGAAGCTCTTTCTCTTCGTAGCTTTTCCACAATTAGAGTCCTATTCAGACTTGAATTGAATTAGTCCCATTCCAGATCATATCTTCCTCATATGGGTTGCTGTGTAGATTAAATGAAGTAAATAAGATATTTCATGCTCAACGCAGAACAGAGTGTCATACAGAGTATAAGTGTAATAATATAGGCTGCATATGTATATATATATCAAAAATCTATATGTATATCTATATATCAATATATATATCAATAATATAGGCTGCCATTGGCGTTACTACTCCTATGTGTGATGGGGTTGTTGCTATGCCCCAAAGATACCTCAGGGCTTAATCTCAGCCCCTGGTGATGGCATGGTCTAGGACACAGTATACACAAAAAATGGGGATCCGTGTTCACCAGGGGCCTGTCCAGTTGTAGAGAGGCATGGTGTCCATCATAAGAGTCCTGGAAACTGAAGTTTAGAGAAAGAGGATTGAGCTCAGCCTTAAAGAAGAGCAGGATAAGTAAACAGAGAGAGTGTGAACTGTATTGGGCAGACCCTTGGAGAGCAGCTGGTGGAAGACCTCAGGGCCCAACCACGCCCAATTTTAACTGGTTACTTTTTATTACATTTTTATTATTTTATTTATTTATTTATCAGAGAGAGAGAGAGAGAGTGAGAGAGAGTGCATGAGCAAGCACAAGCAGGGGGAGAACAGACAGAGGGAGATACAGGCTCTGTGCTGAGCAGGGATCCAGATGCAGGACTCGATGCCAGGACCCTGGGATCATGATCTGAGCTGAAGGCAGACGCTTAACCAGCTGAGCTTCCCCGGTGTCCTTTAACTGGTTACTTTTTAGGGGCTGGGGAACTAGTGAAGAGGAATAATCAGTGCACAAAACAACACCTTAGGAAGGTGAACCTCCCGTCCTTGGCACCCCATCTAAGTAGGGAGAAAGAGATCCAGAAGGAGCAGGTTGGGGAAGGCCATGTAGCCATGCAGGCAGGTGTGGTGGTCATGCAGGCAGGTGTGGGCTGCTGTGGACACTTCTAGCTTCTAGTCCAGTCGGTTACGGGATGATGGCGTTTGAAGCTAGAAACTGGAAGCCTGGCCCTTCGTGAAAGCTGAGCAGGGCCGCGCGCCTGTCCCGTTGCCGTCGCTCCGCCTGCCAGCCCTGGCTTCCTCTTCCTGGCACCATAACACCACCAGGAAGAATATGGACATCTTGCGTGATAGGTAGCCTTTGCTCTAGCAGTGCTCAATAGTTCATGGCAGGGCTGGCGGGAGAGAGCTGAGGACAGAGTCCTTCCTACAGAAGTCTGAGAAAAAAATCTCCTGTGTCTCTGTGGCTATGACTGGGTCACAGGTCCATCAGGGAATCACACATTGAATCCCGGGACACCCCCGACCTGACTTGGCTGAAGTACCAGGACTTGAGGGGAGGGGCTTGTTTGTTGGGGATGGTAATGGGATTGTTCTAGAAGGACCGGTGGATGCTGGGTAGCAGAAGCCATGAATGGTGAGTTGGAGGAAGTCAACTCTGGAATGTCTGCCCATTAAAACTATAGATACGGTCCCAAAACATCACTACTGTCCACCTGCCCCCCTGCCCCGACCCCCATTCACTATTTTTTGCTGCCTGCCTCTGCTTCCAAAGGAGAAATGGTGGTTCTGTGATGGAATTCGCCCAGTCTGAAGGAAATCGTTTTCTGGGCTCCAGAGTCGGCTAGGCTTATAGATGTAAATTATCCTAAACTATTAGAACTGCTCCGCTGTCCTGGAAAATAGCTCACATCACAGGCTCAAATGCTGCTTTCAACTGCAAACAAAACGGAGAGGTTTCCGACGGGGGTTTCAGATGGAACCCGGCAACCTAATGCATTACAACAGTTTATGGCATTAATTGAAACTAATTGAAATTCATCTGCTATTACCTCTGTACTTTCCATGAAAATGAAAAGTAAGATGAAAGTAAAGTAAAAAATTAATAAATAAATAAAACAGCCTTAATGGCCCGAAATGGATCAATTATTTTCATCGTTAGCTAAATACAGTTTACTGCCTTATTAAAAGCATGTTTGTTAGGAAAAGCATAACATTAAAATTCCAGTGCATGAATCACTGAGCAAAGCCTTTGTTATGTTATATCTAATACAGTCTTCCCTTTTTATTTAGCAGAGCAAAATGAGACAGGTCAGGCTTGGGTCATGGAAATCTTATGCTTCGACTTATGAAAAATAAAAAGAACATTCTCTGGTCTATTTGTGGACATGATATTTTTAAAGTGGATGTTTATTTCATAATTTACTAATATTCTATGATATCTATTTTAAATTCTTTCATTATCTAGTTATTTGCCTAAGTTAATTATACAGATTAAATGCCAATTAGAGTTTGTTTATTTGTTTGTTTGTTTGTTTGTTTTTTTAGAAGTGTGTTACACATGTAACAGAGTGGTATGAACACTCTGAAACCAGACTCAGCAGGTCTGACTTCTGCTGAACCATCTACTTGCTGTATGACCTAGAGCTAGATCCTTAACCTCTCTGTCCTCAGTTTTCTGAAGAACATAGTAAAACATATCTTTTGGGACTATTCTGACGATGAATGAGGTCATACATAATCATTCTATGTCTCCTTTGAAGTGGAAAAGGGAAATATTCTTCATTAAATACAATGGACTATGTAAATACACATAGACATAATTAAAAATACATAAATTGTAAATGTAACATACCGTTTTTGTTTTCTCTAGCCTTAAACATATAATAACTAGGAAAAAAATGCTTATCAGTATCGGCGTGCATAAACCCTGATTTGACTTCTACAGACCATATACATACACTGAGGTGTGACTTCATGCCCAGTCTACTAAATCGGGAAATCTCTTCCTTTTCTTCATTTCACAACATGATTTTCTTCCTGAAGAATCCTTCATCTTTAGGGGTGCCTGGGTGGCTCAGTGGGTTAAAGCCTCTGCCTTCGGCTCAGGTCATGATCCCAGGGTCCTGGGATCGAATCCCGCATCGGGTTCTCTGCTCAGCAGGGAGCCTGCTTCCCTTCCTCTCTCTCTCCGCCTGCCTCTCTGCCTACTTGTGATTTCTGTCTGTCAAATAAATAAATAAATAAAATCTTTTAAGAATCCTTCATCTTTACAGTATAGGTAGTTAAAATTAAAGCACTTTAATTCAAAAGGATGAAATAACTTTTTTAGCATCTACTGAAAAAAATGTTAAAAAGGTTGTTCCATTATTCTTAGGGCAAATCGTGTCTAAAAAATTTAAAACCATATTTTATTTTTTGAGTTTAACAGGGAGATCACCTTAAGCATTTCATTTCTATAAAGCCATATTACTTAAAAAAAAAAAAAGATTTGTATTTATTTATTTGATGGAGAGAGAGTAGGAGAACACAGGCAGGGGGAGTGGTGGAGGGAGAGGGAGAGAGAGCCCCCCTACCACAATATGGGGCTGGATCCCAGGACCCTTGGATCTTGCCCTGAGATGAAGGCTCATGCTTAACTGAGTGAGCTAGCCAGGTGCCCTGCCATGTTACTTTTAAATATTGGTAAATTTGGGGGGCACCTGGGTGTCTCAGTTGGTTAAGTGTCCAACTCTTGATTTTGGCTTAGGTCATGACTTCAGGGTCATGAGATCGAGCCCCAGCACTGAGCTCCACATTAGGTTCAGAACTCAGCAGGGCGTCTGCTTGAGATTCTCTCTCTCCCTCTGAAGCCCCATACCCATGCTCTCTCTCACTCTCTCTCAAATAAATAAATCTTTTAAATAAATAAATATTAGGAAATTATCTAACTTCTGAAACTAGTATTTATCTCCTCCAGGAATTAGGATGATGAAACTGGCCTCATTTCCCCTCTGATTAAGATAAATTGAAGAACCTCCAAAATCTAAGTGCATTATGGTAGTTGAAATGTTAAAAGATCATTGCCTTACTTTGGTGATCACAATCGAAGTTGCGAGTGTATTCACTTATAACTTCAAAGAGCATGTATCAAAAAGCAAGAAGATCACCTTTCCATTTCTGCCAGCATTTTTTTTTTTTTAATTTTTATTTATTTATCAGAGAGAGAGAGGGGAAGAGAGCGAGCACAGGCAGGCAGAGGCAGAGGGAGAAGCAGGCTCCCCGCTGAGCAAAGAGCCCGATGTGGGACTCGATCCCAGTACGCTAGGATCATGACCTGAGCTGAAGGCAGCTGCCTTACCAACTGAGCCACCCAGGTGTCCCTCTGCCAGCATTTTAAGTGACAAGTCTTAGTGCTTTTTTGATCTGGGGTGAAGAGTTAATGGCTTGCAGAGGGTGATTTGAGACCTCACTTTCCTTCTCCCCAGCTGGGCTGTCAATACCAAAACCCCCACTGTCCTCTTGGCAGCCCCCTTGTTCGTTTCACCAGGAAGGTGGCTGCAGGTTACCTGCAAGGGAATGACCGCGTGCTCCTCTTGCCAGCCTTTACTTCTGGAGCTTTCATAGGGTCCTCTTTGTGCTATGCCCTCCTTGTGCTGTTTCCTGTTTCAGATCTGTAACCTTAGTAATGCATCATTGATTCCCTAAAAGAAACAACAAAAATTGGACTTCCATGAAAACGCATGGCTGTCGTCTATGAGCCTTTATTGAAAATTCACCCAGACTGTTCTAATCATCCCATCCCATTTGCCATTTCAGAGCAGGGCAGCCCACTGTGCTACCTCTGTCACCTATCAGATCAAGTGCAAAAACGGGTTATTTCATATCCTTAGATTAACTGAGCTGTGGGGAAGACAGTGGCCAGATTTTTTTTAGCATAAAACTGATAGGCAGGGGAAATCCCCAGCTTTCCCACTCTATTTGCATCCCTTATGCATAGAAAAGTCAGAAGAATATATATGATATCCCAGTTATGTGAAGGAGGTCCCTGCAATGTGTTACCTCCTTTTAACCATTTGCAAAGGCTACAGGAGTTATAAAACACTAAGTGGTAGAAATTCATCATTAAAGTAAATCTCTGGCTAACTGAAGTTATCTAACATTAAAAGGCATCTCATACATGTATGTATATCATCGGTCCCACATAACCTGGGGCTTCCTCACCCCTCTGTCCAGTTATCAGGATGTTTGGCACTAATGGAACCCCATTCACCCCATTTCATATATTCTGGGTGGGAAAAAGCTGTCAGACCCAGCGTCTCCCACAGGAAAAGCCCTTTTCTCTGCTACTATCCATGGCTCAGTTCACCCATCCTCTCCCCTCCCCTGGCAACCACTGTGTTTCACCTACTTTAAAACTCTTTCTTCTTGCATACCCAAAGATCAAAGGAATTCTGTATCTCCAAGGCTTTCTCTATTCTTCTGTCTCTCTGCCCCCTCTTTTTTCTCTCTCCATTTCCTTTTTCCACATTTTGCCTCTTTGATTCGGCTAAAACTTGACCCAACTGTCACAACATGTTATACAAGGGTTAACTTTCCCATAAAACATTTTTATTTCCTTGGGTTTAAGAGTGTACCAATATGGCAGAAGTGTTATTTTATATTGTTGTGTTGCAGGCACACACAATTTTGGTTATGTTTAAGATTATGTAGGATTTGGGGAGTCTTACTCAAAACCTAATAACCAGATCTAACATTGTGAAGGGAAACCTATCTCTGTCTTACAAATCTCAGGTATACAACTTATCCTGTGGTTGGATGAAGTAGTGCCAACTTTATAGGTGAATACCGAGTAGAAATATATATAATGGGAAAATCTGGCCACAGGAAGGTTGTTCTTCAAAAAATATTTTAGAGGGCACAAAAGTAAGACCCAATTAACTTATGATCAACAGTATGATAAACCTCAAACATTCTTCCATGTGCCTAGTCAGGAAACGGTTTGTTATGCCCATCATAGGTGACGTACTATTCAAGGCTCCAGGGGTAACATGGAAGGCAGGGCCAACTTGAGGTCACCTCACAGGTAGTCTTAGGCATGTAGACTGTGGGGAGGACAAGGAAGGAAAGGGAGAGGCTACCATGGGCCCCCTGAGGCCTCCCCTCGGTGGAGGCTGGACATCTGCCTAGATCAAGGCACAACCACAAGCTGTGGTAAGATCTTGACATGGGAGCTTCAAAAGCACTAGTTCTATCCCAACCATGCTAGAAAATTACTTCTATAAATATATTTAATCATATTTTTACACCTAGGTTGATATTTGTCCTGAAATAAATCAATAATCAACATCTTTTTCTACTAGGTTTATTCTGAGAGAGTCCCCAAAACATAAGACTTTTGCTTATCCTATGAATTTTGTCCATGCTTCTATTTTTGCTGTTAGCTTGTCAAAAAATTATTTTCCAGGCATTTGAGTGAAGCCAATGTTATTGGTAACAGCTCTAAATATTATTTTTGTGTGTGTGAGTACAGGTGACACACAATGTTACATTAATTTAAGGTGTACATTTATAGGTCACAACTCTATAGCTTAGGCTGCTGTTACTGATGAAGATGAAAGTAATAATGGATTGTGTACCAAATTGCCTGGCTTTGTGCCTGGTATATAGGAGTCACAAGATAAATGCAAATGGACTCTAAAAATTCTTTACCGAGTAAAAGTGAAAAAGATGTAGAAAGAACTCACAACTGCACAAATATCATGGAAAGAATAATATCCCCCCTTAGAGTGCAAACATTTAAATATTTTATTGTTCTAAGTAATCTCTATACCCACAATGTGGGGCTCGAACCCACAACCCTGAGAACAAGAGTTGCATGCTCTACCGACTGAGCCAGCCAAGCACCCCCGCAGAGTGCAAACATTTAAAGGGCAAGAGATGGAAGTGGCAGAGCTGACTTCGTCCCATTGGGTCTTGTTTTATTTGTGAAGGGATGGGATTTGACCAGTGACAGGTCCTTATTTATGTTGTACAAGATTATATTAAAAGAGATTTTACTCTAATATGGGAAATGAGAGAAATATATGTAACCCATCTTATAAAAGATGTTTGGATGAAAACTTTAAGATGGCATCACATAAGCATCTATCCAATGGCCAAGATGACTGTGAGAGTTTGGACTACTGTTCAGCAAATAGCCACACCCTCTGCCCTCCTACCTCAGGCAGAGTGTGCTTCTCACACCTTTGGCCATGTGCTTGGTCTTCTGACTTGCTTTGCTTGGTGGAATGTTAGTGTACCTTCTACTGCACAGAG
The DNA here is from genome assembly GCF_964662115.1 of Mustela nivalis. Classification (NCBI taxonomy): domain Eukaryota; kingdom Metazoa; phylum Chordata; class Mammalia; order Carnivora; family Mustelidae; genus Mustela; species Mustela nivalis. The sequence continues at coordinate 100,546,493 of NC_139027.1, read as the reverse complement.
AGGCTTGAAAAGTGAGCTGTTGCTCTTGCTGTCCTGTCCCCCTGCCTTTCTCCATAAATAGAATGGGCCTTAGGTATCTCTTGGTCCAAGGAGAATGAAACATGGTGCAGGCCCAATCCAATCACAGTGTGGAGTCTGATGAGTCGTCATCAGCCCGTGTGCCCATGTGCGAGCTGACCTACAACAGTAGGCCGGAGTCTTGGGGCGGTTTGTGATGCAGCATTATTGCAACTATTAGGATGACCAAAGTCTCCAAGGGAGGGGTGGATTTTGTTTCAAACTGAAGCCGTTACACCTTCTTTCAAGATAGGCAAATAAATTCTGAAGTTAGAATATCTATCGATACATTTAAAATTTTAAATTATTTAAAATATTAAACATCTAACTTAAATATGAGAGATGTTATAAATTATGCTACCTTTCGAGGTGAAAAACAATGTCCTCTTCAGCTGCCTGCAATCTGGGGGCAACCCCTGCGAGATAGTCCAGGGCAACATCGCATTTGCCCTGGTTTCCATAAGCCTCTCATCATAAAGCCCATCTCACAGTATGGTTACTAGAAACTAACATGAAAGAGACTGGAAAAATCTTCAATTCTGAATTGTGTGGAGGCCTAAATGCTTAAATTTGTTTCCCTGAAAATGAATGTTGTTTTGACATGCATATTTTAAAAGGGCAGAAGACCTCAAGCCTTTGATAGTTTCAGGTTCAAGTTTCAGCTTCCCTGGCAGGCTGATTCTTTGTTGTGCCAGACAGCTATGATGCATGTTTCACAGCAGGTGGAAGCCTCAGTAATTTAAGCAAAATGTTGACTCTTTCAGCCAAGGAAAATGCAGCCCACCAAGGAATGCTGCATTAGAGCCTCTGAATAGAGAGGGACTCATAGCCACAAAATTAGAGCCTCCTAGTGAAGGCAGGAAGAAAGGACCCCCACCCCCCCACACCCCACACCCCACACCCGCTTTGGAGCCTTCTTGCCATTCCATATTTGAGCAACAGGAAGTATGGGAGAACTTTCTAGATGCTGTTACCCTCAAAGAAGCTATCTGAAAGTTATTCCAGTTCCTTTTTTTCCCTAAGCAAATGAGACAAGCAAGCCATTACACCTTTCAGTTTTAGATGGAAATAGATTTTTGCATCATTTATTCAACCAAATCGAATAAATACACTTACCATTTATTTTGCCTTGTAGAATTTCTCTTAATACCATTTCATAAACAAGAGGGAAAAAAAGAGATTTTCAATGAATCTATCATTTTGTCGTAAAATTGTTACAAGTTGCCTGACTAGTGAGTCTACAGCGATTCCCTTGTAAAAAGGTAAAAATGCCAATTCAGTGTCAAAAATAGAATGTAATTGGCATGTAATTCATTTCTTTCATTTGGTAGTTTGATCTTAAAACTGATGAAATTAGTAGAATAACATTTGTAATTATTTCTGTAATATTTTTCAGAAAAGATCTAACTAGTTTAGACTATTACCAACTAAATGCTCTTACACAAGCGAAATCTTTCAAGATTGTGTTGTGATTTCATTCTTACCGACTGAAAGAATACCTGCCGTCCCTTTTGCCAGGTCTTGACTCCTTAAATCTCAAAAATCAGAATCTGAATCCTCATTAAATTATCTACTGAAAAGCAGATAATGTTCTAGTCTTTAGATCTTAAAAAAGGGAAAGATTTCCATGAAATCAACCCAATTCAACACTCAAATATTAAAATACCTGTGCCATCATGTCTAGGACTATGTGTGTGGGTTTTTTTTTTCTAAACATATCCTTTTCATCATTTACACAGAACTTGCAAATACTGCAAACTTCAGTAATTTTTTTCCTTAATAAGTGTAGCAACTAGGGAACAAAGACCAGATAAAAGGTTTTCTTCCAGATGGCTTCATTTAGCATAATTTCAACTTTCAAATTACAGGACCATAGATGAATGTCCTACTTCTGTGTTAAAAGTACTTGACTACTTTGTGGGATGTTTTGTGCCAATTCTTTACTAAATTATCTTGGTCACCGTTGCTAGGTTACACCGCTAGCTTCCCGCAGCTGAAAGGAGGAGAAGGTTATAGGGAACAATTCGGCATCATTACCATTTGACTATGAAGGTTGTTGTTTTTGTTGTTGTTGTTTCAACCGTATATCTTAGCATTTCCCCCCTTCTCTAGGGAATGTCATTGTCTATGGGAATACAATTGACACTTACACGACAGTGGAGACGCTCTTAAACATCGGTGTGAGGGGCTCCTATATCCACCTGGTGCAGCCCCCGTCCACTTCCACCATCACCTGCTTCAACAACTACTCCGTGGAGAGCGCGGTGCAGGACGCGCTCAGAGCCGCGGGGGTGACCATTTACTGCGACGCGCTCCTGGCTCAGTGGAACGACGGCCGGTACCCGGACCCCATTCACAGCGCCTGCTTCACCACGCCCACCAAGCCTTTCAGACTTCCGTGCTCCGTAAGTAGGTCTCCGTGGACTTCACCCGCCACCCGCGGGGAGCCGGCACCTGTCCCTGATGTGGGGTCTGAGAGATGGCCCGCGGGGGATTTACAGCCACAGGTTTTGGCTTTTCTTTTCTCGCGGTTCAGATGATCTCTTGCTGAGCGACAAGCCACCCCAAACTTAGTGCCATAAATACCAGTCGTTTACTATGATTATCTCTCCGTGCTGGGGTTGGAGGGGGCCCAGCTGGGCAGTTCTCACCTGAGGTCTCTAATGTGGCTGAAGTCAGATTGTGGGTGGAGCCTGGAGTCATGTTCATCCCCGCCTCTGGCTTCAACTGAGATTTTGTCCAGAATGCTTCATCTGGGCCAGGTGGCTTGGTTCTAAGAGCAAGTGGGAGAGAGAAACTGTATCACCTGCCCATATCCAAGGGGAAGAGAATTAGACCCTGCCTCTTCATGGCGGGAGTGTCAAAGGTTTGAAGAGTGCTAACTGACCTTGACCAAGGACTCACCGTGTCTCAGGCACCATGCTGCTTGCTTGCAGTATATTCTGTCACCTAGTCAAAACAGCCCTGTAAAGGAAAGCATTCCCGTTTTACAGATGAGAACACTCTGACCCCAAGTCAGTGGTATGTTGGCCTCCCAACCCAGTTCAGAAGCGCCCCAAATTCTATGCTGCTATTAACTTTGTAAGACTCTAGAAACAGCAATAAGGTTTTCTCCCACATGGAATAGAGACTTGGAAGATCTCTCTCTCTAGCACTCCACAAGTATTCATTCCACAAGTATTCACTGAACACGTGCTAGATCTTAGGCTCTGTCCTAATTGTGAGAGTTTAGAGCAGTCTAGCTAGCTGTCTCCAGCAGCCCCTGTGGGCCTTTACTTCCCTATTTGGATCAAAATTGAAATCAGGGCAAAGACATTTTGCAGATACTCTCAGCTGCCTCAGATCTCACACAGCTTCCTGCTGAAACTTCATCCTAAAATAAACAGAGCCAGGGAAAGTCTCCCACTTCCCCCACTCTGCTCTGCATTGCAAGGAACGGCCTTGGCAGGTCACATTGCCCAGCCCTGGTTGCTCATTGACATTCATCTGTTTGGCCAACAGTAGGTACCAGCAGGAGATTTCTACCCTCCTACTGTCAGCTTTGAGTAGCATCTCTGTCAGGGCACTAGGAAACTTTTAGTGGGGATGTATGCATTCACTGTCTTGACTGCGGTCACAGTGTTGTGGGTTGCCTTCTGTCTCCCCCCGCCCTACCGCCCGAGAAAGATAGTGTCCTAATCCCCAGTACCTGTGAATGTGACCTCATTGGAAATAGGATCATTATAGATGTTATCAACTAAAGGGGAGGTCTTAGTGGATTGGAGACGGCCCTGAATCTCAGCACTGGTGCCCATCTATGGAGAGAAAGGTTTGATTCAGAGGAGACCCTTGGGGAAAGAGGCCATATGATGAAGTGATGGCAGCTGCCAGTCTTGGAGCAGCAAGCACCACTGGCCACCCCCGGAAGCTAGGAAGACAAGCAAAGGATCTTCCATAGAGCTCTAGGAGGGAGCATGTTCATGACAGTGCCATGACTTCAGACATCTCATCTCCAGAACTGTGACAGAGTAGATTTCCATTGTTTTAAGCCACCCAGTGTATAATACTCTATTGCAACAGAACTGGTAAACTAAAACAGATGTTATCACAAGCATATGCACCTGCTAAAGCTAAAATTTTTACAACTGGAATTATACATTATGTGCTAGTTTGTATCCAGCTCCTGTCACTCAGCATAATGGTATTGAGATCCATCCGTATTATTCCATGTAGCATTCGTTTGCTCCTTTTCATTGCTAAGTAGTATTCCATTGCATGTCTCTATCACATTTGGTTTATTCATTCAGTTGCTATGCACATCCTTGTGCACATCTTTGTGTAGACATATTTTCACTTCTCTTAGCTATACATCCAAAGAATGGCTAGGTCATATGGTCAGTGAATGTTTGCCTTTTAAAGAAGCCACCATACTTTTTCTAAAGTAGCTGTATCATTTCATATTTCTACCAGCAATGTATGAGAGTTTCAGTAGCTCTATATTCTTGTTAGCACTTGCTATTATCCGTCTTTCTAATTTTAGCCATTCTAGTGGGTATGATATGATGTATGTATATATATATATAAAATCATTGTATATAAAATCATTGTGATTTTAATTTGTGATTTCCTGATGATTACTGAGTTTGGGCATCTTCTCATGTGCTTATTGAGCATTGGTATATATCTCCCTTTGCACAGTATCTGAGCTTTTGCAAGTCGGTTTGTAAAATTTTGTTTTCCAACTGTTGCTACTAGTATATGAAATACAGTAGATTTTGTATATAAACATTGTATCCTGAGACATTTGCTAAATTCACTTATTAGTTCTAGTAATTGCTTTCTAGATCCATAAATATGCCATCTGCAAGTAAGAAATGGAACTTCTTGCCTTTTTCCATATCTCAAAAGAAAACTTTTAGACATTCACCCCTTTATATGAGGTTATCTGTGTGGTTTTCTTTGGTGCCCTTTTATCTGACTAAGAAAGTAAACTTTCATCTGACTAAGAAAGTAAACTTTCATTCTTAGTTTGCCTCAGAAGATTTATCATGAATAGTTATTGAATTCTGTCAAATTATTTTCATGTCTATTAAAAAAGATCATATTCTTTTCTCCTTAGTGATGTTGATAGGGTGAATTACATGGATTGAGTTTCAGAATGTTCAGCTAACCTTACATTTCTGTAATAAACCCTAGTCATTCATGATGTATTATCCTTCTTTATATTGCATTTGATTTGCTAATGTTTAAAGAGCTTTTGAAACTATTTTACAACTATATTCATGAGGGTTCTTCATCTTTTTTTCCCTAGTTTTGTGTAATTTTCCTTGGTTAATTTCCTGGTTTTGTGTAATGTCCTTATAAGTTTTCATTATTTGGGCTATGCTGGCCTCATAAAATAATTTAGGCAATGTTTCCTCCTCCTCTGTTTTCTGAAAAAATTTGTGTAAGACTGGTATTATTTCTTCCTCAAGTGTTTGATAGAATTCACCAGTGAAACCATCTGGGCCTGGAGTTTACGTTGTGGGAAGGTTTTTGATGAATTCAATTTCTTCAATAGCTCTAAGGCTACTCAGATTTTCTGCTTCTTCATATGTCAATTTTGGTATATTGTATTTTTCAAGAAATTTGTCCATTTCACTTAAATTGGTTAAGTATTGGCACTAAGTTGTTCATATACTCTTATATTATCTATTTAAAGTCTAAAATTTGTACCATAGCCTGTGTTTCATTTCTGGTATTAGAGATTTGTGTTCAATCTCTCCCTGTCCAGCTGATGAGAGAGAGAGAAGAGAGACACAGAACTGCCTGAAGTTTTCTGTCTAGCTAGATGTTTGCTGATTTTATTGACCTTTTTTAAAGAACCAGCTTTCAAGTCTATTAATTTCCTCTTGTCTGTCAGTTTTCTCTTTTCATTGATTTCTGCTTTTAACAATTATTTCCTTCTGCTTGCTTTGGATTTACTTTGCCCTTTTCCTAGTTCCTTAAGGTAGAACCTTAAGCCATTATTTCTATACACATTTAAAGCTAATCTCTTCTGCGTTAGCTGTATCCCACAAGTTTTAATATGTTGAGTATTCATTATCATTTGGCTCAAAAAATATTTTCTAATCTCCCTATGATTTCTTCTGTGACCCTCAGATTATCCATAAGCGTGTGATTCTTAGATGTCATATTTTTGTTGATTTTTAATTTAATATCATTGTGGTCAGAGACATATTCTGTATGATTTTAGTCCTTTATGGTTTATTTAGACTTGTTTTATGTCCAAGCATATGGACTAACCTTGTGAACATATAAAGAATATATAGTTTGCCACTGTTGGATATAGTGTGAATAACAATTTTTTAAATTGAAATATGGTTGACACACAATGATGCTGCATTAGTTTCAGGTGTACAACATAGTGATTCCACGTGTAAAAGTAACAATTAGTTCCATGTGGTTGGCGATGATGTTTGGATCTTCTTTGTCTTTACTGATATTTATGGTCTAGTTCTATCGATTGCCAAGAGAGATATTAAAACCTCTTACTACTGTTGTGGGATTTTTCTGCTTCTCCCTTCTGTTAATTTTTGCTCTTTTTGAGGCTCTGTTATTAAGAACATGAACATTTCTAATTGTCATATCTGCCTCATTAACTGTGCTTTTTATCATTATGAAATGTGCTCCTTTAACTCTGATAATATCCCTTATTTTTAAAAAAAATATATTTTTTAATTTGACAGAGAGAGAGAGATACAGCAAGAGAGGGAACACAAGCAGGGGAAGCCGGAGAGGGAGAAACAGGATTCCTGCCAAACAGGAAGCCCAATGCAGGGTGCAATCCCAGGACCCTGGGATCATGACCTGCGCTAAAGGCAGATGCTTAACTGAGCCACCGAGGCACCCCAAATATCCCTTATTTTAAAGTTCACTTTATCTGCTATTTCTTATATTTACTGTTTGCATGGTTTATTTTTTTCCATCTATTTACTTACCATGTCCTTATATCTAAAGTGCCTCTCAAGGTATCATAAAGTAGATTTTGTTAACATTTTTATTGCTGCCGTAACAAATTTGACAAAGCAGCATCCATTTGTTAGCTCATAGCTCTGCAGGTTGGAAGTCAACAGTGTAACTGGCTTCTCTGCTTAGGGATTCTCAAGGCTGAAATCAAGGTGTCCGCCAGGCTGCACTCTATCTGGAGCTTGGATTTGGTTTATTGCAGCTGAGGACGGGAGGTCCCTGTTTCCTTGCTGCTCAGGCAAGGTCCACTCTCCATTCTGAAAGGCCATCCGCATTCCTTGCCACATGGCTTCTTCCACCTTCAAACCAGCAATGGAGAGTCTCTCTCTTGTCACATCCCTCTCACACTTTAGATCTTCTTCAGGAAAAGCCTGGTGTCTATTAAAGGGTTCACCTGATTAGGTCAGACCCACAGAGCATATTTTAAAATCAGCTATGCCATAGAACACCCCCTAATCATGGGGGTGATCATCTTATCACAGTCCCAGTTCATGCTCACAATCAAAGGGAGAGATGGGAATCTTGGGGACCAGCTTAGAAATCTGCCTACCCCATGCTTTTCTAATCCTTCTGCATTTTAATTAAAGTGTTTACACCACAAATAGTTAATGTAATTATTTATGTGGTTAGATTTAGGTCTGCCATTTTGGTATTGGTTTATTGTTTGTCTCCTTTGTTTTTTGTTATTCTATTCCCCTTTGCCTCCTTTCTAAAAATTAGAGTATTTTTTTAGTTCTCTATTTCAGTTGGCCTCTGGTGTATATCTTATTTTATTTTTTAGCAGCTGCTCTATGGATTATAATATATATCAGTAATCTTTTACATCTAGTTAGAGTTAATATTGTACCATTTCAGGGGTGTCTGGGTGGCTCAGTCATTAACCATCTGTCTTAAGCTCAGGTCATGATCCTGAGGTCCTGGGATCAAGCTCTATCCCTGGCCCTCTGTTCAATGGGAAGCCTGCTTCTCTCTCTCTCCTACTCCCCCTGTGTGTATTCCCTCTCTTGCTCTCTCTCTCTCTCTCTCTCTCTCTGTGTGTGTGTGTGTGTGTGTGTGTGTGTCAAAATAAATAAATAAATAAAAGTATTGTGCCATTTCACATAAAATATAAAAACCTTGCAACCGTACAGGTCCCTTCTCCCCACTTTCTGGATAGCTTTTTCATGTACATACATTTGACATGTATCTACACACATTGAAAAGCCAACAAAAGTATAAATTTTGTTATAAACAGTCATACATATTTTAAAAAATTTAAGAAGAAAAGCAGACTTTTATGCTTACCCAGGTATTTTCCAATTTTATTGTTCTGTCTTCATTTCTGAAGATCCAGATTTCCATCCAATATAATTTCCTTTTACCCTGAATGCCTTCTAGAGTACATACAATTGCAAGTCGGCTGGCAATGGATTCTCTAGCTTTCCTCTTTCTGAAAATGTCTTTATTTTGCCATTGTCCTTGAAAGATATTTCCAATGCATATAGAATCATGGCCTGAGAGGTTTTTTTTCTTCCTTTCAGCATTTCCATCATCTTCTGACATAGAAAATTTTGATTTAAGAAATCTGTCACCATTCAAACCATTGTTTCCCTGTATTTAATGTATCATTTCCCCCGGGATGCTTTCAGAATTTTCTCTTTATCTTCAGTTTCCAGCAGCTTGATGCTATGGGGGTTCTGTGTTTATTTTGTCTCAAAGCATGGTTTTTCTTGGATTTCTCTTGTTTGGAGTTCATTCACTGAGCTTCTTGAATCCATGCACTTCTAACTTCTGCTAAATTTCAGCAAGGTCTTGGCCATTATTTCTTGCTTCATTCTTCTTTCCTCTCCTCCTCGAGAGTCCCCTTCTGGAACTCTAATAACATCTGTTAGACTTTTTCTTATTGTTGCATGAGTCCTTAAGGCCCTATTCATTTGTTTTAATCTCTTTGTATCTTCTCTCTCTATTCTTCACATTAAGTGATTTCTATGGATGTAACTTCAAGTTCACTGACTCTTTCCTCTACTATCTTTATTCTTCTGCTAGCATAAAAGTGACTATAGTCCATCCTCTTTCCACCAAAATGAGGAAAATTATCCTCCTTCTGATCATTGTTCCAAGTGTCTACTGCCCTACACCATCTATCTCCTTTTAAATGCTCATTGAAATCTTTGGGTAGTAGTTTTTGTACTTTGACCAGAATTTATAGTTATATCAGTTAGAGGATTATATCATTATACCAGAAACAGAACTCTTGAGCTGGTATGTTGAACTCACGTCAATACCTTGCTTCCTTCTACCCAGTGGTAGTGCCTCCTGGGTGCTCCCCAGACGCTCCAGCCTCCAACCAGCTATCTCCTTTTTCTATACAGCATTTATCACAGTCTGAAATCCTTGTCAAGGGGGTGACTTTGTTGGTGTCCATCTCTCCAATTAGATTATAAACTCCGTGTTTATCCTTTTCACCAAGATATTCTTGGGCCTAACATGGGAAGTTTGTGTAAATGCATAATGTATGAGGTTTATCAAATCACTGACTCCTGATCTGCTAACTAGGGAGTTTTGTTCTCCCTAATCAGAATTATAAACACAAGTACCCTTAAATATTCATTCAGAACAACATCAGTGTGGCCAGATATTTCTACTTCGTATTTTTACCCAGTATTGTAATGTTAAGTTGACATTAAAGGAGTACATGAGTTGCATTGAGAGGTTTGTAACTTAGAATATATGTTCCCTCGAATTGTGTTAGACTTGCTTATTCAGTTTTTAGTCTGGTTCACAAACTCCTATGTAATTCCCAATGTGACTAATTTGTGAATGCTTACACCAAAACAATATAATACAATTGCAGTACCAATAATCTTTAAAATCTGGGTAAATAAGAGATAATATATTTAACATGCAACTTAATTAAAAGTGGGTTTAATTGGGAAAAAACTGGATAGGTAGAAGAATGTTTGTGGGGATGCTGAAGGGGGCTCCTGAGTATTTTCAGGGGCTCAAGAGGTTGATGGTACTCTTTTTCATGTAAAATTTCAATTCAAATCAAATGGCTTTCCATATTATTATATGACTAGGAGAACTATTTTTATAATGATGGGAACATAGTGGAAGAGAGAAAAAAGAGGAGTAGAGAGACAGATAGATCCAGAGTCAGAGAAAAACTTGGAAAGATGTATTTTCCTGTGGTTACTGAGTAAGTGTTATAAAACAGGACAAGTTCTAAAGAGACTTGAGGAAGCTGCCTAGGATGTAACTGGGGTAAGGTTAGGTAGCTGAAGGAATAGAAACAGGGAAAAGGGCAATGGCCCTAGGAGCTTCCTGAGGGAGAACAAAGGACATCACAGAGATGATAGATCCATGTCTGACGTTGTCCAATAGAACCGATAGAAATGGTCTATGTCTGTGCTGTCCAGTATGGCAGCCACTAGCCACCTATAGCTTTTGGACATTTGAAAGAGGTACTGCAATTGAGGGTTGGGATTTTAAATTTTGTTTAATTTTAATTAATTTGGATTTAAATGTATATAGTCACCCATGACCTGTGGCTACTGCAGGATCATTCGTCTTTCATGCACCATTCATGGGCACAGAGAAAGGATATGGAAGAGAAGTATCTCTGGCCCAAGACAGCCAATGTCTGTACGTAATAGGTGAGTGAGGTGCATAAACAGGCATGTGAAGGAAGCAGGGAGCATGATGTCTGTCAGTAAGAATGAGGAACCATGTCATTAGTTCATTTTTTAGCAGACTTTTAATAAGGTGGCAAACTATATTTAGGTAAAGATAAAAATGACTAAACTATTTCAATGACAAGTGAAGACTTAAAAACATCTAACTTGGACTACCTTAATGACTTTCAGCATCACTATGGAAGAAGATATCCAGCTAAGCACAAGATAGCATTGAAATTTGGGCAGAAAATAGAGGGGGCATACAGGTCACTTCTAAGGAGTATGCAGGTGTGTTTTGGGCCCTTCTATGGCACAGTGCCTTTCATAGGGTAGGCACACTATAAATATTTACTGCCTGACCATCCATGCTAGGGCAGGGTAGGAGACCAGACCTGGTAGAACTGAAGCTGATGAGGCTCTCGTCCTCTCAGGACCATTCTTCAAGGGTGGGCTTTCTGGGCTTAAAAAGGCAGGAATGAGGCACTCTAAAGACTTGAGACAGAATGAGGTGACCCCAGGAGGGAACCTAGAGAGACTTAAGTGTCAGACACAGGAAAAGGAAAATGGAAGGCTGAGATAGAGCTATTAAAAATGTAGGCAAATGAGGGGAAAGTAGTCTTTATGGATGTCAACTTTCTTATAGGGGGAAAAAATTACTTTTCTGAGATATACTCCATCACCTGGCATTCTTCTCTTCATGGATGTCTAAATTGAGTGATTACAAAAAAGAGTGATATTAGGTATCTTAATTTGTTCTTCATACCAAAGACAGGCTCTTGCCCTCTGTCTTTCTCTCTGTCTCTCTCTCCATACACACACACACACACACACACACACACACCCCATACCATTATGACATTTTAGTAGATTAAATGTTGTTGCTGGTTTGGTTTGGTTTTTTGTATGCCCCCTAACAATAAGGGGCTCTGCAGACCATTCACACTCTTGACAGTGAATGAAGAGTGATAACTGAGTAATAACATAAGTTTTTGCTTTGTAGATGTTCTTCAGCTTCTGTGAGAAGAATGTGGATTATGAAACATTTAAAGCACTGAATGATGCATGTCTTGTCTATGATGGCCGACTTGTGATTGATACCAACTTCCACACCAATGACATAGCCATCAGAGCTGCTGGCTCCCTCACCAAATTCTCCAATAAATATTACTCAAATGAGTGGACTCATAGCAACTTCAGTTCCAAAGAAATTGGCTTCCAGCTGGCAGCAGCTATGCTCACTCTCTTTGACCCAACCCTTGAACCTGTGACTGAGCCACCAGCTGATCTTGACCGACTCATCCCCATGTACAAGGGAGCCAAGATCCAAGGTGTGTAGTAGGCCACCTTCTTCCCTCTGATGAAGCTACCCATTGGATCTGGATCAGTGCTTAGGGCCGCCCTCCGTGTTTCCCTTAGGCTTGGTGAGGAGATTTCTCTGTCTCAGTGGGTTTGCACAGAGACAGAGAAGGGCTCAGTCTCATTTTTAAACATTTATTAATGACCTGACATTTTATTGTGGTCCTTGGTATTTTGAGCATGTAGTATGGATCACACCATAACTGTGGTCCCCATTTTACAGATACATAAAGAGAGACTGGGAACAATCAGTAACTTGCCCAAAGGTTATTCACAGCTGGTTAGTGGGACAATGCCCTGACATCTTGCCAAATTTTTGTTCCCACTATAAGCTCAGAGATAAGGAGACCATTCCAAGCACCCCAGGCCTTGGCCTTTTATCTATATGAATAAACCAAACAATTCACAACTGTAAAAACAGTCCACTTCCATCCCCTAAGCATATTGACCCCTAAGGAGATCATCATATGAGTAATACAGGATTTTTTCGTGTTTGACTGATGAGAAATATCACTGAAAGTAGTGTCTTTGAATATTGTGGACCTTCCACCACAAAATGCTATTTACGAAACTGTAAGTTCATTTCCAGGAGGTTGATAGACCAACCTCAGAAGCCATCCATGGACCCCCTAGTGTATCCATTGACCCTAATCCAGTAAACAGACATGAGATAAAGAGACACAAGCCGTACATACCAGTCCTTGTCATTTTCTACCTAACTAAATGAATTCTGACAGATCCTCCTCTGTGTCTCACTTTGGATTGAGACCTTAGGAAAGGTGGTAGCTATGGGGGAAAAAAGGGATGGGTGTGAAAGACCAGAGTTAGATCAAGCTCATACTATGGGACAAGCTAGAAATAGTAAGAATTTCAAAATGATAGTTTCTTAAAGTATTGAATAAGAACTTTGTTGATTTTCTTTAATAACATCCCCTTTAATATTTTGGTTATATAATGAAAGAGTGACAGGGTATGGGAATATCACTGCAACATTTAAGGTCTCTGTATGTCTTAGTCTGTCTTGGACAGGCATAGATTAGAGTGCTAGGGGTTATGGGAAATCACAGGATACACAGGATTAGTTTGGCACATCTTCCTGGGACATTGCTGGGGTATGATGACACATTCACATTGATTTTGTTAAATAACATCAATCTCAGGGAGTTTCTTGCTAATACTATACTTTAGGGGTATAGATTGAGTAACATACACTATGGTAGGCATCTCTGTTTATCCTATGTCCTATGTGCTATATACAGATAAATAAACTCTGTTACCACTTCATTAACAACTAAATTAAAATCTGGAAAATTTGCCATTTCCTATAGGAGGCATTCTTCCTGGGTCTTATCATTATCTGCATATTGCCAAACCTGCCATTCCAACTCCCTTAGAGGTACAAATGGCCCAGCCTAATTTTGTAAGTATTATCCCTGAATTTCATTTTACTTTCAAATATAATACTTTGTTTATGCGGTGATGAAATTCTCTATTCAGAGTCTTTAGTATAATGTACTGGTCCATCAGAAAAACCACTGTGGTAGCCAGCTCTCAAGATGGTCCCATGATTCTGGCCCTTGTGTGGTCCCCTCACACTCAAAATAGGGCTGACCTATGTAGCCAACAGGATATTGGAGAAATGACAGTGTGTGACTTTCAAGGCTAAGTCATGAGAGATACTACAGCTCTAACTTGCACCCTCCTGGATTACTTACTGCCATGTTGTAAGGTCCCCCAGCCCACCCATTGGAGAGGCCAGTGTTGTAAGGAATTGAGGATTCCTGACCAGCCATTAGCAACTTGTCAGTCATGTGATGGAGGATTGGATTCTTGGATGTGGATTCTCCAACTCCAGTCAAGGCTTCAGATGATGTGGCCCCAGCAGACATCTTGCTATAAACTTATAGGAGAACTTGAGCCAGAGTCTTCCCAGCTAAACTGCTCCTAATTTCTGACTTCCAAACATTGAGGTAATAGTTTATCATTGTTTTAAGATAGTGTTTTTTAAAAACACTATTTTTTAGAGCAGCTTTATGTTCACAGCAAAATTGAGAGGAAAGTACCAAGACTTCCCATGTACCCCCATCTCCATTTACACAGAACCTCTTTGGTGATTAGCACCCCCACCAGAGTGGCTACACTCTGGATGTGGTTACACAATGGATAAAAATTAAATCAACACCTCATTGTCACCCAAGGTCTACAGTTTACTTCAGAGTTCACTCTTGCTGTTAAATATTCTATGGGTTTGGGCAAATGTATAATGATGTGTCTGCCATTACAGCATCATACAGGGGAATTTTGTAGCTCTAAAATTCCTATGTTCTCTGCCTGTTTCATTTACTCCTCCACACAAACCCCTGCAACCACTGATCTTTTCACAGTCTCCACAGTTTTGCATTTTCTAGAATGTCATATAGTTGGAATCATACAGTATGATTTCAGATTGCCGCTTTCACTTAGTAATGTGCCTTGGTTTCCTCCATGTCTTTTTATGGCTTGAGAGGGAATTTCTTTTTAGTGCTGAATAATATTCCATGGTCTGGTTGGAACACAAATTATTTATCCATTCACCTGCGGAAGGACAGTAAGTGGCTAACTTTTGAGGTAATCTGTGATGCACCGATAGATAACTAACCCCCTTTGTGGCATTGTACAAATGCATTGTTCAGGGTCTGGGATGTCATCCAGAACCCATTGTTCTCCCTCCCTGCTTGAATTACCCCAGAAGGGCCATCCAGGAAAAGCAGAAGCTGTGGGGTAGGATCCCCCCTGGGTTCAAGGTAACTAAAAAGGACACAGTGTGGTTGGTCAATAGGCAACCTCCTCAGATTAGATCCTCTGGCAGATGGTACCGAACGGGTGTTTGTCATGTTTGCTTTTATGTCAGTGAGGCAGACACTGTAAGTTGCCTATTTTCTTTATCCTGAATATTTTTAAGAGTTAACAGGCTGGCCAATGTAAAAGAAACACATTTCCCAGATTTCCTTGAAATAGTGTTAGCCCTATGGCAGGTTTTGGCCAATGAGATGTAAGTAGAAGCTGTTGGAAAGATCCTTCGAGGGACGCAGACTCGAAACGGCACAGGCTATTCGCCTCTCACCTAGAAAGGAAATAAGAATCCCCACCCTTCTGTATATTTCCTCTGGACATAGAACAAATTACCAGCTTCTTTGTATTTCTGGTCCTATCAGGGATTACATATATTGTAACAGTGCCTTTAAGGAACAAAACAGGTAACTAGTCCATGGTGGATGTTGTTGTCAATTATAGGTCCAGATAAATAATGAAACGTGATTCTTGTAGGGGAAGGATAGAAGCTATGTATTTAAAACTTATTTCTCTTATGCTTCTCTCAGATTGTTCTAGGTATATCCTGTATACATGGTCTGATTGCAGATTTTCTTGCAAATAAAGGAAAGATCATAGAGGAATAGTGTTCTGGTGTCTATTGCTGTGTAACAAAACTTAGCAACATGAAACGGCCATTTGGTTCTGCTCACAGATTCTGTGGGTCAGGAATTAGGACAGGGCACAGTCGGTGGGAATGGCTTGTCTCCCTGCCCCACAATATCTGGAGCCTCATCTGGGAAGACTGGAAGATTAATTGTGACTCAGTGGGTGGATCCTATGAAGGCTTGTACTCACCTGGGCTGAAATTATTCAGTCACAGGGAGTGCTAACCAGAGCAAGCCACCTGTGCTATCCTGGTCACCTGGGCTTCCTCACGGCATGGCAGCCCCAGAGGGGTCAGTCTTCTTGTGTGATGGCTCAGGGCTCTGAGTGCAAGTGGAGCTGCAGTGCCTCTTATGACCCATCCTTCATAGTCACATAGTGTCCCTTTCCCAACCATCTATTGGAGCAGTCACAGCCTCCAACACCATGAAGAGAGGACACAGAGGTCTCTCAATGTCAGGGTCATATTGCAGGTGAGTATGTGGGATTGGGGACGTCATTGTGGTCATCTTTCGAAAATACAGTCTGCTGCCAATGACACGAGGCATTACATAGGATGAAGCCCAGATGTTGTGTTCAGGGGCTGAGCACTTTGGTCATCAGAGATAAATAATTGAACCCAAATATTACATTCAAGAGCTAGAAAATATTGGACTTGGTTTCAGACAGAGCCAGATTCTTCAAGGACACTGTGTGATTTCCTGCATGTGGTGTCATTTATTTATGAACTCCTGGCCCTCTCTCTGAATAAAGTCAGAGAAGGTTTTTAATAAGGACCCCTTAAAAGGGGCCTTTTTTTTTTTTTTTAAGATAATGAGTTTTAATAAGAATGCAACTTAAATAGATTCTTTGGCTGGTGCTATGACAGTATTTGAACAGGACCCCTGACTTTAATTAACCATTTTGCCAGGTGGGCCTCCTCTTTAATTAGTACAGAAGATCTAAACAGATTTTTTTTCCCCATTTTATTCTCCAAGAAAAAAAAATGTAGGATGGTTCCATGGCAATCTCTTAGGGTTGGAATTAATTTGATTAAGTAAAATTGTTGCCAAAATGGTCAGGCAGTTACCTAAATAAAACCAATTGATTGAGAATGGAGCCCATTGAACAATATTTCATAAGAGAAACTGAATTGCTATTCTTCCAGTAAATATAGAGCAGATGAATTTTATCAGACTTTTATAGCACTCACTAATTGGAATCTTTAAGTAAGAAGACACTTTAGTAATTCATGAGCTCTCTGAGAGGTAACCTGACAAAAAGAAGAAAGGGGACCCCTACATAATAAACTAATTTACAGATTCCAGTCCACATGCTTTGTTGGCTTATACACCATGGAATAAAGAAATTTGTCACAACAAATTCTGCCTTGGATACCATCAAATTTAAAATTGTGTGTTCATCATGAGAGCTGGGGACTTGATTTCTTGCATACCAAGTCTGACTACTCCTGTATCTTCCATTTGGCATGAATTCCACAGCCATTTTCCAACCTTTGTCAAAATCATAAAGGAACTCAAAAGGATAATTGTATTCAGGAAAAAAGGAAGGGGGGAAAGTACTACACCAGAACCAGTGACTCTGCCAAAATTTTAAATTCAAGATCCACATTAAAAAAAAAATCCACATTTCCTAATGATTTACTTATATACTTAAAATAAAGGAAGCAACTAGACACATCCCACAGAATTGGAAAGTGTATGAAATCATCATCATTCCCTCAAAATCCCTTATGGGGTGGCAGGGCTGGAGGTTGCCCCAAGCCATCATTTTATGGAGCGATTTTCTGTGATGATAGGCGGGAAGAATTCTGGACTTAACTGTATTTTCCTAGCCTGTCAGTAACTGCACCTAGGAATGACCTAGGAAATTCAGATAAGACTGCCTGGTCCTCTCAGAGTAATTTGTAGTCTGAGAGACCCATCTGTAGGTGACTTGTCTTTAATGTCAATGCAAAATATTTCGATGTGTTCCCCATTCCCAGAACAGCCCCCTGGTTATGCTAACACAGTGCCAGATCTCATTAAAATGGACAAAATTACTTCTGTAGTTGAGATTGGCTCTCGTAGCACAGCATGGTCATTTTTTTTTTCCCCCACTACAATATGGCCATTTTCTGCCCTCTTAAAGCCCTCATAGATTAATGTGTGAAAACACAGAGGCCACCCAAAGATTGTCATTCAATCTTTAAATCAAAAAGTAAGACCAAACAACTCCCAACAGATAGCATGACAACAAATCATTGAAAGCGATGCTGACTGTATCCCCCTTCTGTGGAACAACGTGGCCCAGCTCTGCAAACACATGTCAAGATGCCACCAACTAAGTTACTGTGGCCCTTGTGTTGAGGTGGTTGGCCTTGTCCAAATCAGTCCCTCTAAACAAAGAGTCCTCCTGAGCAGAAGTGAAATGCTTTGCAAAGTCCAAGTCCATCATATGGGTGGATCACAAAGTATGCCCCTTTGATGCCTGGGTTCCTTTCCTTAATCCTTCAGCTTAAAGAAATTTTAAATCCCACAAGACCTTGTAGGATTGTGGACTCTGCCCTCCAGTGAGCCCTGAGGAAACCTGGTACTAAATCTATGGAGTTGTTGTCGGTGACCTTTCTCCTGGAACCCCCAGCTGCCCTACCCCTGAAGCCAGGGAGAAGCCTCTCCTCAGAGACTCACTCGACTTTCCACCTAGGCACCCCTCCTGAGAATAAAGGTGGCCTTCCACCCCTGGGGTGGAAGGGAGTCTAAGCCTAAAGCTGTGAGTGCCAAACTCAGAGGGTCTTTAGTTTTGTATTTAATCTTAGGAACACACATGGCTGGCACATTCTTCACTCTCATAGCTCCAAGTGTATTTAATTCAGAAATAGCCTTTGTTCCAGTAGGCTGCCAGGTAAAGCTGACTCTGTGATGTCACACGTTCTACTTTGGGAGGTGTTTGCTATTTAGTCTGAGAAGTCAAGACGTGAGGAAACACACCTGATGGAATAAAGTCTGTGGGACCATCTAGAACTAGGGAAGTAACTTGCATCAGGAGCAGAGCGTGAGGGGATAATCAGATACAGATAAGGAGAGCTGGCAGTCCACAGCCAGTGGCTCGGGGTCTGGCTTTTTTGAGACTCTTCTGGAGTCCAGACGAGCCCCACCCTTCCACACCCAAATCCTTCCTTCCCAGGGTCCCTCTTTCCCTCTTTCCTTCATTCTCTCCTGCTCCTTCTACTTTGTTTCATTTTTCTTTCTCTCTCTCCCTGTCTGATTCCCTGCCACAGCACAGCCACTGTACTTAAAAATAACTTTTTATCATGTTAGAAATGGTAGTCATTTTTTAAAAAGATTTTATTTGTTTGACAGAGATGACAAATAGGCAGAGAGGCAGGCAGAGAGGAGGAAGCAGGCTCCCCGCTGAGCAGAGAACCCGATGCGGGGCTCAATCCCAGGACCCTGGGATCATGACCTGAGGCGAAGGCAGAGGCTTTAACCCACTGAGCCACCCAGGCGCCCCAAAAATGATAGTCATTTTTTAAAAATAGAAACAACAGATAGTCAAATGAGCAGAAAGAGAAACACTAAGAGTGAGTGACCCTGTCTGTCAACCACAGATTGACCATTTGAACAGTGTGTTAAAGTGTTGACAGTAAAACAATAGAATGATACCATGTATGTTTATAAAAATAGAATGATACTGTATAAGTTATACAACTTTTGATACTATACTTATATAGTATCAAATGTACTGTAAATGTATTTTCCTGATGTGGAATATAGTTTACCAATGATTTTTGTTGGACGTGTTGCATCCCATTGTGTGGATGTCCCATTGTCCTGTTAGCTGATGCCTTCTGCATTGCTATGGAGGTAGATTTCCTGTCTGTATCCAACCATCTCGTGAGTGATGGATGACCGGCACCTACCTTGAGGTGCCACACCCAACCCCTTTCCTAAGCTATATATCTGCTCTCCCCCTGACCCTTAGATACCCAGTTTCACACATCTATGTGGGGTTGGCCCAGGGTTTACCTGACATCCCTCCTGTATATGTCACTGTATGCCCTTTCCATTGGCGGATTCCTCCCCAGGGCTTTGCCACATGATGCCCAAATACCCACCAGTTGTTTCAATTTATTTAAAAATTTGGTTAAACCATGTGTCCTTGTTTAGACAAAATCCCCAGGGATGTCCAGGACTAAGTAAATGTTTGAGATCAGTGTAGTCCAACTCGCCTTGGATTTCTAAAATGCCACATTTAAGTGCAGAGCAAAAGCTTAAATCTATATGCTCTCAGGAAAGCTTTATTGAATGTAACTATGTACTAAGTTCAGAGTCTAGGGGCAAAGTGCAGGTTCATCTGCCACCAACAGAACCCCATGTTTTTCCACCGATGGTTCTCAGTTTGGTTGCCTGAGCTGGTGGGGAGCATGTCTCCAGTTGGTAGGTCCATAGCCATTAGGGGCTGAAATAGAAAAAGGGATCATGACATGGGATTTATCAGGCAGCATGTTCCCTTTTCATGTGGGTTCATGCAGCAGTTTTAGCCAGCTTCTAGGAGACACAAAGCTATGCATCTTCACCTTTGACAACCTATGAACTAAAAAGTAGCCCGCAGCATGTACCTGTGTACTTCCTGCCCATGAACTTGAACCTTCTTCCTGGGAATGGACCTGACCACACAGCTGACCCTCCTCAAACCTAACTGGCAGGGAATCACCTTTCACTTGTTTCTTTTACTTACAGAAACTTCTTTTAAAAAAAACCTGAAATTTTTTCCTATCACCAGAGACTAGGAGGTTTTTCTCAAAATGGGGCTGTGAAAAAATTTTTTAAAATTAACAGTCTTAACACACCTCACAGAAGAGAATAAACCCAGTTCCTTGTATTATCTGTGCAAGGTATTGAATAGCAGAGAACCTGGTTGTAACCTAGCAACTGATTTAGAAACGTGGAACAATGCAATCACAGTTTAAAATATCCCAAGGAACATTTAGTCATTAAGTCCGGTATGTGGTTACAGACACAGGGTTAGCTTCTGTTGAGTTTAGTCAGTATCTATTGCTGTCATTTGCGATGTGTGATAAGATGCAACCTGTGTGTTATATATGAAAAATAAATTGCTATGATAAAGTTCCCAAAGTCCAGAAATGTTTCTAATTTTTTTTTTTTTTTCTGATTTCCCTCACACACATACCCCCCGCCACCAGGGTTTAGAAATAGTAACTGGTAATGCAAAAAATGGGACTTACTTCCGGATACATATCAACAAGTATAAAATGGTGGAAACCATCACGTGCCTTTCGAAAGAGCCTTTCCCTGCCTCCAATTACATCCGCCTCTTTGGCCAGCATGAGCAACTTCTCAACAACCTGTGTAATCGGTACGAGGACAAGCTGATCCCAGATCTCTACAGGTAAGTTGAACATTACACTTTACTAAGAGGAGATGCAAACATTTATAATGTCTTGTGAATGAGGGACATGTTTTGTGATACACCAGAAAGCCAAACGGGAACCCATGGGAGAGGCTAGAAGGGCAGAAATTTTATTCTAAGATAAAAGAGATTATCTGGCCATTAGCACTGAAGAGAGTGAGGGTCACATGGAGAAGTGCATGGACTCTTGATGTGTCCATATGTGGTCCCCATGGCTACACACAGGCCTGGATCCCAGATGCATCCAAGCATAGCCTTCACACCACAGCCAGGTCCAGATGAAATGATAGTCAAGTCCCTTTCAACATGGGGCTGCTGAGAGTGGTCAGAAATTGAAGAGGGAGATTTGGAAGCAGGATATGAGAGCACGTGGTCCTGGTGGGAATTCCACAACCACAGGTAAGTTATTTGTGGCCCCAGCCTTCCTCCCAGCATGTGCTAAAGCAAAGGGGGAGGCCACTTGTATAAGACATTGTTAAGGGGATTCTGCACAGTAGGATGGTTAGACTCTGTGATTTGTGCCTGTCTTTTCAAATGCTAAGACATGTTCTAGTCCCTGGGAGGACTAGAATCTTAAGGTAGAAAGCTATTCTTGGACAGTATGTTGCTTCAAAAGGTTAGAAGAACTTCCTTCTCTGCACAAAGCAAGATAATGACAGAGCCGGTATCAGATACAGATGTAGGACATAAATCGTAGAATTCCAGTGTCCTTGATACCCAAAGCACTGACTGCTAGAATCAGGAGCAATCTCTTTCCTCTTAAAAATATGTTTAAATTGGGACACCTGAGTGGCTCAGTCGGTTAAGCTTCTGCCTTCAGGTTAAGTCTTGATCTCAGGGTCCTGGGATCGAGTCCTGAGTTGGGTTCCATGTTCAGTGGGGAGTCTATTCCCCCACCCTGTTGCCACCCCCCGCCCCCGCTGGGCTCATGCTCTCTCTCTCTCTCTCTCTCTCTTTCAACTAACTAAATAAATAATTTAAAAATATGTTTAAACTGCAGGCTATATCATACAAACAAAAAAGCATATAAAACGTGTGTACACTTTAAGGGATAATAATACTAGAATTCTGTGTCCCTCCCACCCATTTTTTTTTCTTAAGATTTTATTTGTTTGTATTAGAGAGAGAGAGCACAGCATGGGGAGAGGCAGAAAGAGAGAGAAGCAAGCTCCCCACTGATCAGGGTGCCTGACTGGTGCTTGATCCCAGGACTCTGACTGAGATCATGACCTGAGCCAAAGACAGAATTTTAACTGGCTGAGCCACCCAGGTGCCCTAGCATGCCCACCTTTCTTAAGAAATAATTTCTGGGGAAACCTGGGTGACTCAGTTGGTTAAGCAGCTGCCTTCGGCTCAGGTCGTGATCCCAGGGTCCTGGGATCAAGTCCCACATCGGGCTCCTTGCTCGGCGGGGAGCCTGCTTCTCCCTCTGCCTGCCTCTCTGTCTGCCTGTGCTCGCTCGCTCTCTCTCCCTCTGTCTCTGACAAATAAATACATAAAATCTAAAATAATAATAATAATAATAATTTCTGGGAGCACCTGGGTAGCACAGGTGGTTAAGCACCCAACTCCAAATTTCTGCTCAGGCCATGATCTCAGGGTTGAGAGATTGAGCATATGTTGGGCTCTATGCTCAGCAGGAAGTCTGCTTGAGATTCTCTCTCCCTCTGTCCCTCCCACCTGTGCTCACACCCACTTTCTCTCTAAAGTTAAAAAAAAAAAAAAAAAGAAAGAAAGAAAGAAAAAGAGGATTTCTTACTTGAGAATGTTACAAGTCTTCTCTCATCAAATTGCTCTGTGTCTGTGGAGGTCACGAGGATTGGTTAATCACTCCCTGCCTTTCCAGTAAGGCAGGGATCAGCAAACTTTCTCTATAAAGGGCCAAATAGTAAATATTTTAAGCTCTGAGGGCCATATAACTTCATTAAAAGTGTTCAGTTCTTCTGTTGTACTGTAAACGTGACCAGATAACACACAAGCAAATGGACATGTCTGTGTCACAAGCAAATGGACATGTCTGTGTCCCAGTAAAACTTCATACCAAAGCAAGCTCCAGGCCAACCCTTGTTCTAGAAGTATACCACATAATTCCTAAATAGTAAATTAGTTTTGCTTGTTTTTGAGTCAATTCCATGGCAGAGTAGAAAAAGTCAACCCCCCCCCCACACCATTTGTTTAGACTGCTGTAAATATTCCCTCATACTACTGTCTCCGCTCCTCTGTCTGTTTGATTGATGTTTAACTTGTTCCCATCACAAACAATGCTGTGGACACTTGGGGCACACCTCACATGTGATAACTTCTCTTGGGTTTATTAGGTGGTGCTGAAATTTTCCCCAACTAGTCGTGTCTCTGTAAACTACCTCCCACAGTACCAGAGAATGCCTCCACAGCCTGGTCAACCTGTGGCACTATGGGGACTGGGCAGTATAGTCATTCTGGTTATGTGAAAAAGTATCTTCCTGTGGTTTTAATTTCCCTGCCCTGACTAGTAACACATCTCAGTGTCTTTTCATTTGCTCACGGGCCATTTGTGATAGTTTCTGGGAAACACCAGTGAATGACTCATTCACAGGAGTCATTTATGCACTCTGGATATACGTGTTAGTTGTATATTTTTAACATTTTGAGCCTTGTCTTTTCACTTTACGGTGTCAGTTAACAGAATTAAAATGAAATTCTTAATTTTAATGTAATCTGTTCATCTTCTTCAGGGTGTTTTGGGTATTCTTGTCCCTTCCCTCTTCCAATAGTTTTTATAGTACACTTGTGAAGCCCCTTGAAAAGCCCCATTGGGTTTGATAAGAAATGCATTGAACCTTAGATGAGTAGGAATGGACATTTTTGATATTTGACATCTTTGATATTAAGCCCATATGTTATGATATAACATAGTATGGGTCTTGATTTATTTAGGTGTCTTTAGTATCTTTCAATAAAGATTTAAAATGTTTTCCATTTCTCCATGATGCCTTGCAAAATTTTTGTTTGATATAATCCAAAGTGGTTTTAAATTTTTATTGCTGTTGTAAATAAGCATTTGCTTATTGATGGCTGCTATATAGTACATAGAAATGCACTTTTTGTATGTTTTCACATTCTACAAATTTGCTAAACTCTCTCATTTATTCATATCATTTCCTTTATATTGTTTTAGATTTTCCACACAGAAAAATTGTATCATCTGCAAATAATAACAATTTGTTTCCTCTTTTCCAATCTTTGTAGCTTTTGTTTCTTTTTCCTATTTGCTACAGTGGCTAAGCTTTGCCATAAAAGGTAGGATAGAAGTAGTGAGAGACGGCATCCTTGCCTCACTCTTTTCTTTTTTTTTTAAGATTTTATTTATTTGTCAGACAGAGATCACAAGTAGGCAGAGAGGCAGGCAGAGAGAGAGGAGGAAGCAGGCTCCCTGCTGAGCAGAGAGCCCCATGCAGGGCTTAATCCCGGGACCCTGGGATCATCACCTGAGCTGAAGGCAGAGGCTTAACCCACTGAGCCACCCAGGAGCCCCCCCTCGCCTCACTCAATCTTAGAGGGAATATATGTGTTCAGTATGAACTGTACGACATTTGCCGTATATTTTTGTGGATATCCTTTATCAAAATAAGAAAGTTTCCAAGCAAACCCCTCCACGGGCAGCCAGAGCCAGCACTCATGAGGCCTCGACTGCTCGAGCATCTGCCCCCATGGCTGCCACCATTTCCGCTGGCCCTGCCAGTGCTTGCTCTGTCCCGGCCCTTAATTTTTATATTTTAAAAATAAAATATTTTTATTATTAAATTATTTTTATTTTTATTAGCATTTTTATCACACATGGATTTTTATTGTTTTCCACAAAGAGTACTTAATTTTTGAAATCTTTCATAGATGAGGATCTTTTCCTATATGCCTCCAATCATAAACTATATTTAGGTATAATATCAAATTTGGTGAAGTACCAAATTTCTTAATCAAAAGATTTCCCTCCTCAAAACTTTATAGACTTGACTCCAATATTTTTTTTAAATAAGGAAAAATACAAGTCTTTGTAAAAATTAATGCATTTGTTCCTTAGCTTATACATAAGATTTTATTGTTGCTTTAACCTCCCCCAAAATTTTGAATTAGAGGGGAATCAGTCAGTAGTTCAAGAAAATTTTTACTCGAAGGGGAGCCTATGTCAAAAGTCTTCTCTGAAAAAAAAATGTTTTCACATTTGACCAAATCCAAAAGCCCTTGTTGGTTTGTTTTTCCCTGAGAGGAAGGACAGGAAGGTGGTGCTGACACAGACAGACTCTGCAAGCTTGGGACCACTGGCTGGGGCGCAGCTGTTGACTGATGATAGTAATAATTTTAAAAGTTAATTTGATTTTCTAAGAGTGAATATTTGGGATGGCAAAATGAGACAACACTAGGACAGGCCATATCCGGTTATGCCAACCGCCATCTGTAAGAAAGAGGCAAGGAGGGTGGCAAGACAATGGCTGATCAGCAGAGGTCACTGCTCATGGTCAAGTGACGGACTGAGGCCATTGGCCTTGTCAGTCCCTCCCACACGTGCATTAGCGTGTACATGCAGCTGCAGCCACATTCTTCTCAAGTGCCATGAAATGCTGCCAGGCCCCGATGCTAATTCTTGGCCCACCACCGCCTGCCCTGTCTGTTGTCAGACAGCCTGGCAAGGCTTTCTGCAAGCAGGAAGGGCAAATGGCTTCGCTTACTTTGGCTGCAGTGTGATTACCAATGATTGCCCTGACCTCGGCAGCTTCGGCAGTATGCTTGTTAGAATCCAGGCCATGTCGGTCCACCATGCCTAGGGCCGCTATCCTCCATGCTGGGGGTGAGGGGTATGTGTGTGTGGAGGGGGGATGGTGGCTGACCGTCAACCAGCCACTCTGTCTTCTGCAAGACGGACGAGATGTCAAAACGAGGCTCCTCCTCGGGTTCAAAGAACCTCTCTGGAGCCTTTCCCTTCATTTCCCCCAACCCATTCTCACCCCATCAAGGGCCGGGACAGAGCAGGCACTGGCAGGGCCAGCGGGAACAGTGGCAGCCATGGGGGCAGATGCTCGAGCAGTCGAGGCCTCATGAGTGCTGGCTCTGGCTGCCTGTGGAGGGGCTTGCTTGGAGCCATGTGGAATCCCATGGTGCTGGTGGCGGCTGAGCAGTCAGCCACCGTGATGCACGGCTGGACAGCTGCCACAGGACGGCAGCACAGCTGAGGGTCTGGGGCCCAGGCTGGCTTGGATCTTATTCTTTGTTTTCACCTTGCAGTGCCAGGACAGATCGTTAACAATGAAGAGCACAGATCCATCCCTGTGTGTGTGCGTGAGTGTGCGAGTGTGTATGAGACAGAGAAATAAATTCATCAACTGATTGGCTTACCACTTTGGGGAAAGAAGGGAGGCCATTTTTATCGTTTGTTCCTTTACGAATCAGTCTGCATTTAAAGTCACGTAACAAATCTGTAACTAGAATGTACTCTTCCCCCGAGGAGCGCTTGTGTCCCGCAGCGTGTCCCGGGCAAGTAGACCACACCTACTGCAAACCTTGCAAACCCCTGGTGCTGAGTCCCATGACAGCATTTAGAATGAGCAGCCCCTCCCACCCTGCAGATACTGTTCCTCCTTTGGGACACGGGGTGGAGGGAACAGGGCAGTAGGAGCTTTGTTGAGGCTGCTGAGAAGTCACAAAATGGGAACCTGGGCTGGAGGGGGACAAGGCATAGCGAGGCTGAGGCTGCTTCCCCAGAGTCCGTTGCAGGCTTTAACAAGGCATGTCCTGTGCCTGCTCTCCTTGCTTCGCACTACTCCATCTTCCTTTCCTCCACGTATGGATGGCTCTGCAAAAACAAGGTCTTGCCTACTGAATCCCTCCCCACTAATATTAATTAACAGTCTGGAGCATCCTTTTTCCTGGCGGCGTAAATAGGTCTTGCCCTAGCTTCTTTGTGTGAGCCCATCAGATGCTCGTAAACCTTGATTAAATCACCTCTTTTCACATCTTAACATGCTCTGCTCTCAAAGACTGCCCTCACACGGCCCTCTCCTCCTGCGAGCCCCGCCGCCCTCCACACTTCCCCAAACACTCGAATGGCCTATTTTTAGTGGGTAAGTGCTGCTGTGCACAATATTCTAAATGGGCTTTGAGGAAGCCCTGTAAAAGGCTGCCATTACCTTTTGAACTCTGAAGCTCCAGAAGTTACTCCCTTAGGAAAGCTGCCTTGTGCAGCCGCTGTCTTTGGAACTGTTAAGCGGGACGCTGCCAACGCACATTGTCTCCTAATTCACTTATTAGACTCCAATTGGAGTCATTTAATCATGACTTAAATGCTTTTCTGTTCCTCTGTAGTCAGTGGCCTTGTGTTGTGTCCAGTAGAAAAATCACACACTAAATTCTAGGTGTCCATTTTTCCAGAATTCTCAAAATTTCTTGAAATATGACTGCCCACTCCAGCTTGTCAATTTTTTTCCCTATGTACCTAAAAATTGCTGGGTAATTATTCGCCCAGAATGCAGACTTCTCTGTTGGCCACTTACCGAATCACTCTTTCGCCTTTCTTGTTTCCTGCTTGTCTGTTTCATTTCACCTGCCACCAGTTACGTTTGATAACCTTATAAATAGGAATCCTTTTTCAGATGATTTGCTGAAATCAAAGTCCCTTCTTTTCTCAATTTGCTTCCTGGTCACTTAATTACAATCTTTTTCTCCACCCTGTGAAAGGTGATTTTGAATGGGCATGCTCACATGCTGCATCCCGGGCTCCTCACTGGTCATTCCCAGTCCCCCTTCCTTTAACGGGCAGCTTCCTACCCAATGCTGTTTCTCATACAATCACATAGCCTTGAAGCTGAACCCGTATCCTTGAACATCCCCTGGTACTGAGATGGTGAATCTTAGATCTGGAAGTATAGATCAGTGTGGGGACCGAATTCTGTGTGACACTATGTTCATTTTTATTTGTAATATTTCTCTAATTAAAAGAATTTGGGGGTTTTTTTCCTAGTATATGTCACCTCCCTCCTTCCTACTGTGACATTTGTGTAGAATTAGCCTTTCCTAGGATGAAAAGCAAGATTGGTTTGAACCATCCTAAAATTATAGCCAGTACAAGTCCCTTCAGATATTATAATTATAATGTGAAAGAAAAATAAACATATCCATTCACATAGTCAGCAATGAACACCATAGAGCTTTGCATAAAGTATGGAGTTTTTTAATCAAATTATAAATGACATACAATATCCTCTTAGTTTCAGGTGTATATCATAGTGATTCAATATTTTTATGCATTATGAAATCATCCCCACAATATGTTTAGTTAGCATCTGTCACCATACGATGTTTTTAATAATATTATGAAACTATATTCTCTCTTTATTCATTCATCTATAGATGGTTTCTTGGATTGCTTCTGTATCTTGGCTATCGTAAATAATGCTTCAATAAACATAGGGGTGTGTATATCTTTTCAAATTAGTGTTTTCATTTCCTTTGGGTAAACGCCCAATAGTGTAATTGGTGGCTCACATGATAATTCTATTTTTAATTTCTTGAGGAACTCCATACTGTTTTCCACAGGGGCTGTACTGGTTTGCATTCCCACCAACAGTGCACGAGAGTTCCTTTTTTTCCACATTTTTACCAACACTTATTTCTTGACTTTTTGATTGTAGCCACTTTGACAGGTGTGAAGGGATGTCTCATTGTGGTTTTGATCTGATTACCCTGAAAATGGGTGATGTTAAGCATCTTTTCATGTGTCTATTGGCCATCTGGATGAATTTGTAAAAATGTCTGTTCATGTCCTCTGTCCATTTTTAATTGGATTATTTTTGGTGTTGAGTTGTATATGTTCTTTAAATATATTTTGCATACAAATCCCTTATTAGATAGATCATGTGCGTATATCTCCCCATTCGGTAGGTTGCCTTCTTATCTTGTTGATGGTTCGTTCACTGTGCAAAAGCTTTTTATTTTGCTGTAGTCCCAGTGGTTTAATTTTGCTTTTGTTTACTTTGGGAAAAGAGGCACAACTAGAGAAATGTTTCTATGGCTGATGTCAAATAGATTATTGCTTATGCTTTCTTCTAGGAAGTTTATGTTTTCAGGTCTCACATTTAGGTCTCTAACCCATTCTGAGTTTATTTTTGTGTGCACAGTGTAAGACAGTGGTCCAGTTTCATTCTTTTTCATGTAGCTGTTCAGTTTTCCCAACACTAATTTGTTGAAGAGACTGTCTTTTTCCCATTGGATGGTCTTTCCTTCTTTGTTGTATATTAACTGATCATAAAAGGGTGGATTTATTTCTGGGCTGTCTGTTCTGTTCTATTGGTCTATGTGTCTATTTCTGTGCCAGTACCAGGCTGGTTTTGTTTACTACTGCTTTGCATTATATCTTGAAATCTGGGATTGTGGTACCTTCCATTTTGTTCCTCTTTTTCAAGATTGTTTTGACTATTTGGGGTCTTTTGTGGTGCCATACAAATTTTAGGATAATTCTAGTTCTGTGAAAAATATTAGTGTTTTGATAAGGATTGCACTGAATCTGTAGATGGCTTTCGGTGATATGGGCGTCTTAACAATTCACGAGCATAGAATATCTTTCCATTTGTTTGTGTCATCTTCAATTTCTTTCACCAGTGTTTTATAATTTTCAAAACAGAAGTCTTATGCCTCCTTGGTTAAGTTTATTCCTAGGTATTTTATTATTTTGGGTGCAATTGTAAATAGATTGTTTTCTTAATTTCTCTCTGCTACTTCATTATTGGTGTATAGAAATACAACAGGTACAGTTTAATATATATGGTATATTATAATAATACAACAGATGTGTATTAATTTTGTATCCTGTGGCTTTACTGAATTCATTTATCAGTTCTAATAGTGCTTTTTTTTTTTTTTTTTTTTTGGTGAGGTGTCTAAGATTTTCTCCAGATAGTATCATGTCATCTGTAAACAGTGAAAGTTTTACTTCTTCCTTATCAATTTAGATGCCTTTTATTCCTTTTTCTTGTCTGATTGTTGTGGCTAGGACTTCCAGTACTATATTGAATAGAAGTGATGGGAGTGGACAGCCTTGTCTTATTCGTGACGTTAGGGGAAAAGTTCTTAGTTTTTTACAGGAAGGTATAAATTCTTATTTCATGTGCCTTGGTCTTATTGATGTTGGTCAGAATCTTTCCCTTGAAGATAGTGCCTGTGAATGAATGGAAGAGAAATGAGTACCCATCTCGCAGCCAAGGTATTTTTTTTAATGTGAAGGGCTTTTATTAATAAGAATTTAAAGCCAGCTGGCTCAGTACCCATTAACATAAATCTAACATGGGAGATGAGGGGTGGGAACTCACATTTATTTATTTATTTTCATTTTTTAGCAGCTTTATTACAATACAATCACAGATCATAAAAATCACTCATTTTAAGTATACAGTTCAGTAGTTTTAGTAAATTTGTACAATTGTTCAATCAATAATACAGTCCAGTTTTTATCTTCATCACCCTAGAAGGTTCCTTCATGGCTGTTGCCGTCATCCCCATTCCTGCTCCTATCCAAGGCAACCGCTGATCTGCTTTCTCTAGAAACATTATATAAATGGAGTCATACCTTGTGTATGGCCTCTTGCACCCAGCATACTGTCTTTGAGGTTCACCCGTGCTGTGGCATTATCTTTCATCTTTTCCTTTTTATTACTGAGTAGTATTCCATTGCATGAACATGTAGATTTTACTTCTCGTTTGCCAGTGGATGGGACATTTGGATTGTTTCCAGTTTTTAACTATGATGAATAATGCTGTTTAAAAATTCATTTTCAAATCTTTGTATGGTAAGTACTGGGAAGTGTGTAAGCCTGATGATTCACAGACCTGTACCCCTGGGGCAAATAATACATTATATGTTAATAAAAATAATAATAAAAGAATTTGGTGTGGGAGAAAGTAAAAAGCTACCTCAAACAAGCTAAAATGAAGGTTTAAAAAGTGCATGCATGGATTTTACTTAGCCTAGCTAGCTACTATTGCACTTTAGAATCAGGTGTTTGTCATATTTCAGCCCATGTGTGGGGGAAAAAAGAATATTAGGGGTTTAAAAACGTATTTCTAGGGGAAACTTGTTGTGCGTCCTGAGGACAGGCTCAGGATGAGAAAGCAGGATGATACTGAGGGACAGATTTTTAATAATCCCTTTACTTCCATTGTTACCCTCACCTCCCTCTGCTTCCTCATCTCCTGGAGAATCCTATAACAATAAAACTGGGAATCATTGTATACCCACAAGAATGGCTAACAAAAACAAAAACAAAAAACTGACAACAACCAAGTGATGGTGAAGACGTGAAGAAACTGGAACCCCCATCTTCCTAGCAGAGATGTAAAGTGGCACATCTGTTTTTTGGAGAACTGCCAGTATCTCACATTATGACCCAGTTTCTTACCATAGGACTCAGTAAGTCCACTCCTAGTTAGCAACCCAAGAGTAAGGAACTCACTTTGATTAATGGATCACTCTTCACCAGATCTCTCTACCCACTTTATCCAATGTGAACTCCCATAGTCCTTGTATCACCCCTTCCAAGTGGGGCATTATTACCTCATAAAACAGAGTAATCTGATAGTTTTCATACTATAAAAGAAAACCAGTGTTTTCACTATCTGAAAGGAAATGTGTATGTTTAAATTACATATTAATACCTGAGGAGACAATTACATATTAATATCTGAGGAGACAATTTCAGTGCAGGGATGACCCTGCATCCCAAAAGACTGTGCTGCATGTGAACTGTACATGAATAAATCATGTAAAGTGTAAGACATAACTCACATATATGTCTCTTGGACCGATCTACAATGTTATTTAAGAATTCAAACTTTTCACCAAGATTTAAAAAAACAAGGAAACATCTTGTGGCAAGACCACTGCAGCCACCAACAGGTTATCTGTAGCCCCCACCTCCATACAGCCAAATGGCTGGCTGCCATCTTTGTCATGCTGTACCTGTATACTCTTGGTATATATTCTAAGAGAATTTAGTTCAAAAGTGTTAAAAAGTGAATTATTCTCTTTCCTTAAAATGCAGAGGACACTAGGCTAAAACAGAGGGTTCAATTCCTGCACTGTTGCTTATTAGCTTTGTGAATTTGGGGCAAGCCGTCTTACCTCACTGAGCATCAATTTCCTCATTTATGAAGTGGTGATATAATTTATGATAAACTTTCCCACATCACAAAGTAAAAGTAGATGATGATGTAAAAGTATTTGAAAGATGTAAATTGTGGTAATTACTTTAGTTCAAGTGTTCATGTTTGCTACAAGTCCATATTAGCTTTTATGGAATGGAAGACCTTTTCAGGCTTTTATGCAATATTTCTTCTTCATCCAAAATTAATATAAATTTAGGAAAATTTAGTGCTTCTTTCAAAAATTCAAGTTAATGAATGTTTTCAGATTGCATTAATATAGGCACTTACTGTACTTTATTTTTTTAATTATGTATTTGGAGGTACCTATGAGATTTCACATCCTTTTTTTTTTTTTTTTTTCAGAGTCATACTCTGGGGAAAAAAACTACTCAGGGAGAGGTCATTATCAAGAATTAAATAAGTGTGAAATCAGGTGCTTTCAATCAGTAATTCAATCAGTAATATATGAAGACTAGGCTCAATAGCATACCTCCCAGGGTACTTTACTGCAGAGGAATGGATCAAAGGTTTCTATATAAGCAACACTTGAAGACATTTCATTTCAAACCACTGGCACCAAAAGCAACCAAGTAGGTTTAGAATATCATTTAAAGTTGAAACTGAACCATCTGGGTTACAAAGGAGGTCTAGAATCTAACATACAGTTAAAAAAAATTGCTCTGGAAAATTCACACATTGTTTACAGTTATGAACACCTTAGATGTGCATTGTCCAAATGATAGCCAATTTTCAGATGTGACAGTTTAGATTTTAGAAATAGAAAGATTAAATAAAATTAAAAATTCAGTATTGCAGTCACACTTGCCGTGTTTTACGGGCTCAACATCTGCACATGGCTAGTGGCTACCGCACTGCACAACCCACTATAGATGTTTGACATCATTGTGAAAAGTTCTCTTGAACAGTGCTATTACAGACCAGTCACATTCATGGAATTCGTAATGGGCGGTATTGGGCCTATCTATGGAAACTCTTTCCTAAAATGTTAATCACCAGCCCCATTTGGTTGTGAGCCCCTGATGTGCAGATATGGTACTAACAGGTGGGTGTTCAGGTGAAGGCCCAGTGGGTAGAAAAAGAAAGTAATTCTGTCCATACCTGCTATGTGGGGTCACCTGGGAAGAAAATTACCCCCAGATCACATGCCAAAGGTGAACAGATGGAGAGCGTAGTGTGGGAGAACAGGCAGGGCAGGCAAGCTCTCCGGCATATTAGGTCACAGTGTAGTCAAGGCAAGAGGCACCACATACGTCCTTCCTACCCATTTATGTTTGTGTACAGCCCAACTGGCTGAACCCCAACCAGCCTGCCACTTCCTCACCAGTTATGCATGGCAGCCTCAATAACTAACATCCTATCCTGTTATCAGATTCAGGTCTTGGCTTGGGGTTCAGGAGATGTGACTTGTATGTTCAGAACTGACTTTTGTCCCTCTGAGCATCTCTGCAATATCACTTTTCAAAATTTTGCTGCAGAAGTTAAAGTTCTTTCTAGATTTTCTTCCTCCTTCTCATCTGGCAGCATGTGGGTTGAAGGTTATTATTTATGAGTCTAAATTAATAGCTGATGAGCCAATGGTTATCTACAAGGTTACTAAATTGCTTTAGGATAAATACCTCTTTACCAAGCTCCAGGAAGCAACTGAGTTGTTCTATTGTTATTGGAATTGTTAAAATAAATACATTTCAGAAATCATGTTTTCACTCTACTGAACCATGAGAAGAAACTGGCCTGTCTGCTTGAATTTTTTATGGCAAATTAACAATTGCAAAAAGATGCTTTGAAGCCAACTGGCCGGCATGGGGTTATCATGCATGAAACATTCTCATTCTTTTCCTCCTAAGCCTGGATCTTTTTATGTTTCTTTTTGAGGATTATTTTGTACATATTTGTTTATTTTTTAGTATTTTCCATTACAAAAACAATACATGCTTATTATAGGAAATTTAGAAAAATATTTTAAAAGCTAACAGGAATACAAAACCCATCCTAATCTCACTACTTAGAGCATATTATGGAATATTAAGCTATTTTCGATGAGAAGATTTGAATGATAACTGCGGTTTGCTCCTAGAAAGAAGACCTGCAACAAGTTCATCAACAGTACGACTGCCCTCTTTTGGAAGTAGGTGCTAGGAAGGACCTTAACCACAGACCAGTACACTCACCTCATAAATGAAAAACCCAAAGTGGCAGGGCTCACCATCAGTCACAACCAAGACACTGGCATCAATAATAGTGGAACTATAGCCCTTGACTCTCAGTTGCAAACCCTTTATACAGGGACAGAAGGAATGTGTTCTCTGTTGTTCTGTGACATCATTTAGAGAAAGCACCTGCTTAGAACATGAGAGTAATTTTTCTCTTCTACAAAATACTGCAGGAGATGCCCAGGATAATTCATGTGTGCAGGAAAGAAATATTAGAACCTCTATTTGTATTTTTATTTTAAAAAAATAGGCATCAAACTTTATTAGTATTTGAAGCATAGATAATGGCACCTTCTTGGGCCAGATGAAAGACAGAGTAGGTCCTACAGGGACTCAGGGGGATAACCAGGGCTGCAGGGGGTGTCACGGCAAAGAGGGATCAACCTTATAAGTGAACTTTGGATTGTACTGTAGCTTTTGTGTATCTATTCTGTGGATTTATAGATACTCGATGGTTTTAACTAAACTAACCTCTGCAAAATGGACACGATCATTTAAAGGACTCCTCCAAGAAACCCCAGGTTGAAAATCCTCACAAAGCATGCATGGTGAGTCAGGAAGTGGCAGAGCCAATGTCTCCTACTCCTCACATAGCTTTACCAGCCTCATTAGGAGTATGTATGATGATTAATCTAGCAGAATTCAGTTGCAGACAATAGACTAGTTCAAACAGGAAATGAGGTACTACTAGTCATGAGTAGTTTATAAAAATCCTTGAATGAGCTGAAGGCCTAATCTGACTCCCAGGAAAATTTTAGAAAATGGCTTTGCATACCTGGCTGACCTTTGCCACAGTGAGGACCGACTCTGTGACCACACCTCTCTGCCACAGTCCACATCAGCAAAATGAGTACTCTAAGTACTGCCTCTTGCTGCCTATAAGATTCTGCTACAGCCAGTGCTAGACAATACCATGACCAGGCTTACCAGAAAAGCAAGGAAAATAGTGGAAGCAGGGTCTCCATCTCAGTGGAGGCATTCACATCCACCTTTCAAGTCTTGCATGAAGGTGTCTCTTTGGAGGAAGCTTTGTTCCATGTAGAACCCAGATTGCAGATTCAGTTCCATGCAGAATCCACATTTCCAATGTCTGAGAAATGTAGTCTTTCATTTTCCTGCCTGTGATATTTCGGATAATTCATGCTACAAAGGGTCTGAGATGCAGCTGCCTGAGCTAGTCGGCATTATCTCCAATAGCTGGCTAATCAAGATTACCAGAAATCAGTCCTCCAAATGCAAAACTATCATCAAGAAGACTACTTAAAATTTGGGTTTACATCTGTTATCAGTAAGGATGAGCTTTGCCCTAATTATATACAGGCCAACAAACCCTTATCCAAAATCCTGGGAGCAGATGTTGTAGCATTCCATTAAAAAAAAAAAAATCTTTATACTCAAATAAAGAAATGTAGCCACCGTCCTCGTTAGTATAGTGGTGAGTATCCCCGCCTGTCAAATAAAGAAACGTAAAAAGATAAAATAAAATTTAAAAATTGGGGGGAGTAGATTTACCCTCTCACTTGAAACAACTAAAAACTGCCCAAAATGTTTTAAAAGAAAGGATTAAATAAAGCATAGTAGATATAAGGCAGTGAAAGAGAGTGAAACCTGAGAGACTGGAAACAAATAAGGTACGCCCTCATTCGATCCAGCTTGCTGCCTTGAGAGAGTTTTGAGGCCAAGGGCAAGGGGTGGAACCCAGCGGACCCCCTGCATTGAGGAATGGAGCTGTGAATCTGGGGGTGGTGGGTGGTGGCCAACGCTAATAGAGTTCTCAGCACAGGGTTCTCTGGAGGAGAAAGCTGCAGACAGACAGCCACGGAGATCTGCAGAAGGCTTCCCTAGAGAATCCAGGTGAGCACTCAGTGTTTGCAGGTGAGGAAACTACTCAAGGTCAGGAAAGTATCACTCAAAGGGATTAAAGGTCATGGTGCCTGATGCTCACACAGGGCTGGGAAGAGTACCTACTCCAACCAGCCAGCTTGAAGAAGTTCCAGATTTATGGAGCAGTGGATGGAGTACACACTGTGGTCTCTTCTCAGTAGTGAGAATAACCAATAGGCATCCAAAGAAGCAGGAAAATACAGCCCATCATGAAGAGAAATATGAATCAATTAAAACCAATCCACAACTGACCCAAATGTCAGAATTAGCAGACAAGCATGTTCAAAATCACTGTAGTTGTATTCCACGTGTTCAAAAAGTTAATTAGAGATGTAGAAGGTATCTATAAGACCTAAACCAAACTTCTAGACACGAAAACTATAATGTCTGAGATGGAAAACTATCTTGGATGGGATTAATGAAGATTAGATCTTGCTGAAGAAAATATTAGTGAACTTGAATATATAACAGTTGAAACTACCCAAAATGATAATGCAAAGAGAAAATGAGAATTTAAAACAAAGAGTAGAATATCAGTGAGCTATAGGACAACTTCATATGGCCTGAAGACATAATGACCATTTTTTTTCAAGTTTGATATAAACTATAAACCCACAAATCCAAGAAACTCAATGAATCTCAAGCATGAAAAACATTACATGAAGGCATGTCACAAATTTTCTTAAAACCAATGTTGAAGAGAAAGTCTTAAGCAAAAAGAGAAAACAAGAATAAAAATAAGAATGACAAGGTAGCCTGGGTGGATCAGTGGTTAAGTGTCTGCTTTTGGCTTGGGCCATGATCCCAGGGTCCTGGGATGGAGCCCCATATTGGGCTCCCTGCTCAGTGGAGAGTCTGCTTCTCCCTGTCCCTCTGCTTGACACTCTGCCTTCTTGTGCGCGCGCTCTCTCTCTGTCAAATAAGTAAATAAAATTGTAACAAAAATTAAAATAAAATAAAATAAGAATGACAACAGATTCCTCATCAGAAACAATACAAGTGAGAAGTCAGTGGAGCAACACCTTCAAAGTACTGAAAAAAATTTTCACAATTTAGAACACATTTTTTTAAAAATTTTTTTTAAAGATTTTATTTATTTATTTGACAGAGATCACAAGTAGGCAGAGAGGCAGGCAGAGAGAAAGAGGGGGAAGCAGGCTCCCTACGGAGCAGAGAGCGTGATGGGGGGCTCGATCCCAGAAGCCCAGGATCATGACCCAAGCCGAAGGCAGAGGCTTAACCCACTGAGCCACCCAGGTGCCCCAAGAAAACTTTTATTACCTATTTATAACATCTCCAACCTAATACATGGCATAACACCTCCCTCATATTACATAGACCACCATATCCACCCCCTGCCACCATCTCTGGGTCATTTCTATTCTTACCCTCTTTAACTTCTCTGTTAGTTTACACTCTCGGTGGATAACCTCAGTGCTATGGACCAAATTGTGTTCCCCAGCACTAATATGTTGAAGCCCTAATCCCCAATGTGACTATCTAGAAATAGGGTCTTTAGGAGGTAATTAAGGTTAAGTGAGGGTCACGAGGGTGGGACCCTTATTTGGTAGGACTGTGGACTTACAAAAAGGGAAAGAGAGATCTCTCTCTCCTTCACATGAGGACACAATGAGAAAACAGCCATCTGCAAACCAGGAGAAATCTTTCCAGAAACTGATAACCATTGGAACCAGGAAACCATGGCACCCTGATCTTGACCTTCCATCCTCCAGAACTTTGAGAAATACACTAGTCTGTGGTATTTTGTTGTGACGGCCTGAGCAAACTAAAACAGACTTACACCCTAAGTTTGGTGGGGCTTCCTCTCCTCACAGTTCACTGGGCTGCCATCCACTCAGGCAGAAGATTGTGCTCCTTCCAACAGTGGCTGGCCACGTTCGTCCGGCACTCCAGGTCGGCCACACAGGGAACGACCTCAGGAATGACCTCTGTGTCAGCTAGTCCTTCGTTCAGCCCCTGCTCCTGCCCTCATACCAGCCTCAGGTTCCTTGCTTCCACCTAAGGGGACTCTCCTGGTTCTCACTGGATGGTGCTAACAGGAGGAAGGAGAGTGTATCCTCCTCCGAAATACCCAGCGAGGCCTCGCCTACCCGGGCTGCCCCGTGCACCAAGTCACTCAGTTCCTCCAAGCTCCATTTCCCTTACCTGTGAAAGGGAGCTCAGAACTGCTTCTTGGGGAGGAGCAGGAACTATGTAGCTCAGAGTCTGTCCTAGAGGAGCTGCTCTGAGCTTCTAAAGCCCTGGGGTTCATGCTGCTGCAGGCCCCGTGCACTCGCCCCGTGCACTCTTAAACCTGGCTCTGCGTGCGCTGCCCAGCGGTTTCCGGTACCCGCTCGGGAAAACTCTGCAGAGTGACAGATGGTAGAGCCCCAGCAGGGCCCCAGTCGCTTTTCCTTCCCTCCACGGACACTCTCTGTCACCCACCCAGCAAACTGAGCTGTGTATTGTGACTTATTATTCCCTCTTTCTGGTAATTTGGGAAGAAGAGAGCACCAAGTGCCACCAAAGATGCCCCCGCCGCTGCTAATAGGAGGTGCGGGTCGGATCCCACGGCACAGGCTTGGCCCCAGCGGCTGGGACAGCTGCGGGCGCGCTGTCTGCCAGGCCAGGCTACGTGCTGCAGGCTCCAAGGGCAGAATAGAGCCCTGCACAGTCACGCTGGGCTCCCAGAGGCTCGCAGCATTAATAATCTATAGTTCAATCATTAGGAGCAAATCCAAGTGAAATAGGAAAATATACACCATGCTGGAGGCCGCGAGGCTGCTGGGAGGTGGCTTGTCTGCTCTGTGGCAGGCTTAATGATTAGTTCCCAGCCACTAGCAGCCCCAGCTGACAAGCGGCGCCTGCAAGCTGTAGGCTTCCTGCACGTGATAATTGAACAAAGCTAGGATTCATTCAAGATATTAACACAGACTCTCTACCAGCGATCTGCCGGGCTTGCCAGACCCCCGAATTGAACCCTCGACAGTGCACCCTTGGAGGATGTTCATTGGGTCAATTATTGCCCTCTGGGCAGATCTGCCAATGGGCCTTTCCAGATGCAGGGTCCAAGGCTGCTGGGGTCCTGGCAAGGGTTCACTAGATAAACTAATAGAACCCACCCTGACTTCTCCAATTATGCCCCGGCCGAAGTGCTAACCCAGCCCTTAATGGCAACAGGTCCCCTCCCCCCACCCCCATAGCACTCTAGATAGGAAGCTATTTGAAGTGGAAAAGCAGTTTTAATTTCAGAGGTAAAAAATATGTAATCTATTTCAAACTGCTATTGGATAAAGGGATTTTTAAAAAGGTTTTGTTCACATTCTTCTTGGTCCTACCATCATTTGAGAACTTCCGTCTGTGAGTGATGGGAGACCAGGTCAGACTAAGTGAAATCCGAGGAAAGTCTAGAATGTCCAGCAGAACTACACCAAGCGAGGGGCTGGTAGGACCAGAGCCAGGATTTGAAACCCCACCAAAATTCGACTTCTTGTCCCTACTTTTTGCCTTTCCTCTCTCAGACTATCATCCCCCTAAGGTGAAAGTGGTGGGAACCCCCAGGCTTGTGCACCTCATAACTTGGTATTTAGAGAGTAGGGGTCTCTCTTTTCCTGGTGCCACTTTGAAACATTCCTGGAGAAGAACTCAGAACGGTCTGGCTCCTACAGTGAGCCCATCCATTCAGACCATCAGGCTGGCCATGTCCCCGCCCTCAGGCCCACAACCTTAGACTCTCCCAGCCTCACTAGTTCCCCTGAGAGTTCCAGCTCTCCTTCCACTTCTGGACTTGGATAAATACCTGTGCCACAGGCCATAGGATCTGTTTCCCAAGCAACTGTCAAAGAGGTCGCGTGATGCAAGACAGAAGTGCAGGAGCCGGGCGCTTAGTGGGTTGGGGCTCTGCCTTTGGCTCGGGTCGTGGTCCTGGGGTCCTGGGATCGAGCCCTGCATGGGGCTCTCTGCTCGGCGGGGAGCCTGCTTCCTCCTCTCTTTCTGCCTGCTTCTCTGCCTACTTGTGATCTATGTCTGTCAAATAAATTAATTAAAAAAAAAAAAAGTGCAGGAGCCTAATTCTCCATGGAGAGGAAGGAGCCAGAGAAGATAAGCCCCCTTTCTTTGGTCCCGATAGACTATCTCAGGATCCAGTTTCTCCCTATAGCCCGTCCAGAGACATCCTGCAGGGCTAAGTAGGTGTCCCTAGTTTGGAACAGCAGCCATAATCCTGCGTTGTTCCCCATCTTTCACTATTACAATTGCTCTTCCTGTTACTCTGGCTGTTTGTGGATTGTACTTTCCCAATAAAACATTAACACTTAATCCTTGCCTGAGGCTCTGCTTCCTTGGGAGGACAGGGAACACACTAGAATAACAAAAATGATGAAAATCATGAACACAGCTTTTTAAATTATGCCTAAAGCCCCCAAATCCATGGGAACGAAGGAACTCAGGCTGATCTGGAGAGAGTTTCCAATAAACTTGTCTCAGAATTGGGATTCCATTAGGTTAAATTTAGATCAGAGGTTGGGGGAAAGACTCCCTATTTAGGAATGTATTGAAAAATAATTTAGGGGCTTCTGGTTAAGTATGGCAGGCTGAACATATACATTTACTTCCTCTCCCTCCTGAAACCTCCATAAGATGAGAATGAAACAAGAAAAGAAATGTATAAATCTACCCATAAGGAGAAATAAAACTGGAAAGGAGTTGCCGGTGAACGAGAGATGACAACAGATTTTGTGAAGCTTGCTGGAGCAAAGCAGAGAAAGCTACAGTAGCAGCATCTATAGAGGGAGCCCTGGGAGATATGAATGATGACAGAGGCTGGGATGAGGTATGAGGTGAGAACAAGGCAGATTTAAAGTAAATAAGGTGACCCCTCTGCCAGTCTTCTCCCCTTCCTGTAAGAGCCAAATAACTGCTCCTCCCTGTAGGGAACAGGAGGTTTTTCTCTGGAACATGTGACCTGGACAGACTCCAGATGTGGGGACACCAGATCCAACCGAAGGAAAGTATGAGGTGTGGGGCTAAAAGGAGAAGAAATTGAGTAAGAACACAATACTACTGGCAAAGCCCCTAGTCTGTTTCTCCTACCCTGTTTCCAGAATGGTGGCCACCAGGAACAGAGGTATTGACAGATGGTCAAGGAAATGTCATGAAAAAGAAAACAAGGCCCTCTATTTAACTAGTGAGAATTCCAAAAAGAGAGCAGAGAAAACAGTGTTGTAGGTCTTTTAAAGGCATAAGAGAAGGAAGAATTCCCAGAACTGAAAGATATCAATCTCCAGGTCGAAAAATCCCCAATAAATGACCAATAGCCCAAAGGGATTCTAGCAGGAAATTCAAGAACAGCAAAGGTATTGAGGAGCTCTCCAAATCAAGAAAAGAAATCATGTCCCTAGACACATTAAAAAGGAACTAAAATCAAAATGAACATCAGGATTTTCAATAGCAGCCTCAGAACCTGACAGCTAACAGGGCAATGTCTTCAAAATTCTGAAAGGAAATAATTTCAAACAATAATTCTATGGCCACCCATCAAGGAAGTGCCAAAGGGATAGAACTATTGCTGCTCTTAACTGAAGAAGGAATGGGGTAATTAGAGCATCATGGTTTTTGCAATTCCTAGCGGGTTAAAGGCAGAAGTGTTGACACAGAGAAAGAGACAACCAGATACTATGTGCTTCATGTGGGGAAGTGCCACCTTGAAAAAAATTGAACCTGAACCTGCTCAGGACCTTAGACCCACCACCAAGTTGTGGGAAATAGAGGAGACAGAGGAACATTTTAAATAATACCATGGAGCTGCAGTTCACAAAATTCAGAGTATGGTAAAGAGCCTGAGCTCTTTGACAAATAAATTTTGAAAAATGAAACCAAGTTGGAGAGGTGGGGCTTATGAATTAAAACAGATTTTAAAAACATATCAACTTATTTTTACCCTGAGCCAAATAAGCTATAAAAAGAAATTATGCCATTTCTGACTTGACTTAAATTCTGAACACTGGATATTTGATGATGTTAAGGAATTATTAATTCTTTACATTAAAGACCATATTGCAGTTATATATGTATTTTAAAAACAAAAACCTTGTCTTTTAGAGAGATACATATTTAAATATCTGGGATATGCTTTAAAGTAGCCCGGGAGGAAGAAGAATATGTAGAGCTAGAGGTGACACAAGACTGGCCATGGGTTGGTAGCTATTGGGACTGGGTGATGGGTAATGGGAGGGAGTTCAGCATGCTCGTCTTCTTTTTCTGTAATTTTAAAATTTTTTAGTAAACTATCCTTCCAATTTAAATACTTTATTTTTATTTTTTTAAGATTTTATTTATTTATTTGACAGAGAGAGAGAGATCACAACTAGGCAGAGAGGGAGACAGAGAGAGAGGAAGGGAAGCAGGCACCCTGCTGAGCAGAGAGCCCGATGTGGGGCTCCATCCCAGGACCCTGAGATCATGACCTGAGCCGAAGGCAGAGGCTTTATACCACTGAGCCACCCAGGTGCCCCTATTTTTCATTTTTAAAAACAATTATTTAAATCAAACCCAAAAGCAGTTCACTCATTTCTCCTACCTCTTGCCCCCCACTTCTGGCCACCATCAATATGTTCTCTGTATCATTGAGCTTAATGTCTTGTCTTGTTTGGTTTTGTTTTGAGATCCCAGATAAAAAGAGACTGTATGGTTGGTATTTGTCTTTCTCTGACTTATTTTGCTTAACATAATGCCCTTGAGCATATTTTAAAATTGCTTTTAGAACAGTCTTTAAAATTTTATTTAAAACACATTTTAAAATTCTGCATAATGAAGTGTCATTTTTTAAAAAGCAACCAAAGTTGTAAACTAAAAAGGAGTAAAGCAGGTGCTTAACCACTGGAGAAGAGCTGGGCAATTTCGGTGGATCCAGGAGACAACCAGGCTAAGGCAGGCAGGAGCAATGAAGGAAGGATCCTAGGAGGAAAAAATCAATTATTTTGATTATTTGATGTTTATGTGGAAGATAACATTAAGGGGGCATTTTAGAGAACTGCCAGAACATCTTGTGAAAATGTGCTAGATTCATAGAAAGCTAAGAAAGACAAACCCAAAAAACAGGACGTTCTTTATTTCCAAGAAAAGCAAAAAGTTATCTATCTGCAAACAATATGTGTATTGTTAATATTGTCACAGATACTGTTTAACCAAAAATTGCAATACAAACTCTTTGGGAAGTTCAGGATAGAGAGGAGGAAGGGCCTGTGTTTAAAAAGATAAATCTTCATTTGCATAACAAGAAGTCAATAGGTGTGCCTGGAATTAATAAATGAGAATTTATAACACATATATACCAGCAATCACATTTATATCAGTAATCACTTGAGGAAATCAGCTGATTGTGTGACTTAAGATCTTATGTTGCAAGCAACAGAAAGCAAACAAAGCTAGATATAAGCTAAAAAGAATTCGTTTTCAGGATTCATGGTTATATCCCACAGGAACAAAAGGCAGAGATATGGCTGGGCCTTGAGAAGGAACCAGAGTCAGGAGGGGCAAGGCAGCTGGTAACCAAGCTGTGGAGGTTTCTTGGCTAGCCCCTCACCTCCCATATTGCATGCTACAGATATCAAACCCGCAGACTAACCAGATGCGTGTCCAACCCAACTCCAGATTTCCTGGAGAGTGACTGACTGGCATGGCTTGGTGAGCCAGTTTCACACTACGAAGATTATTTGGCATGCCTCCCATGGAGAATGTAGGCTCTATGTCCCCTTCCCTTGAGTCTGGGCAAGCTTGTGATGGCTCTGATCAATGGAGTATGGCAGGAGTGAGGCTGTGTGACTTCAGAGGCTGAGGTATAGAAGGCTACACAGTTTCTGGCTTTGTTTGCTGGGACATCCTGACCTGTCCTATAAGAAGTCCAACCATCGTGGGGCTGCCATGTTTCGAGGAAGCCCAAGCTATGTGGAAAGACCATGCAGACACTCTAGCAAAAATTCCAGCTGAGCCAAGACTTCAAGTCATCCCAGCCCAGGTGCCAGACATGTGAGTGAAGAAGCCTTCAGATGATTCCAGCCCCATTCAGCTGAGTGGCTCCTAGGCATGTATCTTCCCATCTGAAGCCCCTACAGTCGCAGAGCAGAGCCAAGCTACCATGAGCATCATAAAATTGCTCTTGCCCCATGCCACTAAACTTGGGGGTGATTGTTGCACATCAGTATTCAATGCTTGGATCAGAGGACTGTCCCTGCTACATGGAATCATGAGCTCACAGCACGATGGCTTGGCACCTATCCCCCCAGGGAGGGAGGGACCAGCAAACAGTGGAGCCGACCACAACAAACTATGGCTTAACAAACAACCCTCAAGTTGTTCACTATGTTTCTTGTCCTGGTGTCACAGCAGCCTGTTGCATCCCTAAGTAGAGGGAAGGCATATGGTTTGAGAACTCTTGACCTCTTATATTTAAACCCGGGCCTCAGTTCATGCTCTCCCACACAGTAAGCCAATGAAAAGGAGGGAAGAGTGAAGAAGTGTATTTGCCATGGTAAATGGCATCCTGAATTCCCTTCGCTTCCAGCCCCACAATGGTTTTCTAGCAGAAACAGTTGCCAAGAAATGGGAGATATCCTCAGAGCTCTGGCATCTTCCCTCTGTGGCCTCTCGAGTACAGAGAAGATCATTAGAGGGT
This sequence comes from Mustela nivalis, assembly GCF_964662115.1. Lineage (NCBI taxonomy): Eukaryota > Metazoa > Chordata > Mammalia > Carnivora > Mustelidae > Mustela > Mustela nivalis. The sequence continues at coordinate 100,501,620 of NC_139027.1, read as the reverse complement.
CCTCGTGTTGCCTAGCAACCCATGAATGCTGTTTGCTATCATGTCATTAATATGATATGAAAGTGTCTCATAGAAGACATTCATCTCGCATTAATGAAAATCAAATTTGCTAATACGACACAAAATCTGTTCTTCCTTGTGACTTTCTATACTTAAGTAGCTTATTTATTGAATTAGACTATGAGTGGTTTTCAGGCTTGAGACTGTTAAAGTATCATAATAATGACTTTGTTTTCAATAATATCAGATGACTGTTAATGATGTGATTACACAACTATAACCCTGCGATCACGATCGTAGACAAAGCCTCCTCCCTAGAAGCCCAGCCCCCAGTGCCAGCTAACTATTTACCACCCAACTTCTTATTTCCAAAACCTCAGGTAGGAGAAGACTCTGGTTTGAGCTAGTATATTTTCTAGAATATCCATGTCTTTCTTTGGAACTCAGAGACAGAAGACCAAAGGAACATCTGTAACTTCAAGAAGGCCCCAGTGATTAAATGGACCTCATATCATCATAAGCATGAGAGGAACTACTAGAAGTTCGTCAGATATCTGCTTCTCTCTGAATAAGGGTAGCAAAGTATATCAGGCACTAAAAGAGGATAAGAAATAGACAGTCCCCTACTCTCAAATACAATTTTTTCCTGAAAACATGTATGGAATTCAAATGTACAAAAGCCAGGTAACAGATTAATATCTTACAAAGGTAATTCCCTTCCCTGAGGGTTAAACTGTAATTGTTCAAAATGTTCTTTAGTATTTAAAGATCTTAATTTAGCACACAGAAAGGAGTTTTGAGGTATCAATGGCTAAGATATGGACAGACAAGTTGGATATTATAGTCAAATACACAGAAGCAACATCTGTGAGTCAAGGGCTGCTTATAGAGGCATGCAGAAAGAAACCTTTCAAAAATCTTAACTGCAAAGTTATATTTCAGGAGATTATTTTTTACAAAACTCTTTTTTCTATTTACAAAAGTAATGTGTGATCATTCCATAACTCAAAGAGGGTGAGGATAAGAAGAAACTAAAAGTTATCCATAAACAATCACCCAAATACACCTATCATAAATTTTTTGGTGTATGTCCTTCCAATATTTTTTCTCTGAATATATAAATATTTATATATGCTTACAGTATTTTACATGCTGACTTACAGCTTTCTACTTTGGCTTGTTAGGATATTCTGAACACTTTTCTATTTCTTTTTTTTTTTTTTTAAGATTTTATTTATTTGACAGAGAGAGAGATAACAAGTAGACAGAGAGGCAGGCAGGGGAGGGGGGAAGCAGGCTCCCTGCTGAGCAGAGAGCCCAATGTAGGGTTCTATCCCAGGACTCTGAGACCATGACCTGAGCCAAAGGCAGAGGCTTAACCCACTGAGTCACCCAGGCGCCCCCACTTTTCCATTTCTTGAAATATTATTTTAATGGTGTTATGTCTAATATGACGAAAGAGGATATACCATACCTCTGTGCTTTGGACTTTTTGTTTTGATAATTCACACTGCAGCAAACATCCTTAGTGGAAAAGCTTTTTCATATCCCTGATGGCTCCCATTATAGTTTTTAAGTGTCATTCATTCTTTTCATTCGCCATGTATGTATTGAACACCAGTGTGCTGTCTGGGTATAGCTACCAACAAGAAAGCCAGGCTTCCATCCTTCACAGAGCTTAAAATCAAGCAGCAGAAATAAAAAACCTTAAACCATAGTTTAAAAAAATTCTACCACCACCCAAGGGAGTGTTCCTGTTCTCCCAGTCCTACTCTAGTCCCCGGCACTGACCACATTCTAGATGCGTGAGTGTGTGTTTCTCATATAGACTGCACGTAGTTTTCTTCTCTCACTTGATGATACACATTGACAATCTTTCTGCGGCCCTACACATTAATCACATTCTTAACTTCATGGAATGGCTAAATCCCAGTTGACATAACTATTTTCCTATTAATGAACATTCAGTTTGTTTTCCATTTCTTCCATGTTACTGTAAGTACGTGTTCATTACTTTGTCTTCACCATGGGTGAAATTTCTCTAACAGGTGTGTGCATTTACATTTTGATCAAGAAAAATAAATACGTAAAGAAATTTTGATTAAGACATTAGCTTAAATTATCCTCAAAAAGGGTTACTTCAATTTGTATTCCCATCAACAGTTATGACCAGGCTTGTTTCTCCCCTTCCTCCTCAACACTGGATATAGTCCATGTTTTAAATTTTCCCAACCTGTAGGAAGAAGAAAAGGTAAAAACACAACTTTCATTACCTTAGTGTCAAACTACTTGTTCCTATCCTTTACCCATTTTTCTATTGGTTGCCTTCTTTTTTAACTTATGGGTATTTATAATAACATAGGCTAATAATCTATTTACATACATATATGGCAAATATTTTCCGGTATATTACTTTTTTAAGGTAACAGACTGCTTTTTTTTTTTTGAAAAGTTCTAAGTTCAGAGTGTGTGGGTGGCTCTGTCGATTAAGTGTCTGCCTTCAGTTCAGGTCATGATCCCAGGGTCCTGGGATGGAGCCCGGAGTCAGCCTCAGCAGGGAGTTGGCTTCTACCTCTCCCTCTGCCCCTCCCCCTGCTTGTGCTCTCTCTATCTCTCGCTCTCAAATAAATAAATAAAATCTTTTTTAAAAAGTTCTAAGTTCACAGAAAAATTGATCATGAAGTATAGAGTTTCCATATACCCTCCCCCCTACACGCAGAGTTTTCTCTGCTGTTTATATCTTAAATTAGTGTGGTGTATTTGTTACAGCGGATGAACCAATATTGGTAGATTATTATTAACTAAAGCCCATAGTTTACATTACAGTTTATTCTTTGTGTGGTACATTCTATGGGTCTTGACTAATGTGTAGTGATATGTGTCTATCATTGCTGTATAACTATCCTAATAGTCTCGTTTTCTCTGCCTATTTATCCCTCCCTTCCTCCATACTCCCAAATCCCTGGCAACCACTGATCTTTTTACAGCATCCCTAGTGTTGCCTTTTCCAGATGTCATATACTTGGATCCACATAGTATATAGCCTTTTCAGGTTGGCTTCTTTCACTCAGATGTGTGCATTGAAGGATCCTCCATGGCTTTTGTAGCTTAATAACTCACTTTTGTATCATAGACTAACTAACATTCCACTGTATGGATACACCACAGTTTGTTTATCCATTCATCTGTCAAAGAACATCCTCGTTGCTTCCAAGTTTTGGCAATGACAGATAAGGCTATAGACATTCAGATGCAGGTTTTTGTGTGACTATGACGTTTTCAACTCATTTAGGTATAAACCCAGGGGTTCGATTTGGGATTGTATGATAAGAGTGTGTTTAGTTTTGTTAGAAACTGCCAAACTGTCTCCCAAAGTGGCTGTAAACATTTTTCACTCTCACCACCAGTGAGAGAGAGTTCCTGTTGCTCCACATCCTCGTCAGCATTGGGTGGTGGCAGTGTTTGGGATTTTTGCCATTTTAATTGATGTGTAGTGGCACCTATCCACAGGATTTCTTACAAATCTTTCTTCCTGGTAGACCGGATCTATGTGCGATAGGAAGTGTTGGGCACTCACTCATGACAACATCAGGTCTGGCCTGCCCTGGGTGATTGCTCAGTATTTGCCAGTCATCCCACCTTGTCTTCAGACATTGTCTGTCTCCAAAGAAGCCATGTCTCTGGTCCTGTGGACACAGGAAGACGAGACGGTTTCATGGCTTTTCCACTCTGTAACATAAGCAAGTCTGTTTTAAAACCTCAACTTTAAAGATTCACTTGATTATTTTAAATTACTCCACTGGGTTAAATCTGCTAACCAGCCAAAGCCAGTTTGTGTATGTGGGTAGACCCCATGTAACAAAATCACTGACTGTGTGCTCCACAGCAGTGAAGGGACCATGATCTTGCATGCACTGAGCTCGCGGCATTTGCACTGGGACATGTGTCACTGTCTTGTCCTGGTCTCAGAGCACCCCAGGACAAGAACTCACCTTCAACTGTGGATCTCTGGCACATGGTGTGGTGTGTGGCACATAGTGCTGGACATCAGTGAATGTGTGGCTGACCCTGACCTATCGTGTCTGTCTCTGTCTTTGGCTGTGTGAATAATAATCATACAATAATCATCTCATTTCCCTCATTCCAACTGAAGCTTCTCCTAGTTAAGATTCTAATGGTCTCCCGATGACCAGGTACAGTATAGTTTTTGGTTTATGATTTTTATTTATTCATCTACCCATTTAGTAAATATGTGTCAGTCACCTGCTGTGTACTATATTCTGCAGGTAGAGTTGTGAAGAGGGCCTTCTGGATTCTAGATTGTAGAGGAGGACAGCTGACCACATACAAGTAAATAAATGTGAAAACAAGATCATATCAAAGAGCAGTAAGAGCTATAAAACAAAGAAGAAAATGTGGCCAGGAGTTGAGGGGGGCAGGGCAGACCCTCTGAGGAGTGAATATCTGAGCCAAAGGTTCGGTGAGATGCAGGCAGACACAGAGGATCAGGAGAGAGAGGAGGCCAGCCAGGAGACCAGCAGTGCAAAGGCCCTGATGCAGGGGAAGTCTTGGTGTATCTGAGGAACAAAAAGGAGCCGGTGTGGCCACAGCAGAGGAAGTGAAGGCAGCGGAGCTGTATCATGTAGTCTTTGTAGGTGGAGCTTTGGGCTTTTGATATTTGTTTCCATGTATGAAGAATAGCGACCTGCCAGCCCATGTTTTAGAAGTTTACGGCGGCTGCCACGGAAAGTGGACAGTAGTCGTTCTGAGGAGACTCACGCCGTTGTCCCAGGTGAGAAATGGTGCTTTGGACCCAGTAGATACAGCGTGAAGTGGTCAGATTTGGGATGCATTTTAGCATCAAAGTGTACAAGACTCGCTCCAAGCGAAGTATTCAACTGCTGACTCGAACTTCAAACTTAACATGGCCAAACAGGACTCACGATCTACCTCAGCAGTGGGCATTGTGGGGTCCCCTTTCCTCCCTCCACTGGTCCATTGTCCCCATCCCCCAGGCGTGTGAATGTTGGCCTGTCACTTCCAGCTACCCCCGCGGTATAGTGAACAAGGAGCCACCTTGCCCAGAAAGGGACGCTTTGCTCTTTCCTGAGAAGACCACAGCCAATGACAGGCACGGGCTCTAAGAGGCCTCCCCTACCTCAAGGTCCAGCCACCTCTGTGATGTAGTTCACACTCCAAAAACTCCCCCTGGACCCAGGCTGAAGCCACAGTGCAGTTCAGGCCCATTCTCGCTCAGCTCCTTCCCTGCCCCTCCTGCTCCCTTGGCCTACCTTCTGTCCTCCCTGTCCCTCTCATGAGCACCCCGGGGGACAGAGACTTCAGAGTAAAGAGACAAGTATCCTAACATTAAATATCCAGCGGGAAATGTGGCTCAAAAAGTAGAACACGATGTGGGATTTCCCAGAAGCTTCCAGAGAGAAGTAGTGGTCGGCTGTGTTGGATTCCACTGCGGGGCTAAGTAAGTTGGGGACAGAGAATTGGTCACCAGATTTGGCTTTTGTAAGGGCTGCTTCTAAGGTGGTAGAGCTTGGAAAGAGCTCGAGAGAGAGGATGTTACCCGAGAAACTAGAAATGCAGTCAATAGAGCCAAATTGTGAGGAGGTCAGCTTGAATAGAGGACGGGGGGGGGATATTTGGCAGGGGGAGGAGAGATGACACGTGTTCATGAGCAAAGAACAGATGCAGATGAGAGCAGGCCTGTGGCAGAGCTGGGACAACATTCCCATCCTAACACCTACAGAGGGAGAGGCACTGGGGAGAACAGGCTGGCGGGGATGGGGGGGCGGGGATTTCCGGGTAAGAAGATGGGGCAGTGCCCGACTGCTTGTTTTCTCAATCAAGCATGAGTCCGCTGAGAACCGTCAAGCAGAAAGGGGACTTGGATGGCTGAGGAAAGAGAAAAAGTCATCTCAGAGGTCAAAAAAGTGAATTGACCTCTGCAGGGTTTAGGATCACTGGGCAGTGTTGAAAGCACAGAAGAGATCTCAGGGTAAATGTGACGGGGCGGGGGGCGGCAGTGGGCTTGTGTGAAGTTTCTTCCTATCCTTCTTTGGCTTCTCGGGCACAGAAGAGAAGTAGGCAGACGGCGGGTGGCATGGAGGGAAAGGGAGTGAGGGATGGAGGGTGTTGCCCGCGAGGGACCCTGCAGCCTAAGGAGTGGCTGATGCTGTTGGCCACTGACTCCTCCCTTCTCACCTCAGCCTCCTGCTCCACTCTGAGAAAGCGAATCGTCACTCCAGAAGCCCACATCCGTGATAAACAAGGCTCAGCCGGGACACACTGTGCTTGGCCCAGGCCCGTGTGTCCCCCTTAGGAGACAGGACAGAGAACAGAATGCTGCAGCCAGGACCACCACCCTCCCTGTCTTGCGAAACACATGAGCGGCTGCGGGCGACAGCTCCAGCCCTGTTTTTCAGTCTCCTGCCTCCTGCATGGAAACTAGCAGGAGAGCCGATCACCGATGGCTGCTCTTCACCCTGAGCCTCTTAGGGACCTCCCCGCTCAAGCCCACATTCCGTCGCAAGCCCACCCCAGCTCCTCCTTGACCCAGACACCCCTCGGCGCTTCGCTCCCTGCCACAGCAAGACAGAAACCCAACTTCGCCCCATGGTCACCGCGTGTTCCCAGCGGGCATCATCTGCTCGGAGCTCCTGGCTCCCTCCCTGTAGTCCTTGTCCCTTCTGATGGCTCTCTGCTCCAGTCTGTCCCTCCGCTCCCGCTGTCCCACCAGCCACCTTGGAATATTCTGGTGTCTCCCTGGCTTTGTCTTGTCATCTCCTCAGGCCACCCCTTCTCTCCTGGGACTCTCATCTGCTCATCCTGCCCAACCGGACATCAACACGTCAGTAGCCTGCCTCTACCCCGTGTGAAACGTGGAGTGAGCTCACCATCACTGCCACCACCCATCCTCCTCCCATTCCCGGAGTCCGCTGGCCACCTCGTCTCCCGAGGTGGGACCCAGGGGCAAAGACATGCCCCTTCCCTCCCATGCCTCCCCTCCTCCATCTCCCTCAACCACTCCCTTTAGCCATCACAGCAGTGTTTAGCAAGCCCCTCGGCACCTGGCCGTATCCTAGTCCAGTGTAGCAGATCAAAAACATAAATAGCATGTCTACACCCCTCATTGGCCTAAAACCTTTCCATGGTTCTATATCATTTATGCAATAAAAGTCTAAGGCTCCTAGACAAGCCCTGTTCTCCCACCGCCCTCCCTCCCCCATCATCACCCGCATTGCACCGTCTTGCCCAGAACCCCCTGGGCAGCTTCCTGCCTCCACATCTCCCCGCGCTCTTCCTTCTGCCTGGCACGCCCTCGGCAAACACCAGTCCCTTTCCGTGCTTCAGTAATCAGCTCCCTGCGGGTTATCACCGGAGCTTGTCCATGCTCTTAGGGTACTTGTCGCCCACTATTATCATTAGCTTTCGTATGTCTGTTGCCTCTTCTTGTCAGGGAGCCTCTGACAGTAAGGCTCACGGCATCTTTGTCTTTGCATTTGGAATATTTCTCCCCGTAGGCATTCAGCAAACGCTGGTTTTTATTTTTTTGTTCAACTCTAGACCAGTGTTGTCCAGTGGAAATATAGTATGGATCCTGTATGTAATTTGAAACTTTTTAGTAGACACGTGAAAATCATAAAGAGAAAGAGATGAAATTAATTGGATAATATATTTTTATTCAACTCACTATACCCAAACTGTTTTCTTTTCAGCATTCAAGCAATATAAACACGTTGAGATGTGTTATGTTCTCTCTTTTTCTGTACTAGTCTTAAAAACCCAGTGTCTCTTTAGCCCTTGTAGCACAACTCAGTTGGGACCAGCCACATTGCAAGTGCTCATAGCCACGTGTGGCTGGTGGCTGGTGGCTCCTGGACTGGGCAACTAGGGTATTGGGAGGGGCTGCTCTGGACCTCTGTTTTCTTACCTACAAAACAGGAAGGTCTCCAAGAACTATCATCTCATATGTCTTCCTGTTCCTTAAAAAAAAAAAAAAAAGTGGGGGAGCTTCTAGGATTTCCTGATGAAGAAAGACAATATCCCCCTCTGAGAGTGAAGAGTGTCTTTCCACCAGCGACCAGATGGACCCAGCCATTTCCTTATATTTCCCTGTCCCTTGTGCTCAGTGTGTGGTATATAAAGCCCTCAGAAGCAAGGTCTGGCCACGGAACTTCTGTGGGCTCAGCTCTGAAAACTTAACTCCTTGGCCATTTCTTTACTCACAGTGACACAATCAAGAGGCTAAACAATTAGTGATTTCTTTTAAATTTTTATTTCAAAATAATGTCAAATTTCTGAAAAGTCTACACAACTAGAACAAAGTAAAAAGTTGCATACTCTTCATCTAGTTTCCCTAAATGTCAACATTTCCTGTCCTTGCTGTATCATTCTTTCTTTCTCTCCCTCTCTGTCTTTACATACACACATACACATGCACACTCGCGCACACACACACACACGTGCATGCACACACACACACACACACACACAAACACACACACTTTATGGATGGGAAGGCATAATTGTTTTCCTAATGTTTGTAAGTAGAGTGCAGAGACACGCTGCCCTCTAGATCCTTCAGTATACACTTCTAAGACTATGACATCCTTCCATAACCATAGGACAATTGTCAACATTTAAAAACCACATGAATATGGTATAAATGGACTTTTCAGTCTTAGTCTTGCCAATTGTCCCACTGACCTCTCCCTACTGATCTAAGATTAGTTCTGTCTGCAGAATCGTTTCCAGTCTAGAATGGCTCCTGAGGCTTTTATCTTCATGAGCCTTCACCTGTGAAAAACACAGCCTGTTTCTTTGTAGAGTGTCTACCCTTTTGGGTCTGTCTGACATTCCCTCATTATTCCTGTCAGGTGATGCCTTCTCAGCGAACCACGGGTGCCATTTTGTGTCCCTCTCAGGGCAGCCTCTCAGGAGGCACACGGTACGGATCTGCCCTCTCACTGTATTGTTAACCGTGGCCCTGCGGCTGGGGTGGAGGCTGTAGGTTCCTTTGTAGTATTTTTACTTTCGTAATCAATTAGTGGCATTTTGAGACCATGTGATGTTCTGTTTTTTTATCCTTTTATTCCCCCACTAGTTTTTGCACCCATAAACAGTTCTTGCTGGAAATTTCTGTTACTGTGTTGGTGTCATGGGGAGAGATTGCAACTCCTTCATTCATTCTACACGTAGCACTTAGCTTTTGATTGTAAGGTAGAGCTATCCCTCTCCTTCATGTGTGTTTTCATTTGTCCATATCAGTGTGGACTTAATAGAGTCTCATACTATCTCATGGGTCATAATCCATCACCCTCATTATTGTGTGTGTGAGAAGTAAGAACTGGGACTATGTTGGTTGTTGTTTTGGTTTTGTTGTTGTTGTTTTAAGTAGGCTCGCCACCCAGTGTGGGTCTTGAACTCACAAACCTGAGATCAAGGTTCGCATGTTCCACCAACTGAGCCAGCCAGGCACCCCACTGTTTGTCAAATTTTAATACTTGATTTTTGGAAACTGCAAACCTGAAAATGTAAGAGTGACAAAGTGAAGGAACAGTCTGTAGTTTCTCCTTATATCTGATAAAAGCCTCAGTCAAAAAAATAAATAAATAAACATGTTACTTAGAAAAGCCCGTTATGAAAGGGAATTATTCGTTTTTCCAAGATTTTTTATTTACACGAGAGAGAGAGAGAGAGAGCATGAAAGAAAGAGCACGAGGGGGGAGGAGAGGGAGAAGCAGGCCTCCAATTTAGCAGGGAGCCCTGTGTGAGGCTCGATCCCAGGGTCCCAGGATCATGACCTGAGCTGAAGGCAGATGCTTAACCGATTAAGCCACGCAGGCGCCCATAAAAAAGAATTATTTTAAACATGTGTTAATTACTGAATTACTATAAATGTGTATTAAACGTGCTATATATTCTGTACCAGTGAGTGATATTTCTATTAAGCACTCTTTTAAAATTCAAAAGGGCAATTCATTTAACCAAAGGAATAACGAGGCAGCACAATACCTTGTTTTTCTGGTGTTGGCTAGTTCTTGTGACCTCAGTCTCACAAAAGGTAATTCCACCTGGTTCCTTTGTTCCCCCAACCCTCGGACTTGCAGGGGCTTATATGTGCATATATACACGTTTTTTTCCCTTTTCCTACAGAAAATAGATAGGAAATGGCCATGGCCGTCCGTGAGCGTGGCTGAGTGGCTGAGTGGCCTAATGCTAGCCCGTGCTCTCTGCAGCCTAATTAAAGGAAAATGGTTGTGCTTTCTATGAAGAGAGACACAGAATAACAAGAGAGGGACACAGGAAGTGAAGCTGAGCACTTAGAGCGTTCCCTTTGCTGCAGCATTAAATGCTAACCTTGCCTCATACTCTTCGGCCTAAATCTATATAACAAATCAGTGTAAATAGCTAGACAACTTCCAGGGCACTAGACTTACTGTGCAAATTCAATTAACGCAGCCCCTAATAAACCAGCGATGTGCAAGGAAATGCCACAGATGGAACAAAAGGCCAGACGTGTAGCGCCGGATAGAGTAGACTCGTCCCCATGCTCAGACTGCGGTCACGGGTGGCACCATAAGAGACTGCCAGACCCACTTGCTCGCTGTGGAGAAGGGTCCGGGCAGATAGCGTGGCCCCTGTGCTTTCACCAGTAAACTTAAATAGAAGGACAACTCTGAAGTATACAAAATCTACCCTCTTTCTATAAGAAGACAGGTTTGCTCTGGCAAGTTAGGCAAAAAGGCAGACAGGTCAGAAGACAATCTGGCCCAGCTGGGCCTTGACATGTCTGCACCTTGGCCACAGCCTGCTTTCCTGACCGCCATCTTGATAACATCCCACGAGCCACTGAGTTCACCCCTTTTGTTTTAATTGCCTCCCTCTTCAAAATAAACCAGCAAAAGCAAGAAATTCCATCTTTCCTCTTTTTACTGAAGCTTCATCAGTTCAGACAAGAAAAAAATATATCGAGGCCTTGGTTTAACTGTTTTTATTTTTATTGATTCCCACGGAGCTCCTTAGTGTGTGACAAACATCATGAAGGCTTGTTATGAAGTCTCTCTTACCTTTGGTGCAGCTAAAATTCATGCTGCCGTAAAACAGCAGCTAAAATAGTTAATGCAGATGCCCTTGAAGGTAGGAAAAGCAGTCCCCGAGGAGAAATTTGCAAAAGACTCTCTTCCAGTTAAACAACATTTATTTCGTCTCAAATTCATCCCAGAAAAATCTGAGGTAGCTTACACAAATATATACAATAAGATATAAGTAAGAACAATCATCATCACACGATACAAATGGAGCTGTCTCCCTGTGCTGGTCATAAAGCCAACCATGTTCACGGATCGTCTGCTCCCATTCTGACACTAAGTCTTTGAGGTAAGGAACCACCTTTTCCCCCATTGTACAGCTATGAAGACCGAGGCTGGGAGATGTGAAAGCTAACCAGCTTGAGATTACATAAGCAACAAGGGGCGCAACTGGGATAAAAAGAAAAAGGCATCGGGAAATGGGGAACTAGGGGCAGGACAGCTGCAGGGGTCAGCATAGGAGATGCTCAGTTGGGTGCCCCTGCCATTACGGCTGGCGGCTGGCGTTGTCCTTCCTATGCAGAATGGAAAGGGAAAAGGAATGCACACCTGTTTCATTCTTTCCCATAATGAGATTGTACTGGCCTTCTTTGAATAAAAATATTAGCCCCTGCTGGAGGGAATCAGGACTCAGATAGCCTGCTATTGGGATGCCTTCACCCACCTGAGATGCTCTTGCCTGAGTAGGGTGTGCAAATTAACATTCTCAGCATCCTTCAACCACAACAAATCAGCTTCGGAAATTCTTAGGGAACAAACCTCACTCCAGCTTAACACATGTGTTTGGTTTGGTTTGGTTTGGTCACAGGGCACGTGGATTTTTAGCAAGTAGATTATAATGCCTGCCTTTAAAAATCTCCCCTAAAAAGTAGAGCCCCCTGTGCATTATAGAAAAGAGAAATCTAAATTGCTTTCATCTTAAGCTGATGCCCACATGCAGCACTTTAGAAAACTCAGGCCCCACAGCCCTGCCTCTGAGGGGCGGCTGGGGAGTTGGAGAGGCATTGTGTTCTGTGATGGGAGAATATTACTCTGTTTGGAGAGAAATGCTGGAATATAAGGTTATTTAAAAAATTTTATAAAATTGTTACACAGCCCCATTTTCTCTTCAAGTCAATTTCCTAAAATGTTAATTTGCCCGTGGTTCAGAGGGCAGCAGGGATGAATAGGCAGAGCATAGGAGACTTTAAGGGCCATGAAACTCTTCGGTATGATACTGCCGTGGTGGCTATATGACAGACCCATTTGTCAAACCCACAGAATGTGCACCGGGACAGACAAATGAACCTCAGTGTAAACTACAGACTTTAGTTACGAATAATGTATCAGTAATGAAATGACTGGGTGGCTCAGTCATTCAGCCTCTGCCTTCCGCTCAGGTCATGCTCCCAGGGCCCTGGGACTGAGCCCTGCATCAGGATCCCTGCTCGGTGGGAAGCCTGCTTCTCCGTTTCCCATCCACCCTGCTTATGTCCCCTCTCTCGCTGTCTCTCTCTCTGTCACTGTCACATAAATAAAATCTTTAAAAAAAAAAAAAAGAACAATGTATCAATACTGGTTCATCAACTGGAAGGAACTGGAACAAATGTGCCTTACCCATCATGCAAGGGGTTAAGAGAAGAAACCGAGGGCGGGGCCAATGTATGGGAACTCTGCATTTCTGCTCTCACTTTTTCTGTACACCTAAATCTGCTCTAAAAATAAAACGTATTCATTAAAACATGTTAATTTGCCAGAAGCAAACAAGGTCTGGGGGAGTATGGAAGTGGCTTATAGAGAGAGACAGAGCTACTTGGGGCTAAGAATGTAAAATGACCAAGCACCACAGCCCATAACGGGAACAAAGGGACAGGGGTCTTCATCATAGTGGCTGCTCTGAGGTCATCTGGTGAGCCCTTAAAAATCACTACCAGAAGAAGCAGTTTCTGTAAGCACTGAGGAGGAACCTTGCAAATGAGATTCTTCTCCGGGTAGATTTTTGAGTACACTTTTTCCTCTCTTAATCAAAGGGACTATTGGAAACTGCAGATTATCTGCTAGTCATTTTCTTCTTAAATCCCATTCATTTCTGCATTCCATCTGATCAGAGTTGAAATCACCTTCCATGATCTCAGGGTTCTGTGATCGAGTCCCACATCTGGCACCCTGCTCGGCGGAGAGTCTGCTTCTCCCTCTGCCCCTTTCTCCCCCGCTTGTGCTCTCTCTCTCTCAAATAAATAAATAAAATCTTTAAAAAAAAAAAAAAGGAATGGATGACCTTCCAGTGGGACTTCTGTTCAGGGGTCCACCCAAGTCTAAAATCGTTGTTTTAACCCCAGGCTAAGAATGTCACTTCATGCATCTTTAGCTTGATCCGGGTGGCAGGCTGTGAGAATCTGATGGCACAGACAGGTGTGCAGAAGCTGGTCTCCACGCAGGGTAGGGGCCCACACACTCCTCCTCTTGCTGGTGCACCAGCTCTCTCCCCCTGCCCCCATGCGGCAGGAGCCTTAGCATTTCATGACCCCATGTCCATCGCATGAAGCTGCACTCAAACTGAGAAGGAGCCTTCAGAAGTCAGCCGACTGGTTTGGCTTCTAGGGTGTCTCTTTTCATTACTACACTTCGCTTTAAATGGAACCCAGAAGTTCTTTCTTGAGAGAGAAAGAAAAGCCATAGAGACTTCTTAAACCTTTCCCTTTTATAAGTAAAAATGGCTGTCACAGATGAATTCCAGGAATATAGGTAACAAATAGTTCGCTACAGGGATTGTCACCTTCTGGACCAGGGTCCCAAATTGTTTTCTGATGGGAGACAATGGTAGGAAGTGTGAGAGAAATAAGATTTCAGGTCTCCCAGACCACTGGTCTGCAAGCTGTTCGAGGTACTGTGATATGACCAGAAGTCATCAAATGCCCAGGTGCCCTTTCTGCTGGACACTGGTGTGAGAGTCATGGAGAGTTTCAAAGGCAGCAAAGAAAAACTTTGCAAAAATACCCAACTTCCTCTACGTGCCTCCCCTCCGTCCTCCCCCTACGCCACCCTCCCTCGCGTCAGGGACTGTACAGAGCGGCTGAGCGACTGCATTTTCAGAAGATGAAGGATCATGGGTTTCTCCAGCTAGCAGTGCGCGGCTCTGTGGACAGAGGCTAATGGAATGTGGGCATTAGACGGTGGGTGGGCTGGGACCTTCTGGAAGTGGAGTTTCCTCAGAGTTCTCTCTATAAAGCAGACGGGGGGGAGGGCATGGAGCAAAGATGTTGCGCGGGACCTGGGTTATGGGCACAGGGCCGTGCCAGGCTGAGAAAGGCAGAGAGACTAAGGATGTGGCACCTAGAAGGATGTGGCTGTAGACCGTGAGATCAAGAGGGTGGAAACACACTGGAAAAATTTAAAAGGGTTCATTGGTGGGGCCCTCACTTAAGCTTCCAACTCTCGATTTCAGCTCAGGTCATGATCTCAGGGCTCTGGGATCGAGTCTGAAGTCAGGATTCACGCTCAGTGGGGAGTCAGCTTGAGATTCTCTCTCCTGCCTCTCTCTCTCTCCCTCTGCCCTCCGCCCCCGCTCTGGTCAATGGATAAATAAACAAATAAATAAATAAAAGATTTTAAAAATATACAAAGGAACCCCTTGGTTCCTCACTTAGGAATTATGACAGTTTCAAGTTTGCATATCCCAAATTCCCTGAAGTAGGGACCATCCAGGCAAGGCTGTGCATTAGTGTCTGGACATAGGCTACAATCGATATTTTGATCCAGAAAGCTACTCTTCCAAGACGTGTCAAAACATCACCCCTCTGGGCTCATCCTCTCCGAGGTGGCTAGCTGGGCACCAATGCCATTGCTCCAGGAATTAAATGGAGGTTGGACGTTGGCCAGGGTTTGTAGGGGCCCAGAACCCCAGCCAGAACTCCCATCAACTCAGCTCCACTCACTACAAATTAGGTGGCCTCGAGCAATTCCAGAGGCAAGCAGATTTCCTCCAGCAAATTTCCACAAAGTGCCCTTCTGACACCCTCAGCCTTGTTTGCTGTGGGGCTTAGCAAGACCATCCCGAAATCCTGGTTTCACCTATGTCTTTCCCTCTCTTCCCAGCAAGGCTCTCTTTTTCATAAAATTGCCCGTCTTGGGGCACTTTACCGAGTTGTCACCTCTTAATTTGGCAGAACTTGCCTCTGTCCTAACGGAAGACCGATCAGGGCCTGGTAGTATATAATGTACTCGGGCAACGTGCATTCATTCATTCGTGGAGCTCTGGGAGATACCTGTCGCTTGCAAGTGCTGAGCTAGATGGCCACAGAGTAATGACAGTGGTCCCCGCTTACCGGAGGGAATATCTTCCAAGACCCCCAGTGGATGCCTAAAGCCAGGGGTGGTACTGAGCCCTGCATACACTGGCTTTTTCTACACACACATAACTACGATAGAGTTTAATTTATAAACTAGGCATAGTAAGAGATTAACAGCAATGACAAATAATAACAGAACACTTACAGCCATCTACTTTATAAAAGGTATGTGCATGTGGTCTCTATCGAAATGTTATCATGCTGTAATCGCCCTCCTTGTGATGACGGGAGATGCCCGCATGACCAGGTGAAGGGACGTGAAGGGAGCGGGCGTTAAGACATAGTGTGAGGCTACTGCTGGCCTTCTGACGACACGTCAGGACGGGATCCCCTGCTTCCAGACCACAGCTCATCTCGTGGTGACTGAAACCACGGAAAGTGAAATCGCAGATATGGGGAGACTACTATACAGCATAGTCCGGACTGGACTCCTTCCCCTGGGAGCATCCTTCCCGCCCATCCCGTCCTGAGCTCACCCCTTACCACTCCCCCTCTTCTCTCCACTCTGCCTTCCTGAGTGCTCTGCACATGCACTCCTGCCTCCAGAACTTTGCACCTGCTGTTCCCTCTCTCTGGAAAGCTCTTCCCCCAGATCTCTGCGTGACTCCCTCTCTCCCTCCCCTCGGGTCTTTACTCCCTGAGCCTTCCTTTGCCCCCCCCCAACATCTTTGTCTGACTTGTGTTTTTTTCCTAAGCAGTTCTCATTATCTAACACGCTATATATTCACTCACTATTCATCACTTGAATGGAAAGCTTCCCAGTGGCAGGATGCATGTCTCTTTTGGTTCCTACTGTTTCCTCTGCACCCAGAACAGTGCTGGGCACTGGTGAATGTTCAATAAATATTAGTGGAATTAATAGTTGAACGAATAACAACAAAGGAGGTAATTAAGCATGAAATTTGGTCACATTCTGGCCAAGGAAATAGGTGATAGGTAATAACTGATCTAGCTTAGTGCCATGCTTAGCGTAGCACAGACTTGTCATGATGCTTGTCCTTTGTGGCCTCAGCGGTCCCTGGGACTCATCACCTCTTCTCTAAGAATTAACTTTAAGTCTGGGGAAACAGAAGGTGCTCGTTTGCACGTGGGCCCCAGTTTTTTCTTCCCCTGTATGCACACATGACATCCATTAGCCGTAATGGGCATGACAAACACATCCAGAAAAGAGGGAAACCCACATGACCGGTGTGTCCCCAGCACTGAAGAAGTGAGGTTTCTGGTTCCCAGACACCTGGCGTTAAGATAAAGTAAGAGTTAAAATACCAATAAATGTGCTTGGTCCTCCAAGAATGCATCAGATTTTCAGCGATCGCCTGGAAATAGAGGAGGACCTTATTGTTCTCCGGGTAAGAAAGCATTTATTCAAACAGTTTTCAGTGAAGAGTTAGCCAATATAAACACCAAAAGAGCTGCTCTCCTAAAAAGAGATTCAATTAAGCATCAGTGCAATTGTACGGAGACCATGTTGAACACCGAGGTGGCCTGTTTTTCTGGTCATTATTAATCCTGAGATCTTAATGATGCACAACGTTTGTGTCATTGTCTACCCAAATGTAATTTGTTTATGCAGCAGTTCAGCTAATCCTGCAATCTGTTTTTCTCAAATGAGGGCAGATAATGGAGACACCGTTCTTTACAAGTCTTCAGGCTTTTAAATTCTGATAAAATCAGGATTCTTCGCTGGGTCTTGCCCCAGCTCTGAATTAAACCACTTTAAATGTAATTATGGAACCTGGCCTTACATCAGGAACATCCATTTAAAAAATTGATTGGCTAGGCTGTTCCACGAGGCATTTTATGAGCAAACGATTGCAAAGGGGCCAGAACTGTAATTTATAAAGGCAAAAAAGCAGGTAAATACTTTATTAGTGGTAATGAGAGGGTTTCCAGCTAACTGAATCTTTTCTTTCCTCCCTAGCTACTTCATGGAGCCATGGTGCATGGCCCTCTTTCACGATCGTTTTATTGATCTAAGGAAAGAGTTACGCCAGATCTTGACCTCCAAGGAGGTAAGAGTGATTAATAGATATGTGAGTTATTCCTTGAAAATTACAAGCAGTTTATAGTCGTTGATCATTTAGACTTTTGTCTACAGTCTCCTTTTCAGTTTTACTTTTAAGGCCAACAATACTTCCTATAAACAAGCTAGGGAGCATGCGAGCACGAACATCGTGGTACTTCTGGAAAAGTGTGTTATTTAAATCTTTTTGGGAGAGGCAGATTTCTTTCTCCTTTTTACACATAACTGTATTTCCAGCTAACAGTGTCCGCTGGAAACTGGGTCTGAGTTTTATCTACTTGTTCTCAAGAATGAACATTGAATTCCTTTAGTTTCTGCCCACACTTGCTAGCCATTCACTAAACATGTGTGCACGTGTGTGCGCACGTGTGCGTGTGTTGTTATACAAATGTAAAGGGAAGACATAAGATGTCCAAACACACCCCTTTAATATCCAAAACCTCTTTCTCAAAGTGATAATTGACTGGAAGTTAGGCTACATTTCCCAAAGTCTCCATGCTCAGCAAGAAATTTGACTCTGCAATGTCAATCATGAAATACTTGGGAAACTTCAAATTCAGTTCTTTCATTCAACACGAGAGTCCTTACGGGAGCTGTGGAATGTTAGCATCTATGCTCAAAAAGTGGTCAGATATCCATCCTAGATTCTCCCTTGCTCCACTTGGACAAGGGCGGGGGCACAGCTTAACCTCACTGTGTTTTATTGTCTTCATGGTCAAGTCCTGCGACTCTGTTATCAATTCCACTTGAGAGCACCTGTGCCCCTCGAAGGTTCCCATGGTGAAGGCCACCATCTTGGGCAGCACAGATCATGTGCCGAGCCCCAGCTGTATGAACCACCTCCCTTAACCATAATGAGAGCCATTCAGGACACTCTACTGTTACAGTTTTGACTTTATCAATGAGGGGGCTAAAGCTGAAAGATTTAAAATGACCTGCTATGGGTTACACAGCTAGGCTGTGGCCAGCAAGTTTCAGACTCAAGGATCCCTTGGCCTGAAGCCAGGTATACAGGCAGTGAGCCATATGGACTAAACTGCTGGGCTTGGTATCTCCTCTTCATCGCCTGCCCCCTTTTCAGTTTTATGCCGGGGGTCCAAGATGGGAAATTGAAATAACTGTACTAATCCAAAGCAGATTCAAATTGGGGGAAATAGGTTTAAAGTATAAATCAAACTCAGTTGTCTTTAGGACCCACACAGATAGGAACCAGGCAGGTAAAGGTACATGAGGGAGGCCGAGGGGACTGTGACCATGCAAAGGTCATCCCCTGCTGAAGTCACTCAAATCTGAATAAATGCTACAGGTTTAACAGGTCCCCCACTTCATGCTAAAACTGAGGGAGTCAGCTGAGGTTGAAACATGAGCTCGAGTTGTGAGCCTGGTGTTTACTGAATTTCATTCAAATCCTTAGGCCCCTCTCTTGCTCTCAAAATGCATTCTATGGTTCATTACTGCACCACAGCAAAGACTCATTAGTTTTCTAGTTATTCCATCAAAACTCTGTGCCTAAGTCCTTCTACACCCCCAGAATCGAGCTCCTCTGTTAATATTTCGCACAGAGCCAAGGAGTTTTAGAAGTCAAGCTTAAAAGGGAAGCTGTCCTCTCATTTTTTCAAGTAAACCACAAAACCCAACAATAGTCGCTTTTCACGGTCCTGATTGAGACCCCTTAACCTTTTATCCAGAGACAGACATCTGCTCTGGGTCAGTTTGTTATGTGTGAAGTCAGCACGGACAACAGGCCCTTTCAGTAGACCAGAAGGGACCATGAACATTTGTGGAAGACACACTGAGGGCTCCCCCACCATTCTTGTGGCTTTTCTAGATTTCTGGGAAATGAAACTTCTGGAAGAAGAGCTTCCACCGAGACCTTGCACTGCTTTCTGCATTTCCATTTGTCAAGTAGGCAAAGCTACAGGGAAAGGTGGTGCCCACAATGGTGTCTGCCTCTAGCTCAGACCCGTCTCTGCGGAGCAGAGATGACCTGTTCCCACCTCAGAGAGCTGTGGGAGGAGTGAAGGAGGGATCACATGCAAGTAAATGTCACAGAAGAACAGCTCCCAGGAATTGCTGGCCCCCACAAATAATGGCAGTGGAGACCGGCTGGCAGTGGAAAGAGGGCTCAGATAAGCAGATAAGCAGACATGCAGGAGTTCATTTAAGAATCTTGCAATAGGGGGCACCTGGGTGCCTCAGTGGGTTGGGCTTCTGCCTTTGGCTCTGGTCATGGTCCCAGGGTCCTGGTATCAAGCCCCGCATCAGGCTCTCTGCTCTGCTGGGAGCCTGCCTCCCTTCCTCTCTCTCTGCCTGCCTCTCTGCCTACTTGTGATCTCTGTCCGTCAAATAAATAAATAAATCTTTAAAAAAAAAAAAAAAGGAATCTGGCAATAGGAAAAGAAAGAGCTAGCCTTCACTAAAGAATGATGGTAATTCTTATCCTCAAATATTGAGATGAACGTGACCCACTTCATTTCACTTCTAGCTTGGCTTTAGGAAAGTACAGGAGTCCAGTCCCATCAACTATGATATCCTATAGCTCTCCCTCTACATGAAGAAAAGGGAGTAAAAGACTATTATCTTTGACTGTTTTATTTTAAAAACAAGCTCATTGTAAGACTTCACAAGTCCTTTCATGGAAGTAAAGAGGAACATATTATAAACCTACTGGGACTGCTTTTAGCAGTGGCTTAAGCCAAAGAATCACTGACCAATGTGAAATTTTGTATAGTCAAGATCATTTCTCAAAAAGATAACAATTATAGAAAAATATTATAAAAATATATGCACCTAACAACAAAATCCATATTTATATATATATATATATATATATATATAGAGAGAGAGAGAGAGAGAGAGAGAGAACTGTTGATAGGAATCAAGGAAGAAGTAGTTCTAAATTAAGGGCTGGGGAATTCCATATCTCACTTTCAATAATGGATAGAACAACCATTTTTATTATTGATATTGATATTCTTATTGATAGAAGATCAATAAGAAAATAGGGCACTTAGACAACACTATAAAACAAATAGACCTAATAGAAACACACAAAACACTTTACTCAACAGCAGCAGAATGCACATTGTTCTTAAGCATACATGGAGCGTTGCCCAAGACAGGCCATATGTTGGGCCACAAAACAAGTGTCAATAAATTTTCAAAGACTTAAATCATACAAAGTATATTCTCCAACTTCAATGGAATAAAACTGGAAATCAAAAACAGAAGGAAATAATTCCACAAAACTGTGGAAATTAAACACAGACTCTTAAGCAACTTCTTTGATTTTAAAGAAGAAATCAATGAGATATTAGAAATACTTAGAAACAGGGTGCCTGGGTAGCTCAGTGGATTAAGCCTTTACCTTTGGCTCAGGTCATGATCTCAGGGTCCTGGGATCGAGCCCTGCATTGGGCTCTCTGCTCAGCGGGGAGCCTGCTTCCCCCTCCCCTCTGCCTGCCTCTCTGTCTAGTTGTGATCTCTCTCTCTCTCTCTGTCAAATAAATAAATAAATCCTTTTTTTTTTTTAAAGAAATACTTAGAAACAAATGAAAAAATCACAACATACCAAAACTAATGAGATACAGCTAAAGCCATTTTCAGAGGGAAAACTGTAGTTACAAATACCTGGAGTTGTATAAAGGAAGTATCTCAAATCACTAACTGAATTTTATACCTTAAGGGACCAAACTAAACCCCTACTAGCAGAAAGAAGAGAATTATAAAAATTAGAGTAGAGATAAGTAAAATAGGGAGTAGAAAACCAACAGAGAAAATCGGTGAAATCAAAAGATAGTTCTTTGAAAAGATCAACAAAATTAACAAACCTTTAGCTAGACTAAGGATAAAGACTCCAATTATTAAAATCAGAAATCAAAGTGGAAGGGATGCCTGGGTGGCTCAGTCAGTTAAGTGTCTCATTCTTGATTTCAGCTCAGGTCATGATCTCAGGGTTGTGAGAGCAAGTCCCAAGTTGTGCTCCACACTGGGCATGGAGCCTGCTTAAGATTCTCCCTCTCCATCTCTTAAAGAGAAAGAAGAAGAAAGGAAAGTGGGAACATTTCCACTGATCTTACAGAAATAACAAACGATTATAAGAGAATGCTATGAACAATTGTATGCCAAGCAACTAAATAACCTGGAGGAAATGGACAAATTTATAGGAACATACAAACCACAAAACTGATGCAAAGAAATTTTAAAAATCTCAACAGACCTATAGTAAGTTAAGGTATTGACTCAATCAAAAACCTCATGACAAAAAAAGAAAAAAAAGAAGTTCAAGATCAAGTGCTTTGCTGGCAAATTCTACCAAACATTTAAAGAATTAACAGGGGCTCCTGGGTGGCTCAGTGGGTTAAAACCTCTGCCTTCGGCTCAGGTCATGATCCCAGGGTCCTGTGACCAAACCCCACATCAGGCTTTCTGCTCAGCAGGGAGCCTGCTTCCCCTCCTCTCTCTCTGCCTGCCTCTCTGTCTGTCAAATAAATAAATAAAATCTTTTTAAAAAAAAAGAGAATTAACAGTAATCCTTGTCTAACATCTCAAAAAAAAAAAAAAAATGGAAAGGAATACTTTCCAGCCCATCCTTTGAGGCCAGCATTATCCTGATACCAAAGCCAAGACATCAAAGGGGAAGAGAACTACAGACCAATATCCCTTATGAATTTAGACCCAAAAATCTTCAACAGAATACTAGCCAACTAAATCCAGCAGTATATCAAAAGGATTATACACCATGGGCAAATGAGATTTACCCCAAGAATGTAAGAGTGGCTCACTATATAAATATCAACCAATGTAATACACCACAGTAATTTAGAATGAGGAGAGAAAAAAAAATGCTGTTATCTCCATTGATACAGAAAAAAACATTTGACTAAATCAAACATTCTTTCATGGTAAAACACACATACACACACACACACACACACACACACACCCCTACAGCTAAAACCACACTCAGTGAAAGACTGAAAGCTTTAGCTCTGGGGTCTGGGACAAGACAAGAAGGCCTTCTTTGACCATTTACATTTAACTTTGTATTGGAAATTCTAGCCAGAGCAATTAGGCAGGAAAAAGAATCAAAAGACATCCACCTTGGAAAGGAAGAAGTAAAACCATATTCTGAGATGCCATGATCTCATATGTAGAAAATCTGAAAGAATCCACAAAATACTAGAGCTAATAAATGAATTCAGCAAAGCTACAGGATACAACACCAACCCACAATCATCAGTTGTCTACATTAGCAATGAATAATCCAAGAGTGGAATTAAAAAGACAATTCTATGTACAATAGCATCAAAAAGAATAAAATACTTGGGGACAAATTTAAACAGGAGGTGTAAGATTTGTACACTGAAAACCTCAAAAACATTTTTTCTTTTTTTTTTTAAGTGTTGTTTGTGTTTTTTGTTTTATTTGACAGACAAAGATCACAAGTAGGCAGAGAGGCAGGCAGAGAGAGAGGAGGAAGAAGGCTCCCCACTGAGCAGAGAGCCTGATGCTGGCTCGATCCCACGACCCTGGTATCTTGACCTGAGCTGAAGGCAGAGGCTTTAACCCACTGAACCACCCAGGCACCCCTCAAAAACATTTCTGAAAGAAATTAAAGCAGAACTAAATAAATGGAAAGACATTTGTGTTCATGAATTGGAGACTCAATATAGTTATAATGGCCACACTCCCCAAAGCAATGTACACGTTTAATGCAATCCTATCAATGTCCCAATGACATCTTTTGCAGAAATGGAAAAATTCAGAGGAAATACAACAGACTCCAAATAACCAAAACAATCTTGGGAATAAAAAAAAGCTGAAGGACTTACACTTTGCAATTTGAAAACTTACTATAATTCAGTAGTAACCAGGACAGCGTGGTACTTACATAAGGACAGATATATAGGCAATGGAATAAAATAATGGATAATCCAGAAGTAAAACCATTTACATGGAAAGATTTATATCATTAATCATTAGGGAAATGCAAATCAGAACTACAGTGAGTTACCACTTCACACCAACTAGGATGGTTATTGTTTAAAAAAAAAAAAGGAAATAAGTGTTGACAAGAAATAATGATACTGAAGAGGGGAGATGGTCACACTGAGGGGAGAGATGGTCACATGAAGGGGAGACAGTCACACAGAGAGGACACACTGTGAAAGACAAATGCACAGAAAATGTTTATGGTTTAGAGCAATATTTGCCTTAGATAAAAGTTCCAGTTTGTGATTTTATAGCATTTACCCCATGGTCAGAAAAGCACCATATACCATGAGACCCAAATCTTCTATAATTTTTGTAAAGTCATATTTGCTTGATACAATTCTCTGAAAAACTAAGGAATCATGTGGATCATAAATCATGCTTGGGGTCATTCTGGCAGCCCTCAAATGTTTCAGCCCCCCTAATATTAAGTCCTGGGCATCGGGTGCCGTTTTCTCTGTCACTGTTTTGCTGAGCTGATACAAATTTGAAGTCCTCTGAGCCCCACTGACTGCTCTTCCAGGTGAAGTATGTGTAATCTCCAACACCTTGTAGGGTCTCACTTAAATAATCCAGTGTTAACTGTTTTGCTTCCATATCTTTTGAACCTATTTTCCTATCTATAAAATTCTTACTATTAATAAATTAGTATCCATTAGAACTTTGCAAGTCATGTACTTTTTTCTTGTTCAAAAGAAAAATTATTGGAAGTTCAAGCAAATATACCTTGAAAGTCCCCGCGACTCTTCTGTTGGGGTAATTTGGAATTCCTGTGGTGTTCAAAACACGTTCAGCTCAAAGCTTGGTGACGTACATAACCTCTTATCAATGGGCAGGTATACGATGAAGCAAATAGGGTACAATGTGAGCCGTGGAATCCAATGGTGTGTGTGCAGTGGTGCTAAGTGTACAATTCAGTCAACATGCCTCTGTTTGAATATTTTTATAATAAAATGTCAGGAAAACATGTACTATATTACAGATATGCACAGCATATCTCAACTTTAAATAACTATTGCTGAGCCTTATCTTTAAAGATGTCAATGAAATTTGACTTGACTAAGAATTTAAGGTTTTTTTTTATGATTCTCTTTATTTATTGGACACACAGAGAAAGAGATCACAAGTAGGCACGGAGGCAGGCAGAGAGAGAGGGGGAAGCAGGCGCCCCACTGAGCAGAGAGCCCCATCCCAGGATCCTGAGATCATGATCTGAGCCGAAGGCAGAGGCTTAACCCCCTGAGCCACCCAGAAGCCCTGAATTTTAGGGCTTTTAAATCCTATTTCTTGAGAGAACTGTAGCCACACGAAACTTCTAGAAGTTTTCATGTAAAAATGTTTAATCACTTCCTTTCTTATTTTTAAAACAAGGGTGATCTATAATTTTTATCTGAGTATTAAGAACTTGACATTACTATTCTTGCTAAACCTTGAGAACATTACGTCAAGTGAAATAGGCCAGTCAGAAGAAGACAAATGCTGTTTGATCCCACTGACATGAAGTATCCAGAGTAGTAGATTCACAGACAGAAAGTAGGATTACATGGCACAATTCTGCTTTCTTCATAATTGGATGACTTTCTTATATGTGTGTCCTGGGTTACTATTTAAATAAATTAACCTTTATATTATTTTTTTTAAAAAGGGTTAAAGCGGTAAATCTTATGTGTATTTTCCCACAAGTAAAAATAAAAATTTAGAAACCTGGGGGTGGGGTGGCGAAGACCGTCCTTGGGAAGATGAGTGTTTTTTTTCTTTTTAGTGAAACTGCCCTATTACTGTCCAAGTAATTTCTGTTATCTGGTCTCTTCCTGTGTTTTCCAGGAGGAAGACCTTCCCTCCATAGAACAGTTAGCCCGGCAAATAGAAGATGAGGAAATTAACCTGAAGGAGAAGCCCCGGAATTATCTCAAAAGAGTCTACCAGGAAACCATCTACAAGTCATTGGTGGAGAAGAGCATTCTTGACTACCTGCACTATAACCACTACCATCTGCCCATGTACGCGTGGCCAGGCATCATTTAGGTGTGGCCACGTCTCCACTTTGTTGTGTTCCCACGTGGAGTTCGGCGACGTGCTCGGTGTAAAAAGGAAACCTCTCTGAAGCCTGGCTTGACAACCAAGCACCACCGTGGTTTTGGGACTTCTTTTTCCACCTCCACAAACGCCTGTAGTTTTCTATCGTTCCAGTAGGTGGCGCACGGCCGTGGGTCTCTATTCTGGGGCAGGGAGATGCTTTTGAACACCAGGCTAGTTCCGGTGCAGAATAATCCATTTCAGCAATAAAATGGGATACACTGTGCAAGACTTGTTTTTACGTTGGGTGTGATTCTGATAGATTTCCCTAAATGCCCTGCCGCCAGTTTTCTCAGTTCTTCACCTGTTTATCCAGTACTACTCCTTGGTGATAAAAAAAAAAAAAAAAGAAAGAAAGAAAGAAAAGAAAACCATGAGCCCAGTATGGAAAATCGGTGAAAGAGACGATGAGGAATTAGCCCTGTAATCCAACGTCATAAGAACTGTCTATGTGAACTTTGAAAATTAGGCAGGTGGTATCACAATTTCTGTATTTTGACGTTATAGGTTATGAGAATGAAAACTCTTAAGGTCACACTGGCTAACATGTTTTAACAGGTTTTAGATGAGAAAAATATTAGTGGCCAATCAATGCAGTTCATTTCCTTTAACCCTTAGCACATGCTTTGCACTGGGACCTCTGGTACATGTCACCTGTAACATGGCTCCAAAACCCTCTTTCTTATAAATAAAGCAAATTTAGTGCCCACTAGAAAACATATGGATGCAGGAACAACAATAGTTTTCATTTATTTGGACTTCTTTTAATAGATAGTGTGACACAATTCACAACCAAATTTTTTGATCAACAGGGTTTAAAATCGTTTTCATGGGTGCAATTCTGGTTTTTCAAAATTTTTTTTGTATTTATGTCAACATTCAGCCAAAGTTGGCACAATTACACTTGTCACTCAGCTATTAGGAGGGAAAATCATAGTTGGTGTTACAGAATTATACACCCCTTATCAAACTGATACGTCTCAAAAAGACAATTGTTCCAGAACACTAGGTTTGAGTTTTCTGAAGCAGGCAAAAGCAAGCAATAAAGTCCGCTAATCCTTCACACCCGTATGTTTTACACAAATGTGTGGGTCATTTAGAGGGAGGCCCAGCTTCAGCCACATACTACAAACTGTGTAACTGAGAGAACAATACCTACCCTTTGGTTCTTCAAACTGCAAACCAACACACCTGAAACCACATTTCAGGGGCCACCACATAAGTCAGCTTGAGAATCTATTCACACCCCCCCCCCAACTCCCTTCCCCGAGAGGTCGTGGGTGAAACTCATCAGAAAAAAGAGTAAGTTTCCGTGACAGGCCCTGGGACCTGTGGGTGGAGATTAACAACCACCTCAAAAAGGATCAAGGGTTAGGATTTCTGCAACCAAGTATTACCCTTGAAAACCTTTTAGTCACACAAATGCGATCCCACATTACAATGCCGACCTTAACATTGAATCACACATTCATGTGACAGTAAGTTTTTCTTTGCTGCTTTTGAAAAAGTAGGCTGGGATTTGAAAAATGTGCAGAATGGGCTTTAGTCTACAAAATGTCTGAAGAGGTCATTCTCACAACTGTCCCACATTCACAAAGTGAGTAATTTCCCAAGTCTGAGCAGGAACTTTGGCATCTCTGGGTGGACTTCAGCATTTTACCAAACCCAGGGACAACTTCGGTAAGAAGAATAGAGAAGAACCCAGGGGTCATTGATTTGGGGCCTGACACTAGCTATGTTAAGGACTTCAAGAGAATGAAGGTATTTACTCCTCACTGATGATAAAGCCTTGCCAAAGAAAGCGCTTCCGAGAGAACAATATTTGGACTTCAGTGTGCGAGCAAAGATTCTGCCGAGACAGATGCATGCCTGAACTCCCTGAGTATTTCAGCATTTGCTGTTGAGCTGGGGACATTTTGGGCTCAAATGAAGGCAGATCTTGGAATTCGATCATTTTGAACAAAGCACAGTGACAAGAAAACACCAAAGTCAATTTCCCCAAGTCTCAGGCCTGCAATCACATGCACCTGACCATGTTTCCTGAGGCCTCTGACGCTGGTATGTGGGTGTGTGATAGAGGATACCCACCCCGTTTCCAAAAATGGCTCCTTGTATTACACCCAAATATCACAGGAAGGCCAAAAGGAAGCTGGTAGGGGAAAGGGAGCACTGCATGGAGGAAAAAACGTAAAGCCAGCCAGTCAATATTTACTCTTAGAAGAAGTGTGTGTGTGTGTGTGTGTGTGTGTGTGTGTGTGTGTGTTAGAGTGAGAGAGAACCCAGCTCCGGGTGAGAGAGCGCTAGCTAAGAAGCAGGGAGAGGGGCTCGAAAGTGCCGCTTGTGAGGAGCTGTTGATTGTTTTCTGGTTGAGAGAAGAGGTGATGATAAGGCTGGGATGCGGCGAGCGCCGGGGACGGGGCCGCGAGCCGGCAGCTGTATGCTAATGCTCACAGAAACCAAGCCTCCGCATTCCCCATTAAAGCCGGCGGCCAGGAGGCCACACATCACTGAACAAATAGGCTCTCTCTAGACAAATAAAATAACACACGTTGGCCTACGGGGAGGGGGAGAGCCAGAGGGGGAGAAGGGTGGGGGAAGAGGGAGGGGGGAAGGGAAAAGAGGAGGGGAGAGAAGAGTCGGGGAGGAAAGGGACGGTCGGGCCGACGGGAGGGGAGAGGAGAGAGCGCTAGGGGGAAGGATGGGTGGTGGGGGTGGGGAGAGGGAGCCGCAAGGGTAGAACCGGAGAGAAAAAAGGGGAAAGTCTAGGGAAGAGAAAGTTGAGGGTGGCTAGACTGGAAGTGGAAAGCTGGAGACCGGCGGGGGGCGGGGGTGAGGGGGCTCAGGATATGAGGGGAGGGAGGGTGGAGAAAGAGGCAAGGGGAGTAGGAGAAGGGCAGGGGGGAGTAAGAGGGAAGCGAGTGGGGCAGAGGAGCTAGGAGGCCAGAGATAGGAGTCGCGGCGGGGGGGGGGGGGATAGGAGAGGGATAGTGGGTGCAGGGAATGAACACTTACACCCAAACCCCAAAGCAGCCACAAGAAAAGGGATACTGAGGCCAAGGCGAAGTTTGCGCCCCTTCTGGCCCGCGGGGGCCTGGGCACCTTTTGGTCCCGCCTGGGGCGGGCGACGAGGAGGATCGGAGTCGCGTGCCCTTTCCGGTCAGTTTCTGTTGCGGGTGGTGCTGCGTTTTCTGAGACGGCGGCGCGCGTGCAGTGCGGCCGCCGCTTCACAGGTGCAAGCAGTTCCCTCGTGCGCCCCACGTTGTGTCATCCCGGTCCGTTCTGTGACATTCCAGCTCTAATTGGCATAATTCTCTGCTTATGGCTTTTCCACATTTTCTGGCTTCGCCAGCACCACCCTTTCCATTGCGGGGTCTGGGAGCCTCTGGCCCCGCTCCCAGGGTCCCACCCAAGGCAAAAACAAAACGGCCCCGAGGGCACTTCACAGAGCGTGCAGTGGCCCCGACGGCACACTCGGGAGGATAAAAGGGGCAGCCAGCCACCCCGTCGGCCCCAGGCCGAATAATGGGTGCGCAGCAGATTGCCGGGGGCACTCGAAACTCGAGGGGAGGGAAATACTTGAGCGCGGTCCCTCCCCGCGCCCCGCGGAAGGCGCAGCCTCGAGGATTCTCCCTTGTTCGCTCTCTTTCATGCACTCTCCTTTTGTGTGGAATTATTTAAACGAGAGATCCATGGCAGCTTTATGCTAATGTGCCGAACAAAGACAGCGGCCCGCGGGCGGGTGCCCGGAAGGTGCCTGGAGGCCGGACCGGGCCGGGTGGGGCGGCAGGCGGGCAGCGCGTGTCTCTCGCGTGCCCCTGGGACTGACACAACAACCCCTCATTCCTGCAAACACAAAGCCTCTCCCGGGCTCGGGCCCCGCGCTCGCCCCGCGCACTAGGGAGCGGGTCCCTCCGGGACCTGACTGCGGGTTCGGCGGCTGTAACGCGCGGTTCAGGCCGGGTCGCGGCAGGTGGCAGGGAGGGCCTGGGGTGCGGTTTCTGTGAGTTCCGGAGAGGGGTCCACTGCAGAATGGAAGTAGGGGTGTTGGCGGGGAAGCACTGTCAACCCCGTCGCCCCTGGACATGTCGCTAAACGCGCAGCGCGGTAGGATTGCGGACCCTCCCGTTTCCGCCTCTCAGGAGCTCAGTGACCGCCTGGACAGCGCGACACCCCACCGGGCAATTCCTAGGCCGAAATCCCCGGCTTTGGGGGCCTATTTCCAAGCTTCGCGCTTTCGGGAAACTCCCCGGAGCTAGACTCTTGAGCTGGGGTTCACAGTGAACCCCGGCGCTCTCCCCGACGGCTGTCTGGGACACCAGTACCGGAAAAAAAAAAAAAAAGAAAGAAAAATAGAGAGCTCCCGCGGCCTCCAGCCCTTCGGCTGTCAAAGGAAGAAGCCGCAGCGGGGTCTGCAAGGATGAGAAGCACTGAGGCTGCCGAGTGTTTCCAAAGCGCAGCTCAGGACCTACCCCACAGGAAGGGGAGGAGTCGCCTGAGGCCTGGGAAGGACACTTGGGGACCTGCCTTGGATCCCTTTGCTCGCTGACTCTGGTGAAGATCCTCTGGAGCGAGGCAAAGCACGGCTCAGTGTTTCCCCGATCCAACTCCACGCGGCGCCCACTCGGAATCGCAGTGCGTTAAAGGCCGGCCGCTGGGGCGCAGCGTGGTGGTGCTTTGCTCTTCCCAGAAGACAAATGTTTCAACCCGATGGCCCCGTAGGGAGGGGGGGGGGGGATTGCAGGCGCGCAGATTTTGAGAAATGAGATCACTCAGAAGACAACCGAAACTTAACGACCAGGTGCAAGGCTGTACCTTCTTGGAGGTTGCTGGTGTGTGCGTGCGCTCTCAGCCTAATTCTTCCCCAGTCCTGAGACTTGAAATTAGTTTCTAATACTAGCACCTTTCAAGTTTCCATTTATTTTGGCCATTCTCGTCTGAAAGCAGATTTCACTCTCCCTGGCAAGACTAAAAACCACAAACTAAGCAAAAGATCCATTGAATCTCAGTATCTCAATAGTGTTCAATAGATCCTCTAGGCTTAATTCAGAACCCGTTTGAATTCGCTGCATTCAGGAAGGATTTTGCTTTGGTTTGGTTCTTTTGCCCCCCCCCCCCAGCCCTCTTTACAATTATGGGTGTTGTTATTTTTAAAGGATTCACAAGGTGACTAACTCACTGTTATCTGTTGAATGAAAGCAGTGTTACACATGCAAAACCAAATACCCCGCAGTCAGTTGGGGACAGCGGGCAGAGCCCCCGCCCTATTATTCCACAATCCAGATGGGATTCGTGATTAGAAAATAAAATTGGCCAAAGCTGTCCCGGAATCCCTCTCCTACTTCTAATTACATCAATAGTATTAATCAGCGCCCAAAAGAGCAAGGAAATAACATCAGTTTCTTTTAGATGAAAACATATTTATAACTTTCATATAAACTCATTTTAGATTCTAACTTTTCTTGAGGACTAGTATTCACCGCAGTTAGCATTTTTAAAACGAGGGTGAGAGCTTTCAAAATATATTCCATTATATGTATTCTACTCTTTTTAGTCTGAGTTTAAAAAAAAAGATCACAAACATAAAATCAAACATCTTTCCTTTTGATTAACCAACTTGATTAACCCTTTGATTAAATAAGCCTAACAAATTTCCCCATTACAACTTATTACCCATGGATTCTGGGGGGAAAAAAATCTGCTTAATTTCCCCACCAGGGTATTTTTAGAGGGAAAATCCAAAAACAATTAAATACTTTCAGTGGCATTAAACATAACAAAACTCAGCATAATCTATATAGGTGCAGAGTTTTCCAGAAAAAAATTGTCCGTTTCCTTCTTTCTCAATAAAGTGAGGGACACAACATAACATTTTCTGCGGCTTTGCTATTTGTTCTCTAGTGACGGGTGATCAGGCCCACTCTGCACTCGGGGTTCTGCCCAGGTACCCCGGAGATTCTGCCTTTTGTGTTCCATGGGGCTGGGCTGGAAAGAGGACGAAGGCAAAGTGCCCGATCTGGGTCCAAACGGGGCTGCCGAGGTGGTGGGTAGGGGATTGTGAGTGTGTGGATCTTCGTTGTTGTCTTTTCCTGGTGGCAAGGGTGGGAGGCAGCTTGTCCTCTCCGAGGCCGAAGCCTGCCTCTAAGGACAGATTGCCCCCACCTCCCCCCCGGCCGGCAGCACGCGTCTCTTTTGCGTCCAGATTGGCCGCGACCGGCGCTCAATAGCGGGAGGTTAATTTCCTTCACAAAGGTGAAGGGGGCACGGCTCCGGGGGGGCCCCGCGCCCAGACAGGCGGCCCCTTTATTCCGCTGCGCCTTGATTGGAGCCCTTGATTTAGCATCTGATGTCAGCCGGCAGACAAAATGCCCGCTCCGAATGAAAATGCATGAGGCGGCGCAAGGAGAGCGGAAACCAACTTCAGTGGGGCGCACGCGGCCGACGGCGCGTTTCGGCCTTTGGCCAACTCCTCCCGAATCAACCCAGCCCCGCGCCTCACGGAGGCTCGGAGTGGCCTAGGTGCCAATCCTTGAGCCTCTGAGAACTTAAAAAAAAAAAAAAAAGAAAGAAAGAAAGAGAGAAAAAAAAGTTCATAAATTCAAGTTCCTTTTGGAACCCAGCCTAACTTACCACCACCACCACCACCACCACCACCGTCACCGCGCCCCGCCCCAGGGCTGCGTCTGCTGGCGATTAAAGTGCGGTGCCAACTGTTCCTAAAACTACAGATGAAACCTTCCAGACGCACACGGGCGCACGAAGGCCGTGGACGCAAACATCGTCCCTGGCTGAAGCCTGAAGGCCAAATCCTCTACCCAAGTTTGGAAGCCCAGGGTCCCATTTTCGCTTAAGTCCTCAGTCCCGTGGCCCACCCGGCCGAGGCTCTCAGCCGTCCGGGCTTTGCCGCTATTTTCGAGTTTTGATTATTTCCCAAGCACCAGGCGGAGTCCCTGCGCCTCCCCCGACCCCTCTCCCGCCCCAGCAGCCGCACTCAGATCTCCCTGGCGCCTGCTGCTGCCCACCGCCGCCCCTACCCAATCAGCGCGCACAACTTCCCCCTCCGCTCCGGCTCGCGGATTGAACCCTCCTGACATATTTGGGGCCATTCTTCTCCTTTGTTGCTATTTTGCTCGCGACCCGCGGGTAATCCCCGCGCGGGAGGGGGGCGTGCATTGTCGTGCTGATGGACGGGCCCATTTGGCGGCTCCGCGCCCCCCGGAGGAGAGACACAAAGCCCAGGCACGTGCGCCTCCCCATAGAGGAGCAGCAGACCGTGAAGGGAGGCGGGGCCGGGCGTGTGCCTGGGCCGGGCGGGGCGGTGGCGTCGGGCGGGGCGGCAGCGGGGCGCGCGCGGGGGCTCCGCGCCCTCAGGTACATCTGCCGCACCTACCGGGCGACCCCCGAGTCCCGGCCTCCTTTTTGCCGCCCCGTCGCCCTCCCACCCGACCAGGCGGAGGAGCTGCGGGCGCGCTGATTGGCTCCGGGGGAAGCGGGAGGCGAGAACAATGGCCCCCTCCCCCAGTTAAAAGGGAGCGGCTCCGGGGCCCGGGGACAGGGACGCGCGTGCAGGGCGCAGAGCTGGGCCGAGCCGCCGCCAGTGCCACGCGAGTCCCGCAGCCGCCGCGTCCGGGCCATGGGCCGGGGGCACTGAGGGCCGCCAGGGCCGAGCGCGGAGGTGGGACCGAGCCAGTGCCTTGCCCTCGCGCCGCGCCAACATGCCCCGCGGCTTCCTGGTGAAGCGCAGCAAGAAGTCCACGCCCGTGTCCTACCGGGTCCGCGGCGGCGAGGACGGCGACCGCGCGCTGCTGCTCTCGCCTGGCTGCGGGGGCGCCCGCGCCTCGCCCCCAGCGCCGAACGCCGGGCCGGGACCGCTGCTGCCGCCCGCCGAGCGCGCCCATGCGGCGCTCGCTGCCGCGCTCGCCTGCGCGCCGGGCCCGCCGCCGCCCCCGCCGGGCCCGCGGGCCGCGCACTTCGGCAACCCCGAGGCCGCGCACCCAGCGCCGCTCTACAGCCCCACGCGGCCGGTGAGCCGCGAGCACGAGAAGCACAAGTACTTCGAGCGCAGCTTCAACCTCGGGTCACCGGTCTCCGCAGAGTCCTTCCCCACGCCCGCCGCTCTGCTCGGAGGCGGCGCCGGCGCCGGCGCCGGCGCGAACGGCACGGGCGGCGGCGGCACCTGCGGCGGCGACCCGCTGCTCTTTGCGCCCGCCGAGCTCAAGATGGGCACGGCGTTCTCCGCGGGCGCCGAGGCGGCCCGCGGCCCAGGTCCTGGTCCCCCGCTGCCCCCCGCAGCCTCCCTGCGGCCCCCGGGGAAGCGGCCCGCGCCCCCCACCGCCACCGCCGCTGAGCCGCCCGCCAAGGTAGCCAAGGCCCCGGGCGCCAAGAAGCCCAAAGCCATCCGCAAGCTGCACTTCGAGGACGAGGTGACCACGTCGCCTGTGCTGGGGCTCAAGATCAAGGAGGGCCCAGTGGAGGCGCCGCGGGGCCGGGCGGGGGGCGCGGCGCGGCCGCTGGGCGAGTTCATCTGTCAGCTCTGCAAGGAGGAGTACGCCGACCCGTTCGCGCTGGCGCAGCACAAGTGCTCGCGCATTGTGCGCGTGGAGTACCGCTGCCCCGAGTGCGCCAAGGTCTTCAGCTGCCCCGCCAACCTGGCCTCACACCGCCGCTGGCACAAACCGCGGCCTGCGCCCGCTGCCGCCCGCGCGTCCGAGCCTGAAGCCGCTGCCAGGGCTGAGGCGCGGGAGGCGACAGGCGGCGGCAGCGACCGCGACACGCCGAGCCCCGGCGGCGTGTCCGAGTCGGGCTCCGAGGACGGGCTCTACGAATGCCACCACTGCGCCAAGAAGTTCCGCCGCCAGGCCTATCTGCGCAAGCACCTGCTGGCACACCACCAGGCGCTGCAGGCCAAGAGCGCGCCGCCTGCGCCTCCGGCTGAGGACCTACTGGCTTTGTACCCTGGGCCTGACGAAAAGGCTCCCCAGGAGGCGGCCGGCGACGGCGAGGCGGCCGGCGTGCTGGGCTTGAGCGCGTCGGCCGAGTGCCACCTGTGCCCGGTGTGCGGGGAGACGTTCCCCAGCAAGGGAGCCCAGGAGCGCCACCTGCGCCTGCTGCACGCCGCCCAGGTGTTTCCTTGCAAGTACTGCCCGGCCACCTTCTACAGCTCGCCGGGTCTCACGCGGCACATCAACAAGTGCCATCCGTCCGAGAACAGACAGGTGATCCTCCTGCAGGTCCCCGTGCGTCCGGCCTGCTAGAGCGCGCCCTCCACCCCGGCCCCCACTCCCCGCCCCGGAACTGTGCCTTCTCTTGGAGACCCACGAGGAGAGCGCGCCCTGCGCGCCCTGAACCCGCGTCCGCGCCGGGGGCGCCCACCCCCGGTGAAAGTGTTGTCTCCGCTTCTCTCGGTGTGGCGTGACGGTAACCCCGGTCCTCTGGTTGTGACTCCTTTTGGACCCCCACCCCCAACCCCGTTTGCGTTGTGTCCCCTTTCCCCACTTGGCGCAACAGGAACCCATCTCTTTTCTGTACAAGAGGGAAAAGCTGTACGCGTTTGTCTCGTGGTTGAAAGCTTCCTCTTTGGAGCGGAGAGCTGTTTTTCTTGCTAGTATTCGCTGTGTTCATGGTATAGAAA
Source organism: Mustela nivalis (assembly GCF_964662115.1). NCBI lineage: Eukaryota > Metazoa > Chordata > Mammalia > Carnivora > Mustelidae > Mustela > Mustela nivalis. The sequence goes on along the minus strand of NC_139027.1, from coordinate 100,466,466 downwards.
TGCGGTTTGCTCTCGCCTACCAATCTCTGCTCTCTATGTATGTAGCGTACGGGTTGTTTTGGGTGAATCTTGAGGAATAAATGCCTTTATATTTCACAGGCTGTAAATTGAACTTCCCACACGATTAGCTTTATTATGGCTTGTGAACTGCTGGAGTCTGGCTTTACCTTTTTGTATGTGAACAAATCAAATTGCTTAAAAAAGAGTTTTCTTTAGTATAGCCACAAATGCCTTGAACTGTTGTCTGTTTGGGATTGTTTTGGGGGGGAGGGAAGGGAATATTCAGAAAATGCTGTAGAAACTGCCTCAATACTTCACATAAGACTCTTTGGTTTGATCATCTTTGTTGAGGTAGGACTATATGAGTTCTCTCTAAATGTATATGTTGATTTATGAGTAATTGTTATTTATTCTTTATTTATTTATATTAATTATGAAGATTATGATATTATTTGATTGCAGGTCTTTTTTTTTTCTTTTGGTACGCTTCCCCCCCTTGCCACTCTTGACATTTCACTGTGCATTTTAGAAGAGAGCCTTTTTCTAAAGGGATCTGTTAAAGTTTTAACTTTTATACCTATCTGAGCGAATTACAGACAACCTACCATTTTATTCTGCTTGGAGGGACCCTGGAGCCCTCATACAACCGACAGCTCTTACTTTTAAATGCAATCTCTTTTCTACATACATTATTTTCTTAATTGTTAGCTATTTATAGAAAGCTTCAATAGAACTGTTTCAACTGTATAACTATTTACTATTCAAATAAAAATATTTTCAAAGTCAAAGTAAGATGGATTTATTTCTCCACCATGCGGCTTCCATAAAGATCTGAAATTATTTCTTAAAATGCGTGTTTTTTTTATTTAAGAAAAAAAAGTCCCGCCACCCTCACTAGGATCATGGGCGTTAGAGCCTGAACCTCTAGGCTCTACCCTGCCCCTTCAAGGGTGTCCCTCTGAAACAGCTGACTGGAGCAGAAGGCTTGTCAGGAACCCTTGGAAATGCACTGGAAGGTGGGGTTAGGATGAAAGTTGTGGAGACTTTCAGGGAAATCTACATAAGTGTCCACAAGAATCTACCCTTTTGACCAGGAGATGTAGAGACACTACTTGAACTTAGAAGATCCTTCAGAAGTCCTGACAATTTGGGGCCTGGGGTAACAGTAACTCCTCACATAAATAAGGTGGGTAGTTTTGGGTCCTTGAGTATCAACTAGAAAAAGGTAGAAACAAATAGATTGGCAAAGTAAGGGAAACAAACCAGATCACAACAGAAGTTAAACAACTGGGTTTGGGGTAAAGGCTCAAAAATGATTTTTCAATCAGGTGAGCAATCTGCTTTTGGGGGGAAAAATGGAATACCATCTATTTGAGGTATTAGATTTAATAACAGGTCATTACAATGTGTCACTCAGCTCTTTGAAGAACAATTATGATGCTCACCAGTTAATATTTCAAGTTGTTTTCCTCTCTTTGAAATTCTCCTTTTTGGTGCTGTGCTCAACATCACAAGTGTACATTTCCTTTTGTGGTGTGTTTTGCTACTTTTTTCCCTGAGGCCCCACCTGAAATTGAACGTTTGTCCATCAAAGGGATTTCAGAAATCTGCCCGGAAAGGGCAGCCTGTCTGAAGGGCGTAGACAGGCTGACGGTGGGAAGGACAGTCCCTGAGAAAACTTGGAAGAATTGGGAAAGATCATTTCTCAGATTCTGAGCCTCAAGTGTGGTGCAGGAGAGGATTAGTAAAAGACCCAGCTGTCAGGAACACTGAATATTCCTCCCTGTGAGCGCCTGGCAACAGGCTCAGAATGACAATGGAGAAGCCACTACAGGTGAGTTGGTTCAGGGACAGATTACACATTGCCCTTTATTGCTGATGACTATGTATATTTATTAGCAGTTGAGGAAAATACTGGAGGACAAAAATCTCCGTGCTTGCACAAAATGAAAACACGAGGGAAAAAAACATTATAACATCCTGGGAAGTTTGAATGAAACAAAATAAAACTCAAATTTGCAGGCTGTTGGCTCTCCTGCCTGAGGGACACTCACCTGAGAGTTTTTCAATGTCCTCTCTACATCACACCGTATGCTCAAAGATTCCTCCTACTGAGGCTCAGTGCGCGTTCGATGCCAACAGAAAGTTTCCTGGAAGGCCCGACGGTTGGCCACACACGGCAAATGAGGCTTGACTGCAGGAATGGTAGCTTGTCATCTGTGTTTGGCCCACTGGTTTTCTTGTCCATAATCATAAAGCATAAATTCTAAGATCCACATTCATGAGGGTGAACAAAATTTGGTTGTTGGCAAATGTGGTCTTTCATCTCCGGCGGGAATGTATTTCTGTGGACCAAATATACCTTTTCTAAAATAGAAACTAGAATTTCATTGGTGTGATACTTTTGGGGAAATTATATAGAAAATTGAACCCAGGGGCACCTGGGTGGCTCAGGGTCCTGGGATCAAGCCCCACATCCGGCTCTCTGCTCAGCAGGGAGCTTGCTTCCTCCTCTCTCTCTGTCTGTCAAATAAATAAATAAAAATTAAAAAAAAAAAAAAAGAAAATTGAACCCATTAAAGCTGACTAAATGGTGTCCAAGAAGTAGACAAGGTTTGTCTATTTCAAAGTTATGTCCTTGGGGTCATTAGGATGTTCTACAGAAAGGAGATCAGATTCTCTCTCCATCTCTCTCTCTCTTTTTCATCCCTCCCTGGATAATGTGTTCACAAGGGTCCTTGTTATACAATACCAAGTGGAAATGGCCTCACCTTCTTTATAAATATGCAAAGGATGCCGAGAACACCCCGTGTGTCTGAGAACATCCTGCTCCAAGCTTGGACAACTTGCTTCCCTGGAACCCACGGAGACAGCCATGCCCACTGCAGCAAGGGATTGGGAAGAGGGAATGGGGGTAAGGAAAAGGGGCAAGACCAAAGAGGGAGGAGCTCAAAGAGGGGGCCAAATACAGGAAAGGATTTTATTTTTGCTGGTTCTATTCCTACACAGAGGTGGTGTCATAAAAGCAAAAAGCTGCTCCGGGCTCCCTGGTTCTGAAGTGAGCCTGCAGCTTTGCCCCTTTCTCCAGAGTTGATAATGTCCTCCGGATTCATGTTTCCCTGGAGGCCTGGAGAAGTCAGGGCTACTCCAGGCCTCAGAGCAGAAACAGTGGACTGGAGCAATGCCTGGCTGCAGTGGCCTGACCGGGAGCCCACCTACTCAAAGGCCTCTGCTTGGAGACCCGGGATTCCTTCTGTGTTCCACCTTCCATTAGGCGCTGCCCCTGCCTTCAGAGGATCCCAGGGCCCACTGCTGGGCTCAGTCAGGGAGTCCCCAGGGTACACAGGGGCTCCAGGGTAACTGGGGGGGGGGGCAGAAGCCAGGCCAGAGGCTCCCCAGCAGCCCATGATGACCCATCAGGGAGCAGAGTGGAAGCCTGGAGCCTGGCAGGACTGCAGCTGTGCGCTGGCAGGGTTCCTGCAGGGACCAGGGTGCATAAGTTTGTGTGGGGCAACGCCCGTCTGCAGGCAGATGTTGCCCAGCGCATCTGTGCTGGAGGCTGCTGACCATGAGGGCCCAGCATCTCTCCTTGGCCTCCGGGGCTGGGCTCCCGAGTGGACCAGCCACCTCCTCCCAGCAGCTACACCCCTGTCTCCATTCCCTGAACTTCGTTCTACATCCCTCCACAAAGTCTTTGAACAAAGCAAGGCAGGAGCATCTCTCCACAGTCCTAGTGAATAGATAACACCATAGCGTTCTTCAACCATTGAATCTGTTGCAAAAAGAGAAAGGATGTGGCTCTGGCAATCTCCTTGGCTCTGCAGGTCCCTCTGTTATCTGCCGGCCTCTGGCTCTTCATCTGTAAGCCAGAGACAGTGGGGGTCTGCAAGGTCCATGAGCCATTTGAGGAGGGTTCCTGAGGCCGGGAGAGGATAAGGCAGCAAAGACTGGAAAGGGAGCAAGGGTCCTCGGTACAGGCAGGAGCAAACCTTTCTCCTGAGCGTGTTCTCCAGGTTTAGGATTAATTATGAATCCGCTGGTCTGTAGCAGGCAGGCTTTGAGCAAGACTTGCTATCCTCTTGAGGAAGGGACATTTGGGTCTCCCTGGAGGACGTTTCTAACTGACCCTTAGTGTGTGGGGTCACTTAGAATGACATACACACACAGCGATGCATCACACAGCATCTCACAGCACCCGGTTCGGCCAGAGAGACCAGTACAGCTTGGTGGTTGAAGGTACAAGCTGTGAGGTTTGGAGAAGGCCACAGGGAAAACTGAGTTGGTAGAGAGAGCCCCCATACAGTGACAAAGCACCCCAGCATGGGAGAGTGAAATGAACAGCAGGCGAGCACCTCCACCTGCCTCTGATCGCCAAAGTGTTACCAAAGCTCGGTACAGTACAGCAGTCTAAAGATCCCTGGGATTCTAACTCTAAATTATGGAATCATTTGGTTAATGTTTTGGTACTCTAACTGGAAGGCAATCGCCTGAAAGTCCCATTCAGCTGAGAAAAACTTCAAATGCATCTTCAAGTTAAATATATCTAATATATTGAAAGAACCCTGTTGTTTTATATTACCAATCTGCAGCATTAAGTGGCCAAAAGAGGGAATGTGTGGTATACTCACGACTCCTAGGCTCTTTCTCTAACAGGGACTTACATCAGCATCACAAGAGAAGTTCAGAAGTGAGATCTGGTCCCTCTGCCCACAATGTCTGCACCCAGTGGCCCTAGGGAAAGAACGATTCCCAAATACCCAGGGTGGAGACACCCCGGGTGTCTTGAGGGATTGCTCAAGGTCCTGGGCACCCTCGTGCCCCCCTGGCACGTTGGTCAGTCAAGTGAGGCCAGGTGTATCGAGACCACAGTAAGAAGGTGTGAGAGAAGACAGCACCTAACTTCCCAGGGATTTCCATGAATAGGGAATTTTTTTTTTTTTTTTCACCAGAACTAGGGAACTCCTGCTTCCTTCTGAGGTTGCTAAGGAAACTTAAATAATTTTCAAGGATTCATCAACATCTTGTCTTGTGCAAGCAACCAGCTATATATAGGTTTGGGTATCACCAAGGCAATTTCCCAGCAAGAGGATTTTCTGCAGACAAATGAATCCTGTGTCTTTGGACATTCCTTATGAGGAACTGTGGGTGGGGGTGGGGCAGGGAGTACTACATGCCAGGTTGGATCTGGAAAGCAACAGAGACCAATGAGAGGTGTCGCCAGCAAGGCACCTCTGATGGGCCTTTGTGGTGAAGAGAATTGATTTCTTACAGCTGGTGAGAGAAACAACTTGGCTCACGAATTTAACATCCACAACCTTCTTTTTTTTTTTGGTCATCCTTAAGGCCTGATATGCTTCTCAGAATCACAGAACATATTTGAGCATCTGATTTGAAGCCAGTTAACATATTTTCACTGACCCAAACACACACCCCTTCATCTCTTAAGCCCAAACTGTCATCGTCTGTGTCCCCACATACTTTCATTGTGGGCTTGGGTGGTTGCATCTGGAAAGTGAAACATTCCAGACGCGATGATCCCTCTGGCAGGATATATGGAGACCAGATGGGGTGCGGGATAAGCATGTTCGTCTTATTTGAAGATTTCTATACTGTGCCGATCTCTTGGTGGCATTCCCACACAAAGCGTCCCTACTGATGTGTTTGCCTTAGCTCGTGGCATGAGCTGCACTATGGGGATGAACCGTTCATAGGATGCTTGCTATATGGAAAGGAAACCTATAGAATGTTTACCACGGGGCAGAGCACATTCAGAGGCGTGAGTGCCGGGAGCTCGTGTTTGGAGCAGGTCAGATTCACACCGTGCAGTATACCCAGTGTCTATGGGAAGCTCATCCACACACTTTGCATTCCTAGTTTACCGTGTTGCTTCCCACCACAACCCACGTGTTTGCCTTTCCTTCCACTTGGTTTGAGCCGGGACACTGAGCATCACAGAGCAGGAAACAATAATGGCAGAAACTTCAACCTGAATCCATTATTCTCCTTTTCCACTCATCAAAAAAGGCCCTTTTATTCTAATGCAACATCTGCTTCATCTCTGTTGTTCAGGACCAGGGCCCCGACGCAATGCTCCTTCTCAAACACCACAGCCAGGTGTCACACCTGACGGTGACAGGAGGAACAGACTGAGCCAAGAGGCTATTGTCTGCTGAATCTGATAGGAAGCAGGGGACGTGTCAGTGCACGGAAGGCTTTCAGAGGAGGTTCTTTTTACAGGAGGAAAAAAATATAGGCTACAGTTTCCTGTGAGCACAAAGAACAGAAAAGGATGGGGAACTTGGGCTGAAAACCATGTGTCCAATATTGCCAATTTAAAGCTTGTCGCACCATCGGATTACAGTTCTTTCCTCCTGCTCTGGGTTCTACCGTCTTACATAAAACAAACCTCAATCATTCCAGGATACAGCTACTAAGAGGGCAGAAGATGGGCAGAAACTCACAGGAATAATATCCATAAAAATGAACTGTCAGGGACACAAGGTGACAAACCAGATTGCAGTCTTTGTCCAGATCCAAACAGAATCATATTAGATCTCATAAAATATATTACACTTCCTTCTTTCTTTCTTTCTCTTCCTTCCTTCCTTTCACTCATCTCTTCAATAAAAGACCTTTATTGCTTCTTTTGAGCAGTGTTCTTATCCTTGATATCTTCTTGAGAGTTTTCCCATGAATATCTTGATAATTCACCAAACACCAATTATAGTTTTAAATTATTTTTAGGGAAACATTTACCTACTGACGAGTTCAGATTTGTATCAGAAAATGTTTTGCTTTATTAATCATAGAGAAAATTGTGATTTCCCCCATTTTACTTTCAAATTTGGGGATTTGGCTTAAAGAGAACTCAAAAAAATTTAAACACATATTATATAGTATCTAGACTTGTTTGTTGCAGCAACTGTAATCTTCAACCTTCAAAGGTAGTACTGAGATTCCAGAATTATTGCCACTATTGTGGCACTTCACTATTTCTACCATTATAACAGTGGAGGTTAACCCAGGAGTCAGCTGACCCAGGAGTCAGCTGACCAAATCTGGTCATGAGCCCGTTTTTCTCAATAAAGTTTTATTGGAACATGGCCACCCTCGTTTGCTTACTATTGTCTATGTCTGTGTTCAGACCTCAATGGCAGAGATTCGTCATCTTGATAGAGACTCTATGGGTGTACATAAAACTTAAAATACTTACTATTTGGCCATTGATGGAAAAGGTTTGCCCTCTCCTGTACCAGACAAAAGAATTGTGCAGTAATGGTTTATAGAACTCTGACATGCCTGCCCTTGATTAGATGGAAACATGGTCCTAATGAGAAGTAGGCTTGGCTCAGCTGTGCCTTGACTGCCACAGATGCAAAATTGAGGTGTCACTGCCTGTTTTTATAAGTGCCACTGCCTCAGGCACCACTTTTTTTTTTTTAATTTATTTTTAAGTCATCTCTATATCCACTGTGGAGCTCGACAAACTCACAACCCTGAGATCAAGAGTCCCATGCTCTACTGACTGAGCCAACCACACACCCCTAGGCCCCACCTTTAAAACCCCAAATGCTTAAATGAGGAATTTAACTAAGTGGGTAGCTGCCTCCGAGTTAGTTTTCTTAATACTTTTCCTGTTTGTCATGTCAGCTGGAGTGGATCTTGGGCAATACATGCAACTTCTCCTCTGTCATGTCATCCACAAAAACCCAAACAAATGTGTCCTGGTTTAAAGGTCTTTTCCTCAGGGCAAACATGGCTGAATTTGTTGAGTAAAATGACAACTGTTAGACCGAGTCACAGTGAATTAGTTTTGATTGGTAAAAATCAAAAATTTAATAGCAACCATTTCATATGGTTCAATCTAACATTTCAAGGGTTTGGGTAGTCATCAGCTCGACAATTTGATTTAAAGCCAGAAGATAACCTTAATTCTAGATTGATCAATTTTAAGGTAATACTAACTGAAAAGCAGCAAACACTTCCATGACAATGGCTGACCTTGCTTAATTTTGCAAATATTTGGGCATTTGGGACATTTAGATCCGATGTCCAACAGTGGGAAGTCAGCTCTGATGAGCAGTTCTCAACTTCTACTTGAAACGTTTCCTGAAGTACTTTTCTGACCCAGCCTCACCGGTGTATCAACTATGGCAGCAACAGTGGAGAACATTCTTTGTACCTTTCAAAGCCTGGCGACTCAAGAGTATAGACTGTGAGCCCATGGCATTGGTGCCACCTGAGAGCTGGTTAGAAGTACAGATTTGCAGTCCCCACCCCAGATCTACCAAATCAGAATCTGCATTTCCATAAGAGCCCCAGTGGGTCCCTGTACACGTTGGTGTTTAATGTGTGCGGCTGAGAGTGTGAGGTCTTTGATGTATGTGGAATCTTCTCAGTTGTTGCCACTGGCAGTAAGTTTGGCCTGGGAAGGGTGGGTGGCATGAAGTCTTAACCAGAAACCATGAACCCCAACTACTGGTCAATTTGTAACAGCAAGAATAGCTAAAATTCTTTGAAACTTTCTCCCTCCCTTCTCTAAGGCCTTAATATGAATTACTCATTGACTTCTCACAATTACTCTATGAGGTTGTGCAGATTACCCCCATGCAATAGATGGGGAAATGGAAGGCCCCAGAAGACAACATGACCAGTAAGTGGGGACACTTAGTTGAGAGCAAGAGGGAAACTGGCTCACAGAGATAAACCTTGAAGAGGATGAGTGTGTCAGTGTGGGAGAATTCAGTGATAGTGAAATACAAGAGTCTTGACTCCATCTTCTTGTCAAGGGGCTACCAAAACATGGAGCATGATCTGGTGGCATAAGAACATATAGGGTTCTAATCCCTAAAGCACGGAAACACCTGATTTGTGTTTTGACAATCTGACTCTAAAGGAATAGCCTGGAATTTCCACCTCAGGGAGAGGAGGCACATAGGTCACCATTTCAAGCTAGCTTTTTCTTGTACGTTGGAGAAACTTCTTCCTTCTGTGTGACCCACCCTGCAAATACAACTAAGCAGCACTCATGGGAAATCAGGTAATTCAGCACCCGGGCATTGTAACTAAGGCCCTCACACTGGCACATCTGCAGTACCAAATTCGTAGATTGGAATCACTCTGGCTTTGCTTTCACGGGCTGAAGAAGCGAACCTCAAGAGGGAGACATGTTTAAATTCATGGCGAACAATGAATGGAGTTTTAGGCAGCACCACAGTGAAGACATCAGTTGGGGCTAGCACGCCCACGTGCCTTCTGTCCATTCTCTACCTTTTACTTTGGTTCTAAAAGCACTTGGTTGTGGAAATCACAGCTCCACACCTGCCAGCAAGTTAACAGACCTTCCCAGAACCATGGCAACCGGCAAGAGTGAGAGAAGGAAAAATCCCTGAGCACGAGTTGTTAAGCACTTCCTGCTCAGCCTCAACCAAGGGCAGCCAATGCTGAGAAGAAAAGGGGCCAGTCCCAAACTCCCAGTCTGAGGCTCACAGCCGAGTCACTTTGAAGAAAAGTTGTCAATAAAAAATTTAATGTTGTGCCTCTAAAATAAAGTAATTTCCAAGTAATGGATTCTGTTGAGACCAGTAGTCTCCTTTTATCCTCCCCCTAGGATGGGATTTCACAAATTCACGAGCAACGGGACCTTGTTTGTTCTCCAGCATGCCGTGGCAGTCAGGTGCCAGGGCTCAGAGCACCAATGCCTGCTGTCATCATCTTGTCTCCACTACTTAAGAACCATGTGGCCTTGGGCGAGTTAATCTCTCTACCCATTTTCTCACTGATGCAAGGAAGAAAGAGTAGGACCCACTCATACTGGACATTGATCACTCTTTCTGCAAACCCTGTACCTTTTGAACACTCTTCCTCTGTTTGGATAATTTCCCATTCCATGAGTCCTGCTTCCCCAAAGCAGGACCCAGAAATCATTTTCTCCAGACTCCCTTGCAGCTAGACTCTGCTGGAAGAAAATGGAACTGATCATCATCTTCCAATAAGGTCCCCCTCACAGCGTGGGGTAGAGGGGTTCAACCGCTAACCAGTTCCCGTGAGATATGGATGCAGACAAGAGACAGGAAGGAGGTGCACCAGGTGCAGTTGGCACAGGTGAGAGACGTGGAGAACATCTGTCTCTCAGAGGTGGTGAGTGCCAGCTGCAGCTGGACTTGTCTGGCACGGTGACTGGTGTGTTGCTCCTGGCTCTTTTTGCCCCAAAGCCTTTTATGTGGCCCTCTTGGACCCTTTAAGGTAGCCAAGAGCATTTAGTAAGTTCTTTATCTACTTCAGCTCACCAAAATGCATTTAGCTGTCTGCCACGAGGTGCCACCCAAGGCTGTTGTGGCGACCGAGTTATTTAGGTCAAGTGCTTATAAGAACTCATTCTTGTTATTTTGAGTTCTTTGATGTCTATTAGATCCCCCCACAGGATGTGAGAGAATACTGATTCTAAATTTCCTATAATGTTAATGCCATGTGGTGCAAGTTTTAGAACATTTCTGCAAACTCTCTGACGTGCCTTGTGTTGAGCGGTGGCGTCTGTGACCCTCCCTTGAAACCGAATGCCCTTTGTGACTGCTCTTCAAATAGAATGCAGTGGAAGGGACACTGTGTGACTTCTGAGACCAGGTTAGCAAAGGCCATGTGGCTTCCACCTGGGTCTTTCTTGGGGAGCTCATCTCCGTGCTGTGGGGAAGCCAAAGCTGCACACAGAGGCCACATTGTAGGGGTCCTGCTGACAGTCAGCACTGACTATGGACCCGGAGCTGATGCCTGCTCCCTCCAGCCTCAGAACATCTGTGTGCAAGCCCTGGGGAGAACAGAGGAGACTCTGTAGTTAACAGAGGTGTTACAGTCGTTTCAGGTGTACAATATAGTGATGTAAATTGATGTGGTCAGGGTCCGGAGGAAAAGAGTCTTCACCCATCTTCTTCGCCATTGTGCTGCTGAAAGCGCCATTAGAATGCGCCACTGTCTGCATGTGTTTTCTGCGTGTTGTCTTCCCCTCATCTTCAGACAACCATTAGGTCAATTATCATGACCATGTAGTGACAAATCATCCCCAAACTTGGTAGCTTAGAAGGACAGTAGTCATTTGCTACATTAGGTTGTTTCCGTGCATCAGGAATTCCGAAGCAACCTGGCGGAGGACTCTGGCTTGGGCTCCCTCATGGAAGGATGGTTCCATGTCAGCTGGAGCTGCGGTCCCATGCAGGATTGACTGGGGCCCGAGGACCCTCTTCTGGAATGACTTCCTCCCACGGCTGTCCATGTCCACAGCACCGCTTGGGTGTCCTCACTGCCTGGTGCCTGACTGTCCCCAGAGCAAGCCATCCAAGGGGCCACGGTGGGAGCTGCATTACCTTTACAACCTAATATCAGAAGCCACCCCATCACTTCTGCTGTATCCTCTAAGGGGCCACATCAGTCATCTCTGAATCGGTGTGGCAGGGACTACACAGCGGTATGGAGGCCTGGAGGCTATGATCACTGGGGCCATCTTTGATGCTGGTCACCACGATCAATATTATTATCCTAATACACAGGTGGGGAAGCAAGAGTCAGAATGGTTGGCTCTCAGGGACTCCAGGCCACCTTGAGAGTGCACAGCCGGAGGCCTCAGTCTCCCCCCAACAAATATCTCATTTTAGTGTGACTGAAATTCTACCTTTTGCGTGGATGCCCCTCTTTAAAATATTTTTCCTTTTCTGAAGCTGATAGGTAATTTAATGAGTCCCCAAACATGGGAAGACATAGATTCTAACTTCATGTTTTGTTTTGTTTTGTTTTAAGATTTTATTTATTTATTTGAGAGAGAAAGAGACAGAGACAGAGAGCATGAGCAGGGCAGAAGGGCAGATGGAGAGAGAAGCAGACTCCCCTCTGAGCAGGGAGCTCAAAGCAAGGCTCGATCCCAGGACCCTGAAATTATGACCTGAGCTGAAGGCAGACGCTCAACCAACTGAGCCACCAGGTGCCGCCCCCCTTCCCTGCCCCCCCTTTAAATATACAACTCCAAAACTGACTTTATAGAATTCTAGAACAATCAAATAGTCTGTGAGGGCTAAAATGACATAAACTCTCTGAGTCAGTAATTTCACTGTTGGGAATTTGTGTTCTAGAATGAAAAGCAATGGTATGCCAGGCTTTACGTGGGATAGTGTTTGCTGCAGGCACATCTGTTATAACAGACATTGGAAACCACCTGAATGCCTACAGATGGGTTAAGAAAGGTACTTCTGTTTGGAGGAATAATACGCACCACTTAAAAAGGATAAATTAGGAGGACAGGTGCCCATGACATATTGCAAAGTTTAAAGAAGTTAGAATGGCATGTATTGTATGGTGCTTCTTCTGTACATAAGAAAGCCCTGTTATCTTCATGTGTGTTTGCATTATTCTGGAGAGTATCTGCTTGTCGACTAGATGGGGTGGGGGGTTAGAAAGAAGACAGATCATTAGTTTTTGAAGGAAAACATATATAGAAATACGCGGTGTAAAATACAAATCTGTACTTTTGCCATTTTGTTAAACTCTCATAGGTGGTTAGTGCATACATCTTCCCTGATCTGAGGTTTCTTACCGGCATCCTGCCCTCCTCTTCAAGTAGAAACAGCTCCAAGGTGGCCTTTTCCTGGTTCCTTAAAGTGAAGATGCCCAGATTTCTCTGAAGGCAGGCTGTAGAAATAACTGTTTCTAGCGCACCCATAATCGGCCATCAACATGGAAGAAGAAATGGGGTGACATTTTGTAAAAGGCGGAGAAGATGAGACCATTAATGTGCAGCCCTGGCTGGTTCGAACTGTTCACGGCCGATTTGCGGCCAGTGCTCTGTAGGCTTGGCAGGAGGGAGATCTGTTATTGAGGCCTTCTGCCTGCACTTAGCCCAGCGGCCATTTCTCAGGGAATATTGATCAAAAGTACTCACCTCCACCATCTCAGGAGCCTAATGCAGTCCCTGCGTATTCATGTGAAAAAAAAAAAAAAAAAAAAAAAAAGCTTTTCTTCGCCAGGCTATTTTCTGAAGTCAAAAAGATCCTTTCAGGAGCTATAATAGCAAGCCCCTTCCCACTTCACACCCTCGGTGAGAGGCACACTCCAATTTTCAGACCCCCAGGACCCCACGTCAAGGTGGAAGCTGACAAGTGTGACCTCTTTATGTAGAATATTCTCCGTCAAACTCAACAAGCATTTTGCTGGAGGGATAGGTGGTAAATAGAAGTGGGAGATTAAAAATTACACCTGGACACAGGGAACTGGAAGAGAACTCTTTTCCTGAGAGAATTTATTCATTTATTCTTTATTTCCCCAAATAATGTTTTGAACAGAATTTTTGATTACAGACACAATGTCCTCTGATATATAAAGCAGGAATATCTTGGTATGAATGTACGAAAAACAAAAACAAAAAAACTCCAAACCAAAACCGAACATCTAGTCGGTGTTTTTCTTTTTTTTTTTTTTTTTAAGATTTTATTTATTTATTTGAAAGACGGAGATCACAAGTAGGCAGAGAGGCAGGCAGAAAGAGAGAGAGAGGGAAGCAGGCTTCCTGCGGAGCAGGGAGCCCGATGCGGGGCTCGATCCCAGGACCCTGAGATCATGACCCGAGCCAAAGGCAGCAGCCCAAACCACTGAGCCACCCAGGTGCCCCAAGTCGGTGTTTTTCTTGTCAGACATGGTACACAAGGGAGGATGCTAACTGGGACCCCTGATTTCTCATTTGTGCTTTAAGAGGCAAAATCTTCCAGACAAGTATTTCTAAACGTGGCAGCCTGTTACATATTCTCACCCCCTTCAGCTTATCTAATTTCATTTAGGATGGTAGAGACTTGGGTATTCCAAGTACTTTTAATTTAAAATGATAACAATTAAAAAAGAAGCAATCTCCAGTTCCAGAAAATTCTTTTATATCGCCCAGAAAGAGCATCATTTCAGAGTTCCTGCTGTTTTGGTGGTTGTCATCGGCTGTTTTTGGAGGGCACATCTGAGAGCCTATTTGGGACCGAGAGGGTGGTGCTCTTGTTTAAAATGCCCCTGATTTCTGGGGCCGTCAGCAGGGCTTGTTGTCTGGGGTGAGGATGTGGTTTAAGCTGCAGTAGGCAGTGGGCAGGGAGACTCTGACCTCAGTTTTAGGAGCCAGTTTCTTTTTGCTTTGCTCAAGGGGGGTCTTTTGGGGCATGTAATGACATTGATGTCTTTACCTTCTTAACTCCTCAAACATAAACCTTTTCTCGGAAACAACAAACAGAATATTGTGACCAAACTGTGGCAAGAGCTCAATCATATTGCGGATCTGTGTGCATAGAATGCAGTGGGACCTTCTAGAGTGTGGCACAAATCACCGTGTAATGACCTATCTGTTCTTGTTTCTGGTTCTTTGCCATCATCTGTGTTTCAGATCTGAAGATATGAGCAAAACCCCAAAGGTTTTCAGAGTAATAGAGGAAGGCCAGTAATAGCATCATCTTTTTTTGCCCTTTGGGAGTATCCCAGTAAAACAAGCTCTCCGATGCTGGAAAATGCTGGTCACTGTTGTGCCTGATCCAAGTGAGAGAAAGGTCAGGGTGGCTCCTGAGTTGGCCGCAGGAAAACCTTCACAGGGACCAGAAGGAACATGGAAACTACTAACAGTCTGTGCACCGATGAAGATCTGTGATTGCTGCTGATCAGAGGTGTGGTAAAAAAAAATGGCCTAGGAAACCTAGCTCCTTCTTGGAGCTCCACTTTCCAGCTGTGTGAGCCCGAGGGAGCCATCTTTGGTCCTCAGTTTCAGTAGCCACAGAAGGAGGTGGTTGGAGCCCACGCTTGACAGTCTAGCCGATAATCCTGGTAGACCAGATACACAGGGATGACGTTTACAGTGTGTTCCATCTCCCTGACCTTAGCTTTTTGATTTGAAAAATGAAATGCAGTTAAAACCATTTCCATTTACAGAAGGTAAATGCTAATAGTTCCCCTTGACATAAACTGTTTAATAAATCAAAGGGGACTCAATTTAGTTTATACACAGACACAAGACTATAACACTAGCTCAAATGTGTACACATGTGAACAAATAAATGTCCGAGTCTTATTGCTGAGGGATACTCTGCAGCAAAAGTAAAAAACAAGGCATTTTTCCAGTAATGGAGTATTTTATTGGCCAGGGTGTACCTTTAAGTTACTCTTTCTTTAGGCATCTGGCAGAAGCCAAGAAAGGTCGAGGAAAGCATTACTTGTAGCAATGGTCCTTTTGGAACAAGTGGAAGTTGGATTCTTTTTGAAATTCTGCTGAAGGTCTTGCATAATTTGGTCTAAGATTTGATGAGCAATTTTTGAGAATGACTGGAAGTATGATGACTAGGATACCCTCCCCAACGCCTCCCCCGTCTTTTTGTTATAAATAAGACAATAAACTGCTTTGTGAGACTTCCATAATACTATCCTGTGAAATTCAAATGACTATTTCTAGATCTGAAAAGAATCCATAAATTATCCTGGAGGGATGGGGCCATCTACGAAGTGGGATCATTAGGAAGGGCGGGACACTACACTGAGCAGTTAGTTCCTCAGGGGCTCTTTGCTCTTGTTCCCTTCACTCCAGGGTACCTGTGCGGGATGGGGAGTACGGGCTGCCCAAAGCATCACAATGGTGTTGGTTCAGTGTCTCAATCCACATCTATATGTAGGTCAAGGTCCTTGAGAGGGCAAGGGGGACTTTAAAAATTAGATGCTGAGGTTCTATCCAGACATGGTAGACCAGACGGAAACACCTACGAAGCTTCCTGAATGATTCTTGTGCACAACAAGGCTGGTAACCATGGCTTCTAGAAAACAGAGCACTCAGATTGCATCGAGTTGTGTTCTATGAGGAACCAAGTGGTACAAGCACTTCCTACCAGTCCAAGGCTTTAAAAGGCCACATCAGTTCAGGCTCTTCCTCGCTCCTGGGAAGGAACCTACCCCTTTTTGAGGTCCCTGAAATGTCTTGTGTTACGGACTCAATAACTATTTGTGAAATGGACCAATGGTTGATTTTTAGGTAGCTCGACTGTCCAATATGTTGGAAGTTCCCCAGTGCCCAGAGCATGGACTAGCCTAAGACGCTGGTGGAGACCATCTGGCCAGGCCATTGAAACGTGACGGTTGGAGAGGTGAGACAGGGCCATCAATGGGGCCTCAACCACACCAACAGGGATTGGTATTACCTTTTATCACCACTTACTCACAAAGACAAACACTCAAAGTCAGCTTCTTGCTCATCAGGGCTGGGGATTCCCTACTGACTTTACGTAAACACATTTGTAAATTTCCCCGGAGTGGTACTGGCTACCATTTTGGATACATAATTAAGTTTTGGTTTGGAAAAAAAAAAAAAAGGCTTTTGAGCAATTCTGATAAAACAGAACACAAGCCATCTTTTGTGAGATGCCAGGATAAACTTTATTTTCCTAGAAACTATAATGAAAACGAAAGAAACATGCACCTAAGTGCTGTGTTTCTACTTTATTAAATCATCACAGTAAATCAGAATGAAAGAGAGGTGGGTAGACTGGAGAGTCGAGCGGCAGTCATCAGCGGAGCTGTGTGCTTTTCCGGGTAGGCACACGCCTGCAAGGGCGGACTGTATGAAGGGGTCCAGCCCACCGAGGCCTAAACCCAGATGTGGGGCATGAGGCAAATTAAATAAGAGAGAGCAAAATAAAGAGCAAATGACATCCTATAACTTAATTCCCCATATTTATCGGTTTCTCTTTCTTATTTACATAAACTAAATGTTGTCGACCTGAACTCCTAAGAAAACATTCACTTAATGTGTATATCATACACAGGTACTGAGTGCAGCTAGAACAGTGGTTGTTTCATGTCGAATTTCCCTCCAGTAGATACAGACACGACGCAGTCCCATGTGAGACGTCACAGTAAGTTGAGCTCCAGCTTCCAGACGATACAGACGGACCTGGAAGGGAAGCGCAGGCTGCCACACTGGGAGGAAGGTCAGGAAGACGTGATTTGCATGGTCTGTGGATCTGAGTGATCTCTTGTTCAGAAGGCTGGGGGTCCCGTCTGTCAGCCCCTCTTGTGAAGACAAGACTTGCCTCCCCTTCCTCCCTTGGCTTTTAGCAAACTGCAGCCGTCACTGCATGAAGACACCATGACAGTCACTTACCCAAGCGAAATTTCCTTACTACTGTCTACTACTTCAGATTTTACTATTTTTAAGAAGTCATCGTTTTGTTTTTTTAAAGTACAAAAACCTTCTTAGTAAGGTTATGGGACATCAGCTTTGCTTTGGACGGAAATCAGTGTGTGCAGAGATCAGTGTGAAGAGAAGTGGGGGGACAGGCTTGGCCCTGCCCAAGATCCAGCAAATCTTACCCATTTGGGGCTGATTAGGGCCACTTTTGCTCACAGATGGCTGACCTACTAATGTGACGAGTCAGCACTGGGACTCAGGTGGGTCCCCGCCGGATGAGTGACCCTCCATTATTTTGCTGGAAAGGCATTTATTGCAAAAAGCACAATATTTGCTTTTCTAAGTGAAGAAAAAAAAAAAAAAGAACTTGATCATCTCAATTTTCCACCCCAAATAACAAAACTGATTCAGGTCCACGTGATTGTAAGCAAACCTGGCTGCTAGGTTTCCTGTTTCCCTATTCCACACCAATGCTGCTACTGACAGCAGTAGGCTCAGAAGCAGCTCCAGTCCCCAAACCGCGGGTCTTAGGGATGTTAAAATCAGTAGGAATGACAGGAAAGGTCTAGGTATTTGCTGCCTACAACTTAATTTCCCATTTGCAGGATAGGAGGACTGGTTCTGAGAGATAAAATGGAATCATGAAATAGGGAAGTTCAGTGCGACTTCTGCCACAGGGGATTTCTAGAGCCTGGAAATGAAATGTCCTCCGAGAAGCTACTGGCTGTCAGAGCCTGCCTGGGATTCTGGAGCCCAGGTACGGGTGATGTGCTCCCCTACAGGAATGAGGTCTGGGCACTTTGTAAATATCCAGTGGAGCAACTCAACACGAGTCTGGAGTCTGAGTGACAGCGGACAAACTGTGCAGACCCGAAAGTCCAAATTATTAAAAAGATAGCGGTGGGCGGCTGGGGCAGGGCTGGAGAAGATAACAGAAAATGCTGTGACATTCGTGGCTTCATGCCATGAAGCCCCCAGTGAGCCAACCAACTGGGCCCATTTACCGAACAGCCCAAAGTGACTAAGGCTTACTTCTCTTTCTTTCAGGTTCGGGTAACCTCCAAGACACTCTGTCTGTGAGCCTGGGCCTCATGCCCTACCTGCAGTCCTCTCTAAAGCTGAAAAACAAGTTCTCTCTAGACTTAGAAGGTCTATCCTTCCCTAGGAATTTCTCGATCCTTCCTCAATTGTCCCGTAAGCAAGCCTGGCTCCTGGGTCTGCTTGTTTCTCCCCAGCAAGGGTCAGGTACCAGCCAAAACAACGCAACGGCGGATGGAAAGAAGTGACTGGTCAGTGAAAACAGCCACTCTGATGGACTGAGAGGGCTCAGCGGACTCACCAGGAAGGGGACCAAAGCTGCCAGGGGGGACACATAAGTGGGCACAGAGCAGAGAGGCAGAGGGTTAAGGGAGGCAGGGAAGCACCCTTTCAGGGACCGATCTTTCTTGGGTTCCTAGTGCCTGTGTTCTATGTGCTGCCCACCCATCCCTTCTGGAGATGGGCTGCAGGCCTACGTAAGAGGCAGAGGGCCAGAGAGCTCTTCCTAACTGAAGTTCCTGTCACTGACACCCTCAGCCACCCAGCAAGGATGCTGGCCAAGCACAGCTGGAAGTTCAAGCTTTTCATTTCTTTTTCTTCTTTTTAAACAGATTCAACCCGCCTTTCTTGGAATCAAAGGGGTAGAAAGCCCCCATTTGTGCCATGGCCCTCCCCCAGCAGTGGACAGGAGAGCACAACTGCAGGGCAAAGCTTCTGGAGGCAGAGGGACATCACAAGGGTTGGGGGGACTGTCTCAATCTAGCTTCTGTGTTGGTGTGCTCCTGTGTGTTGATGTGGGGGCTGTGCTGAGCTGGGCCCTGGAAGCTTCCTGACCTACAGGTGCTTTCATAGGGATAGGACCCTGTTTCCTCCAGGATGGCTGGAAAAACCTCTTCCCAGTTAGTGGGCATCAGACACCAGGTGGAAAACACTCAGCAACTCAGATAAAACTTCTCCTGGGCCAAAGACCCTGGGGAAAGCCAATTTCCATGATGATGAAATTTTTGAGTAAACCATAAATCCTAACATTAAGACCTAGTGAAATCAATGCAGAGAAAATTCCTCAGTTTAACAGCTGTTTTGCCAGCCCTTCTGTGAATCTTGCTTGGGTTTATAAACAACTCGGGGTATAGAAACCAGTTGCTCTCCACCCCTTCCCTAAAGCCCAGAATCTTCTCCTGTCATCCCAGCTGGGAGCAGTGGCATCAATGCCCACGAGAGTGGGTCTGTCTCTGGTTGTTGGCGACCTTCCCCTCTTCTTTGGAAGCTCAAGTTTCGTGAGGTTCTAGGGCAAGACGACACAGCCCGGTGAGAAAATCCAGCCTGCGGCATTCTGGTGGGGTTCCCCTTTAATTTCGGAAGCCCGTTAATGGGAAGATGTGTCGAGGACACCGGCAGAGCAGTCATGTTTCCCGGAGTCTCTGTGTTTGGGGGTTCGGGGTGGGGGAAGGGGGTGTCTCATTGATCTCCTCCTTGCCAAGAGGTGCCATGAGTAGGCACTCAGGCTGGCGGCCAGGGCCCTGCAAGGGAAGCAGAGAAAAGCCAAGTCACGGCACCAGGAGAGGCCCTGAGGGCACAGATCCAAGAAGAACCTGTGGTCCTCAGGACACATGGCACCACTTCCTCAGAAAAGCTTAGATGATCTCCCTTTGTCACTGGGGCAGAGATGTTTCCTGAGTGAATCAACACGTGAATGTCTGTCCTCCGAATCTTTACTCTAGACTCTCGGGCAGCAGAACCAAGCTATGAGTCTTCCTGAAATTCACCTGGCCTCACCATCCCATCCACAAGCGAAGAATGAAGAGAAAAAGCCCCTCATTGCAGTAAGGGGAAGAGGAGCCAGGGAGGCAGCAGCATGGCCCAGACAGAGTCCATGAAGAAGCCAGGACAACTTGATGGACAGCTTCAGGGACCCCTGCCTGTGTTATTATTTACGTGCATTTACATATTGATATTCACCTGATGAGTTACAACTGGATTCTTCCCCAAAGGGTCTGAGCGAGGGCTCAGGACCAAATTGCTTGCCAGAATGGGTCCAGATGAGCATAGCGCTATTTAACACTAGAGGGAAGAGGAGTAGAATCCAAGCATGCGTGTCTGCACCTTTCCCCCACCCCAGGGCAGCTGCGAGGGTGCTCAGAGGAATCCAGGAAAGCCTGCTGCAACACCCAGCCCCAGTTGCTGCTAGAGTCTGGTCTCCCCCGGGGCCGGGCTGTGAGGGAGAGGCTCTGTTTCATCACCCCTCTTCCCCCGCAAGCTATTTTTAAGCTGGCTGTGTTATACCCCAAGCTTCCGGGCTCCAAACAAACCCCAGAAGCAGGCTTTCTGTCCTCCTCCCAGCATGCTTCACTTCCAGGGGTTTGGCCTTTGAAATTTTTATTATTATTGGCATTTGCGATTAATTGATGTAAGTTGTCTTATTCACAGACAACATCTTTTCTCATTTTCTGACCTTACCTTATTGTTTCTAGGAAGAGCCTCTGAAATCAATACCCACAAACATGCTTGGGCCTGAGAAGATGGCCTTCCCCAGTGGGTTCCCAATTCCAGCGCCTTAAGATGCCCACCGTGGAGGGGGGTGGCTCTACCATCTCTCTTTTTTTTTTTTTTTTTAAGATTTTATTTATTTATTTGACAGAGAGAGATCACAAGTAGGCAGAGAGGCAGGCAGAGAGAGAGAGGAGGAAGCAGGCTCCCTGCTGAGCAGAGAGCCTGATGCGGGACTCGATCCCAGGACCCTGAGATCATGACCTGAGCCGAAGGCAGCGGCTTAACCCACTGAGCCACCCAGGCGCCCCGGCTCTACCATCTCTTGACTGCCGGTCTGGTCCCTGTAAGGCCGGGCAGAGAGAGGAAATATCTGGGGTTCTCATCTTTTAAAAAACAGGCTGCTTTTGACAAAGGCAGTACAGCTATACTGACCTCCATGACAGAGATGGCATTGGTAAAAGGTCTCTCTCTCTCTGTCCCCTCTGAACACAGGGGTGAACAAACCTGATTCAATCCTAGATGATGTTCCATTTTGAAACACTTTCACTTTGAATTGTCTAAGATTTTGCATTTCTCACTAGGAACCACTCTACCCAGTATTGTAATCAGATCGATTGGGAGAGAGGGAAGGAAAAAGAAAATAAAAAGCTAGCAAATGAAAGAGATGAAATGATGTTCAAAGCTATGATATTAAATGAAAGAGTAATTGTAGATGGGAAGGAAATATCGAACACCCCCAGTTGGGGAGGGCAAAGGGGGGGTGTTGCATGCTGCTTTCCAGCAGTGGGGCAGGATGGCAGGCAGACAGACGGACAGCAGGTAGACAGAGGGACGGCAGGCAGGCAGCGGACTTTGAGGAATGCATGAAGTTCTGCAAAACGAACACCACCACCACCCCCCCTCCCCGCAACGAAAGCCGAGCCCCCCCCACAGCCAGAGCCTGCGTGGCAGTGCCCTTGCATTCCTCCAGTCCCCTACTTCCCCACTCTGGCACATCCCCAGCCTGTGATGGCTCCTGCCGTGCCCACTGCACCCCGTGATTGATGGGGAGGCGGCAGCTGGGGAATGGGCCGGTGAGCCACAAAGGAGGTAATTCCACTCGCAAGCTGCCGGCAGCCGCTCCACTCTGTTCGGCCCTTTCCTCCTGCTGGAAGCCGGGGGTCTGTTCCAAGGGCACTCAAGCCCCACTTGGCTGCTCTGTAGTAGGAGCGGGAGAGGACGCATGCATATGGGGTCCCAGCCCATAAAGACTTCTGCAGGAGGCCCCCACTCTGGAGAGCACTGGATAGCCCCACTCTCCTCCACCCACCACGAGCACTGGGGCTGGTGGGGGCACATTGCCTCTGGGAGCTCAAGCCAGTGGGCCTAGTTTGGAACAGTTCTGGGACTGAGCCAAAGCTGCAGCTGAGGGCACAAGAAAGGGCTGCTGGGCGGTAGGGTCGGCTCGCTGTGGCAGGGACTGCTCGTCTGCTCTGCAGGTGGAGGAGGGTGATGCTGTGGATGAACCCACAAGTCTAGATGCTAACATTCCATCTGCGTAGCTCCTGAGATGGTGATGGGCATCTGTGCCATGCGTTCCTCTGTGATGACACGGTTAATAAATGACAGCTCACTGGTGTCCTCCCGTATTATTGTGAACATCATCACCATCTGGTCTCTCTTCCACCTGTGAGCCCACGAGTTGGTGCAGCCCCGGCTGCCTCCGGCCAGCACTGCTACAAGGTGGCACCGGGACGGGCCTGGACCTCAGAGCCAGGGCAGAAAGGAGAAGCCCACGGAGGTCACACCTGCTGCCACCAGCCTGCCCTCTGGGTCCTCAACTGCAGCCCATCCCCGGGTTCTCCACCCTCTGTGTTCCCCCAGCTTTTGTCTTCTTCCTCCCCCAGCTGTTCCATTCAACAGCCCCCCAGACAACCTGCCCTCCCTGCACGGAGGCCTCGGAGGCGCCCATTAAGGCAAGCGGTCAAAGGCCGGCCCAGCACGTGCCACATCTTATCAGCCCATCTCAACATCCTGCTCCTCCTGGCTTGGGCAACAAAAAAGAGGGCGGCCCCTTGGTCCACGGGCTCCCCGTGGCCCCGCACACAAAAGCGCGGGTGACAAAGACATTTTCTAGGCTGGCAGGTGTTGGTGTCGGATTCCCCGCAGAGCGCACGGGCAGAAGAAAGGCGAGGCTGGGTTTCCCCGGGCAGCACAGACATGCAGGGGCAGGAGTGTGGGCAGGGCCCCTCGGGAGGGAAGGTGGGAGGCAGCAGGCACTCGAGGGGACATTTCAGCACGGGGTTAGCCCTGGATGGAGGCGGGTTAGTGAATTCATGCACCCCTCCCCGAGAGCACAGTGGCTGGGCAAATCCCAAGCCTCAGTCTTACCTTGCTCAAACATGGCAATGAGATCTTGACATATTTTAATCTGAAAGGAGAGAACATGAAATCAAATGAATATAAGCCCAGTAAACCCACAGCCCAACCTGATAATGAACACAGTGCTAATAATACATTTATTCCTGTGCTGCTTGGGTGTTGTCACAGCTTTGGAGATCATTACGAACTGAAAAGTCACTTAAAATTCTCCTTGGCAGGACAGAATTCTAGCTGCCATCACATTTATAGATGTGAAATGAGAAAGACAATAGCGTTTCTAGGATGTGTTGTGTAGATGCTGCTGGGAGCTCCATGGGCACCAGGCGGCACTGACCACAGGTCCCTTTTCCTGTCACCCCTTATCTGCAGACTGATTTGGTCGAAAATACGTCAAAAATAAGAATGTTCAAGAGGAGCATTTGGAATTCAGTAGATGACCTGAAAAAAAATACTTGCCAGGCTCTAAGTGTGCAAGTTTGTGTGCCTCTTCATTTCATTTCACAGGTTTCTGAGGTGTACACAGTGTGTTAATTCAGTACTAGTGTCAACGGTGATGTGACAGTCCCCAGGGAGAAGGCAGGCAGCCTGCTGCATAGTAGGCAGCTGGGAAGGGGGCCCTGCTGTGGTGAGATCGGACTGCAAGCTCACCCTCCCGCCCAGAGCAGGAGGATCTCAGTAGTCAAGCTGACCCCGACACAGGATCCGAGTTTTATGGACTTGGTGACAGGTTTTCTTAATTTCCCCCACCCCTCCCACAGACAGTATATTTCCTAGTGGGTTTCCCTTAGCAAGTTCTCAGCCTCATTCTCTACCAGGCATAGCTCCTCACCCCAACCCCCATGCCACTCCTGAATTCAGTGTCACTAGACCACCATCAAATCTGGACAAAGGATATTCATCAGTGACACGGACTGCTGTCTGCTCAGCCGCAGTTGTAAACTTGGATTGTCTATTGATCCTGCCTGCCAAGGTTGGCACGGGGAGCAGGGCCAGTTTCTAAGATGATGGTTCAGAAGGCTGTCAGAAGGACCACTGACATACTGTTAAGTGGCGTTCTCCAGAAGAAATGTGCACCTCTACAATCTGTTGAAAATTCATCCCCTCTGCAGAATTATTCGGGGTTAGGAATTTCAGGATAAATGGCCTGCTCCTTCTCTATACATTGATAGTGCTCTAGCCCAGAGGAAGTGCTTGCGACTGGCTGCTTGCTGGTAACAGACTAGAATGTTTTCCATGGATCCTGGATAACACAATGATCTCGATTTCCTGCTTTCTCCCAATGCACTGTGCTGTGCACAGTGTGGCACCCATTTCTGTGCACGGAAAATGGCAGGCGTACAACATCTCTCCGAAGGTCTCTCTTCTTTCAGTTGGGGAGGCCCAGCTTTTCAGGGTAGCCCCACGCTACCTACCCTCTCCAGTGTGAGCAAAGGGTCTCTTCATGAAGGGACTCCTTGGCCTCCCTCCGCTGCAACCTCTTCAGCGCTGGTTATGCTGGGCGTACCAAGAAAGCAGATGGCGCAGCTAACAATGGATGGCTTGTTTGTAATTGCTGATGAGGACTGGTTTGCTCCTCTCCCCAGTGCATCCCCAGATGCAGCCTGGTGTGGTGTGCTGGACCAAACAGAATGTCTCAGTAACTGCCAGTCCATGGGTGAGTTAAGGAGATGCAAAGACAGAGACAGTTGGAGGCTGCTTTAATTATTCCGTGGGGCTCAAATGTCACTTGCCCTTGACACACAGGCAGTGCTACTGAAGGGTGGGGGCCTGCACTTGGAACAGAGGAGTAGGGCTGTCAGCTTCCTGATACGTCCCTGGGGGTGAACGTGAGGTACCTGCTAGCCCGGGCAGCATTGGAAGGCACCAGTCGAGAGTACATGGGGTGTGGAGAGGAGGGACAGGAAGGAAACAGTAGGCGTGTGATGCTTAGGGGGATGTGGGAGAGATACAGAGCGTAATTACTTCATCTTTTCATCAACTGGGCACGTGAGATGTGCCAGGTTCTGTTCCAGGCTCTTGGTTACAGCCGTGAACAAAGCAGATGAAGCTCCTGCCTGTGGGGGGCTTTGGTGGCTGAGCTGTGGCCTGCATTCTAGCAGAGTGGTACCACCCCTTGGGTGGGCGGCAAGATCTTATTTTTTATATGCTGAAAGCCCAGATATAGGTATGGCAATTAAACAAACACTTGGGATTTCTGGTGTTTTGGGAAGAGGAGACAAGGGAGGAAATCCAAATGTCTTGGGGACCTCTGCGGTGGGGACTGGAGCCACACCAGGTGGGAGAGACTCTGTTCGTGTCTAAGAGCAGGGGAGTGAGGCCCCTCTGGGGAGAAGCCTCTGCGTGTCACCACACACCAAGGGGCTAAAATGCAGGCACTTGGTGGCTCTGAGTGGAGAATCCAGAAGCCACTCGTAGAGAAAGATGTCCTGCTTCGTGGGCCTCTTGCAGCTTCTTGGCTACTCCGGATATCAACGAGGATTTGCTACAACACAGGAAACAATAGTCTTGATTGGAGGAGAGCTGTGTTCCACACAGCTCTGCCTTGTGGTCTTTTTGAGGCTTGTGTTCTCCGGCA
This sequence comes from Mustela nivalis, assembly GCF_964662115.1. NCBI lineage: Eukaryota > Metazoa > Chordata > Mammalia > Carnivora > Mustelidae > Mustela > Mustela nivalis. Next base: position 100,440,829 of record NC_139027.1, on the reverse strand, counting down.
GGCCTCACCGGGAGAGCGGAAGAGCAAGGATTTGAATGGAACTTCTCATCTCCGAGGAAAGGCTGCCATCCGGGACCGCCACCTGGGAGGACAGTGGGCAGAGTCGGACAGGAAAAGCTTCTCTTTGGGTCCTTATTATTGAACAGTCAGTGTGGAAAATGATGAACTGGTTCAAGATAATTGAGGAAGGGACTGGTTTTGTGAGCTGGCATGGCTGAGGGAGAGAGACAGTGGACCGCGGTTCCAGCTTCAGGCGCACGCTAAGTATCCTCCCAGCAGGAAGGTGGACAGAGTGGGAGATCAGAGAGCTGTCTGGGCTATTCAGACCCCTTGGAATGGCTCTGAGGAAGGGAACAGGTGCAGCCATGGATGGGGTAAGCCTGCCTACATGCTCAACTCAACACTGGCAACTCAAGACCAGTGGGAATTAGCCAGCTTAATTAACATTTCCAAATGGCCCAAGGATGGCTTCCAGTATTTCCAACCCAGCAGCATTGGCTGTATCCTGGCCCTGGCCCTGGCTCTGGCTTCTTTTTTTTGGTCGTTGGTCTTGCCCATCAACTTTGGTTCCGAATCAGAAAGCTGGGACAGCTGGACCAAAAGGCAGGCAGGCAGAGAGCGCAGGTCCTGTGTGTCTGCACGTGCATAAGCACCTGTGCAGGGACTTAGCAAGCAAGTGGGATGCCCATGGAGTTCTCTAACACTCTTCTCTTTTCTTCCACAGCTATAATGTACTTATATGGCTCCATGGTTAAACTGAACTAAATTATACATTTAAGATTAATATCTTGGTTTCAGCTTTTCTTGTCAAGCCCTTGCAGAGACAGAGGTTTCTAGACCATCTTGCTATCTCACAGAACATGAATACAAAGATCTCGGTTACATCTTAGCCATGATAGGACTGTTCATTGTACCAGACTGAATTCACATCTCAGAAAGTGGCAAAACAGTATAGACAGTTTATAGCAGCAATATTCCTAACAGCCAAAAAGAAGGAATAGTCAAATGTCCATCAACCAATGAAAGGATTTACATGGATGAATTATATGGTAGGTGAATTATATCTCAATAATGCAGTTTGGAAAAAATGGCAAAAAGGAACAGAAGGTGATCTGGGCAACAGCCCTGTCACTTCCTTTCCCAAAGTGATACAGCAGAAGTGGCTACAAGTTTTGGAAGAATCAGGTTCTTCCCCCCACCACGTGGATGCCCAGCTAGGCAGGGGGACAGGGTCCCCTAGCGGATGCCAGCAGCATCTCTCCTCCTGTGTCACACCACAAACTCTCAACCCACCATCCTGAGAGCAAAGAAAATGGGGCTGTCTCTCAGACCACACACTAATCTTTCCTTCGAGGTTCTCTTGCGTTTATCCTAACTTGAGTTTATCCATCCCCTAAACACCCAGGAGTGGCCTCGGGTGGTGAGGTAGGACAACAGTGTAATTCTCCTCAGGACACGTTAGGATTCTGTGTGCAGCTTGGGACAACTTTTTACATTCTCTAATAATCAGCTGCTCAGGAAAACTTAGCAGTGTTGTCTGTGGCGACTTGAGGGAAGACAGGGAGTTCCAGGTATCTGTCTGAGGTGTCTGAGGAAACATCAAAGAAACAATGGGACTGTCTGGTTGTTAAACTGACGAAAGCCACCCTGTTGTCTTCAGACAGGAAGGAAGCAGTTTTATTCCATAATTAAGATGTTTTCTATATGTGAATTCTTTCTGTGGTGTTTCATTTGCCTCCTAAGGTAGGCAACACTTTGGTAACTTTCAATTACATTTCTCAGTTATCTGTGTCGAAGTGGCTGTGTATTTGCCACTGGACACACTGTAGAGGTCAGAAGTCCTATAAAATAGTCCTTTTGGCTTTTTGGGAGGAGCATTTTGCCTTTGCCACAAAAGAAGGGCTCCCCCCGCCACAAGCAGGCCCCCAAAAGCAGGGGGCCTCTCCAGGAGGGCAAAGAATCTCATTTGGCCAAGCCCCTGAGCCCTGGTCTTGACACGACCAGCCGCTTGATAATGAAAAAAACCAACACTCCTCAGTTCCCAAACTGCCAAAGAGATGAATCTTGCTCTGTGGAGGGCAGACTGTGGGGGAAAGTGTGCAGTCATGTGATTTCTACATATAGGTAAAGAGCCTTTACTACTCATTGATTGTTCTAGAGACTGTTTTTCTCAGAGCAAAACAATGCCAAGGAATCTTCTCTCTTGTATCCTAGATCTTATGGCTCAATGCAAGTCCTTTTATGTGTCTTCTGTGCACCGGGGATGGTTATCTACCATGATTCTCCATGCTAGCCCACGGGTTCCTGACTACTGGATTCTGGTGTGAGTCTGGCAGAGGCGAGTCTTAAGCAGGTGGGGGACAAATGATCACAGGTCAAAGTGCTGCCCCATCCCCTTTTCATTTTCTTCTTCCCACCACGTAAATCTTCCCCTACAAGAGGTGGGTGTCACGTGCTCCCCTCACCTGTTCCATTCCAGTTAGGGGCTGCATTCTGTGGCACCAGGGGGAAGGACTGTCATCAGGGGCCCCTCTAGTGGCCCCATGGAGAATGTTCGGGGTAACATCTCTTGGATCACAACATTCGTTCATTACTCAACATATATTCTGTGCCTGCTGTGTAGCAGGGGATGGGAATACATGGGGAACAAAATATTATCTGACTAGCTTCGCTCCCGCCCCTCCCCTGGAATATCCTCCCTACAGGAGTCACAGTGATCTTTTTAATCAAGAACCATACCATGTGACCCCACTGCTTAACACCCTCCAGGAGATGCCCAGCTCACTAGAGTAACAGCCAAGGTCTTTCTCTAGGCTTGTGAGGTTGTTCTGACCTTCCTCCTCCTCCTCACCCCCTTGCTGGCTCTACCCTAATCACACTGGGCCCCTCACTGTTCCTCAGTTGTGCCAGAAAAGCATCAGCCTTGGGGTCTTTGCATTTGCTGTTCTGTCTGCCTGGAGTGCTTTCCCCCAAGATTTAAATGGCTTGCTCCCTCACTTCCTTCAAGCCTCTCCTCAAATGTCACCTTCTCAGTGAGGCCCATTTTATTTTATTTTTTTCAATGATTTTATTTGAGAGAGAGCGAGAGAGCGCATGGGTGGGGGCGGGGTGCAGAGGAAGAGGGAGAGGGAGAAGCAGACTACTTGCTGAGCAGAGAGCCTGATGTGGGGCTCCATCCCAGGACCCTGAGATCATGACCCGAGCCGAAGGCAGACACTTAACCCACTGAGCCAGCCAGGCACTCTCTCATCCCCCATTTTAAATGGCACCCCACAGCTCCTGACAGTAGAGCAGCATCTTCACTCATCTAAAAGATAAGCCTCAGGAAGGGTGGACTGCTGTTTTGCCCATTTCTATACCTTCTCCATTAGTGCACAGTAAATATTTATGGAACGAATGTCTGAAGTCCCTGACTTATGTGGCGATGCTCTGAGGAATGAAGCTACAGTTCCCATCTACCTAGGCTGTACCAAAGGTACATGTGTGTCCCCAGGACTTGAGGTGGTCTGAGTTTTAATATCTAAATATGGTGGCTGGCAAGTCACCAGCTTTGGGTAATTGGAATAAAGAGCAGAGTCAGCCCAGTGACCCGAAAAGCCCTATTTCTGGCTTCTTCCTTTCTTCTCTGTGGTCACCTCTTCTCTGGGACTCTTGCCCTGATGTTGAGTGGGCCAACATCCCCAGGTCAGGAGAGCATGGGCTCAGAATGCTGCATGCCCAGATGTTACACAGGGCTCTGCCGTTAACCGGAGTCAGGCTGTTTCTCTAGCTGCTTCTCCAAGCCCTGGGGACAGAGCTAAGGAGCAGGGTTTCCCTAACTACCACGCATGGGCTCTGGGATGCAAATCAGCTTCAGGGTCTGCCTGGACGTATCTCAGCAGCCATGGCAGGAGAACCTGCACTCTGTAGTTTTGCCTGAGATCAGGGCGGGGGGAACAGGACCCTGCCATCTGAGTCCTGGAAGACCTGCAGCAGCTTTCCTCACCTCGGGCAATGCCAAGGTCAGACGACCTTGCTGGAGAGAAGAGAGGCTGGGTGACTATGTAGGACGAGGACGCTGCCACAGGTAATGGCTGAGCACTAGGGGGTATGGTGGAGGGGGACGCCGAAGGGTCCTGGTGTGGGGACATAGGCAACGGGATGTGTCCTCTATGCATCTGGGATTTTATTGTCTCATATTCCTGAAGTGCCTGAAAAATAGGGTTTTGCCTTTTCTTTCTCTCTTTACACTCTTTACAGAGATGTCGTAAGGTTTCTTCTGTGCTGAGAAATGAATTTTGGCCATGTCAATGTTGTAAATCTGTTTTGTTTTTTTTTAAAAGATTTTATTTATTTATTTGACAGAGAGATAGAGAGCACAAGTAAGCAGAGCAGCAGGCAGAGGGAGAGAGAGAAGCAGGCTCTCTGCTGAACAGGAAGCCTGATGCGGGGCTCGATCCCAGGACCCCGGAACCATGGCCCGAGCCGAAGGCAGCTGCTTAACCAACTGAGCCACGCAGGCGCCCCTGTAAATCTGTTTTTTATATTATTTATTTTTAAACAAAGTTGACTGGCATGTTTCCCATTTTTTAGGGATTTTTTTTTTTCCTCCCTGGCCTTTTGAGGGTCTTTGAAGGTTAACTGGAGAAAAGTAACCAGCTTTTCTGTCTATTATGCTATGCAGAGGTTTACTTCCTAGTCATCATTGTATAGTCTTCTGGAAAAGGATAGTATAAAATATTCTTTCTTTTTTCCATCAGCAGACTTAAATGCTGGTAAGAGAGATTTCATTTGGCCTCTGCTTTGGTTTAGTTGTTGCTAAATAGAAACTCAAGCAAAACCATGGAGTTTTCCTTGCACCCACCCTACGGGCTGAAGTTTGCACCTATTCCACCTGTTAGAACTGGGAGAACATGACCATCACAGCTGTGGTTCACAAGGAACATGAACATGGGGTGTTGGAAAACTCCAGGTTCTTCTAAAACAAATCTTGAAGATTATTTGAAATAAGATTTAAATAAGAGTAATTTCCAAAAATTGTCTCTGAGAAAAATTCTTGGTATCTGCTGGCCATCTCTTGGCAACTGCGAAAGTGTCACGGGAACCGTAATTAGCAGTTAGGCAGGGAGGAAGATGCAACTTGCATTTAAAACCCTGTAAGGACTGAGAAATCAGAACTAAACTGAAGATGGCATTTCACAGAAAAAGAAGCATCTTCAAGTTCTTCTAAAGAACAATTTAAATGTGATGTCAATACTTAAGAATGAATCATCTTGGGTCCCTTCTTTTTCTGGGAATCTGTGAACAACCCTAACCTCTGTACCAGCCCCAGGGGCAGGAGGGTCCCTACACGGGCTCTGAAAGGAGTCATTTCTTCCTCTGTGCTCTTTCCACGTTGACTGTCCCTCATATTATTCTTCTTGTCCATGGCCTTCCAGTTCTCGGACATCTCAAGTCTTAGCCAATGTGGGAAAGTTGAAAATTGACTGGCAGGAAGACTTAGTAGTGTATCTAATACATTTCATAAGTTTCCCATCTCTTCCAGCCTTCGGAGATAGATGGCACAGCTCATCTCAGGGAAATCTCAACCCAAATGACCCAAATCATTGGCTCACTGTATCTTTCTTTCTTTAAACTGTATCTTTTTAATATGTGGTGACAGTTTAAAGGTAACTCATCTGAACTTATTCATAAGTAGCCATGTTTTAGTAGTTCAAATACCTGCTTTTCCCCTAACAAGACTGCAAGCTCCAGAAGGGTAGGGGACACATCGAAAATGAAGCTTCCAGAGCCTTCATGTTGCCTTAAGGTGCCCAGCACAGTCCCAAGGGTGGGGGAGGGCAGGGCCAATTCAGAGATGGCCCCATGGTCCAGGGAGTGCCATCATTTCCTATTGGAACAAATGTCTGTCTCCTTTCTTTCTCCCCCTCCCTGAGTGGACACTGAGGAGAATAAAAGCATTTTAAGAGGGAAAAAGGGATGAAAAGCATGAAGCAAAATCTGGTGCTAAACAGGACAATGAAGAATTCTCTTTAAAACCCACAATACTGCTTATGAAAGTATCCTGCAACACATTTCAGTTATTCAAACTGCATCATGTGGTCTGAGGAGTACTCAGGCCCTTCCCCCCGCCCCTTCTCACACCAGGCTTTGGCCATATTGCTTGCTCATCACCAGTCCACCATCACTAGGAGACTAGGAAGGGAGGGAGCCTCCAAACACAATCATAGGAGTTCGTGCTGCCTCTGCCTCAGGCCCCACACACATCTGTGACCTGGAGACAAACAACAGTCTGAATCTTTCTATCCACATTTCTATTGTATTCCTCTTGCATATATATATATATATTTTTTTTTTTTGAGCATGGTCATAAAATCACCTTGACTGGATAACATAACAACTCCAGTGTGTATTTTTTTTTTTAATTTTTTATAAACATATATTTTTATCCCCAGGGGTACAGGTCTGTGAATCACCAGGTTTATACACACTTCACAGCACTCACCAAAGCACATACCCTCCCCAATGTCCATAATCCCACCCCCTTCTCACCTCTTGCATATATTTTAAGAAAGAAGCCATACATGTGTCATTCTCTAAAGAATTTACCGCATTATAGCTAGAACACAAGCATGCCTGTGTGCACACACACGATTTACACAGGCTAAGGAAAACAAAGATAGGAGTGATAAGTTCAATGGCACTAAAATGAGGAACCAAGCATTACAGAGGTGGCTTGACAGTGCTTCTCAGCCCTGATTGCATAGTAAAATGCCCTTAGGAGTCTTTAAAAGGAAGTCCTCATGCCCAGGCCACACCCCAGACCGAGATACACACCTCTCTGGCAGAGGGTCAAGCGGAGATTTGCAGATGGGCTTGGGTAATGGGATTATGGGTGTTTTAAAGAAATGCTATGAATGCTTTATCACATTTTCAAGAAGAATACATTTTTAGTTTAAAAAAAAAATACATCATAGGGGTGCCTGGGTGGCTCAGTCAGTTGTTCTGACTCTTGATTTTGGCTCAGGTCTGTGAGATCGGGTCCCACGCTCAGCAGTAAGTCTGCTTGAGATTCTCTCTTTCCTTCTCCTGTCCCTCAGCCCTGCTCTCTCTCTCAAATAAATAGTTATATCTTAAAAAAAATATATATATGTCATATGGAAAGGGGGTCAGAGTTGAGCTGGTGATGTGGACAGAAGATGTGGGCTGGCTCTGTGAGGAACTACTGGGATGGAACGATTGAGTGGGGTCGTTAGCTATTTGGATGCCACGTGGCAACACTCACTTGGCTACAATCAAGTGTTTTGAGGGTGCTGAGTGGAGATGGCCCTGAGTTCTTAAATAGACAGTGATAGAAGAGCACTTATATTTAGGGAAACTTCTGGATGATCTAAATGGAATTCTGAGCTTTCATCTGGGTCTTTAGCTAACATGAATAGCAAGTCAGCAGCCATGGCTCTGATGAATGGGACTGTCCTCACAGGGTGGGTGCTGCAATGGCATTTCCACAGTCATGGTCCCTGGCCTGTGCTCCCCTTCTAGGAGACAGGCCCATGGACAGGCAGCAGTGTACTCCAGGATGAGAAAGGAAGACTCAGGAGGCACATGTTCTAGGAGGAAGGCAGAAGCAAGACCGGCTGGAAGAGGTAGAGGGTTGCATAGTATGGAGTGAGGGAAAACGTGGGCACGGCAGCCCAGCAAACACTGGCTGAGGGGTCCTGTGGGCCGGGCACCGTGCTCATCTGTTTTTACACATACTAATTTGCTGAATCCTTATGAATACCCTAAAGGAAGGTTTTTATTAAACCCATCTTACAGAATCGTGCTGAGCCACAGAATGACAGCTAACTGGGCTGAGGCCACATGCTGGAACACAGATGACTCCAGCTATCCGGCTGTGGAAACCGGCCTTCTCGGGGAATCCCTCCTCCCTGCAAGGAGCCTCCAAGGCAGCTGGGAAAGTTGGTGCCAGGTAGAAGGTTCTGCTTAACGTTGAGCAAGGAGGACAGAAAGACAGTGGAATCTGAGAGACTGAGGTGGCTGTATGTGAGGAAGACAAGCAAAAGAAGGAAAACCTGGGCTGTATTAAATACCAAGGGAGGAAACTACAAACGCTGGCCATGGAGTATGAAGGATTAAAGCTTTGCTGATGGCTATTGCCTTCTGCTGCTATTCTATGGTTTGGTAGCAGTGTGGGGTGCATGGGCTCTGGGCCCAGGTTGTGGCTGTGTTTCTAGCACCCCCAAAATATCAGAAGCCTCTCTAGGTCTAGGAAACCTTTGGGACTGATATAGCCAGGACATATGGAAGCCTCTGATGCACATTTGTTCATTACATGAAGTCAGAATATATCCTGGGCTTCGGTTCCCTCATCCATTCCCTGTGGTTGGTTAGAAGCAGGAATGAGAGGACCCTGGGAGGCTTTTGCAGCCACAGCTATGAGGCCACCCCACAGAATGGCACAATGACATGGGTGTGCTGGCCAGTGAAGTTATCACTGGTCACCCAAGTGACCAATAACCACAGCAGTGTATACTAACAGCTCTGGTAATCTGAGCTTCTGCTGTTTACGTTCTTAGCACTATCATTTCCCAAACTTCATTCTCATCCTATGAGGACTTTTTGAAAAACAACAAGAGGAAGGTACAGCTTTCCTGAACAAGCTCTGTTGGAAAAAAACTGAATTAGTATCGCTTCTCTCCTCTCAGAGGCGACATGGGTTTTGGACATTGAAAAACTCTTGAAAGTGGCTGATTAGGGACTCTGCAACCAATGTGCCTGACAGCCAATGTTTGGCGAGAGCTTATGAAGTAGGGGATGGTGGTAACCATCTGAGTCTTGGATGACATCACTGACACCTGACTCCACTTTGGGAAGAAAAGAGAGTATGGAACAAGGGGTGAGGGCCCCACTACCAACTTGCACATGGCCTTCAGTTGTCCATTCATGGCCTGGTCTTCAGCCTACTCAAAATCAATGTGAAGAGGTTAGGCTTGATATCTCCTGAAGCTTCCTCGAACATTCTATGATGTCCTTTGCTGGTTTCAGCAAATTTATGAGGAGGATGAACACGTAAGAAATGCTATCAATCAAAACCTTATGAAGAACACTTTACCATGGAGGGAAGAACAGAGAAAGGAGGGCAGAGAGGGGAGTAGGAGAGACAGAGAGATGGAATGAATCTGTAACATGACCACCCTCAATGAATGGGGGAAATCTGTCATCTTTCGGGGGGTTATAGTTAGAGGCTACCTTGTACAGTGTCTGGGGAATCAACCTGATGGCTAACTGCCAGCAAACTGGCCACAGTGGGATCTGTGGGCAGAAGGGCAAGCTTACAATGTGCTGGCACAGGTGAGCACTGCACATGGTTCAGGGCTCCGGCAAGTAGAAGCTTTATTCCTCTTGCCAGAGGCTGGTGGGTTATAAAAGGAGCTTGTGTAGCATCAACTTGCCCGATTCACTTTGGGACCAGTACACCTGCAGTCTTAGAAGGGTCACCAGAATGATCCAGTGACACCAGGCAGAGTCTTCTGATAGTCTCTATGAACTTAATTTGATTTTGTTGTAGGAGAAAATTACAGGAGTCTTGTTTATCAGGCAGGTGAGCATAATAATCCTTTCCAAGAGGGTACCATGCATGTCGTGAGTGTGACTGATGAAAGCTTACAGTACAAGAGTCGCGCTGGCAGCAGCATCCTAAGACCGACTCAGACTAATCTGGGTTAAGCTCCAAATATGACCTACATTAAAAGTGGCAGAATCTAGTGGAGCCCTAGTGAGGAATTTCCTCCCACTTGTTCTAAATCCTGGAACCTTTACAATATGGCCTATCATGAAGGAGGAAGTATTTCTGACCATATCATGGAGAAATCAAACATGTTTATGTAGGGCTCACAAATAAACAAAGATTTGTGCTCCCTCTGCTGGCTCCCCATAGCAATATTAAAGTAGAAAGGAACCCAAACCAGTGTTGGCATGTTCGGCAAACAGTTGATTTGCGTATACTGGGAACAACTTGTTTAATTTGGTTTGGGACAATCTTTGGAAAAAATCAATCTTTATGAGGGTCTGAACAAGGCACTTGGAAATTCTTAAAATTAGTTATTAAATTCGACATACCTGTAGTCCTCCACTACCAAATTGCTAGCTGTGACTGTAATCGTGATTTGAGGATTCATTTATCAACAGACACAAGTGGATTCCTCCAAGGTTTTAAGGTCTAGACACAACCTTTAAAGCAGTTCTGGGGAGGGGGGGAGGCAATCTCAGGTTCTAGCTCAAGTTTTTTTTGTTTTTCCTCTTGTTTATAAGACCAGCTTCCACAAAGTAAAGATTTATACTATTTATATCCTTTCTGATAATGTCAAACATTAGACTTGATTTTCCAAATCATTAGCATGCAGAAGAATGACCTCATGGTGAACAGATGCACTTGGCTGTGAGCTGCAGTGATTACATCAGTCCCGCCCAGCAGTCAAGGGCGCCCATTCCAGTTAACCCTTTGAAGGCCTCTCTGCCGGCCCCCCTTCCTTGGAAACGTGCATGAAAACACAAGCTGAGACTCTCACCCCAAAGTGTGTGCGTGTGTGTGTTAAACACATGCATATACATGCATAAACATATACATGTATGCAAACACACAGACACACATACACACGTATGTGTTAATTGTGGCCAATATTTTCACACTGGCTACACCTTATAGAAATTGTTGGCCAAAAGGGAAGGAATCACAAGGAACACAAATTACAGGGCTAAGGGAAAGCAGCTCAAATGCCTATCATACACTGAGTATTATTACCAGTACAGATAGTGGACAGAAGAGGTATGAGGTAGGTGGTGTTTTAAAATAACATTTTCTGACTGGGAAAATATATATTTTTTAAAATCTCCTTTTAAAAAGCTCAGTACCCACCCATGAGCCTAATTATTGAAGATCTGACATCTTCATGGGTGGCTGACAGTGAATCATGAAGAGAAGCATGTATACTTGGCCAGTGTGGCCCTCTATAGCTTCCTTGGGTGACAAGTAACAGCACTGGGGCAGGGGGAGTCTGAGAAGAAGGCATTTTCCAACAGCAGCATCTTTGGGCATGAGCCCTTCCCACTGAGCATACTTCTTACTTATGCGTAGGACTCCATGGCTGATATTATAAGCCTTCCCTCTAGGAAAGGGGGCTGCTTGCTGCTACAAATATAGTATGGAAAGAATACAGGGTTCAGGTTATTCTCCCTCTGCATTAACGACAAAGCCCCTTGCAGGGAGGATACAAAGGAAACCTGGGAGTCCCTAATTCCTCAGATTGTGCATATGCATGTGAGCAGGAGCCCAAGGCCCCGCTTTGATGGCACTGCTGGCCGAGATGGTCTGATTGGGTCCTAAGTGCACTGTGGGGGCTTAAGCCGCTCAGGGTCAATTTTTCCAGTTGGCTTGCTGCTTGGAAGAGCAGAGTCTACCTCTGTTTCTTCGTTTCAGCTAGCTGGCTCATCTGGGTTTGACTGTACTTGTCCCAAGAAAATAAATAATGAATAAATGAAAAATATTTTCATCTGTAAAAGTGGTACCAGGCCCGGATAGGGATTCCTCAAAAGCAAAACTGGCAGGGAAAGGAGGAGAGGATGTGCTTCTGAAAATATGCCTATTTATGGTCTGGAAATGCTCCACCCTCACTGCATGGCCCCCAAATTTCAGTGCACATCAAGTTCTTTCCAAGTTCCTTCCTAATCTTTGTTGTAGGCATATATATGCAAAGTGATGACAGAGAACGTGATGTTCAGACTTAAAATCACGTTCATGGATTGGCATGATATGTGTACCCAAAATTTTATCACTCAACACTGAATGCCCTAAACCCCGAACATTGTGAAATGCCATCCGGATGCTAATAATTTGGAAAGAGGAAGCCCAGCATTTGTCTTGATATCTCATCTTTGGTTTCACGTTCCCTTTGTACCGGTTCCAGGGCCCACTCATGAGCTGTCAGACCCTTATCTGCTAAGTGACTTTGGCAAATGTGATGCTCTTAAAGAAGTCTGTCAGCCATTGCCTCCAAATAGCAGGTCTTAGAAAACCCAAATCACTTCTTGAGACTCACTTAACGTGTTACCTACACACTGGCTCATTTGAATTGATTTAAGTCATTGTGACTTTTAAGAAAAGATCAAATTAATTTATATAGATGCTAAAGTATGCATAGGAAACAAAGTTCATCAATATTTGTTTCAGGAACATCTTAACCTGGAGCCTTAAGAATGTAGCAGCTAAGGAATGCCAATATCTAGTTATTATTTAATTTCTTCTAATTTTAAGAAACATAAAGCTTTCTCAAGAGTTAAAACAAAACAAAACAAAACAAAACCAAAAAACCCAACAACAACAACACAGAAAAATTAAGCCCTAGTACCTCATGAGGAGGAGAAAGAGCTGACTAAGATCTTAAAAAAAAATTAGCTTTGCCATGGATCCTTCATGTTCTTTCACCTACACACTAGAAATGATTTTAAACCTCCAGCCAGAGTGGTGTGAAATCTTCATTTCCCTTGAAACCGATTTTTTTTTTTTTTGTTTAGATAGAATGTTGGCAGAGTGTATAAAAGAATTCAATTCACAGCTGTTCTACTTTTTTTTTTAATGTAAGAAACATTAATCAAAGCTTTAAGTTATAAGCTTTCTCATGTTGTTTAGTATTCCAGTTCAACAAAGATCAATAGAGGCCATCCCTGTGTTTCTTGACGCCTCACCAGGAAGCAGAGGCGTGATTATGTAAATCGCAGGGCTCCCGCACCTCGGCCAGCTTGCTTATCTCTCAGGCCTTCTGCCTGCTGCTCCTGGCTCCCTGTGCAAGAGCAAGCCTCTCCCTCTTATCTCCCAACAAAGCTCGGGAACGGCAAGGATTGAAGCCAGCGATGTTAAACAATGATGCATGGCTGATTTTATTTGTAAGTGATTTATTTCACTGAATTTAATTTTTTTCACTTTGCGTGTAAGATATTTGTTAACAAGTCAGAATCGGAGAAGTAAGGCGGTGTTCAGAGACAACTGACACAGGTTAGAAATCTATTAAGCATGCTAACAGTTGTGTCTACACCGGTGGAAGAAGAGGGAAGCCCCTCATTGAGAATTTCAACATGCATTGACTAAATATCCCATTTACTCTCTGAAAGGCAATTAATCTGTAATTACATGCAGAAATTCACAAGTAATTCTATTCTTTGGGAAAAAAAAACCCCACAGTAATCATATAATCAGTTTAAGTGGTAGTATCCATTTTTTTTTCAAACTAGAAATATAAGAAGAGTAAAACCTAAAAACAAAGACATGTATGGAAATTTCTGAAATTTTCCATTGGCGTAATAAATGAAAATGATTGAAAGCCAGTTGCTAAACAGGTTCCACGCCAGGTGCTGCTCTGGTCGGCAGCTTGTCCATGTGACACAGACCACTCCAGAGAGAAAAGCGTGCACGCCGCTCTGCTGTAATGACGGACCAGGGGACACTGTCCTTCCATTTCTCTTGCATTAATCCCTGACCCGAGTATCTCGGCAGCATAATCCCCATTTAGCATTAGTAGCAACGGCTTCGACTGTGAGGAACACTTTTTTGATAAGTAAGCACTGATTTGGGCATCGCTTTTAAACAACATATTCCCAGCTCAGCAAGAAACCCACACTCCTGAATGAACTGGAGCACATTACTGAGAAAAAGTTCATTAACCTTGCTAGATTCGGGGGTTAACAGGATAGCTGAAGAAAAGCACTGAGTGAACAGCTCGGATACAAAACAAATTAAAATGAATGTCATCATTCCTTTTGATATTCATTAGTTGATTCAGAGGGAGAATGCTCTTCTTAAATTTGCAAGCATTTATCTGTGAAAAACAGGTGTACATCTGCTGCTCGAGTGCGTCCTAAGCGCGGGAGGGCAGAATAATGCAGACACTCACCCGTTCCGCCGAGGGAGGGGCTGGGTGAGGGAGAAAAGACTTGGGCGGCAAAATCCTCAAACGTCATGACTTCTCGGTGGTTCTGAATTATTGCTTCGAGGTACAGAGCTCGTTCTTCGTAGCTGCAGTCACCGGTCAAGGAAGCAAGCGCACATGTGGAATGACATGCATAACAATGATAGCTCACTTTGGTTGGAATACAGTTACGCAACTTTGACGTGGGTGAGTGGGGAGAGGGAGAAAAGTACCTTGCAAGTCCATTACCATCCTGCCAGGGAATTAAATATGACTCAGAATTAACAGTAAGATTCTGATATTGAGATCTAACTCCCTCTTAGACTATGGTTACACCCAACAGCAACATTCCTGAAAAATATGTACATCAATGGTTATAGAAACACAGCAAAATGTCGTTAAGCTTGAGTCAAACAAACAAAAACGGAGACACCCGTTTGTGGGACAGTGTCGGACCATCCCTTCCCGGGTCAGTGGATATACAACGTTCTTCTCAGTCTCCTAGAGAATGAGTTAACGCTTAAAGCAGGAATTGGTGACACACTTGGAAAAAAAAAAAAAAAAAGGTGAGAGGATGTGCTTCCCTGGGGAAGAGGGAGGCGGGAGGCGGGGAAGGTATGCTCAGAAAGGGTACCAGTGCCTCCAGCCAGGTTGGGCTAGAGCATGAGAAAATAGGAGCTAATAAGTGAGAGACTCTAGCAGAGAAGGCACAATGCAATTTAAAAAAGAAAAGACTATTGCCTTTTAATTAAAACTGCAGTCTGGAACACACACATTCAAATGTGTAATCAAAAACCAGTCACCAATAAAACTTACAAGCGTAACACGCTGAAGCAACTTTCCAGCTGTCTTAATAGGACCCCTGCGTGTGGCAGCCTTTCACAGGGCAGAAAGCAAATCTTCCCCTTTTGTGTATGGCTTCTGTTTCCTCAGAAGGTGAATCACGCACTTCCAATAACAGGATAACGTCAGAACAATTCGACAGTGGATGGAGGCCCCGCACGTATGACTTTATGAATTAACACTTGGGAAAGTCGGCATGACGTCTCATTTTCCCCTTCCCAGTTATCAATGCAAAAGTTAAAAGATGTGTTTGAGTCATTTTGAAAATCATGCTAATTCTCCAGGAACACAGGGAACACGGATCACCATCAATCAGTTCATTATTTGCTGCTTGGGAAGAGCCAAAGTAATTTCTAGCATTTCTTGCTGGATTTTAAAACTATCTTTCCAAAATGGCCTCTTCACAAATAAAAGTTGGTGAAAATGATGCTTTTCTAATCAGCTTTCAGTAGGAAGTATGTGATTTAAGATAGGAAAATATTTTTCTATTTTCTTTTTGTCCAAGGATGCACACAGATTTCCCAATGCAGGCCCTTCCTTTTCCTCCTCCTTTAATTATAGTCAGAGAAAGAGTTTTTACAGGGTGAGACCAGAGGCATCCTGGGGCCTTGCAGGCCAAAGTGGTAGCATGTGGCTATCTAAATTTAAATTTAAATTAATTAAAATGAAAAACAAAAACAAAAACAAAAACCAGCAATTCCCTTCCAGGGTCCTACTAGCTGTACTTCAAGCACTCAGCAGCCACACACACACACGAGTTGGGGTTACTGGGTTGGATGGCACGGACAGAGGACGTGCCTTTCATCGTGGAAAGAGCTACTAGGCAGCTCGCTTCCAGAATTTCTCTTTAGGGTCACTCTACGCAACTTGAGAAAAGCAAAATGCATTTGAGGATATCAAAAGCGACCCCTCTGACGGCTTCCCAGTGCGTTATACAGAAGGTCACCACAGCTGAAGGCCTGGGTGGTGGGAGCCTGAAGTGGCTTCTTAAATGCACGCTGAACTCCGGGTGACACCCTGACGAACGAACAGGCTGCCGCACTTTCACAGTGAGAGGCGTCCTCTCAGGCCCAATTCTAGAGGGACCCACTAATGCCATTCACGTCTCATTATGAACACGCTTATTCTGCACAGCACTTGGCTGTCGCGCGGCTCGACCCTCTGAGCACGGCCCCAGCGAGCCGCGGGTCCAGGGAACAGCAGGACGTTAGGCCTGAGTGGCCGTCTGGCGAACAGGCTCTCTGACACTAAGCTGGCACGTGCTGGCCCAGCAGGGGCCGAGCGAGGCGTGACAAATTACTCAAAGAGCTGAGCTAAACTTATGGCTGACAACCACCTGAGCCTTAGGACAGCCGTGGCCCGCTGTCAACGCGCAATTCATGGCTCCCCCTTTCAGGCCGCAGTCTGCTTGAGGGCCCGGGTTAGAGCCGGCGCAGCCCTCTAAAGACCTGTCATGCTCTGCCTAGAATGGTCCTGCTGTTTCCTGAAAGGCCCCACTGCGTCCAACACGTCCACATACAGTGCTCGGGACAATGGTGAACAAAATAGAAGTGCGGATGCATTTTGCTAAATATGCTTTGGAAGCCGTGTATCTGGAAGAGTGGCTGCTATGTTAATCGAGCTCACAGGCAATCCTACAAAGAGATGCCATGTATAATACCCTGTAGACTGACCTCAGACAGCAGCCCGTCATCCTCATCCAGGATGACACTAGCCAATTTGGAAGCTTGTCCTTGTCAGGCTGGAGAAATCCAGGTGCCTAAGAGCAAGTCCTGCGCTAGAGTTAGTGGGGTGATAATCAAGTTTTGAGATTCTCTGGCTCAATGAATATTTATGGTCTGACTCCTAAAACAGGGCACTATGGAAGACAGCATAAAAAGATGCTTCCAGAACCAGATACTAGAGGAGGAAGTGTTTACCTCATAGAAGATTCCCGATCTCACATTCATGCCCCCAACTGTGACATGTAGCACACACTCCCCCACCCCCAGGCTGGTCCTATGCTGTCACGGGAGCGTTAACAGCGCTAAACTGGGTGTTGTCATTTAGACAAACATCCATTAGGGACGGCAGGGAGACCAGGAGATCACCAAATGCATTTTCACTCGTGGCCCACGCCAGGGCATGTAAACACCATGACAAAAAGAAAACAAACACCACCCCAATCCTGGCAGTGTTTAGAAACAGAGAAGGAGCTCAGGGTGCCAAAAAATCATTTCTTTTAGTAGCTTTTAAAAATCGTAGCTCTGGGATTTAACGGAACGTATTAGAACTACTAGCAAGGGCAGTTAGGAGCAGTATTACCTGACATTTTCTTCCCTAACATCTTTAGGGCTTCAGGGCTGGTTGCTTTGTATATATATTATGGGAAAAAAAAAAAAGGGGGCATTTATAACTTAGACATCAAAATGCTTCTAAAGTTCTTCTCAGGCATAAGACATGTTAAGATGTGAACCAAACGCTGTAATAATGCCAGGAGTGGATGGTCAGTGCCTCTGACTGAAGGCAGGTGGCTAAACAGGCACCTGGTCGCACATTCAATACCTGTTTTCATATTGGCTTTTGCCCTGCTGTTCTCTTAAAAAGGCCACTAACAGATGTAAAACTTAAATGCTGTCCTGAATTACTATCTCATTCAAAACCACACATAGTAAAGTACACTGTATAAAGAGAAAATTTTCCCTTTGATTACTCAATTCAGAGAGCATTCAAATTACTATCTAGAAACCCCTCTTGGTTTCTAAGTATTTTAAGCTTCTTCAGTGACCCGCTGTGGCTATGTTGTCATCTAAGAATTTTATCATTTACCAATGCTTCTCTACTTGAATGAAGAAGCTATATATCTTTGCTGCTTACACTTTAACCAAAACATCCAAGAGAACTTTCTGAGACCCTCAAGACACACTCAGCTGGGTTGCAAAAGCTCAAGAATCCAAACCCAACTTCCCCAAATTTTATTTTGATGATTATTTGCTTCTATTTTCCAAAACAGCAGCAGGAGCATGTGAGGAAGAAACTTGCCTTTTGGAGGAAGACGGGTCTAGGTTGGAATTCCAGTCCTCTTTTCCACCCACTGGGGGACCCAGGACAACTTGCTCCAATGCCCCAGCACCAGCTGCCTTGTGTGTAAAGCAGTGATGCTGACACCTGCCCTTGGGGCTGCCCTGAGGATCAGATGCAATTGTGTAATGAAGCCTTAACCCTGGTTCTAGCACACAGGAGAAGCACCATAGATGTGGACTGCCTGCTCTCCTTCCTCCCTTAATGTGGGCTTCTAGGTTCCTCTCCCGGAAAAAGCATAGTGGATAAAGTAGTAGGAGCCTCTATGTCAGGCTTTAGGACGAGCATGCCTCCTTCATGTTAGGTCTCTGTGAGCCAGGGGAGTGCCATGGGCCCCACAGTACTGGTCAGCAAGTGGAAGCACAGAAGAGTCCAGTGATTTTCCAGAGTCACAGTTACTTGGTGGTACAATTGGGACCAGAACCCAGGTCTTCCAACCTTTACTGCTTTTGGCTATTGTATCTTGATTTCTATGGTCCATGGGATTAAGTTCAGGATCCCATGCAAGGTTGGGAACTAAACCAGCAGTGAGGATAATAAATCAAGCAACTGAACTATATAGAGGTCTGAAAATCCACCTGAGTCCATAGGTTTAAGCTGCACTGATACCCATAGACTACGCTGACTTTATAAATTCAGAAAAAATAACAATTACTTCATTTTAATTGTTTTTTTTTTTTTTTTTTTTTTTTTACTTATTCAGGCTATGTGTTTGTTGACTGCTATTTAAGATGCTCAAATTCTTTGTAATAACTCCTTATCTTTTGTTTGCTTGTTTTTAAGGAAAAGGGAGAACTGTTGGCAAGACACTACTGCAGGTTGTATGTTTTTTCAACCCTTGACACTCTTCTTGCCAGGACCTTCTCTACATTTCCAGGGACTGGACACCAGACCCAGCCTAGTAAAGCAGCCTTGGAAGAGGCCACCTCCTGAGGTCAGGATGTGTGTCTTCTGCAGTGGTTCCCATACCTGTCCCTGGTTTTCTTTGTTAACTCCTTGCAGTCCCTTATTGCTGACACAAGACTGCCCAGAGCTGGGCCCTCTTGGGACTCTGCGGACTCCCCTTCCCATGGCAGTGGTCCACAAAGGGAGGGAAGCCACGTTTCGGCACCATCTGGGAGGCTTTGGTCAACCTCCAGCCCCTTGGATAAGTTGTGGCACTTGCAGATTTTGCCACTGCTGCTTGTTCTTTCCCTTGAGAATATGATGGGGGAGAAAAGAACCACCTGCTATAGTTACAGTAGAGGACCATCTCTTCCTCAACATCCTTATATTAACTTCCTGTGGCTGCCAAAAGTGACCACAAGCTGGGGGGCTTAAAACAACAAAAGTTTATTTCCTCACAGTTCTGGGAGGCCAGAAGTTCAAAATCAAGGTGTCAGCAGGGCCTTCTTCCCTGCAGAGACTCCAGATGACTGCATCACTCCTGTCCCTGCTTTCTGGCCATATTTCCCTCCTCTTCTCTGTGTGTCTCTTACCAGGACACTTGTCATTGGATTTAGAATCCACCTGTATAATCCAGAATGATATTCCCAAGATCCTTAACTTACTTATAACTGCAAAGACCCTTATTGAAATAAGTTAACATTCACAGGCTCTGGGATTAGACATACCTTTCTGGGGCCACCACATAGCCCACTATGTTTCTTGAGTGTAAGTCAGGTTCATCCTTACATTACTTGCTACCTAGCTTATATATATTGCCTGGGATTCGTGCCCACTGTTCTGGGCTGTGATACTGCTAGATATATTCCAAGCAAAGGCAGTGTAGAAGGAGAAGTTAGAGTTTTCCATTTAAAGTAAAATTCTGCATAGATTAAAAAAACCAATGATACAGAGCTTCTAGAAAAAGGTATGGGCCAAACGCTTTGTAACCTTGGGATATGGAATAATTTATTAAACAAGAAACAAAGAAACATGAACCATGAGGGGAAAGACTGGTACATCTGAGCATATTCAACGTAAGAACTACTGTTTGCCAGGACACCATAAAGAAGGTAAAGCTACAAAGCACAAAGTGGGAGAAGTCGTCTTATCACCTAACTGACCGAGGCTAAATGTCTAGAATAGATAATGAACTCCTGTAAATCAATAAAAGAACCAAATAATCTACTAGAAAAATGGGCAAAAGACATAAACATTTCTAGAACATAAACTATGAATGGGTGTTAAAGTGCTTAACATCACTAAAAATCAGGGGTTATTGGAGCCACAATGAGATATCACTTTATATATACCTGATTGGCAAAACAAAACAAAATAAAAATCTAATAATCCAAGTGTCAGAGAGGATGTGGGGCAGAGGAACTCTCACAGCCTACTGGTAGGAAATAATTGGCCTAACTTCTCAGGAAGGCAATTTGACATTATTAAGGAAAGGGCAGCAATTCCACAGGTAAGAATGTTTATCATATTCTATAGACAAGAGCAAAGTCAAAAAAGAGAGACAAACCATTTTTAACTTCTAATGATAGGTGTAGTCACACAGTAGAATACTATACAGCAGTGAAAATAAACTATAGCTATGTATGTCTATTAGAATGAATGAGACTTAAAACAATGCTAATGAAAAAAGTAACTCACTGAAGATCATTCTAACTACAAACATTTTTTAAAAAGAGACAAAGTGAAACGTACTGCTTTAGGAATACAGATACAGGCAGTGAAACTTAACCTACACTATCTCTGGGGTAGAGGAGAGGTAGATAGTGCATGGAAGGGTCACAAATACATTGGTCGGTACACATGGGGGGTTAGGATGGGGCATAGTTCATTGTTCTTTAGGACTTCCTGTAAATGTCCAAGGTTTTCTGGTCTGTAGAAAATATTTCATAATGAAAATAAGCCTTCTGATAAGAATGGAATATACTGCTAATCAAAGAGATCTATTCTCACCTATTCAAAGGACAGAATGAACTTCTCTAAGCCAAAGGCAGATAGGAAAGGTTTAAGTTTAGTTGTTAGAGATAACAATGGTAGGCAGGTCCATCTGACTCAGAAACAGAAAAAGCAGAAAAGAGGCAGTGCCATTTCTAAGGCCTTAGTTCCAGAAACAGACTAAAACATGAGTGCTCAACATTTTCAGAAAGTTGTGGAAAACGTTGGATACAAATTCCATTCATGGGGAGGAGGGTATTGCTTCAGAGAAAATGTTTTCCTATAAAGATACTTGTGCTAGGGGCGCCTGGGTGGCTCAGTGGGTTAAGCCACTGCCTTCGGCTCAGGTCATGATCTCAGGGTCCTGGGATCGAGTCCCGCATCAGGCTCTCTGCTCCACAGGGAGCCTGCTTCCTCCTCTCTCTCTCTGCCTGCCTCTCTGCCTACTTGTAATCTCTCTCTGTCAAATAAAAAAATAAAATCTTAAAAAAAAAAAAAAAAGATACTTGTGCTAGAATGACCGCCCACTAAGAATGATGAAACGGGCTGAACTAGAGAAAATTCAACATACTGTGTGTATATGTGTGTGTGTATATATGTGTGTGTGTGTGTGTGCGTGTGTGTGTACACACACACACATACACATACGTACACATATTCTGTGTGCACAATTTCTATAGATCATCCTGCTCTGCTTAGTACACTTGATCTCAAGTGAATCTGCCCTTTTCAGAAAGCAAGTCCACTTTCACTCAAGCATTCACCCATTCAAGAAATACGTGCTGAGTGCCCATCAGTGCTTAGCAATGGGCACAAGACTGGGGAATGGGACAGCTGAATATGCTCAGATGTACCAGTCTACCCCTACCCTAGTCAGACCCCCATTCTAGCATGACAAATGTCGAATAAGGGAAACTGTTCGTCCATTAGTGCCAGGTAGGAGAGCAGGGACCAAAAGGGCACAGCAGCCTCAGAAGGGGTGGCCAAAAAAGGGTTAGCCAAGAGAGGGTGGGGGCAGGCCTCTCTGTAAGAGCACTCAGGTGCAGAGAGGCATGAGCTGGAGGGAACCCTGGGGAGGTTCAGGAAGTGAAAGGAGACGGGAACCCCAGTGTAGTAAGAGGGGGCAGGAGGCTCAGCTGAAAGACTGGCTGTGGCTGGGTCACAGGAGGCCTGAATGGTCTGAGGCAAGGTCTCACTTAGGTTTCCAGATCACTCTGAGAAGATCTGCCACCACTAAGGAGAATCTAGAGTGCCCTCGAGTTTCAAGAGGTCAATGCTGACTTGGTCTATATGATCAATCCATGGGCTTGTAGAAATGTCTCAGTACTCTGTACTTGTTCTTTGCCTATTTCCAGGACATGTACATTTTGAGCACGTGGAAATGGTAAGAAGGTTACTTGCAGATCTGAAATGACCATAACCTCTGAGAATGGTCTTGACTGACAAGAGGTCTAGATGGGGGATGTGCCTGACTTGAAGGGAAGAGGAGATGGAGCACAGGTCGGGTTGGAAGCAGCCCTCCCAGGTGAAGCAGAGAACAAAGTGTTATAGACTAGATGGTGGGCACATTCCACAAGGACAAATGCTATGTTCACAGAAGTCTGGTAGAAAAAAGATCATTTAAGACAGCGGTGGATTGAAGAATGCTACCCTGAATCAAATGCTTAAAATACATCTATAGATATACTTTAAACCTAGCAAAAAGATGCTTTAGCAGTTGTGGAGTGTCTGAGCTCAGAGAAGGGACAACTGAATAACTTACAAAATGAGGAAATTAATGATCCGATTTCCTCTGCTGGTCCCACCACCAATAGTTTTTGGAAGAAAGGATGTGGAGGATGGTGATAATCCATTTTTGTTTCTTGGGCAGTGTTCTGAACAGTGATCAAAGGATAAAGCTTCAAAATGTTCACTGGTCTCAGATATGACACCAAAAGCACAAGCAACCAAATAAAAACATAGGAAAATTTATCAAGAAAGTGAAGGGACTGGAAAAAAAAAAAAAGTGAAGGGACAACCCACCAGTCATTCCATGGGCAATATTTGCAAATCATTTATCTGATAAAGGCCTCATCTCTAGATTATATAAAGAACTCTTATAATGCAATAATAAAATGACAACTCAAGTAAAAAATTGGCAAATGATTTGAGTAGACATTTCTTCAATTCAGAAGATAGATGACCAACAAACATATAAAAAGATGTTCAACATCATTAGCCATTAGGGAAATGGAAATTAAAACCACATTGAGATACTACTTTAAAACCACTAAGATGGTTATAATCCAAAGGACAAGAATGAACAATGAACAAGAGAAAGTGGAAAGTGTTGGTGAGGATGTGAAGAAACTGGAATTCTCATCCCTTGCTGATGGGAACGTAAAATGGTACAGTTGCTGAGGGAAAGAGCTCGGCAGTTCCTTAAGAGAATTGAAAATGTACATTCACACAGAAACCTGTCCACAAATGTTCACAGCAGCATTATTCATATTAACAACAGGCAAGGGTGAAAACAACCCCAAATGTCCATAATCTGATGGATAAACAGATGTGGTCTATCCACACAATGGAGAGCCATAAAAAGAAAAGAAATACCGAATGTGCTACAACAACGATGACCCTTGAAAACAGTGCTGAGTGGGAGGTGACAGATACAAAAGGCCACATATTGTGTAACTCCATTTATATAAATGTCCAGAATAAGAAAATCCCCAGAGTCAGAAAAGAAATTAGTAATTGCCAGAGGCTGCGGCGAGAAGAGGAATGAGGAGTGAGTACCAATGGATAAAGGGTTTCTTTGGGGGGTGATGAAAACATTCTGGAATTGGACAAGGCTAATGGTTGCACTGTCTGGTGAATATATTAAAAACCACGATACTACAGAATTTAAGAGTGAGTTCTGCGGTATGTGAATTATACCTCAATGAAAAACTGTCCCTCCAGCTGTCTATGGTATGCGGTATACACTAGGTGTTGTGGGCAGGGTCTCTGAATAAAAAGGTCCTCACTGACCACACTCTGGAACAGATGGACAGTAACCTGGGGCAGAGAACTAAGCCCTCCAGGCACTGTTGCTGGGTCATTTATTCATGGAAGACTCCCGAAGAGGAACAGACCAGGTGCCGGGGAATGTTCTAAGACCTGGAAGGGGCAAGATGAAAGATTACAGCATTTGTGACCTATCTGGGAAGACAAACACCCATCACCTGTGAGGTGGTAAGCACCCCATGGGTCAAATGGACCCAGAGGATGTGTGAGTGCTTGTGTGGGTGGACAGTGGGCTAGGTCAGACGGCAAAGAGCCCGTCACAGCAGGAGGAAGGACAGTCTCTAGCATTTAGAATCACTGGAGCTTTTAAACAGATGAACAGCATATGACCGATACTTGAGAGATAATGGTGGAGGAGAGCATTATGGTGTGTGGAAGGGCCTAGAAGGGAGAGAGATTAGAGGAAGAGAAACTAGTCAATGGAGAGAGATGTGACATGGGCCTCAAGAAAGCAGGGGTAGAGGGAAGGGACAGGAGGGTCAGACTGTAGGGCTGTCACGCTTGGTGACAGAGGGAGAAGGCAGGACAGAACTCCAGGGATCGGGGCTCAGGTGACCAATGAGGGGAAGAGTGGAGTCTGAGGGGCCAGACGGGATGTCACGGGAGAAATACTGGGCAGATGACAACTGTGTCCTGGCAGAGACTCCTGGGCTGAAGGTAAGGAGTGATGAGTCATGGGTTTGGAGACATTCTTGAAGGAGAAAAGCGGAGCATGCAATGTTAGGAACTCCTTCCTGCCCACTTCCATGGTGGGGGGCAGGAGTACATTTGCAGGAAAGGAAAATGGAGGAGGGAGTGGGAAGGGAACCATGTCACAGAGCCCTGGGAAGGGCGCTTTTGGAAGGAGGAGACTCTGCTTCAATGCACTTCTCTATCCTTAACATCTTCCCCGGTATCTGCCACCCTGGGGAATACTCCGTAGGTGGGCTGGTTGGCATTCAATAATCCTAAATAAATGGATGAAATTCCATAATCATCAAGACAGGAACAGATGCCAGCTACAGCCTAAAGGCATACATCATTTTTTACAGAGATTCTGTTTGTCTTTCAATATAATGCAAATTTAAATTCTAGGACTGTTTAAGACCCCAAATAAATGAATCATTCAAAGTAAATGTCACAGCCTGGTAACGGATGAAGAGGATGACTTTACTGAACAATGTAACCAAATAAAATGGATGTTCGGGAAAAGGAAATTAAACACACGGAGGTATGAGATATTCGATTAGGTTTCAAACTCTAATGATACACTCTTGGAGAGGAAAGCAGTCTACTTCTGCTAAGAAAGAAGAAAATATCCATATAACCAGGTTTAAGAATAATTCTGAGAAAATGACAAGAGTAAGTGGAAATGGGACAGAAAGAGGTTTGCTTCAGGCAATTAGATTACAGACTTTTGGAGGTTTGCTCCCATAGTTCTGCATCCTTCTGGCACAGGGAATGGAAGGTCTCCCTCTCAGGATTTCCAATGCTCCAAGGGGTCCATGGACCGGATCTCTACTCATGTCAGCTCTGTTCAGGGGACTGATTTGTGAAAGGAGCACTGCCGTTTCCGTCTCCTCCGGTGCTGTGAGTACACCACACCTTTGGCAAATCACCAAGAGAGAAAGGAACCCATGACACTGCCTCTCCAAGTGTCTGGCAGTAAAAATATGAGTGATGATGGAAACCACCCAAGAAGTGACGAATCAATATGAACAGCGAGAAGCCCAAGCGCTCTGCCATGCTGATGCCAATAGTGTGGTTTCTGGGAGGAAGGGAGTCCATGTCACTTGAACTATTTCTCTTTCACAGATTTTCATTCACCCTAAAGATATGGCATGCGAAAGGCTAAAAAAACGTACTCTGAGCCTTAGCTGGAGAAATGGCTACCTCTCACACTGTTGGCATTCCACATCCATGTAGAAGTCACAACTAAGTGTAAAACAGTGAGAAATGAAGAATGGACTCGAAGTCTGGAATGTACTTTGTTGTGAGGTAGAGAAAGGGCAGACAATTGAAATGGCAATAAACATGGATTTTTTCAACTCTTACTTTACTGTCACTGATTTTAAGAGGACAGTTATTATGAATACATTACAGGTATTATTTAGTGCAATGTAATTTGAACTGAATCATCCAGTATTTATGCTTCAAGCCCGCTCGCTTTGGAGGTGAAAGTGCATTCCATGTGACCTAACAGATTAGTTTATATCTAGGTTGACTCTATAAATAAAACAGATTCATGATGATATATGATAGATAATAAGAGAATAAAGTCAACAAGGATAAGAAAAAATCATCTGTGGCAGATATTCTGGTTCTCCTTCTCTTGAAATATCCTCTCCAGTTGCCCATCAACAACCCACTGGGCACGATGAAGTAGGACAGGGCTCAGGCATGGCAGAATTAAATTTCCTGGCCCAAAGTATTTGCACCAAGCTCTATACGGGCTTTCTAAATTTTTCATTTCTGCAAATACTTTGGGTGAAATACTCCTTTTTATTATGTTTATAAGTTTGAGCTGTATTTTTTTTTTTAACATTTAAAAACAAACAAATACATCTGAAAACAAAAGAATATTTCTATAGTTCTATAAACATAATTACAATGGATTAATGGCTTCTGAGTTTTCCAGGAAGATACTTATCTTAACACCAGTTATCAGATGACAAAGAGAAACTCCAAGAAAAGCTAGGGGGTTACCAAATGCAAGCAACCCAGAAACTGAAAATCAGCTCATATGAAGGGTGCCAAGTGGCCTCCTTTGGCCTATGCAGACTCTGGGTGAAAAAGGGCATCACCTCAGCACACCTGAGTGATAACTATGACTGCCAACCCAGGAGGGCATATTGAAACTCAATACACCCACAGACTTAGCAGTTAGAGCCAAAAAATTACCAAAACCTAACTGGAAATTTGGGGAAATTCTAAAAATACAAAGTTCTTCCATAATCAGAAGGAGCAAAACTACGTTTGCCACTTAATATTAAAGCAACTGATTTCTGGCAATTGAAGACAGCAAGTGATACAAATGGTTCACTTCAGCAGAAGCTACACCAAGGGGACACAAGAGTCGGGCTGTCAAGCTGTCACACTGAGAGGCTATGGAGGGTGGGGGGAGGGGACATGCATGGATGCAGCGAACTGTAGAACTGCTTCAACCCTAGGCATGGCCACGGCTGTTGACAGTAAACCCCCAAATGGTCAGATGAGCACAGAGAATGCTGGTTTCATGAAAGGGGAAAGGGTATTCAGTAGCTGGAAGGCCAAAAGCACCTTTTACTCCTCTTAACATCGGTTCTAGCAACTGGGTCAGTGTTAGGTTTAAAAGGCCATAAATATATATAAAAGTTAAATAACATAGTGGAAAACTTTTATGCTTTTGAGGTTGGTCACAAAAATTCCCAGGGGCTGATGGAATGACTCTGATTTCATTTCTGTTAAAAACTGTTCGTCTGGATGAAGGTCTAGCTGCTTTGCATGGACCAGGAGATGCCCTTGCATGGGTGTAGATGAAAGTAGTGTAGAGAAACAACCCATTTCCACTGGGCCCTGGAGCCTGCAAGGCAGTTGTTGTGCATTCCTGTGCCTCTCCTCTTCCTTGGGGAGAAAGGGAAACTGCCCACAAGGAAACTGGCAGAGGTGTCAGGGAAAAGTCTGACGTGAGGGTTGAGCACAGTGGCTGCATGGTCTCAGAGATGATCAGAAACACACCATATACAGGATGCCCTTTTACAAAAAGCATTCTTGGTCCTGACAGCCCTCCGGGGGGGTGTCTGTTTGTGACACATGAATCAGACTGCATCCCGAGTGTAAGCCAGCCCTAGGCCCAAGACACCTCCGCTGATGTGGTACCAGCCACAGGATGATATTGAGAGAGTTATGCCAACTACAATGATCGCATGATTTCCACAGGCCACGCACATTTTATAGGCTGAATCGCATCCCATCCTGTATGGTTTTTCTATTACTCTTTTGAGGAGGGAAGGAAACCGAAGCACAGAGAGCAAAACATGCTCCAGGACCCTCAGATGGTAAATGCCAGGTCCTGGACTCAACCCCAGCAGCCTGACTTTGGAGCCCCCACTCTCAGCCATGGCCCTGCCTCTTGGTCAGAATTCTCCCTCAAAGAGAAAAGCCCTGTGTAGCCACAACGAACAGAAGGCCCAGCTCTGTCCCTTTCCTGGTGTTTTTATGGAAGCCTGAAGGAAGAGATGGGAGATTTTTCCTATCCCCTCCAATTCAAACATTATTGTCCAACAACTTAAGGGGAAAGAAATCTTGGAAGATTTTTCCTCCTGCCAATTAAATAAATCTCAGTGCTTAGCTCTCAAGTAAGTATTTCCAGCTATAACATGTCAGTGAGAGAAATTCCTGTGGGTTAGGACAGGGACATGGGGACTTTTTCACTAAACACCGCTGGTGTACAAATCCTCTGTCTTGCAGGGTGGGACTTCTGCAGCACTTGGCAATGCAGATGCCTCCTTCGGTCTGTCGCTCATTTCTTTTTTTTTTTAAAGATTTTATTTATTTATTTGATAGCGAGAGATCACAAGTAGGTGGAGAGGCAGGCAGAGAGAGAGAGAGAGATGGAAGCAGGCTCCCTGCTGAGCAGAGAGCCCGATGCGGGACTCGATCCCAGGACCCTGAGATCATGACCTGAGCCGAAGGCAGCGGATTAACCCACTGAGCCACCCAGGCGCCCTGTCGCTCATTTCTTGATTAAAACTACTTCCCACCCCTGGCAGCCTCCCTATATGCTGGCGTCCTCATCCCCCCAGGGCCTGGCACCTTGTATCTGATGGTGGACAGTGTGGGGAGACCACTGCATTCTTTGTGCTTCTGGTCATATTCCCATTCACGGGCTGTGATATTTTCCATGGCTTTCACCTGACACTGGATAGTATCATGTCAACGACCCCACAGTTGTCAGTTATAGGAAAGCAATTTTCTATGTGAGCTGTGGCTAAATCTGGCTCAGGGTAAACTGTGGGAGGGAAGATTTTTTTTTTTTTATGTGTTTTCTTCTGTCCTTGGAGAATATATGTTATCAGGTGTAGTGAATATTCGATCCCATTTGAGTGGGACATTTGGCTAACAAATTCAACATCTATACTACATTTCAGTAGGTACTTTTGAGTGTCTAGAAATTTTCTATTCTTCAGAAAAATGCAGAAGGAAATAAAGAAACAAGGCTAACCCAGTGGGAACAAAGATCAGAATTAGAAATTCTCTCATAATATAACAGATGCTTTAAAAAAGAAAACATACAGATAAAAAATGACATCTGTCTATAGTCTGAAATTATTCTACTTCACACTTGAAATGAAAACTGCCTGCTTTTATATTTTATATGCAAAATTCCCTATCAGAAATCCTGTTCATTCTGACTAAAATATATTTGTCACATTACAAACAGAAACAGTCCTGAATGCTGGTAAAGATCAAATTCCCAACTCACACAATTCTCTGGGACTTTCCACATTTGCGTCTCATAAAGTCACCCAATATCATTGTCATGACTAAAAATAAAACTGCAGTATTACTTAAAATTATAATCAAATCATTCTCCTTCAAATTAAGATACTTTCTCTTGAAAAAAACCTAAATTGAATTAGGTGTGTCTTTTCTCGATAGATCAAAAGCAGCTCCATTAAATCACCAGCTTTATATTATTAATGGCATGAAACATGGCCCAGATGAGGAAAATGTCCTTTGGAGCCACTTTGTATTTTATTTAAAGAGAGCTGGAGATGTTCTTCACAATTCAAATACGAAGTAGAATTGTACGGCATGTCCCCAGACCAGAAAGGCAGATATGATCCCCGTGAAATAGACCCCATAACAGAAAGCCCAGGTTCCTCTTCCCACAATTCCTTATTATTTCCAATCACTATGCCTGCCACTCCCCAATCCATCCATCCACCCATCCATCCATCAATCCATCCATTTATCCACCTTCTAACATTCCTTTCTTCCATCTACCCAGTCTTCTAACCATCTATCCATCCAAACCATCCAGCTGATACTTACTTTTTTATTTAAAGATTTTATTTATTTATTATTTGACAGAGAGAGAGAGAGAGTGAGAGAGAGAGACAAAAGAGGCAGGGGGAGTAGGAGTGGGAGAAGCCGGCTCCCTGCTGAGCAGGGAGCCTGATGTGGGACTTAATCCCAGGACCCTGGGATCATAACCTGAGCTGAAGGCAGACGCTTAACAACTGAGCCACCCAGGTGCCCCAGCCGATACTTACTTAATGCTTTCTAGTGTAAATCTATTATTCTCCCTTCAGATGTAAACAAACAAACAAACAAAACTTCCTTGCTCTTCAATTCTCTTCTAAGTCTTGGCTTCTATAATATATAACACTAAATATCACGGTAAGTGTTATAGTATTTTGTGGGGGATTCTAAAATACATTATGGCTCTGAGTTTACATTATAATTAGCCTGAGTTCTAGTGGGGTAAACCTCACTTAGAATAAAAGACAATCCTTATGAAATAAACAAGAATGACCCGCCTGGTGTTGGCATACTCTTCTGCCCTTTTGTAGCCATGAACCCATGGGTCCTCTTGGAAATCTCAAACCATAAAAGCTGAAGCAGGGACAGGGAGCAGAAATAATCCTTCTGAGACTACCCAGTTAGTACTGAGCAGGGCTTGAACTCAAGCCCAGGCTGATTTGTTTCAAATGTTGGCCCCTTCTACTCTCTTTTGCAGTCTCAGTTTAATGTGAATATTACTTTAGTTAAGAATTTGCAATTGTCATGCTAAGTTAATTCACAGATACTCTTATTTGCTGACAGGGAAGGTGAAAATAAGGAAACTAGATTCTTTCCTCTCCCTCCAGAACCAAGACTAGTACACAATAAATTGGCAATTTTTATAGCTAAACTGAAATACCAAGCTGAGTTATTATCTGTATTATTGATGTAAGAGGCCAGAATTTCAAGTAATAAATTGTATTAATTCAATTCTTTCATTTATGGATCAGGGAGGGATTGGGAAATTTAAATGAGTCCATTTAAACAAAAATGATCTTACTCTGCTTATTTCTGGTCACATCTTTAAGACAATCAGTATATAATTCTAAAGTTTTATTAATTATTTCAAATGGATATTTTCAATGAGAAAATAACTTAGATACGTTTGAAGTTGAAACATGCTTCAACACCGGAGAACAATGCAGTTTCTCATTGCAACATCCATTTGCTTCTGCTCCATAATCAAAACACTGAGAGGCAATAAGAAGGGACTGTTAAGCCTCAACTGTTATCTTTCAAAGGTAATAAAACTTCTGGCAAATTCTTACTTTGGAATGACTCAGTGTCATTAAAAACCATGGAAGAGGGTACACTTGTCTTTGCAAGGACTCTGAGTAAAAGACAGATTAGAGACACGTGTGTGTGCCAAATAGCATGGTCTAAGCCAACTCTGTGTTCAGGGCCATGTGGCCGTAGGCAAGTAGCTTGACTCAGAGACCCTCAGTTCCTCACTGGGAAAGAGGGTTCAGGACTTACCCATAGGGCCATGTTGCAGTGAGGGGGAATGATGTCATATGGGTGTGGAGTCCAGGGTCCAGGTGGAATGCTGTTCATGACCATAGCAGCACCTGTTAGTGGAACTGAAGAGCAGTTGGCAAGGGATAACTGTGGGGTGGGGAGCCCTGGCATCACAGAGCAGAGGACGGAAGGCAGGATGGCACTGGGGCTGAGGACTGGTCAGTAGCCTGTATGGTGGCCAAATATCTGGCCCAGAGTCATGGGCCTTGATGAGGGCTAAGGCATTGCCTTGTCCCACTGCTTCTTCCAATGATGGAAGAACATTTCAAGGGAAATGTTATTCTCAACTAAAAACTGAAACAGGAGGACCAGGGACAAGGACAGTCATTGTTTTAAATTATGGAAACTTGAGTGCTGCCTACTGTGGATTCTGAATCTCATCAAATATATGGGTGATTCACTTGTGAACTGATGTTTCTGACTCTTCTTGCCCCATGACTCCTTAGAAATATCACTTTAGAAATTCCCTTGGTACTTGGCTACCACTCTTGCCTTCCAGGTTTCCTCACAGCCACATGCTGATCATAGAGATGGGGTCCCACTGCTTTCATGAGACATCACGTAAGCAGGCCCTTGGACTCCCCTGTGCTGGTATGTATTTGACTTGGCCCCTGACGAGTCAAGGAGAGTGCATGAATGAGAGAATGTTAAAAGGAAAAAAAAGTCTACACTTCCTTAATCAGGAGTAATTAATTTTTGAGTTCATGGAGACTATAAAAGACATCTACTTCATGGTCCCTGTTTTCTCTCCAGCTTACATGGTGCAGCAGGACTGACCTGCAGGATACGTTTCTCAGGTAGTGCCCATAAATGCTCCAGGTATTGAGAGCAGGGACCCGCTGGACCCTTTGGGGTGGCTGGGTTGCTTTGTGAGGAGGGTCCTCTCCACAGCATGGCTCTGAGACTTGGATGGCCTGCATAATAGGCAGGGTAAGAATGATGGAGGAGGAGTAAGAGGAGATGGGGGCAGTATGAGCAGTCTACAAGAAGTTTACAAGAAAACAGGGCTTCTTAGGAATAGGATTGAGAAGTCTAGATATGACTGGCAGGAAGAGATAGTGGCCCCCAAAGAAGGAAGCTTGACTGATGATGCGGGGAGGTCGGTCTGGCAGTCAGGCAGACAGGCTGAGGGGAAGGAGAGATGACACAGCACAGGCATCTGGCACAGAAAGCCCCTGAAACAGTCCTGGGGATGCCTCTGGGTGAGAAAAATAGCGGGGCACAGAGAGGAAACCACAGAGGTAGAGGATATTCAAAGAGCAGAAAGGTCTTGAGAGGTGCCTGTCTGGTTCAGTTGGTAGACCATCTGACTCTTAATATCAGGGTCATGAGTTCAAGCTCCACATTGGGCATGGAGCCTACTTAAATAAAATAAGATGTTTGGGGGCATCTGGGTGTCTCAGTGGGTTAAGCCTCTGCCTTTGGCTCAGGTCATGATCTCAGGGTCCTGTTGAGTCCTGCATCGGGCTCTCTGCTTGGAAGGGAGCCTGCTTCCTCCTCTCTCCCTCTGCCTGTCTCTCTGCCTACTTGTGATCTCGCTCTGTCAAATAAATAAATAGAATCTTAAAAAAAAAAAAAATAAGATGTTTGGTGCACCTGGGTGGCTCAGTCGGTTAAGTGTCTAATTCTTAATTTTGGCTCAGGTCATGATCTCAAGGTTGTGAGAGGCTCAGATCTCAGCTGGGGGGGTCTACTTCTCTCTCTCTCTCCTTCTGCCCCTCCCTCTGCTTGAGCCCTCTTTCTCTTT
Organism: Mustela nivalis; assembly: GCF_964662115.1. Classification (NCBI taxonomy): domain Eukaryota; kingdom Metazoa; phylum Chordata; class Mammalia; order Carnivora; family Mustelidae; genus Mustela; species Mustela nivalis. Next base: position 100,407,769 of record NC_139027.1, on the reverse strand, counting down.
CTAAAATAAATAAGTCTTTAAAAAAAAAAAAAGCAAAAACAAAGAGCAGACAGGTCTAATGGATGGTGCAGAGAAAACTGAATCATGTACCACATATTATAATTTTTAAGGGTTTTACTGAATTTGCAAGAATTTTTGCAAACTGGCAATAGATTACTCCAAAAATATTCTTGAGATGAGGGACGGAACCATGGAAAATGATTTTAAGCATCTTTGTTTCTGCGATTCTCAAAGGCAGTATGTCGCCAGGTCATAATGCCACTTACAGTGCCCCTTTGGGTGTGGTCGAAGTTCCTGGAATGCAACTGTGTCCTGGTCTTCCCTCCATGTGCAGCTCCTGAGGAGGCCATCTTTATTGGAGAGAATCTACTAATATTGCTTGTACAGATTTAGTGAGACTGTAAATGGGTTAACTTGTGACTAATAACAAATGATATGTAGGTCACTGAAATCATTTATCTTTCGGAAAAAGCACTTGCTGAGAGGCATTCTGAGGGCTGGAAGAAAGGAGCCATTGTGGCACAAGGGCCAGGATCACTGGTCACTGTCAGAAGTCGCCATGAGAGGAAGCCATTAGCTCCCCCCCACCTTGATGATCTGACCACTACAGAGTAAGAGGCCTGTGTCATTTTCTATAGGGATGGTCCAAGAATTGACTGTCTCATTGAATCTATCCGTGAGTGATTGCCAGGGCCCTCTGTGGGTGACAATCATTAGCTGCCTGGTGTCATGAGCCAAGAGATACCATGGGACAAAAACGGGGGGAGGTCAAAATTACTGAGCAGTGGTTCCCCACAAGTTTTGTGACAATGCTAATATTATTAAAGGTGAGCCATCAGCCACCTAATGGGCTTTTACCTTTGAACTTTCTGAAGGACAAATTAAAGGCAGTACTTGAACTTTTTTTTATCACTTAGTAATGCTATAAAATTCCCTTGGTTAGAAGAGAATTAAAAAAACAAAAGTCCACTGCATTTCCTTAGAAAACAGGTATGTAGAGTTATTGATTTAAAGGAGACGAAAGAGCAGATTAATTCACCATGATGAAAATCGACCCCGCAACATACATGTACTTGGGAAACCAATGAAAGAACAAACTCTGATCTCTCTCCAAATAGCCTTGTCCCTGGGTGTTTTGTTTTGTGTTTTGTTTTTGTGGTTGTTAGCTGGCCTCCTGCTTCTGCCAGGGAGAATCATAATCATTGTTAAAAGCATGAATTCCTCAAACTGCCCATTCTGGAGCTGCAGCATGCAAAGCAGCTTCTCTCTGTCAGGGTCCCTCTGGCAGGGCATGGCCAGGACCTCCGCTCCAGCTGGTGACCCACATCTGGTTTGTTGCTATGCCCCCAGCATCTGCTAAGTGAATTCCGCTAGTGCTAAGGAGCCGGTATTTTAAGAAAACACCATGCACATTTAGTGACTATCCATTTGGCCATTTTCACTTCATGCCAAGAAGCAGACATTCCCATACATGCATGCATCCATCCATCCATCCATTCACCCATTCATCCCTCCACATCCACCCATTCATCCACCTGTCCATTCACAAACATAATTATTACTCCTATTCTGTGCCAATCATTGCCAAGATTATTTGGAAAAATTCTCAGGAAATTCTATGAAGAAGGTATTGGCTATTTTCACTTTAAAGCTGAAGAAAGCAAGGCTCTGAGAAGTTAAAGATTAGGCCAACATTGGCAACTTCAGGTTCAACCTAATAATGTGTCCTGAGCCAGAGGGAGGAGAGAGAGAAAGAGAGAGAGAGAGAGCGCGCACAAGTGAGAGAGAACAAGCCTGCACTCTTCCCATAGAGTAATTTGAAAGAGGTGGAAGTTATGAGCAGATACACCTCAACACAGCTGGAGGGTGGACAGTTGGGAAGCTGAGAGAAGCTGGGGCCAGGCACAGGAGACCATCTCCAGAGGTTGTTAGTCTGTGAAATCAGGAATAAGCTCTTTGATGTAAGCAATATATACAAATTCAATTTTAACACATTGTACATTTCTGTACAAGCTGCACCATCCGCAGTTTGACCTATCTTATGGAGCTGAGCTACTTTTTACATGAGGCAACTGCAAATATTCATGAACAAACCCCCTCAGCCCACTGAAAGCAAGCTCTTACTAATTAATTTCATAATTAACGTGTTCTCACTGTAAATCTAGTTGGCATCATGCATGCAAAGGATTACAGAGACGAGGTCACCTGAGAAGTTACAAGGTCTGGATGTTTGCTTGAGAACCAAGACAGTGTTCTTAAAGAATGAGGAGAGGCACCTCTGTGTCAAAGTCATAGGTAAGTGCAAAAACAGTGACACAAGTCACTCCTATCCCGCACACAGGCCTCTCATGAGGATTTACTAGAAGGGCCAGCAGCAACTTGCACTGAGGGTTTGCACCATCAGCAACAGGGCCTGGCTTTTAAAGGAAGAAGTTCAAAGCCAGAGTAGACAGGCAAAAATAAAAGCATGTACACACAAGTGGACATGCTTTCAACCCCTCCGAGCTCCTTGGGGGTGTTTCAGCTGAACCCGACCAAAGTCCTGAAGAGCAAGTCACAGACATCCCCACACAAGGCACACAGATGTTTTAGACTAAACGCTCTGAAGTGAAGATGAGGCAGGGGAAGGCCATCTCCTTGATGGCGTGCACTTGTTTCAAAGCAGCATGTCGTCTTTTATCTCATACCATCTTATGAGGCAAGAGTCCTATATTTACATTCCTCCTACGGAAAGCCATTCCAAGGGAACACACAAGAAGTAATTCCACAAGTTATTCTTCTGCTATTCTCACCCTGTGCTCAGAAATTAGATAAAACAGCACAGAGAGATGGCTCTGGAGGTGCATCTGTTCTTCATCTACACTTCCAGAATTCCATCTGTCCCAACACTTGAGGTGCAAAGGGACCCACCCGATACCCAGGATCAGGGGATGCTGTGGCCCCATTTCTTTGCAAGAGGCCCCTGCAAAGCAGCCTGAGTGCTGATGCCAGGGTGCTGTGTACCAATGACAAATTTGCTTACTGCTGTTGGTGGCTGCATCCGGGGCACTGAGCTCAGCCCAGGATGAAGAGATAGCCTTGGGAGGCAGTGGAGGGAGAGATGAAATGTACAAAAATGTTAAACTGAGTGCCGTGACAGAGAGGCAGAAGTAAGCCTTCAAGTGTCACCTGTGCAGCCATGCCTGAGCAGACATTGCTGGGAGGGGTGACAAAGGGGGTGAACAACAGTCCCTGCTTTCAATGGCTCCATCTTTTAGGGAGGACAATACACACCCGTGCAGCTAATGCAGAGCAAAAAGGAAGGGATGGTGAAGAATAAACTTTTTTTAAAAGATTTTATTTATTTATTTTACAGACAGAGATCACAAGTAGGCAGAGAGGCAGGCAGAGAGAGAGGAGGAAGCAGGCTCCCCACTGAGCAGAGTGTCTGATGCGGGACTCCATCCCAGGACCCTGGGATCATGACCTGAGCTGAAGGCAGAGGCTTTAACCCACTGAGTCATCCAGGCACCCCAAGAATAAACTTTTTAATCAAAATGCTATCTGAGGGAGAAGAGTAGGGGATCAGGGTCACCTGCTCTAGAGGCTGTTGAAGCAGAGGGCTGAGCACCCTCTCCTTTGCCAAGGTAGAGAGAAGGGAAGGACTCCATGGGAGAAAAGACAGGTCAGAGCACTGTGCTTAGCACAGAAGGGGCTCATGGTGGAGCTGTTGAGGGCGGCCAGAGTCCTGGTACAGTCAATCCGGGGGCTCTGTTCTCTTGCTCAGAGGAACAAGGGACCCCGATACTAGGATAGGTCTACAGTCCTCTCTGTGGGCAGGGCTATACAGCACTCTCCTTTCAGGGACCGCTCGGAAGGGAACTTACATGGACAAAAATCAAGATGAAGTCTGTGGGCAGGATTAGTAAAATTTTTGGAGATGTCTTGCTCTGAATTCTGTGGAAGTGAATAGCCCCAGAAATACTGTATTGTAGCCACTGAAGTCTGAAAATGGGGTGATTTATGTATTAGGCTGAATCATACAAAATGGCTGGTTCTTGACCTACAAAAATGGAAATTTCACGTGTTCACTGATGACTCTGGAAGGCCCACAGGCTGTGTGAGTTCCCCGTCGGCCTGGGCCACAGACCTGCACATAGGTATGTCTTCTTCCCTCTCAGGCCACAGGCCATGAGCTCACCAGGGAGCTGGATGGTCCCCAGCATGCATTGCTCTCCGAACCCTTGAACCACCCCACAAAGTCACCTCAGCACTGCTAAAATCCCCAATGCTTCCATGTCCTACTGAATCAATTCCAGACCTTCAGGGGTTTGCATGAGTTTTCTGAAGAGATCTCAGGCTGTTTGTAAATACTGGCCCCACAATGCCAAATGACTTAATAAGATAGAGCTTTCCTAGCTCCAAGATAATATTTACTTATTCCCTCTTCTGATGCTGTTCCTAACACAAAGGCAGAACGAACTGGTGGCCGATGGAGGTATACTCAAGTGTTGCGACGATGAAAGAGTAATAGGGCAAAGCATCCCTGCCCAGGGCACAGAGGTACAGACACAGCACCATGGTAGCTGAGGGCATGGCCAATCTCCCCCAAGAAGACAAACACCCATTGCTTGCAAAGACTATAAGCCATTGACCCTATTGACTCTGCCGCCATAACACTGGAGGTGGGAGAGTCATCCAAGTAAAAGGAATAAAGCCCTGGCCGTGGTAGGGTTGTCGGGTCTAGGAAAGGCGGGGAGTCTACGCCCCAGACCCCTGGAAGGCTGGGAGCAGTTATCCACCCATATCTTGACAGCCGTGAGTCTGTGCATGAGCGAGATCGCCGGAGAGGTCCTGGATAGCTCATGGGAAGCTCAGGGTTCTGAATGCTGCATGCAGGATCTTGGCAAGGTCTCCACCTTCCCTGAAACCCCTGTTGCCTCTGTAAGGTGGGCATATTATAGAACTTGATTGTTAATATATGTGTAATACATAATTTGTACGATGTAACATTAGCTAAATTCTGGTTATTGTTATTAAACAGATGCTTATCCTCTGCAAATGGGGAAATTAAGTCAGACTAGTGAGCACCAACAGCCCTGAATGTCCCAAAGACCTGGTGACTTAGGACACCCATGACTCTACTTAATCCCTCTTACATGCCACATCCCATCAGGTAACAAATCCAAATCTAGAACCTGGCCACTTGTCACCACTGCATGCAACCCCTGAGCCAAGCCATTGTCTCTTTGTCCCTGGATTATGTCTGCGACCCTCTCTCTGCTCTGCTAGCCTCTCTGCACCTGGCAGTGGGGGTCATGACGGGATGGTGTTCCCTCCAACGACACCATCTCACAGAAAAAGTCACGTCTTTATGGCAGTTGGTGAGGCCCTGCCCTATTAGGCCCTTGCCATCAATCACCTTGGACCATTCTGTGTCTTCTGCCTGGAATGTTTTTCCCAGATCCCCCTCACTTTCTTGGGAGGCACCCTGATTTAGTCCCTTCTCTCTCCTCCACACTCCTCACACTCTACTGTGCTCTGCATCTTCATGATTCATCCTGCTGGCTATGTGCCTCTCTGCACTAGATGGAACCTGCAGAAGGGCAGGCACCGTGGGCTGTCTTGGTCATCATTCTATCCCAGGCCTGCAACCTGCAGCCACAGCACCTTACGTGTGGCTGGCTGGTTGAAGGAACATGGCAGTGACTGACTCTGGCTTTTTGCCCCTGTTCAGAGCATCTAGATAAGGCTGGGGCGAGGAGGAGTCTGCTTCCATGATTCATGTGAATCCTCAAAGGTTGGGGGAGGGTCTTAATCTAGGTCTATGGACACACTCCAGGGGTCTCTTTCAGGTGATGATCAGAATTGACCCTTGGATTTTTAGGGTATAAACTGCATCCTTATTTTCACTTTCCTCTGACTGAAATTAAGCAATTCTTTCCATTATGAATATGGACAATGAACCACAGGGGTACTTTCTGTGACTTTGTCACCAGCGGAAATTACAGATATTTTCCTATCACATCATGGTGCTGCCAATGTCTCAAAATATTGGCTTTGCTCATCACTGCTTCAAAATTACAGTAGTTACGATGTGCACTGCTAGAGCTTAGTATTTAATGCATGCATAACAACGGCAATATATGACTACACATGTGCTTGATTTAGAAAGTATTTCCCTACACCTGACTTACTTTGTAATCCTATGTCTTTTGTTTTCTGCATTTATAAACATTCTGAGAAGGGCAGGAGGTCCATGGCACCAAGAAGTTTGAGGGACCCGGCTGGTGGGACAGCCTTTAGTTAAGTTCTAGGGTATACGGGCAAGGTTGAGTCCTCAGAGGGAGTGACAAGAGTGACAGCCCCTACCACTAACAGTATGGGTCAGTGCTGTCACATCTATCCAACGTCCCTATCTATGACTGACATCCGCTCATTGTACAGATGTGGAAACAGCCATGGAAAGGGGGGGATGCTGAGGTCCAAGGGGAAGCAGGATTCAGATCTAGGTTTCCAGCTCTAGAATCCTGCGCCAGTGTCAAGAAGGGCTGCCCATAAGACTCTGCACTTTGAGCAAAACAAAATGGACTTCTAAACTTGAGTGGAACACACACACACACACACACACACACACACACACACACACGCGTTCTTTTTGTCTAACAACTAAATTCAATGTATTTATTTTGTCCTTGCATAATACTTATGTAGAATGGAGCCTGAAAAATAAATTATTCAGGAAAAAAGGGCATGACCTGGGTCTTTTTCCATTGGGAAAGATCCGATGTGTAGGGAGGAGGAAGGGGAACACTTATGAAACAGATCCTGCTGCACTCATAGCTTTTCACATACCATTGTACTTGCCATCCCTTTTCACAGATGAGAAAACTGAGCCTAGGAGTAATGACCTAACTCAGCTCAGGTCGCTCTCCCATTTTACATCTAAGTAGCTTGACTGCCATTTGATAATAAATATACTGAGAAACACCTGAGACCTAACATGTCCTTTTCTTTCTTTTTTAATTTTATTTTTTCCTTTATTTGACACAGAGAGAGAAAGAGAGTAAGCACAGGCAGAAGGAGCAGCAGAGGGAAAGGGAGAAGCAGGTACCCCACTGAGCACGGAGTCGGACTAACTCAGGGCTCCATCCCAGAACCCTGGGATCATGACCTGAGCCAAAGGCAGACGCTTAACCGACAGCACCTACCCCGCCCCAGGTTCCCATAACACTTGTCCTTCTAAGCAAACCTAGTAGTGCTTCAAAACTAGTTACCACCCCTCAGACCCAGTGCTGGGCTGGAAACATTTTTCTCATTTCGGTTTTCTAATGGTAGCTACTGCCCTGGGGGCAGGGGTGGGATTCACCAGTGGAAAAGCTCCAGGCAACAGTTACAGCCCCTCTGAGTCAACAGCCACATGCTCAGCTTCAGAGCAATACAAAACAGGTAATTTAATTTCATAAAAGGATCTTTCTACAGTTTGTTTTTTTCCTCCCAGCCTATTGAAATGTACACACCACGAGGACAAAGTACAAGGTGCTGTTCGGCTGTAATTTTACTTCTGCACATATTTAATGTGCTGCTGGGGATGAAACATTTCATGGTTCCTGTGCTCAGTAAATGAAATAAATCAATGTGTTTAAGAGAGAGCGATTTTTTTTTTTTCTTCCTTGCTGTTTCGGGGGGAAGAGCTCTTTACTTTTCTATTAACATGAACTTAATGAACCATTTCACATTCAGAACCCCTTAGAAAGGTCATAATGCCTATTTCCTAATTAAATTTTTTTAAAGTCAAATAATGCTAATTTTCTTTTATATCTCCACATGGGGAGCAGTGGTTTATAAAAAAAAAAAAAAATTACCGGAACAAACAACAGCACTGAGCGAAGGAAGGACTATTTCAGTGAGTTAAGATCGATGCTTGTAGGGCTTTATAAAAGAAGACAGAGAGAGCAAAGACCTGGCCTAGCATTTTACTAAATATAACCAAAGAACCACAGAATTTGGGTTGCCATGGAATTCGGGCTTCAGTAAAGTTTATCGTTTGGTGTGAAGTCGGTGTGATGCTTCAAAACGAGCAGCCATAAAGCCAACATGCTTTAAGCAACAGTGGCCACTCCGCACTTGGGTGCCTTTGCTCAGATTTCCTTTACACTGAGCCCGTATTAAAAACGCGGAGGCTTTGTGGGATGCAGGAACAGGTACTTGAGGCTCACTGCTGTTTCGTTCTCAGGCCGGTCTGATTCCCCCCCCCACCTCCTAATTGCAGCAGACAGCATCGGAGCTTTGTCAGCATTACCTGCTCTGAATAGAAGCACTCTCGGGCCGCTTCGTCAAAAACCAGGGAAGAAAGCAGGCTCTCTGGCTGGCAACGGTCTTGGATTCTCGCCCCCGGCCATACTGTGCAATCACGCTGTTTATTCCACTGTAACAATCAGACGGCGCGAGCGGAGCACCTGGTCCTCCCGGCCGGGCCTTCCTTGGCAGCTGACGGGCAACCTCGCTGCCAGGTGGTCACGCTTCAATTACATTAGCTAGCCATTCTAGGGTTAACGAGGACCCACTTTCTTCAGAATGCCCCGGGAAAATCAGTTCTTCATAAAGGACAGTATGCCTTTTGTTGATCACTGAACAATGTTGCTGAAAATCCATTAAATTAAATTCTCTTTATTGGACTGCATAATGCAGTCGCGATAGCCCCAGCGAGAAGTTTGCACGTTTATTTACCAAATTTCTGAATAATTTATACATGAATCCTGGCTCTTCTTTCATTTAGTGGCCAAATGTTTCTTCGGAATGGAACAGTGTGCCTTTGCCTTCATTTTAATTTGGGTTAATGCTCGCTTGCAAATAAAAAAAAAAAACAAACAAAAGCAGAACTGAATTGAAAACTGGCCAGAAGAGTCAGTGTCATTTAAACTCAGAATTCATATTCCAATTTTCTTTTGCAGGAGGACTGTCAAATATATTGGCATGAATTTACGTAATATGCTTTTCCTTTTTTGTATGATCACCATTTTTATAACAGAAAACGAGATAGATGGAAACAGGAGGTGGGGGGGGGGCTCGAATGGCCGCTGAACTGTCAGTCAGGGAACTGTGGCCGAGGCTCAGGTGGAGGTGAGCCTAGATGGAACAGCACACAGTGACTGAGTTAGATGTGTGGTCTGGGCGCCCTCCCACCCACCAGAGCTGCTCCCTGCAGGCCTCACGTGACAGACGGGCAGGATAGCAGTCCACGGGAGCACCCCTGCCCTGTCTTCTTTTGCTTTTCTCCCCACCGCCCCTATCGACAGAGGGTCCCTGGAGGAGCCCTCCTTTCTTGCTGCGGCAAGTGCTTTAGGTTGCCGATGGTTAGATACCTGGGCCAACAGCCTCGGACACACAGCTCAACAGTCTGAGCGTGTTGGAAGAGGGTGAAGTGGAAGACATATAAGGAAAACAGACGTACAGAGAGCTCTAACAGTTGTTAGATAATATTTTCCCAGGAATTAGCCTTAGCTGTTTGGGAGATCATTTATTTATTTATTTATTTATACTCAGAGGAAGCATTTAAAAAAAATAAATCAACAAAAGGGGCTCCTGGGTGGCTTAGTGGGTTAAAGCCTCTGCCTTCGGCTCAGGTCATGATTCCAGGGTCCTGGGATCAAGCCCCGCATCAGGCTCTATGCTCAGCAGGGAGCCTGCTTCCCTCTCTCTCTCTGCCTACTTGTGATCTGTCAGATAAACAAAATATTTTTTTAAAAAATCAACAAAAAGCCTTAGATATTAGGTACATATTAGGTACCAAAAGAACATAAGCCAAGCAAAGAAAAAAATTCTATTGAATTTCATTTTCATTTAAGGGGGGAACCCTACCTTTTTTCAGAGATGCAGAAGAACGTCTGAATAAATTTAGGGAGAAAGGTGTTAAATTTTAGTTGATATGCAATTACAAGTACTGTGTGAGAATACTTGTAGCAATTAGTCAAGGCACAGTCAGAGGAGGAAGGCATGAGACAACACAGTGCTTAGGGGGAGAGCACTGGTGTGAATGCCTCTCCACTTACTGGCTGAGATGCTTGGGCAAGTCTCTGCACTTCTTCTTCTTTTTTTTTTTTTTTAAAGATTTTATTTATTTATTTGAGACAGAGAGAGAGAATAAGTGGGGGAGGGGCAGAGGGAGAGGGAGAAGCAGACTGCCTGCTGAGCAGGGAGCCTGACGCTGTGCTCAATCCCAGGACTCCAGGATCACGACCTGAGCTTCGCCTAAGGCAGACGCTTAACTGACTGAGCCACCCAGGCACCCCACAAGCAAGTCTTTCTGAGCCTCAGTTTTCTCTCATGTAGAATGGGCAACAACCCCACACCCTAGTTACAATGAAATGCACATAAAGCAGTGCGGCCGTTACACACAACCCTGGAACTCACGTAAGGATGACTGGCTAGTAGATGTCATCAGTTTCCAGTTTGCTGAGGTGCCTCCACTCTGCTCTCTGTCATCCTAGCCCTATTCAAGCTGGGAGCACACACTCAGGCACTCTCGGCCCTGTCATGTAACCACTGCATGGATTTCTTTTGTAGTCAAATGCCTGAAGCAAAAGCAAATTAGAACCCAGTGCCAGAACCAAGCACCAAAGAATAACCTTCTGTGATACTGCTGATGGAATATCAAGAGCACAGATTACAATCGGACACTCAGAAATAAATGTTTTAGTTTTGCTTCCTGATCATTTTCGATAAACGCTTTGGCTTTGCCTTGGCATTTATCTTCCTGAGGCAGGCTGGTGTCTGGTCACAATGTACGGTTCTAGTAACATTATCTCTGAATTATAAGATCCACCTTGAACAAGGCTCCAGCACAAAGGTATTAGAATGTGCTGGTGACAAGCAGACGCTCTTTTGCAGCTCAAAAACAATGGCTGACGCTTCTGTATGAATAGACAGAAAGCACATCAAAGGCAGCCTTTTATGGAGAAAAATTGTGTGATGTCCACTTTAATCTCTCTCAAAATCTATGCACAAACTGAACTCAATTTCATTTTTCACATAAATGCTAAGGCTTGATAACAAGGACATCTTTTTCTTTACAGTTAAAAGACATGGAGACAAAGATATGCTAGCATAGCCTTTGAACTTTTTAAAGCTGTATCAATGGGCCATGATACTTAACCACTGATACAAGGGCAGAGATTTTACAATAGCTGCATTTAAAGCATTCTGACTAAAACCATTCATTATTATAGATTAAAGAATAGCATTAATATCCACACTTTCTTTAAAGCTGCATAGTTTTTATACTTTTAACCCTTTGATCAATTTCACAAAGGTCTAAGAAGGTAAGATGGTACTATCACAAGGGTTTATAAAAATACAGTGGTATAGGGATGTAATTCAAAGGGGGTCACATTAATTTCCTGGATGAAGAAGGATGCAGAAGCAGCACGTTTTGGGGTAGAAATGGGGGAGATGTCCTCTGATGAACAGATGCCTTGGAATGGAGATAATCCAAGCAGTGACTCTTCTCACACAGAGCTGTTTGGAGGGTTGTGGGGGCTATGAAATAGTGTCTTCAGATCTCCATTCTCCTTTCCTTGGACCTCTGGGTCCCTCTTGAGTCTTGGGTATCCCATAACAAGTGCCCTAGTTGTGAAGTTGGTGCTGCTTGTTTTTCAGTTTCCAGCCAGCATCCTGGAGTCCCCCACTTGCTCCCGCCTGCCAGGCAGCTCCTCGTCTCATGCGACAGTCTTGCCAGTGGAGTCCAGGCTTTGCGGTCGGACTGTTGGTGCTCTAATCTTGCATCACCACTCGTCCAGCTGTGTGCTCATGAGGAAATCAATCACCCTCTTTGAGCCTCAGTCTCCTTGTGGGCTAAGGGGGAAAACGGTGATCCTATACAAATTGCTTAGTATGGTGGCCAGCACAATGTAAGCCCTAGACAGATGTTTGCCACTACCTGCCACTCCTGGCTTGGGAAGAAACCATGAAAGTTCCTGATCCCATTTCCCACTAAGCAGCAACAAGCCTTTTTTCCTATGTCTTGGGCATCCATGAATCCCCATTATGGGAGCTGCTAATGTCGCATGGCAGCAGCACGCATTCCAAGCCACATGTGAGAATAATCTAGGGATTAATCTGCATTGATGAAGCCCCACTCCAAACCAAGTCACTAGAATCTCTGGAGCAGGTCCCGGGCATCAGTCTACACTGCCCTTCCCCACGGGATGCTAGGGTTGAGAACCAGGGCCGAGGGCAGTGCGACACAAACATTTCCCCTGGAGTCCTCCCCTTCTGCAGAGGGGCACAGAAAGGGAGGGGAGGACCTTCAGGAGACCAGAAGCCAGGCCGGAGGGACCTGCGAGTAAGATGTGTTTGATTTCTTATCTTAAAAACAATGCAAATTCCTGGTGTGTGTTTACGTTAATAAAAATATTGTAAATGACTAAACACCCAGTACTGCTGCTAATCTGCAAAGATACATTTGGCTTCTCATGGGACCCAACTGGCTCATCGCCCGGTTTCCCAATGTGAGAAGCTCTAATGTAATGTCTGGCCATCCTAGGAGTGTTTGAGTTTCGAGAGGAGGTTCATGAAGAGAGAGAAGCCTGTTTTATCCAAAGGACTGAAGTGAGGGTGATGGAAGGGTAGTTGACAGGACAAATACACACACACTGGTCAGAGGTTGGCTCTGGGTGCAGGGCCCTGGGTGACATTCTCTCTGCTCTAGAGTAGGAAGCTGAGGGGAGCCTTTAACCTAATCCTAGCTTTGGCTCAGCTTGTGGCCTTGACTATTCTACATCTCCCAGAAAGGGCTCCTCCTGAAAAAAGCTTGTTTTAAAAACCAAAAGCAAAAAAGACCAACCTCCAACCCCTCTTCCCCAGCAGGGCTATCTTACCCGTGGCTACGTGGTGGGGGTATGTTGAAGAACCTCTCCATGGAGCCTCCCCACAAACAGCACCGAAACACTTACTACCCTGAACTACCAAACAGGTGTTTAAGACTCACATTTCAGTGGGATTTTAATTATAAACAGATTTTTATCAGTTTGCCCGATGCCTTTACCATTCTTAGAATCAGTCTGTAAGAACTATATTCTAGAAAAGAAAAACTGGCCAAATCCAGCAATGGCTTTGAAAGACGCTATACAGAGGTCTGAATTTGTAGGTTATTTTCTGAAAAGCTGAAATCATGACACAGCTAAAACTAATGCAGCCTACTAGCCCTGAACAATGAACTTCTGTTTTGGATGTAGAAAAAAAAAGATTTTTAATGAGAGGATTTATAAGCGAAGTCTATTTTCTTCTTAGCGCCAAAAGTATTTCTCCTGCTGAAGGACCTTTCCCTCCCTTCGACAAGAGCTGTGGTCAGTAAAATTTGACATTTTTATTTAACTACATGTTTATAATAGAAATCGAACCTGTGAGCTCCTCTGACTGTTGCATGGACGTGCAGGTCTCTAGTTAGCAGGAAAACGAAGGTAAAAGTGGAGAGGACAAAACAACAAAATCTGAGATTTTCGTCCCCTCACAATGTCCACATTTTGAGGGTTTCACTTAAAAAAACAAGTGAGAACCATTTAGAGAAATAAAAGCAACTCTAAACTAATTTTATATTCAAAACATATGGTGGCAGGTTATAAACCTTTTTCTGGAATTGATTTTTAAAGCCCTTATCACAAAACAGGGTTGGAAACACTGCATATAATAACAATAATAAAATAACTCGTTGGGCACAATGCCCAGAGAAACCAGCTATACAAATACAAGGCAAAAGGAAAAGGATGATCTCAGAGAGAGACAAAAATGGTTCAAGACGTGGCAACGTCGACACTTAGGACTTCCACGGAATAAGTGGCCTCCCAGACGCAGCCCTGAGCTCTGGCAGATGTCCTGTTTGGCAGTTAAACCCTCCTCATAGCCCACTCCCACCCATTTCCCCCCAAACCACCGTGCACGCAGGTTTCTTTGCACAGTTAATGGAGTTAGTATATAATACACATTTTGAGAATCCAAAAACTTAGGTTGAACTACATGAAAATGCATTTTTGACTAGGCCCCAAATAGTCAAATATCAACAATTTCATTTACTTCAAGCCAGTTTAAAGCAAGGAGTGGGAAGTTCATCCCACAATTACCTCTCATTTTTCACCAACATAAAGCTGTTTTCAGGGGCACTTGGGTGGCTCAGTTGCTTAAGCATTTGCCTCTGGTTCAGGTCATGATCCAGGGTTCTGGGATGGAGCCCTACATCGGGCTCCTGCTCAGTAGGGAGCCTGCTGCTCCCACTGCTCACTCTCTCTCTCTCTTTCAAACAGATAAATAAAATCTTAAAAAAAAAAAAAAAGTTGTTTTCAGAGTACCTCTAAAGGGGACAGGGTGGGACAGTTCCTGATCAGGCCACATCAACAGAATCAGAGGATGCCTGCCCCTTATCAATGGTATCTCTAGGGAGGATGCCCCGACTATAGACAACATTCTGCTCAACAAAGGTTCATGGCGGGAGGGTAACATGTGGTGCTCTTCTAAATGTATCTATGCATCTAAACACGAGGGCCCTATGGCAGCATTCTAGCTGCCCTTTACACATTTATTCTTCTCTTAATCCTTTTTGTTTTTATGCTTTACTGTGCAGGGGGAACATAGTTTGGAACAACTATAATATTGATTTTCAATTTATTAACTTTATAATTGTTAAATGGGAACACAAATACAATTTCTAGTTCTCATGGGGTAGGTAAAAATATTTTGAGGAAATGAATATTCAAACATACATATACGTGCATTATAGGTAAATATATTAAAATACCTATATTATAGGTAATATATATATATATATATATATACATATTTTACCATTATAGGAACAAGAGTTAATATTGTGATGAAGAAATACAAGCTGAATGTGGGACTCTATCCTGTGTTAGGATAGAAAGAAACTCTACGACTTGGGAGCATCCAACAGGGTAGAGTGGAATTTAACCTCCAATATTAAATAGTCTTTAAGAAAAGGCATGAACCATAGGCATTGTTTTTTAAGATCAGAGTTAAACAGCCGATCTTAGTCTGTAATAGATTTTTTGAATGAACACGGCTAGTTTTACACCATGTGTCATAAAATATCAAATTTGTCAGGTCTTGAATAGATAATAACAAATAACCTCTATGTCTGGACAGAATTTTACAACACACTAAAAATTAAAGAGATAATGGAAGTTTAAAAAGTATTTGTCTTGAGTGTTACCATTTTCCCAGAAGAAACAAACTCAATTGTTATTCCATTACTTTTAATAAAATCTATGCTGTAAAGTTTCTTGGGCAAGTCCACAAAGTACTGGAAAATGGTAATGACATTTTATTTTTGACGTTCCAGCATTTCTAGAATTTTAATTTCAGAAGAAGCTCAAACTAACAGGTACATTTTCACTGCATTGAAAGGAAATGTAGCTTTTTAAAAATTTGAATCTTTACTCCCACTTAAGAGAAAGAAATGATAAAAACTGATTAATAATTCACTTACTTAAGAAGTGATCTGACTCTGAGCTTATGAATATATAATGAAGGAAAAAGTAAATCTGCTTTCAAGTTAAGACTTAACAGAAGTTTGTTGAGTCCATAATTAGCACCTACCCGGGCGGGCTTTCTAGAATCTCAACAAGAAAAACCTGGAATGCAAGTCCCATTCAACAACCTGAGAAGACGGAGCGCTTTTCACAGGCAAAGAACACATTACGAAGTTCATTAATTAAACAGTGCGGGTGGAGCAGATGGATGCTACCTACGGTCGAATGACGCTAAATTGGGACAGAGGTTTGCAGTCCTTAATGAGGCTCCATAAAATGAATGATTACATAGTGATCTCAAGTAAACAAGCCTGCGAGGAGAGCGGGATTATCAGGGCAACAAGTCCTGCAACATGGTAACAAGAAGACCAACGTGAGTGGAAGTATCCAATACACAAAAACACCTCGGAGGTCATTCACTCACAGGACGCTTCCAGGGGCTGAGGAAAGCCGTATGAGGCTACAAAGGGTTAAGCATGAAATGACAGTGGGGCAAGAATATGAAAATGCCCGGCCATGAAAATGAATGGGACACAAACCTTTTTGTCACATATTAAGTGCATTATTGAGAATGAGACTCTCAAGATTCCTTTTATCTTCACAGAAAAACAGAGATGCAAAATGTCATGTACTTGGGATTTTTAAACTAAAAGGCTTAGCAGAAGCAGCTATCCAGAAAACGTGGGCATTAATGATTTTTTAATGATTTTTTTTCTCTTACCACTAATTAAATTTTTTACTTTTTCAGCTATCTCAAACCCTTAACTTTGGGGGGAGCTCCTAATTAGCCTTTGTGCACATGGACTTGTATACACACTCAAAAGAAATTTTTTAGACTCATAGGTAAAATAGAAGCTTATTTTGATATTAAAAATTTGCTATGAATATTTGTTGTTCTCTGGAACTTAAAATTTTGAAATGAAGACTATACCTCTTTAGAACGATCTGTTATGGTTTCTAGTTTAGGCATAAAATAAGCTCATTAACAGTAAATGAGAACTTTGGAACAAGGGTACCCAGAGAACACAGGATAGCCATGTATTATAGTGTAGCTCAGAGGTTGGCAGTAGTTAATAGAGACCCCCTGCTTCTGTCCTGTGGCCCCCATTGGGATGCTCCATGTCGTTATGCCTGATTTCCTTGGCTTTGATTTTCTCTGTACACATGTCCTTTACCATAAGTTTCTTTAAATCCATTTCTGAAAGAGGTAGAATATAAATAGGTTCAACATATACAAATCAGTGTCTTGTTTGCAAAGATCAGAAACACCATCACGATGGAACTGTGCTCTCAAATATTCACCAAGGCAAAAGCACAAGGAGTCATACCCCTTAGGTCCTTGTTTTGAGTTAGACTCTGTTGTGAGAAATGATATTGAGAATATTTATACTGAATGTTTTCACTGGTGTTTAATTTGGAAGCCACATGTAATTAGGTACAAGTGATGGATATGTGATATCAAAATGGAGTCCTTTCCACTGCGATTTTCAAGAGTTTTGCTTTTATCTTTATTTCATAAAATCAAGGTTTAAATGGCTAATATCCTCTTGGTAAGAATAATGACAGGATAGGCTAAAATGTAATGGAATCGTTTCACTTTCTCGAAGTTGTGTAATTTCGATGGCTTCCTGTTCTCAGGTCAGAAATGCGGACCTTTGAGAAACAGTTGGGGGGGATGGGAGCCTCAGAACCAGGGTTGGAGGGGGCCTCCATCCTGGCCCTACCCTGGCTGTGGGGACGTAGCTAAGCCCTATTTCCTGAAGCTTCATTCTCTCCATCTGTGATATTCTGCAGTGCTGTCACCAAGAGCCGGAATAATGGACCAATGGCCCTCCTCTTCTGTGTGCCTTTGACTAGCCTGTGCTTCTTGGCACATTATCCACCGCTGTCCCAAACTGCCCTTTGGATGACGAGGGCAGCCTCTGGTCTGTCAGCTCATGAGAGAGCGTTTTATGGCTAACATGTGGACACTAACTACTGATGAGAGTTCAGTCTCAGTGGTGTGCCTACTTCTGTATTTGGATATTTCCCTGCACTGGAAATTGAAAATCCTGTACCTGGTAAACTCAAGTAAAACATTTTTAAAACTTCGGTATCTGTTTAATTTAATTTTAATTGAACTGTCATGGTGAACGTTAAAAGTGTCTAATGGATTTTTAGGCTCACTGAATATACACAAGCTGACTTCCAGTGGCAAATGGCAAGAACATTTGAGAACATGCTGGGTAAACAGCATCAAACATGAAGATCTGGGAAGTGAGGCACATTTAGGAATTTTATATATTTTGTTTCATTATCTGGAAAAAGAACACCCTTTATAAGAGATTAGATGTACATTTGAATTCATATCTGTTGGTAAGAAAACAAAAATTCTGGATTCGAAAATGTAACCAAAATGAAATATCAATATTGAGAATATGAGTCTCCAGTCCCTTCCCCCAAAGAAATCTTCTGGGTGCATACAAAGTAATCTGTTAAAAAAAAAAAAAATCTGTATTATCCTCCTAGGTTGAAGTTCCTTTAAAAATTTATGTATTCGCCAAAATCTGATTGCAAGAGCTCTCATGTGCCAGACTGACTACAAAACACTTAGTGATTAGGTCCATAATTAGAAACTGTCTAATCATTTTCTGTTGATAATCTTGACTCTGAAATGCTTAAATAAAATGTTCAATAAAGGATTATTTATGAAAAGAACCAATATTTTGATCAAGAATTCAAAGGGAGGCCTGATTGTACAAATGCAGATAACTGCCTTATTTTAGTACATAAAATCTCAGATTGAATTTAGACATCTATTAGCCCAACTGATTCTAAATAATTTAGTAGGAACATTTTTTTAGAGGACCCCCCGTATTTATTTTTGCAGTTTGAAAAAATGTTATTCTAATGTAAATTTATAAGATTATTTAAATGAGCCATGCATTTAGTATACTAGGAGACACTATGAAATATCATATTCCACAAAAGAATCAACATTCTTTTATAGCTAATATTCTAATGTGAAGAGCTTTGAAATGGTCTGCAATAGAGTTGATGTACTACTATCAGGCAATAGTTTCTATGGAAGTTTTAAGAGAAAGCTAGCATTAAACCCTCCCATTGTGAGAAAGGGACAAAGTGTAAGCTTAAAAATTTCCCTTCTCTGAAGTTCGGGGGAAAACCCAGTCCAGACATTTAAAATAACTTCAACCCAAAGCAAAGCAAGACAGTTCATATGCTTTCAATAAGTGTACCACATTTTTATATAAGGATCCAGAAGCCACCTTTCTAGAGCCTTGCAACTAAAGACTTTTTAGCTGGAGGGGTTAAAAGTGTGGGTGTGGAAGTCAGCTTTTGTTTGAAAAATTAGCAATGCTATGAGTCATCATGCATTAGCAGCAGAAGAGTTTTGCATCTTGTACGAATCCAGACACCATATGCCATGCGAAGGCCTATTACTTTATTCGGTGCCACCGCTGACAGGCAGCCACGTGGGTATCCCCAGTGGAAGGGCTGTCTCCTCCCGGCGGCGAGGACAGGAACCCAGTGAGCTGAACACATCCGACATTGTACGGAGCAGCAGGAACAGCTGGTAAGCTAGCAAGCAGCAACGGCCGAGCGGAGCGCGGATGCTAATGAGCCTGGCGACAATGCCGGCCTTCAGAGGGAGGATGGCAGCGTCCGCATGTCCCCACAACAGCCTGAAGAGTAGAATCTGCTCGTTCGTGCCTTCAGTCTCATTAAAACACAATACTGGTATTTGTGGTTTAGCAAAACCAGTTGTAAGTCACAAACATGCTTGAAAAAGTTGGGTCGAAGTGCATGTACAATTTCCATGGGCATCTGTACCGATTGTGGGGAGTTGGGGGCCGTGGGGTAACAGTGCAGCTGCAGCAGCTGCGATGGGGTCGTGGTCCCAGCTCACCCCTAACATGACTTGTGTGGCCTCAGGTGGCTTATTTAACCTTCCTGGGGCTCTGTGCCCTCAACTGTATTTTTCAGATATAATAAAACACATTTAATAGGTTATCTTATTCAAGACAGTGTGTTTGCTTAACAACCTGATATAGGACAATCACTATATCTTCCTCAGAGGATTGCGGCAAGGATCAGATGAGTGACTCTATGTGGGAGGTTCAAAGTGCCCGGGACAGAGCAAGTGCGGGTGAAGCTAAGCAAACCATCGACTCTCCAGGTGATCTGAAAGTTGAGCTCCGTTACTCCTCCTAGAACTATGGTGGTGGGCGAGTTCCTTACCCTCCTAGCCTTGTTCCTCTTACTGCGTAAGATGCAGCACATTTCCTTAGGAGTGAAGGGCCTGCTACGTGGGGGTGGAGCAGAGGACAGGCAGTTACAGTAGGACCAGTGGCGACAAGGAAGTGGGGGTAGGGAGGCCTTTGAAAGCGGGGTGTGGTGCCTGCCGTGACATCTGCAGTCCCCAGATCCTTATTGAGGGTCTGTTCTGCTGAAAGGAGCTCACTTCTCTGAATGCTCCTTGCTTTGATCAAGTCCCTGTGACTCCCACTGACTCTCCAAATGCCAGGTAGAAGGCCCCTGCTGAGGATGCCTTTTTTCGGGCTCTGGGCTGAACTCTCCATCATGTCCATTATGAAACTGCATGGACTTCTCTTTTCCTTATGTCTTCCATTCTCAATAAAGGGCCCTTTGAGGATGGAAACTGTGCCTTCCCTCCATTTGTGTGCCCTCAGCAACAGCATGGTTCCTGGTGTACAGGAAATGGCCAATAGATATTTGGTTGAATGAATAAACTAATGGAAAAAAATGGCTTTTAGATGTGTCCTTTTCAGAAATGGTGTTTGGGAGTGTGAATGAGATGATCAGAATCTGTTGATCACTTTTTTTTTTTTTTTTTGCCAAGATTTTCTTAAAAGCTCCAAGATCATCTCCAGCAGTGAATGTACTTTCCATCTCTATTCCTGAGGTTGGGTGTGTGTATATACAGTGGGAGAATTGTCTCCCTGAAGTCTTCCTACAAGCTCAGTTCAGCTCCGGGGGTGTCAACCTGAAGGTGACATCAGTACTTTCTGAAAAATACAAAATATGCAGTTGCCTGCCGAGTGCAGAGTGATCTCCGCCTCAGAGTCTAAAGGGCTATAAAGACTGACAAAAAGACTACAGACCAGGAGAGATAAACTTGAATTTAAAGAAGTACAATGACAAACATCCTAAGGAACTTTGTGCAAAATACAGCATGGAACTCATGAGGATTTCAAGAACGTTTTAATCTGGAAATGTGCATTCATGGAGGAAATTGTAGTTCTCTGGCCGGCAGCTGCTGAGGCTCTCACATGCAGCAGGCATTAGACCCTCGGCTCTGTTGCCACTGGCTGTCTGCTCCTGGCAGGGTGGCCTTGCACAGTGATCAGTCTTGACCCTGATTTGAATTTGTTGTTTCCCGTATATTTATTATCAGCTCTCGATTTTCTGTTGCAGCCAAAGTTCCACAGACAAAATCAGGATTACTTGACATGCTAAATGAGGATCAGAAATCGAGGTGGAGAAATGGAAGGGCTTTTCCTGACTCCCACCCTGCTTACAGATGATGCCCATGAGCAGTTTGAGAGCAGACCCTCAGGCAGAGGCACTCCCTCCCCCGTCCCTGGTCTCAGTGGACCTGGAAGAGCCAGGTATTCAGGCCTACGCCCCTCACAGTTCAGAGCCATCCAAAGACTAGAGTGACACACAATGTTTAGTATCTTCTACTGATCTTTTGTGGGGAGGCAGTTGCTAGAATAAGAATGCTCTTTAGTCACTGGGATTTCAAAGATTAAAAAAAAAAAAAATGGATATTTAAAAAATTCCTAGAAAAGAAATACTTGCAGCCCAAGTCTCAAGAGTAGATGAAACTATCAGGATCAGCACAGGACAAAATTGGTAGACGTTGGAAGGGAGCAAAATATGTGCCTGAAATTTACACACACACACACACACTGTCCCAAGTAGTCCATCTTCCTGAATCACGTTTCAGAGGAATGATGATCCATGTAAGAGATAGTAAGATGCACACATTACAAATGGAATGTGCCCCTAGCAAGGGTGCTATGAATCTGAGCCATAAAGCTGCCGCCTCCACAGTCCCGTGTAATGTCACCTAAGCACTCTGCCTTGCATGACTTGCTGCAGGCTGCCGCAGATTAGAGCTATCGATCGTTCCCTGCAGAAGGGTCTCGCTGTGCTGTGCGAAAGGAAGGTAAATGGCAGAGACAGACAGCTTCAGTATTGATTAGCTCTGGCGGGGGGCTGCGCTTCCAAATGAGGGTCAGCACTCCTTCACACCACCTAGGAGAGTTACTCTGCTTTGCATCAGGGCACAGAGAGATAGGGGAACCAGGCCAAATGCCAGTCTCAAGGCCACTTTCTCTCCTGTTAGCCGGTCACAATACCTCTCAGAGAAGCCAAAGAGGCCACATGAAATCTCAGGTTTTAAAAAAAAAAATCATGGCATGGTGTATACTTCCAAGGCAGACACACCACTGTTGCAGAGAGCTGCCAGAGGCCACATCAAAAAACTGTCAAAGCAATGTGTACGCAGCTTCAAAAATGTCCCTCTAATGTCTGAGAGGTTCACCAAAGCCAGAAGGACAGCTCTTGCTACAAAAGATAAAAACCTTTTCCCCATTAAGAGTTGACCACTCCCCCACTTATGGTTGATCATTTTAAAAAAAAAGGGGAGGGGGGTGCCCAAGCAGACATTCCACGTAAAGAAATTTCAATAATATAAGTGATTCTCAAAAGATTTTCATGGAGACAAACTTCTATAGGCACAAAAACATAATCTCATCTCAAAAGTCAAGTAAAATTATGAGATCCATCATAGTTCATGATTCTCAAAAGTAATGTAATATTAAATAAAAGATTAATAAGGACAGATTAAAATGAAAATAAGGTACCCAAAGAAGTCAAGCTAAGAACAAAATGCAACCTTTAAATGTATGTTTCTGTGGACATGGAGGCACAGTGAACTCAACTTTACTGCTTTTGTGATTAAATTCTTTGGCCTAAGCAGTCATTATTTAAATCACTTCTCTCTTTTTGGTATCCATTATAAGTCATTTCCGCTTATGCAGGCATAAAGACATCTTATGGTGTAATTAAATAAATGGTGCTAGAGTCTATTTTCCCTTAATTAGAAATTCCTTAAAATGTTTGCATTTCAGATTTTAATTTAAATAACCCCTACTGAGTTCTTATTATGTTGGATGCAGGAAGACTGAAAGGCAAGTGAGACCAATCTTTGCCTTCAAGAAGCGCGCTCTCCAGCTGAGAGAGCAGGTGCATCAGAATGGGCCCTGCCCTGTGTGGTCAGCAACACAGCCACTGTGGAAGACAGCAGAGAGGTCCATTGGCCTCCTGCCCTCCCTGCATAGATAGGTAGCTGCTCCCCTCTGCAGGTGGATTCTCTTCCCTTGAATCTTGGGACCTGCCTTGGCCAATAGTTCTGGGACTTCCAAGGTTGAACTGTGAAACCTGAAGCCTTCTACCTGGGTGTCTAGGAGCCCAGAGTAGCCACTCTCGGTTACTTTGCCGTGAAAAGACCCAAGCTAGCTAGATGGGGAGGCTGCTGAATCACCCAGCTAAGCCCAGTCAACCCACAGCCCCATGGGAGGTCCTCTCTCTACCATCTCTCAGTTAAAAAACCTCTGCACTTGGGGCAACTGGGTGGCTCAGCCAGTTAGAGTGTCTGACTCTTGGTTTCAGCTCGGGTCACAATCTCCTCAGTCATGGGATGGAGACCTGAGTGGGCTCTGCACTCAGCAGGGAGTCTGCTTGGGGTTCTCGGCTTCTGCCCCTCCCCTAACTTGTGCTGCAGCACTCACTCTTAAATAAATAAATAAATTTTAAAAACTCTGCACAAGTCTTCAGACTTTATCTTGCAGGTTTCCAAAGTGGGAGGTGACAAGACAATGCTCAGATATCTATTTATATGTTTTTTTTGTATCTAAAATTATGAAGAATATTCATGTTTACCGAGACTTAACACCAGGCTCCCTTCTTGTTCTAGCTCCATCATCTATTAGACGGTCCAGGGTCAGGACCAGTCCCAAGGGTGAGACAAGGGGCGGGGGAGGGGACTCCCTTATTCACTCTTAATACCTTGCGATGTATCGCTGTTTACGTGACCCTTTATACTGAAGTTCTGAATTTTATTATCTTATAAATGGGACCACCTTTCAAATACATTGTACTGAAGCAGGTCATGACCATGAAAATCTTTCGTACCATACAAACATTTGTTCTTGATCTCACAGGAAAGTTCTTATTAAAGCTCTTCAACATAAAGATGAATTACTCATCTTTTTCATAGAAGGACAAATGTTCTAAATTTGGTGACTGCTTCTGTAATGACAAGGGGCTGAATTTATTCATTCATTTAACAAGTATTTATTGAACAAATGTTTATTCTGTGGCAGGTGCTGAGGCTGCATCCAGGGTTGGATGGAAAGCACCACTGGAAAGCACCAGCCTGGGCAGCATCCTGGCCAGTGTCTGCTGCTGCCCTTGTGATGCCCACAGTTAAATATTTCAACTATCACCTTTGGAGCCATCAAGGAACAAAACAGACAAAAAATCCCTGCCCTTATGCAGGGGGTACAAAATGAGTACAATGAGTAAGTGACTTATACAGTAGCTTAGTGGATGATGAAGTCTGTGGAGAAAATAAAGGGTGCAGGTGTGCTGCGGGAGAAGGTGGGCAGGTATGTGCAGGTGTGGGGCCACTATGCCCCCCAGAGGCTAGAGGCACAAGAGAGGGAATGAGGGAAGAAGCCCAGTAGACATCTGGGGAAGAGTGGTTCAGGCAGAGGGCACAGAGCATTCGGGCCTTGCTGGCAGGACTCAGGCCTTGACTCTGAGTGAGGTGGGGGGCCACTGGAGGCTGTGGATAGGACAGTGACATGACCTGACCCACATTTTAGTAGGCTGGCTCTGGCTGCTGGGCTGACTGTCCTCCTGGGCAGAGGCAGGACTGGAAGCAGGAAACAAAGCCAGGAGGCTATGGTTGGTCAACAGTACATCCTTAGCCATTATTCTAGGAAAAATGACCCTACCTTTCCCTCAAAGTAACATTCTGACATTGAGAGAGTCACTGCTTATAAAGGAAATATGTCATAGAGAGAAGATCTTGACAAGAAATGCTGGAAAATGATGCCTTCAGCCTGGGAGTTTACTGTTGAAGATGGTTTGTTTCCAGAAAGCTCTCTGTTCTGTACTACCAAAAACCTCACAATTTCATGAACTGTGTCTAACTTTCCCAAGGAAGACCTGACTGCATTTTCAATCTCTTTGTTGAAAAATATAATCAGCAACTAATATGACCTCATGGAAGGTGGAAATCTCCTGTCAAATGCCAATACATATCTTCACAGAATCAGTGGCTAAGATTGAGCGTCAGTAGGCCAAAACAATGATCTTTTGCTCCCCAAGGCCTATGTATCTTTGCAAGTTTTGTTTACAGCTATAAAACCAAGTATTAAAACAAACTGAGTTTAGAGGGACTCCTCAGAATCCCTGAATCACAGAACTATTATAAAATCAAAGTTATAAAAATAACATTTAATCCCATTGCTCTTACTAAAATACTATTTATATCTTAATAAAAGTAAAATAATTTTATACTATTAAATATAAAATAATTCAAATTATTATTCATTTCATTCATCTTCAGCACATCCTTTCAAATTCTCAATTGAGTATAATGTCATAAAATATTATAGTAGAACCTGTGCATACTTTAAAATAAATCAATATGCATATGGTTCAATGGCATGATTACAAGTTTCCTTCCTTCATTTCTCCCTCCCTCCCCTCCCTTCCTTTCTTTCTCTCTCCTTTCCTTCCTTCCTTCCTGTCTTTTGATGGGATATGTAGTAAGAAAAAGATGAGAGATGACAGAGTTAGAAGTAGGTTCAAGGTGGGTATCCTCAGCCACTGAAGGGAGGACCGTTCAGGCTGACCACCACCCTTTGCTCTGCGATGGACTGAGTAGTGGCTGTCTAGGTTGACAATGAAAGGTTGCTCACCAAGAACCTCAAATACTGAAAAACTGCCTCCGCACCCTGGAATAAGGCTATGGGCATTTATGTAATCAATTCTAATCAGCTTATGGCCATCTTTCTGTAAAAGAGGCAAAAAAAAAAAAACCAAACCTGCAATTTCTGGCCTCGAGTTGTAGATGGCATACATATAAAGAGATACGCAAAACTATGTGAACAGTTTGAAGATGCTACCAGAAATAAGCTTTCCCCTCAGAGCTCCCATGACCTTCTGATTTTCTGTGTTCAGTGACTCCACAAATACACACTGGGCACTAACTGCAGGTCTCTCCTAGAGCAAGGGTCACATTCCAGCCTCTGTCACAGTCACAACTGCCGTATTGGCTGGGAAGCCTCTTAAGGGCAAGGCCACTCATCTCTGCATCCTACAGCGCTTGCCACAGCCACACCACCAGCGTGGGTGGAGGGAGGAACATGGAGTAACCAGGTGCGAGCGGCAGTCTGGACCTGACTTGCTCTCCTCTGCTGGGAGCATGGGGCGGCTGCTCTTGGATATAAAGAATATGCAGGTGCGGGCCCTCCTCTCCTAGCAATTTGCCCATGCAACAGGCATGCATTTCTCCTGCCAGGTCTCATCCTGGCCTTTAGGGGTGGGGGAGATAGCGGAGAACAAAACAAAGTTCCTGCTCTCATGCCCTTTATATACTAGTAGGAGAAAGAGACATTAAGTAAGCGATAAATGCTGAGGAGGACACTGGTGAGACTGCCCGAGGGCATGCTGACAGAAAACTTTCTGATGAGTGACTGCTGAGCAGAGACCTAAGGGAAGGGAAAGGGTGAACTGTGCAGATGTTGGGGGGAGCAGGGATAATTCCTTGCACAGCGTGCAGTTCCTGAGGCTGGAATATGTTTGTGGATCCTTGTAAGGATTCCGGATTTTTCTGTGGGTGAAGTAACTGGAGAGTTCTGAGTTCTGGCATGCTCTGATTTCTATTTCAGGAGGAGAGCTCTGGCTACTGGAGAGTATTCCACGGAGAGCAGAGAGAAGCAGGGAGACTGCTAGAAGGCTGCCACACTGGCCCACGAAGGGGGTGCCTGGACCAGGGCGGGGTGATGGGGAGGTAAGAAACAGCTACATTTCCATTATGTTGTGTGGATTAATTTTATGTGTGTGTGTGTGTATGGGTGTGTGTGTGTATGAATGGAATGAATATATATATTCATTCCATAAATCCTAATAATAATCTGTCTTTGAGGGATTATGGTCCTCATTTTAGAGATAAGGAAACTGCCAGAGGTAAAGATACTTGTTCAAAGCCAAAGAACCAGTTATTATTTAAAATAAAATTGAAACTACCCAACAGACGTCTGTCTGAGGCCGGCTACCATACATCACCTGCTAATCTGAGCACTATGACTGCAAGACACACCTTACACTTTATTGGGTGCTTGTCGGAAAATTGCTGCTGAGGACAGATGAGAGAGAATGTCCTCAGATGCTTCTCAGTGAAAACAGAAGCTTGGAGGGTCCCCTGCCACTGTGTCACTGGTAACTGCCTCACAGGAGATCTAGACAAAGGGTTTAAGGTGCTTTCAAGTGGCTTTGGGGGGGGCGGGGGGGGAAGGAAGTTTGCTCTCCTTTATGATCGGTAGTAGTTAAAACAGTGGTCAATATGACAACCCACTGAGTAAATTGGGGGGCCCCTAGTGCATGTCGCTGGAGCAGCTCTGGGACCCCAAAAGCACAGCTGATCTGCTCCCTTATCTAATCTTTACCGCCTAACATGTGATACCTGGGGCTAATGAATCCAGAGAAAGGAGAAAAGGAGCAATGAAAAGATTAAGTAAATTTATCTCAGAGGATGCCAATATATTAGAAGGTAAGAATGTCCATTCTGACCTGATGTGAGTTAAAACCAACACTAAGAGAAGCCTGAAATTCTACAGAAAGTGGACTTTATGTGAAGTGTTTCTGCACAACTATAGAGAGAGACATTTGCTTGACAAAATGAGAGTGTATAAATACAGAAATAATCTTCATGCAGATAAGTTAAATGCTGGTTTCTGATACAGACCTCTGGTGTGCATATATGTTGTTATATGCATAGAATGTTTATCCTGTTAGGCCTAAATTCTATTTTCCCAAATTAATGAGAAGACAGTATTTCTAAGACATTCTAAAGAGGCTCTTCTTTATTTAAAGGAGTCAAAAATCCTGTGAAAATACCCGCTAAAGTTAAAGCTCATTTACATTTCTTCTCATATTCATATTAAGATTGGTTTCTTGGTAGTATAAATGTAATTTCAATTCATTTAATTTTAATCCTTTAATTCTGAATATATGAAGGAAACACACATCCTATATATATATATATATATATATATATTTTTTTTTTTTTTTTTTTTTTAATCACAGTGAAACTGAACTCTCACCAGGAAAATATAATGTGAGGACAATTTTCATCTTCTTCTGGGAGAACATTATGGTTCTGGGATGTTAAAGGCAGAACATAATGATAAGTAGCAGCAGCTCCCCCCATCAATTCCACGCCTTCTTTAAATTCCACTGAGGATGGCAGTTTGGATGGAGACCCCAAAATCTATTCTGTCCATCTGTTTTATTATTCTTAGAACAACTGTCAAAAGTTGCCCAGGGATCAAGTTGCAAACATACTAATTTGCCTTTGAAAAGTAGGCCCTGGGGGAATTCTGGAACTCTGCTTATAAATTCAGAATCCCATCAGCTAGTGAGCCTGCCTACCCTTTGTGGAGGTATGAGACTTGCACTTCCAGGCACACATCTGCCTCAAAGCCAGGATGCACTGATATACTTATATCCCACTTCATAGGCAAATGAAGGGAAAACCAAAGGGGCTTGGCATCTTAAGGGCTGGCTTGTCCCATGACAAGCAGACCCTCAGTTTTTAGAAGGCAGCCCCTTCACTGATCACTCATGGATTAACACCAAAGCTTTGTATTGGAGAGTTTAAATGAGGGCACGGCAGAGGGACACAAATTCTGTACTCTTGTATGTCCTAGGACCAAATTAGCAAGACTGAAAACTGAACTTAAGTGTTAGAAGAAATCAGCTGGAGATAAGCATCATAAGCCTCTAAGTATTGTATTTACTTCATTTTTGTGACTCTGATAAAAGTGACAAGATCATCTGGACATACATAATATCCGATGTGGGTTTGTAAGTAATGAGGAGCAGCGTCCAAGGTGGTGTCTATTTAAAATACCGTGGCATTTTGGAAACATGCCACTCAGTTGGAAACTAAAGCAGTTGTGTACTTCTCAAGTTGGCTAGGTTAAAGGCATGTGCAAAATACAACGTAAACATTAAAATGAATCTTCACTCCCTAGTGGCTTGCTCACTGGACACCTGATCACAGGGGTGGGAGGGGAAGCGGAAGAGAAGAGGGGCGGGCATTAGCACTGATCCTCAGAGCTCCCATCCTTCCTGGCCCCCGGCCCCACTGGTTTCAATATATTGAGTCTCAGAGAATAAAGTCAAATACTTTCAAAGCACAGGACCCCAGGAACATATTTAAAGCACAACATTCAAAGTACAAATTTTAGAGTTTGGTAAAACTCGACATTAGTAAACTAGAAAAAACACCCTTTGGAAGCTAACAATGATGGCATTTGGCTTGCACTCACCCACAGGTTACCAAAAAAAGTATTCTGCTTTGATTAAAAAATTTACTTGAGTGTGTTGCAAATTACTCTAGCTCAGAAACCTGCAGGGAGCTCGCTGCATACACTAAGGCAGACGGGCACAGAAGGGATCACCATTTGGACTTGCCTGCTTTGTCCTTCTTTGGCTTTGCACAATCTCTTATTATAATAAGGCATGTATTATCCTTTTTGGAGATTTGAATAACAGAAAGTCTCACTTTCAAATATATTGCTTATAATCCCAGAGTCTACTAAATGTTCTGCGGATGCTGTTTATGGCATTATGCTCCTTTCAAAATGGGACTGATAATTAGTAAACTGAAATTTGATTAATGTTGGATTAAGAGGTTCTGATGTCTCGCTGCAATGTGTTATTTCAGTCTGTGGGCACTGGAAGAGACTGTCCTTAGAAAACTTGCTTCTTTCCCCTTTCCAAAATGGGAAGATTAATTTAAAACCCTGATTTTTTTTTTTTTTTTAAGAATTCAGTTTCATTCAACAGTTTGAAATGTAGGATTCAGTTTTTTCCTCACTTTTTTGTTTTCTCACTTTGAAGCTGGAGCCAATGAATTAACTATTTGAGACAGAACAAAATAAACTAGAAATAAAAGTCTTCCTCCAAAAATGCCAAGGGTGAGCCCTACCTGGTTATGGCAGAGTAACCTGGCATAGATAAATCATTCAGACAGTCTCAGCTCTTACTAGATTCAAGTACAGAATTTTGAAAATTATGATGAACTTCTCTGAAAACAAAGGACCTGTTGGCTATAAATGTAGAAGCTTGTGAAAATGACAAGATAATATCTGAAGGAAAAATTTTAAATTAATACTGCAGTATGCTCTTTAAAGTTCAGGTTACGGCTACCTCTTTCTGTTTCGCCAGGATTATAAAAAGGACTATTAATTTTCAGAAGTTTTCTGTGCTCCATGGCCAAAAGACTATGTTTCTTCCTCGCCTTGTTTTTAAATTCATAATCTTGTTTGCCTACTACTGAAGAGTGTGGGAGAATCAGGAATAATGGGCTCCCTTTGAAGCTGTGTCATTCCCAAAGTAACCATCTGAATGCTAAAGAAATATTGCCATTTATGGAATGACCTTTTGCTCTTTGAATATTCAGACATGAACAAATGTTAAATGCCTAGAAATTGTAGCAGCACTATGGAAAAAGGTACGTAGGGTCAGCAAATACCCTCTTGCATGCTTTTGACATGATGACCATTTCCATTTTTCTAACAGCTTTCTAATAGCAAAATGTATTTGGGAACAACAGTGGAATTTGTGTCATCATGACCAAATGATTACGGTGCAAACTGGAGATTCTTCTGGGGCCCAGCAGGCTTCTGGTCCCTATGGAAACGAAACCTCAGATATTGTCCTCCACTCAGCTGGAGGACGGAGCGAGGGAGGCTTTTGTGCTTGGTGAGATTTCTTCCACAACCTTCCAGCACCAGACCCTAGTGCTTCCTCTCTACTCTTTTCTAATTGAGATGCAAATTAATCTCTCTGGCTGATTACACTTCCCTTAAAGCTACTGACAAATGCAGCTGTAACCAGAGTTTGCGGACTTTCCAACAAGTGACTTCAGCTGTCAGTATTTGCATGTGCAGCCAGGGCCCAGCCTGCTCCAGGTCTCAGACATGCGGAAAGCTTCCCTTAGGCATTGCAGGCGTTTTATTTACGTGTATAAAATTTACATACAATTAAGAATGTTAAAAAAAAAAAAAGAAAAAAAAAACCCCACAACTACATCCCTAGGATTTGGAAATCTACTTTTCATGGTTCTCCGGAAGATTCCATTAATTTTGAGACCAACTATAAAGTCACCATTCTAATTGTCAGGATTTTCACATGATGTTCTTCAATACCTTTTTAGGGTGGTGATGAATGGATTATTACTTTGAATGCAAAGGAATTCAAAATATGCACAAAACACTATCATTCACTAACAAGAAAAATACACATGGAATCCAGTTTTTCAGTAAAAATTCTAACACTTTTCTCTTGAATACTATCATGTATGTATTTTTGCCAATATGGTTTGCTCAAAAACTAGTTACTGAGTACCCGCTATGTGCCACGTGTTCTTCTGAGTGTTGGGGATATGGGTGTAAACTTAAACACGCAGAAGTGGAATAAAAGGGATTTTGAGGATATGTCTATATAAACCTACACAGATATTCTCTTTGTAGAGCCATATTTCTTGGATAAATGAGGTTTTCAATTTTGAAAAAATTCAGTTTTGTAAAATAATGATTTGTTTTTGTTTCTGTGTACCAATTTTTTTTTCTTTTATCAAATCAATCTCTCTCCCTCCCTCTCTTTCTTCACAGTCAGAGTCATAATGTACCAGGAGGTATATGAGACAGAGATATCAACCAAATGGAGACAAGGTCCCTATTGGGCAGCTCGTAGTATAATCAAAAGACAGAAGAGGATAGAGGGAGGCCCTGTCTGGCAGAGAGAGTGTCAGAAGCCTAGATGGCTGTTGGGGGGCAGGGTGGGGGGATTAGTGATCTGTGCCATAGGAGAGACACAAAGGGAGTGTTTGGGGTCAGCGGAGCTCACCATACCCTTAGGTCCTGCCGTAGGAAGGAGCACAGGCCTGTGAAGAACTGGCTCTGAGACACTGTGACCCCACAGCCATGGAACCGAGAGGGGCAGAACAGAAAGTTATTTCCCTAATCACGCTGCCACCAGCCTGGTTTCTGCACAGATTGTGAGATTTACATTAACTTTTCTGCAAGGGATGGTCTTTTGTCTCATAGTGATAAGTCACTTTATAGCAAAGAAGTGCAAAATGGCTTCTTGGTCCCCCTTCTTGAAGACTTTCCCCACACCATGTGCTTCTTGCAGGCCCCATCAGGCACGAAGGTGGGGGTCAGCCCCAACTACAGGGAGCCATGCCTTAACAAGGAGGAGTGCATGCCACATGTCACGGAGGGAAGACAGTCTCCAACCTTTAACACCTGTGATGGGAAAAAAGAAGTACTTCCAGAGACCTAAGTCCACAGCTGTGTGGTTCCAGTTCTGACAACAGAGGTTTAAAACTCCAGCCTAGTGATGTAATAAACATCAGGGTGACACTTACGGATTCCTCACCAAAGATGAGGCACCGTGCTACCTGCTTGGCCCATCCTGAAGACAGAAGCCAGCTGGGCTTGGGGGGTGCTGCCTGCCACCAGGCCTCAGCACTGGGCCACATGTGGACCGGGCGAGCTATGGTGACGGGGGGAGCACACATCCTATAAGGAGGCTGACTGCTGCCAGCAAGAAAGGCGGCCCGGTGGGGTCAGAAGCTCTATTTCTTGAAGAGAAGTCAGAATCCTAAATTTCTGAAAATGTAAAATCTCCTGATTTTTCAATGAGGCTGACAAACTCAATCTTGGAGGCCAAGTGCAGTTCAAACAAAACCCATCTGGGGGCTGGATTCAGCCTGCAGGCAGCTGGTTTGTCGGCTCTGGTTTTTGAACACTGGCTTTCAACTAAAAGCTGCTTTCTGGTTGCCTCTGTTTATTGGTCCCAGTTCTGTAGCATTGTCTCCTTTTTAAAAAATCCACACGCTCCTGAAACAACAACTTCTTGTTTTAGTGGTTCCCTGAGACCTCTAGATGCAGTGGTTACGATCTATGTGGACATGGTCCAGGTTGGTCAAGGTCTCTCCTGATAGTGTGGGCCCCGGAGCAGCGCCATGTTCACAGTGCAGTCTGAGGCAGCAGGAGCAGAGGGACCATGCCTTTGTTTCTGTGACCTGCACCTCAGGTGTCTCAGGCTGTGGTCCGAGAGAACACTGGTAGGCCCCTGCATCACCTCTGAGGTCAAGTCTGTGCTTAAGCAAAATCCTCAGATATTTCCCGGGGACTGCTGTCATGCCCCATCATCCCCATCCTGTACACACACAGCTGATCATCTAACAGGCGCATGGCATTAGTCTACCCTGCTAAATCTCACCTTGTTGGTTTAGGTCTCCAAGTCTCATCTTTTGATATAATCCCAGTTTCTTATTTTGCCTTGTATCAATTGAGTTAACCCTCTTAGCTTTCTGACAAATGGTATTTTGATAAACATGTGTCTAGACTTCTGTGAGAGTTACTGATAAAAAAGTTGTTGCATGGCAGAAGGGTAGGACAAAGTTGTGGTGCCCACACAGTACCAGAGACACAAAGGCCCAGTCGACTAGTGGTCCATGAATTAATGCATTGCATGTTTGGCCAGAGTGAAGTCACCCAACTCCCCGGGCCCAGATTTCTCTCTCCTATTTGCCAGATGACTGTAATACTTTACCTTGTGTTTTACTGAAATTAATATTTTATATTTAAAAGCTTTCTCTAGGGGCTGCTGGGTGGCTCAGTCTGTTAAGTGTCTGACTTTGGCAGGTGGGGTCATGATCCCTAAGATCAAGCTCAGTGGGGAGTCTGCTTCTCCTTCTCCTCCCTGCTTATGCTCTATCTCTGTCTCTCTCTCTCAAATAAATAAAATCTTAAAATAAATAAATAAATAGCTTTCTCTACTCTCTAAAAATAGTAATTTTATCAAACACCATGAGTATATTTGGGGATATTTTGTTCTTTGTATACTCATTCTTTTCTGAAGGCTCAGAAGCTATTTAATAATCTAGTCTAACACTTTACAAGGGGTCCATGCAACATTTCAAAATTCATCCATATAGTCCTATTTGAAAATAAGGAAAACATTTTCCTGTTTTCAGTTCGGGTGCATCCTTTACTTTACTTGATTTCTCAAAAGAAAAAAAAATAGTTCTCATGGATATGAGACCATTGTTGGAAATTTGTTCTACAACTAGACATATACTGGCCTTAAAGGCTGGACCTTGCTTTCAGGGCCCAGTTATTTTTTCCTTTTTTTCCCTTCTTACTGTGTTCTCAGTGATTTGAGTTTTCATCAGACACTTTTCAGACTCTTTTCTGTCCCTTCCCATATGAAGAAGATGGGAGGACAAGTGGGGTAAAGGTTAATAGGGCACGCTTCTGTCAGGGCAGCGTGGCGCTCCTGTTTCAGTACTGATGCACCTGTGTTAAATATGCACTCATCGGAACCCACGCTGGCACTTACACAGGCTGCTCTTCTGTGCTTCCCCTTCTCTCTCAGAGACAATTTAAGCCTCACCAAAAAAAAAAAAAAATCTCTCATTTCTTACTCCCTTTTATAGTCTCAACCCACCCATCGGAATGTGCCATTCCTTGATCTGAACCCTACTTTCTGAAACGTGCTTCCCAAGCGTCAAGGTACAGGTCTACTTGCTTTTCTCCTGCTCTTACATGAAATCTAGTAAAAAGTCATTACCTTCTGCAATATTCAAAGTCACAAATCTCATCTTTCAAACTGCTAAGGAACAGATCTAAAGCAAGAGTTTCCCTCCTTTGCTTCCTCTGTCTTCTGAGAAGAGGATATTGTTACCTATCCCAAATGTCTCGTACACTTGTTGCCTTTAGTAGAATGTATGGGGGAGCTGATACCGGGTGGTGCAAATCCCTTCACAATGACATTTTGCCTTTGGGCCTGTTTAGAAGTGTGGCTTGGGAAAGCACGTCTATGCCCTCCCATCTGGGGCATGACTCCATTCTGATGGCGGCTCTTAATTCTGGCCCCCTCCCATGCTTTTCCCATTCTCAAGCACTTCCATTGCACCCAGGAGTGTCATCTTTTTCTCGGAGCTGTTATCATATGATATGTTTGCTTCTTTTCTTGAGGTAATTCAGTTCTAGCTCCTATCATACTCAATGCTTTGGATGAAGACATGGGACTGCTAGAATCAGCTATGGAGAAGACCCTTCAGGAAGGTGTGTCCTGCTTGACCACTCTGCTGAAGGTAACCCTTCATTTCTCTGCTCCTCGCTTTTCTATGACACTGTTCTCTCCTTTTCCTCTGCCTCCCTCTCTACCTCTACCTCCTCCTCCTAAGCCTACTCCTCAAACATGATGCTCCGGCAAGGTCTGTCCCTGACTGTCTTCTCACAACCCTCCATTCCCCAGCAAATCTAGCAGGCCCCATTCTGACTTAGTCTAGCAGTTTTACACAGGAATCCCATCCATCCCCCTGCCATTCCCATTCATTGCCTTAGATCAGGCCCTCCCCTTCTCTCAGAACTCCTCCCACTGCCCCTTTAATGCCTCCATCACCTCTACCCCCACCCCCACCGTGTGTGTGTGTGTGTGTGTGTGTGTGTGTGTGTGTGTGTGTGTCCTCTCTGCCATGTGGAAGCTTCTGTGGTTCTCAGATGTGATGTGCATTTTTAGAGCAAAACAGCAAATACTGACCCATCACTTGGAATATCTTATTCATATTTCCACTCGTTCTGCATGGCAAAATAAACTAGATGGCACTGTCTGACTCCTTTTCATAAACTTTTCTTGAGGAGATAGAACCAAATAGAGGAAATTAAAGATCTTCCCAGGAAAATGAACCAAAGATCCTACCAGAAAAGTAAGAAACAGAATTGTTACAGCTTTAGGGAGAGAGGCCACTTCTGAAGGTGTATAAATTGAGACCAGAACTTAGCAATGGTATTAGGAAGTCAAGAGTCGAAGGGAGAAGCTAGAGTATTATCAACTATATCCATTAATTGAAAATGAAACTAAATTTCACTTAAGGAAGAGGTACAAAATTAGTTTTCCTTAGGCAGCTCAGTTCTCTCCATCAAATGCTGATAGTTCCAGAGAGGAGAGATGGCAAATGCCACTGTGGCTATTGTTCTATTGAAGTGGACGTTGATTTTAAAAAGCCACCATCTGTTTGATTCAGGGTGAGCTCCTCCTAACAAGCACGCTGCACATCATGTGGCAATCTCGTCCCTGAAACAAGTTAGCTGAGGAGGAGAATGAGAGAGCCTTGGTTCTGACGATCTGGGGAACTTCTACCAGCCGAGCATGATTTGATTTTGGAATCTTTAGTTGGCTTGGGAACTGTAAACATAACATGTGGCAAGCTTCCCATTTACAACACTCTAGGCACGGGACTGGCCCCCTGATTGCCCACGAGGGATAGAAAAAGCAGATGGCAGGTGAGTTGTCCCTTGTCACTAGGAAGAGCAGTGGCCACGGGACAAGGGCTCCACTTGACAGATTTGATTTAGCCTGCTGAGGAAGTTACCAGAAAACCCAGGAAGGACAAAGGGGCTGGACTGAACTGTTACCGAGGGTGCTTTCCAAACACATCCCTACTGTGTTCACTTTTTTTTTTTTTGATCATGTATGACAATAGTATATTCTTCAGTCTTCTGTGAGCCGTCACTACACAGTTCCAACTGTTTGATCATTTAGCCAAGGGTACCCCAAACAAGAATTCCATTGATATTGATTCTCCATTGATATTGATTTACTGCTCAAAAAGATTGCAGAGAAGCAAATCCATTCTAACAATGTGCCCACTCCTCTGTTTCATAAATGTTTTATTTTCTTGAACATTACTGAACAAACTTGATATGTTTACTGCTCACATTTTTACTCAGAGTTAAATATTGAATTGCAACTGACACTATTTTAGGGCACTGAAGTGTTGGTCATTAGGTGGGGAGGGCACAAGAGATGCAAACTACCTCCTTTGGCTCTTTTCTTTATTTGTCATCAGGCTCAATGGTTGGCTATCTATGGTCAATACAAAAAAAAACAAGCACTTCCTCTCTAAAGGACTGAAAGAAGGTTTGAACTAAACAATGTGCCCTTTGTTCATACAATAGTAATTCTGATACCTGAGTGACATTTGGATGCCGTGAACAGTTTGGCAATGTTCTATTTAACAACGTGACCTCAATATTAGAAAGAAAATGGGGATACAAGGTTGCCCATATAATGACTGGTGTTGACAAATAAATTTCCCATTCTTTGTCAGCATTCATTACTATACCTAGTATCTCAGGGTAACAGGTAAGAGCAATGCTTTCTCAGAAATGTGGTCTCATATATGAATTGTGTCTTCTAGGGCCAC
Organism: Mustela nivalis; assembly: GCF_964662115.1. Taxonomy (NCBI): domain Eukaryota; kingdom Metazoa; phylum Chordata; class Mammalia; order Carnivora; family Mustelidae; genus Mustela; species Mustela nivalis. Next base: position 100,370,629 of record NC_139027.1, on the reverse strand, counting down.
GCATGCAAGATGCTTCATTCCTTACTAGGTCTTGGTTCATATGCCAATAAAATGTTGCCCGGGTATACTGTCAGGCTTTAGGAAAGGAAAAAAAATCTAATATATTTCATGGGGGGAAAAGCTCATACTGGGGGTAGAGGGAGGGTTTGGAATGGGTTCCAGGGAGGCCTTCATGGGCATGTGACCTGAGCAGCTGCACAGTGCTCGCAATGGGCCCTGCTTGGTTTAATACTCTGCTGTTGCTCTCTTGAAGTTCTTAATAATTTTATCTTTGATCTTGTGTCTTGCAATTGAAGTCTGATGAGGCAATGGAGCATGCATAGAGGAAATGTACAGAACATGTGCTCTGCTGATTCCTTGTATATAAGTCTTAAGCAGAGGCCCAAGGACAGGGCTATGGTAGAGCCACAATGCCTGGAAGGTCAGAGAGACTCAGAGAGAGCACACGGGGAAGACTGAGTAGGTGGGGAAAGAGACTATCCTGAGAGGCCATACTCTACCTGAACCAGAACTTGCTATGAGCACAGAAAGAAAGCAGCGTTGTCCTAAGAAAGAAGAATAACCAAGAAATCCTATATATCCTTACTTGTGTTACTTCCCTGTGTTAGCCAACAACTCACTCTGAAAATGATGACAGAGAAGGAGAGGGAAAAACAGGGGACTCACAGTTCCGTTTCCTGTCAGTCCTTTCTTACTCATCAGTAAACTGAAGTAAGAGTGCTGGTACAATATGTACGTACGAAGAATAAGATAAAAACAGGTAAGTTAGTTTGTGTGGTGTTTTCATTGTTAAGAACAGAAATATCCATGTATGAGTTACAAAATATGAGCTGTGTCATTGTGGTGATTCCATATATGAGTTAAATGCTTTTTATTTGTCTATTAAACAACATAAGGACTGATAAAACTAATGTTAATAACCTAAATTTTTAGTATTTCTTGACTTAAAGTAACAGTAATAAGCAAATAAAAAACACCACGACAAGCTGAGAGAAAAAGCACACAAGAATGGAAAAAGCTTCACACTGTAGCATGTTTAAAGGCACTTTCCTTACTTTTTGAACAAGGGGCCCCATATTTTCATTCTCTTCTGGGACCCCTGGGTCCTAGCCCTGGTTTTAGATGTGTCTTCTTAGCCCTTGGGGGGACCTACAGAGGCTTGAGATAGTTGCCCCTGGCATCAAGCAGCCTTGATGCTGGGCTAATTTTAGAACTTTCAAGGTGGGCCATGAGGTGACAGGGTTGGGGAAGCTTGGCTTCCTCAGGAATCACCCAGAAAACCACCTCTGCTGGAAGCTTGGTTTTGTGTCTGTCTGTACCCTGATGGGCCTGACCACGCATTAAATGCTAAAAAGCCCAACTTTCCCACTTGAGGACACTCAGACTCCTGTTCTTGCTATGGTGCAGGCAGCCTGGAACGCCATCCCAACTCCCTGGGGACAGCTTCCCTGTCATCCCTCCAACTCAGCCTAGCTGCTTTCTCTGCAGAGAGCCTCTTCCCTGGCCCTGTTTTACCCACACCCTCTATTTAGTTGCTTTATACAACGTTATTCGTTTGTGTATCTTCTCTGAAGTATAGGGCAAAAACCCTGTTTGCCTTGCTCCCTTGTGTATCCCAAGCTCCTGGTGCTCAGTCCACACTGTTTGTTTGCTAAATGAGAATGCAAGAAGACACCTGTGATTAGGATGTGTTAGGTTATTCAGTGTTTTTCAAAATTCAGATCTAAGGCTTATCTCAATGAAGCAGCAAATTCCAGACATCAGCTGCTACACAATTATTTAAAAAGTGTAAAAATTATTCATTATTAATGTTCTAAAGAACAAAAATTAAAAAAAAAATCCCCAAACCCCACTCTTCCTTTTTCTTTTTTTGCCCTACTTTTCCTCAACTTTTCTTCTTATTATACTCTGGTTTCTGGCCTACATGAGCACTTTTGCAGGTAGAAATTAAATAATAGAGTAGTTCAGTGATTGCAAAGTTTTCCCTACTGATAACATCTTTATAAAAATTGTTTTAAGTAATTTATTTGAACAGCATGCATTGAATCTTCTCAAGGTATAAGATAAAAGAAAAATACTTAAATTTTTATAATATCGACATGATAGGTTTTGTTACTTTTCCTTTCTTAATTTCTATACCAAGTTGAACTCTGAGATGTCAACCTGGTTACTTCACGAGTCCCGGAGAATACAGTATTTACTCACCCACATTAGTATAAGTAGCCCTGGCTGGCATCCACATCAGTCCAATGTGGTTTGTCGAAAAGTTTTCAAGTGATGCTGAATCTTATCCTTTGAACTTGTAACAATATTGTTTTCCCTGAACCTGATTATTCTGGTGCTATATTCATTCTTATTTGAGAAAGCAGTGTCGAACAAAATAACAAAGCATGTCCTTTGTAATGAGAAGCTTGATAAGTGGGGAAGGTGACGTGACAGAAATCACAATGGACTTCTAGAAAGCAGAATTCTCTCATTTGCAGATGATTTTTCCTTGCCTTGGTCCAACATACTTGACTGATGAGTGTCCAGCTCATCCTCGTTGACATGCAAACTGACAAGCCAACTGCTGAATAGGTCTTTCTCATTTCTGCCAAGAACCTCTTTCAAGCATTTGTGAAATAAAACCCCCATGCTGAAGGCTGAATTGACATCCGCTCTAAGAGTAAAACTAGAGTGCTGCGGATATCACTTCGAAGAATGCCATCTCCCAAACATGTACCACCGGCCTGGACAAAGCGCGAGGGAGCACGCAGAAGGGAATAATGCTGCCCTGGCCCCCAGGGAGGGACCAGATGGGACCTAATAGCTCTTTTCTACTACTAATTTCTATGATAATTCCATGTTGCCACATGGCATATGTATTTTTTTTAATCTAAAGACAGAATATCAGTCAATGCAGTGACCAGGATTTTAATGAAAGGTATTTTTCATGAACTGTATCTATTCACACATGAGATTTCTCACCTATCCTCACCCCCACCCTTTAGCAACATCCCCTACGGTTGGAGTGGAAAAAGTATAGAGAGAGGTCGAACACATGTTTATACTCATTGTCAATACTAATTAGAAACAAAAGAGATTCCAAGTTTTACTAGGAGGTCAGATGCCTTTTGTAGTAATTCTATGAAGTCACCTTAATTTCTTTTTCTTATAGTCAGACATTGTGCCTGGACTTAAAGATTAAAGTGTGCCAACTGACGCCTGAGAAAAAAATTGCAAAAGTGAAATTTCTTCTGGTTTTAGAGAGAGGATCAAGAGTTGGTGAAGATATGGGAAAAATTACAAAAAGACTTTCAGCCATTCTCACTGACAAGTTCCAGTGCAACTTCACTGAGGATGCCTTTCCCTGTCCCCCCAGCCAGGTGCAACTGACCCCTCCTCTGACCTCCTAGGAGTCCATTTCAACTTCAGGTGGCACTTGTCCCACTCTTTGACAGATTAGAATCATTTCATTTGCTGTTGGTTTTGGGTAGGCATTCTGGGTGACCCCACTACAGTTTCCTCAGCATCCCACCTTCTACACTTCAGACTGTAACCCAAAGGGTTAGGTAGCAGGGAACCTGACCTCAGGCAAAACACTGAGAAGGGATGAGCCTCTCTTGACGGTCACAGACCGTCTTAGCACAGACTTATTTGTCTACAGTATGAAAATAAAGTCTTTTGGAGTTTGGTGAAGCACAATATTATTATATTTAATATAAATTAACAGATGGTATAAAGATCACACGATGTTACTTTCAACACGCACTGAAAAAACATTCTCTCTTCCCTCTTCAACCCAGTGAATACTCACCTCTCATGACAAACTGCTGGAAATCAGGATTCTGGCATGGTTAATAGCTTACATGCTCAAAGCAAAAAGATACAAGCTCTGGTAGAGTGGGATGAGGCACTTCACGGCCCTGCTGGCATTGATGCATGTGGCACATATAAGGCTTGGCAGCAGCTTTCCACTCACTATGGCTCCATCAAACAGAGGTCCAAAAAACGGAACCTGTTGATTCAAAACAGAAAAACACTTACTTTTCCAATACCAGTAAAAGTCAAACCAAAGACACGAGAACAACTGGTTGATGTGTCAGACCTGTCATGACCACCCAGACTATCACCCACGGAAGTGATGCTAACCTTAGCAGGGTACAGGGCTTTCAAATCAAGCAACACAGGTCTGCTCCACAATACTCCTCTACCTTGAACTCTTCAGCAAAACTTCTCATGACAATTATCACTAGGTTATTCTTTATTTCCCTTATGTTGCCACTTACAGAAATAGCATTATTCTTTCTAGGTGCCTACATTGTGTGGATTATGCACACTATACAGCCGTGTCTCACTGTGCACCTCCTAGTCTTGCATCCTCCTAGCCTTGCATCCTTCTAAAACCAGTTTGGAATTGGCAATATTTCTGCATGGATCCTGGTGTGTACATCAGACCTCTTAAAGGAGATGATGACTATCATGTTAACAACTATAAGATCCTACTTATAGTCCTCATTCTTGAATCTTCCTTCCTCTGCTTCTAAGATAACTGTGTTATCTTCATTTCTTTTTCTGCTTCCTTTTTAGAGGCTTGACTTTCCTTCACTGGACCCACTTTTACTACCGGGGCAAGCCACAAAGTTCTGGTGCCTGTCCTTTCTCACTCTCACTCTTTTTTTTTCCTCCATTAGAAATTCATCGACTCCATTTATTAATATGGAGAATGTCAGCTCCATGAGGTCAAGGACTAGGTCTGCCTTGTAACCCTTGTATTTATTCACTCTCTCACTTGTTTATTCATTTATTCAAAAATATTTATTATGTGAAAGACATTGTTCTAGTCACCATTTCTATTTCTTTCCAATTTTAGTATATGTGCTGCCGAAGCGAGTACACCATTTCTATTTCTGTTGTGTTCTATTCACACAACAGTGAATAATGAAATTCTTTATTTCATTGACCTTACAATTTATTGGAGGTGTGAGAGAATAAACAGTATAAATACATAAAATATGTATTAGGTAGAAAAGCACTAAGGTGAAAAATAAAAGCAAGGAAGAGCAATAGGACTCTTTCTGAGGGGATAAGTCCTCCAATTTTAGAACATATGGCCAGAGAGGGCTTCAAAGATAAGATCATATTTCAGTAAAAGCTTGACAGGAATGAGGGAATGAACCTCATATTATGAGGACATCTGATGGAAGAGCATTCCAGGCCAAGGAACAGCAAATACCTAGCCCTATGGTGGGAGTGTAACTGCTATGGTTAGGAAATAGCAAGCAAGCCAGAGAGGCTGGAGCTGAGTGAGCAAGAAAAAGAACAAAAGGCAATAAAGTTGGGAAAGCTAATAAGAAGGGCCTTAAAGGATTCTGGATTTCTGCTCTGAGCAAGATAAATGCCTTCTGAGGGTTTAGGGAAGTGGGAGATCTGATCTCACCTACATTTCAAAAGTATGTTCTGGCTGTTGTGTTGGGAAAATTGCAAAAAGCAAGCATTATGGAAACCAGTTAGGGAGTTGGTGAATGATCCAGGCAAGAGATGGCGATGGCTTGGATCAGAATGGAGGCAGAAGTGGTAGGTGTCTGGATATAGTCTGAAGGCAGACAGGATTTGCTGAGGAGTACTAATGAAGTGACTGAGAAAAAGAGGCATTAAGGTTGATGCCACGGTTTACGCCCAGCAACTCGAAGTTTGGAGCCACCTTTTCCTGAAGTGAAGACTAAAAGGGAGGGTCACCAGTTCAATTTTAAATATGCTAAGTGTGAGATACCTATTAGATATCAGTGTTGATGTATGGGGGTGGCAAATCAGGTGACAGATCAGGCTGGAAGTCAAGGGAGATGCTCCTGTTGGAGATTCATAAGAGTTACAGATGGTGTTTACAGCCATGAGACTGGATGATCAGATGAGCAAGAAAAGAGGTTCAAGGACTAATCTCATGCCCCTTCAATGTTTATAGAGGTTGGAGACATGAGGAAGAATTAGCAAAGAAGACTAGGGAGGAGTTTTTGGAGATGGTAGAGAGAAACCTCCACTGTACCTGGCACACAGCTGGAAAGCAAATACTGGTTTAATGGGTGAAATTATTATTATTTTAAATAATTTAAATTACTTAATAAATGCAGGTCTCCAGCAAGGTCTTTTTATTTGTGTCAAAGGCTATTTATTTGTGGAATATCTCTTCTGTGGTTGGCACTGGGAGAGCGGCTGGAGATACAATGGTAAACAGAAGACTGTCTCTGCTCAAAGGAGTGGATGTGAGGAACTGGGATAAGGGATCTATGAACTAACATCCTTCAACAAAGACGTAAAAGTGCTAGATTCAGCACTTTTACTAAACAAAGACATAAAAATCTCTTACAAATTTTTGGCAAATTAAATCCAGAAATATATTTAAAAGACACTGTATCTTGATCAAATCATATTTTGCATAAAAAACCAAGGTTGGTCTAACAATCATAAATCCACTAGTGCAATTTATTACATTAATAAAATAAAGAAGAAAAACCGTACGGCCTTCTTGATAGATACAGAAAAAGCACACATAAAATTCCACTCTCATTCGTGATTAAAAAAAAAATTCCCAGCAAACTGGGAATAGAAGAGAACTTCCTCAATTTGATGAACTCTTTAAGGAAAAAAAAATTGTAACATAATTAATGGTGAAATAATAAATGTTTTCCACTTAAGATATGAAAAGGCAAGGATGTCTATGTCACCTTTTCTATTCAACATATCCTAATCATTACAATAAAGAAAATAAAAGAAAGGAAGTAAAAAGAGAGGAATATAAAGATTAGAATCAAGTTATTTTTATTTACAGATAACATTATTATGTACATGAGAAAGGGATTTAACTAGAACTGGATTTAGAACACAAAGGAATTTAACTAGAACTGGATTTTGAAAGGTCTACAGAATACAATATACACTCCAAATCAATTACACTTCTGAATGTTAGCCACCACCAACTGGAAAATGACATTTACAAATACTGTTCATAATAGCATCAAAAACATCAAGTGCCTAGAAATAAATTTGACAAAGGACACACACACACACACAACCAAACATGACTGAGGTAAATTAGAGACAACCTAAGAAATGGAAAGATGTACAATGTTCATGGATAGGAAGTTTCCATACTATTAAGATATCAAGTCTGCTGAAATGGAACAAGAGATTCAACACAAACCAAATAAAAATTCTACCAAGCTGTTTTTATAGATATAGATAAGCTCATTCTAAATTTATATTAAAATGAAAAAACTTAAGTTAGCCAAGGCAATAAGATTTATATTACTTAATTTCAAGGGATACTATAAAACTACAGTAATTAATATATCATAATGTTGGTACCAGGACAGACAAATATATCAACAGAACAGAGCATAGAGTCCAAGAATAGATCCAGGTGATTGGCAATAAAGCAGCGTATCAATTTGATAGGGAAAGGAAAGTCTGTTTCAAAAAAGGCTCTGAAACAAACAGATAGCTATTTTTAAAAAGTGAATCTTGGCCTCTAACTCATATCAACTCATATCACACACAAAAAATTTAGGTGGATTATAGATCAAAATAGTGAAGCTAAGGGGTGCTGGGTGGCTCATTTGGTTGAGCACATGCCTTCGGCTCAGGTCATGATCCCAAGTTTCTGAGATAGAGCCCCACATCAGACTCCCTGCTCCACGAGGAGTCTACTTTTCCCTCTCCTGCCTGCCACTCCCCCTTCTTGTGCCCTCTCTCTTTCTCTCCCTGTGTCAAATAAATAAATAAAATCTTAAACCTAAAAAACCTTAAAAAAATAGTAAACCTAAAACCAATAGATTTCCAGAAGAAAACACATGAGAATATCTTCACAATTTGGGGTCAGGAAAGGGTTTCTTAGGGTGTAAAAGGCAACAGACATAAAAGAAACAAAATTAATTGGTCTTAATAAAAATGTAAAACATTCTGCTCATAATGAAAGTGAAAAGGCAAGGCACACATATTCACCAAACTGGACATATCCTCAATGTCCATCAATAGGAGAATGAATGAAACAATTTGTGGTACATTTAACCAACAGAAAATTCCACAGTAATGAAATGAACAAACCATAACTACATGTAACATCATGGGAATGACCTAAACGTTATGCTGAGTGAAGGAAACAAACACAAAGAAGTTCACACCATGTAGTTCCAGTCACAGAAAGTTCAAAAGCATGTAAAACTAATCAACAGTGACAGACATCAGAACAGTGACCACCTTTTTGGGGGGTTAGTGATTGGGAGGGAGTGTAAAGAGATTTCTGGCAGCTGGCAATATCCTATGTTTACATCTGGGAAGCATTAAATCATTTGCTTTGAAAACATCATCAAGCTGTACACTTAAATTTGTGCCCTTTTCTTGATTAACGTTATATTAAAAATATTTAAAAAAAAAAAGAACATAAAAGATTTGAAAAACACAAAAAAACTCATCCTAATGGATACATACAAAATATTTCACCCAACAATTATAGAAGACCCATTCTTTTCAAGCATGCCTAGAATATTTTTAAAAAATTGACCATATTTGGGGTATCTGGGTAGTTCAGTTGGTTAAGCAACTGCATTTGGCACAGGTCATGATCCTGGAGTCCTAGGATTGAGTCCCGCATCAGGCTTCCAGCTCCATGGGCAGTCTGCTTCTCCCTCTGACCTCCCCTCTCATGCTCCCTCTCATGCTCTCTCTCTCTCTCAATCATAAATAAATAAATAAATAAATAATCAAATATAATCTTAAAAAAATAATGACCATATTGTAGGCCAAGGATCTACAAGTAGAGCCTTATGAGGCCTGATTTCAAGCCTGGTGACTTTTCTGTATAGCTTATAAGCTGAGAATGGTTTTTACTTTTTTAAATGGTTGATAAAAACATTTTGTGACATATAATAATTACATGAAATTCAAAATCAGTCAAAAACTAAAGTATTGCTGGAACAGAGCCATAAACCTTCACTTATATACTGTTTATACCTGTTTTCACACAGAAAAGAACTGAGTAGCTGTGACAGACACTGTGTGGGCCAAAAAGCCTGAAAGGTTTACTACCTGGTTCTTCACAGAAAAAGTTTGCTAAGCCCTATTCTAGGTCATAAAGCACGACTTTGAAAATTTCAAGGGGCTAAAATCATACAATCTTAATTCTGTGCCCAAAGAACTAATAAGTTAAAATTTGCAACCAAAGGATAACTAGGACAAATTTCTAAGATTAGAAATCAAGAAAGATACTTCTAAATAACTCAGCAGTCAAAAAAAATACTTATTTAAAAATATGTTAGGCTAAATAGTCATGAGAAGAGTGGATATTAGATGCTGAAGCAGACTGAGAGGGAATATGTGGAATTAAATGCTCTTTTTAGCAAGGAATAAAAGCCTCAACTTCATGAGACACACCTCTGTCTCAAGAAATACTTAAAATCCAAAAGAAAAATAAACTCAAAGAGACAAGAAGGGAAGAAATAGTAAGGACAAAAGTAGGCTTTAATAAAATAGAAACAAATACAGCATACAGACAACCAAGACCAAAAGTTGGTTCTTAGGAGAAAGGCTAATACAATTAATAATCAGAACCTTAACTCAGCATTTCATCCCTGTTGAGCATGTGTGTTCACAACAAACTAAAGTTCCTGGATGACTCACAACTGGCCTCCCCTAGCATGATGACCAGAGCCTGAGATTAGTAAGATTTCCTCACCAGCTGCAAGTTAAGAGGCACACGTGGAGCTCCCATCACTAAAGGAAGCACATCTGAGAAGGAAGCACAAACCTAGAAAGTGCAGCCCAAATGGTTTTTTCCTTATCAGGCCTGGGTGTAGACCAGGACACTGTCACATCAAAGTTCTCTTGCCCAGACAGCTTGAAAGCAGAGAAAGTTCTTTGAAAACGGGGAATTGCACTGAAGTTCATGCTGCAACACTGCTTAGTGTGCCAACACAAGGAGGCGTCCAGCTGTGGAAGCCAGCACAGAGGAGAATCCTTGGGACACAGAAAGCTAGCTGAAATCTCCACTTGATCTGTGGGAATTAATCTTTCATGGACTCAGTCAAGACATCTGGATGCTCCAAAGCAAGGTAACGAACAGCTGAGCTCCATTTAAGTTCCTCACGGATAACCTCCAGCTTCCAGAAACGGAACACTGCCACATACAGGTCTCCTGAGATCCAAGCCACACTGAAAGCAATAAATGCAGAGAACAGGTGGCTTGACTTACCCAGTTTGGCCAGTTATGCATTCCCTTTTAAAAACTGGGGGGGCGTGTGTTCATAGCAAAGATATGACTAGGATTTCTGCACTCAGCTTTTTGGCATTACCTTTATCAAGCAAGGGGTGGGTGACAGCACAGAGATCCAGCATTCAAGTTTCTACTGGACTCCATATGTATGGCCACAAAGTGTACACAGGATGTGTACAGAGAAGCACTCACATGTAAATAGGCTTTCATGAATAAGAATCCACATTCTGAGGTGAAAGTGAAAACGAACACCTTTCTACTCTTAAAACAGGTTGAGACTGCTGAGATTCAAATTTGGGACTTGGTTTGGCTGCCGAGAAACCAAGTCCCCTTGGTAACTTACTACAGTTACATACATGGATGTATCTGGAGCCCAGGAAAGATGAGGTATGCCCTACTCTCCTTACAGAGTGGCTGAAACATTCAAATGCTATGTTAATCCCTAAAGTGGGTTGCAAATACTATTGTCCTAATGAGAGACAAGGTAGAAAAACCATACAATATTGAGACAAGGGTAAAAACTTTAAGAGAAATGTAAGATATGCTTCTGAGAAAGAGAATATTTATTTCCGTATATTTTAATCTTCATATTGTACACATGCATTCTCTAAATAACAGAGGATCATTTGGGGGAAAAATAGATAAAGAACTCTGAAATTTTTCCTGAAAATTTTGAAGTCTACGTAAAATCTTTCTAGGTAAAAATGGAAGAGATTTCAGATTTTCTCAGGTTTTTTTCTTTTTTTTAAGATTTTACTTATTTATTTGACAGAGAGGAATATCACAAGTAGGCAGAGTGGCAGGCAGAGAGAGAGGGAGAAGCAGGCTCCCTGCTGAGCAGAGAGCTCGACGTGGTGCTTGATCCCAGGACCCTGAGATCATGACGTGAGCTGAAGGCAGACGCTTAAACCACTGAGCCACCCAGGCACTCCATGATTTTATCAGTCTAATAGTTACATATTTGCCTGCTTTCATCAAAGCTCCAATAAAGGCTGTAAAGAAATTCAGAGGTAAATATGTCAGAACCCTTATATATATGCAGTTTGTAGGGGAGATAAAATATGTATTCAAGAAGACAAAAAAAAAAAAAAGACAAGAGAAAAAAGCTTTGGTTCAGGTACAGATATAATGTTCTGGAGCTGCAGAGAGTCCTCTGCTAGTGGAGAGAAGCCACAGATGTCTTTGTATTGGAGGTGGGCATGACTGTGGATATTAGCAGAGACCTGTGGGAAGAAAGGGGCACTCCAAGCAGATGGTATAAAATAAGAAAGAAACAGAGGTGGCACTGGCTCTCTTTGCTAAAGCAGTGTTCTCACAATGTATCCCTTGAAGTGCCAATCTAGCAAGCATTAGTTGGTGTTATACGCATTACAGGTAAATAAAGAGAAAGACTGTGGCTGGAATAAGGCAAAGGGCTGCACGCAGATGCTGAGGGATTTACTTTTTATCACGGTGGGAAGTCAGAGACAGGGCCACTAAAGGGAGTAAAGCAGGAGAGGAGGCTGGACTACATACTTGGGAGGACTGGAAAGCTCTGCCACAGCTATCTAGGGAAATGCATGCAGCATCATTACCATTCAGAGGCAAATGAAAAGACTAAAGAACAGCCATGGGGACTGAGCTGGCCAAAGCTGCCTTTCCATGTAATAGCCTGTCCTGACCATTCCTCTGGAGAGGCTTGACTCGTTCTTTCAAAGCCAGACTTCCCTTCATAAGGGGTTCTCCATGAAGAATTGATCTGTACAAGACCTATGCAACCACAAAGCCCATGAGAGTGCTTAGAATTTAACACATTTTATTTTATTTATTTTTTATTTTTATTTTTTTTAAAGATTTTATTTATTTATTTGTAAGAGAGAGAGAGAGAGTGAGAGCGAGCACAGGCAGACAGAGTGGAAGGCAGAGTCAGAGGGAGAAGTAGGCTCCCTGTGGAGCAAGGAGCCCGATGTGGGACTCGATCCCAGGACGCTGGGATCATGACCTGAGCCGAAGGCAGCTGCTCAACCAACTGAGCCACCCAGGCGTCCAAGAATTTAACACATTTTATTTTTATAAAATTTTAACAAAATTTTCAGTCTATGGACTCCTCAGTCTTTCCAGCAAATATAACTGCTATTTTTTTTTCCAGTGGGAAATTTATTGTACTTCAATGCAATTTTTTAATTGATTTATTGTCACTAATTTTGACATCTCAAGATTAAATTTATGGGTCCAGATATACTCCTTCAGTTCATAAGTTCACACTACAGGATTGTGAACTTCCCAGAGAGAGAAACGGTAGCTGGTCCTGGAATTGTAGATGGCAGAGATAGAAAAGTCCTTAAAGATAATCTGTTTTGGGGGCACCTGGGTGGCCCAGTGGGTTAAAGCCTCTGCCTTCAGCTCAGGTCATGATCTCAGGGTCCTGGGATCGAGTCCCGCATCGGGCTCTCTGCTCGGCAGGGAGCCTGCTTCCTCCTCTCTCTGCCTTCCTCTCTGCCTACTTCTGATCTGTCTCTGTCAAAGGAATAAATAAAATTAAAAAAAAAAAAGATAATCTGTTTTGACCTTCCTTATGCACAGATATGGAAAGGGGAAGGCATGGCAGTGTCCTCTGGGAATGCACAGCTCCACAAGATCACCAACGGGGCAATGTTCTTTGAGGAGGGACCAGCTGGAAAAATGACTCACTGGACTTGGGCTAGTTCCTCGAAAAATAAGTGAAAACACACTTAAACTCTATTTTGCAGAACTTGGGGTAGACACAGGAAAAGAATTTCCAAATAGGGAGAAAGTCCCCTTAGGGAACAATCATGGCATCTCCATGAATGTCTTTTAAAGTAGGCTGATGGATTAACTGGGCCTATCAGGGATTCTTCTTTGATGGCTTTGGAGTCTATAATTCTTAATAATGGAGATGAAATCCTTCATCCATTTTGAGTCTATTTTTGTGTGTGGTGTAAGGAAATGGTCCAATTTCATTTTTCTGCATGTGGATGTTCCTTTTTTTGTCTCCCTGTTGTCGCTCCTAAATAAGGCCTTAGATGTGCAGTTCTTTCAGTTGTTACTATATAAAAGTCCTTTGATGTTGTGATAAGGCATGGGGGAGAAGTGTTCCACAGACCTATGATCAGATCTCAGTCTTTTAGTGAGCCTGGATCTCTGAGCTATGACCTCCACAAGTGCTTCTCAGTTTTGTTTTTTTGTGTCCTCCCCACTTTCCCCTTAGGTGAGACAGCAAAGTGAGAGGGAACTCGAGTTGGGTGCTTCCTTTCCCCCCAGCTTGGCTTGGTTCTGGTAAAACTCCAGCAGGTAAAAGCTCTGGTAAAACACTTCCTCTTGAGGATAGGCCTGGTTAAGAAGAACAGAACACTCCAGGTGTATTTCAAAATGACTTCTTCTCCCTCCCTCTGCTGAAGCATGAGGGTTCCCCCCCCCCCCCAATCCTCACTGTGAGAAAGTGGTAGGGCAACCAGAGGGAAAACACAGAAGGGTGGGGGGTCTCCCAAAGACCAGGCCCATCTTGACTCTAATTCACAAATTTGTGTACATGGAGCCTCCAGCAATTGGTCAACTACAGTTGACATTTTCCTACTCTGTTATTGATTCCCCAGGGGTTTCTGTTCCTGGGTTTCTGCTATGGCAAGTTATGATTCTCTGTGTCTGCCTGTCTCTCCAATTTGGGGGACAGTGTTTTCCTTGTGACTTTAATTCTTTGATGGCTCAAAGAAAAGCTGTTGATTTTCAGTTTGTTTAGCTTTTTCTCATGTTGTTAGGATGAGGGTGATGACTTCCAAGCTCCCTACATGCTGGACTGGAAACTAGAATCTCCCCTACCTGAATTAAAGAAGTTTCCTTCTTGCCCATCCTATCGCTGTGTTTTATCTTTTTTTTTTTTTTTTTTTAAGATTTTATTTATTTGACAGAGAGAGATCACAAGTAGGCAGAGAGGCAGGCAGAGAGAGGGAGAAGCCGGCTCCCTGCTGAGCACAGAGAGCCCGATGTGGGCCTCCGATCCCAGGACCCTGAGATCATGACCTGAGCTGAAGGCAGAGCCACCCAGGTGCCCATTTGTTTTATCTTCTTTATAATACCAAAGCTCCTAACTAGTCAACCATTTACCTACTTATTTACTGGCTGTCTCCCTTACTAAAACTGAGATTCCAGGATCATGAGACCACCAGCCCTTGACATAGTATCTGGCACGAAAGGGCCTCAATAGATACATTGCCTGAATGAGTGAGAAAAGACCTCCAGCTTCTGAGGCTCTGACCACTGGACATTAACCAAATCTGTTGAGCACCTGAACATTTCTAGAATGAGATCTGCTGTGACTATCTTTTTGCTTCATGGAGATGCTCGATAGGCCAGGATGAAAGGGTGACAGTATGGTCCTAGGGTCCTGAACAGACTTCTGATGTTATATGTCTTCTTCTTCTTCTTCTGTTTGGTGGGATTGAGAAAAGGCTCCACAGGCAAAACACAGACATGTAAAAACTGCAAAGATTGACTAAATCTATTTTGAGATCAGCACCTAGAGCACAGATTAACAGTCACACTTGAGGAGACTCAGGAAAGAGCAAAGAAAGATGAAACTGTTAGTTTCACTAATTATGAAAAATAATGAGTGTCTCCCTCTTATGACAGTACTCTTGGGGTTGGAAGTGGGAGGAGTGGGCACCTTAATTCCAAAGAGGAAAATCAAGGAGCTATTCAGTCTAAAATTATTCAGAGTTGTCTAGTCCAGGCAAAAATGACAACCAACAAATAAGGAAAATAAGAAAGAATAGCTCTTTCTTCCTATTTTTGGCAACACCACACTTAGGAAAATTTAAAATACATTCCTTAAAACAATAAGTACACTTCTTCCTATGACTTACACTAGAAGCAGTTCATAATCAGTGAGATGCAGCTGTGATAGAAGTACATATGAAGAAAACCACACAACACAACAAAACCCCACAACAACAAACAACAAACTAATGGGTATCAAGGATAGTACAGAAAATACACGCTTCAGGAGAAATTCTCGAATTCTGGGGGGCACTGGGCCTTGTTTTCTTTGTCGCAGAGGAGTTCTGTGTACTTCTGACACCCTGATGGAACAATCAGGAGAACCCACCCCATTTCTTGGCCCAGAGGCCCCTCGTACTGAGGTAGCTCAGAGATGGAGGATGAGAATGGTCTTGATTTCTGACACAAAGCAGGCTCTACTTTTTGCCACTCAGCATGCATTTACACAGGCTGGCTCTGGCTGCCGAGGGAGGGACGTTAAGGCAAAGGAGAGAAAGATGTATATATCAAAGGCCAACTGAAAAAAAAGTAAAACAATATCAACTTTTGAGGTAAATCAATGGAGAGAGAATTCTCAATAGCCAAATTATTGTAAAGGATAAAATAGGAGCTAGGAGTTAATAATAGGCTATAGATTTTTTCCATCTGTATTGGGGCTTATCTTATAAATGAATGTGCTTTATTATTCTTTGGCAACTGCTTGTGGGTGACTCAGATAGTCTTTCAAAAACTGGGCAAAAGAAATAATATAAATCCCTTGTATTCAGGGAATTCCTCTAATTAGGAGTGGCAATAAATTAGAGAAGAAATTTGTTTTTGATATAACATCTGCAAATGACAAATGCCTTTCACAGAGTTCTCAACGTCATTCCTTTACTAAAAGAACTCCAATAACAACAATAATAAATTCCCCAAACAACATATTGTGATAATAGGTTTAATAACATATTTTTGGGGTGCCTGGCTAGCTCAGTTAGTAGAGTATGTGATGCTTGATCTCAGAGTTGTAAGCCCAAGCCCCATGTAGAATGTAGAGATTACTTAAAAAAATAATGTCTTTTAGTAAATTCTGGCTATTTAGCATTTTCAATTATCTTTTAGAATAAATGATTCTTCACATATTCAAAAGTTAACAATTTACTTTCCCTGAGAATTTCCCAGAATATTTTAAAGGATATGCTTTATCTCAAGAAGGTTATTTGGTTGGGGTTGAGATAAATATTTAAGAAAATTGCATAGAGGAAATAAAAAAGAAATTTCCATAACCATGCTGCAGTCAAACACATCCCATATATAATGAAGCCATATTAGTAAAAGATTTCCTTTCAAACAGAGATGCCAATACTGGCTACTCTTCATCTTACACATGCAAAAATGTTTTTGTGATTTTTGGTGCATCAGCCTTAACCAGCATTTCTGGGTACTGGCTCCAGGTGAAGGTCCTGGACTAGCTGTCTTCCTGAAGAGGGATGAGAATACACACACACACACACACACACACACACACACACACGCACGCACACACACACGCTCACACACGCTCACACACTCACAGTAGTTGTGAATCTGCAAGGAAGATAAATACCACCTTGACAGCAACCTGGTGGGTTGGAGCAACTTAGGGAAAGGACAAGCATCTAGGAACAGGAGGCTCAAACAGGGCCCATCATCTAAGAGGGGTACCTAGAATCCTTGAAAAGGACTGCAGAGAGTACTTGGTCCCCAACCTGAATGCCATAGCTGAGGAAAAAAAAAGTCCGAAGAAATTAAGAGACCTGCCTAAGCCCTGTATCCACTCGTGGCAGCACTGTAACTAGAACTCTGGGGTCCTGAACTAGAACTAGAACTAGAACTGGAACTCTATCCTGGTATTGTTTCCTGCCTGTACTTCTCAGAAATGGCTGAATCATCTATTTTCCTCCCCTACCCATATCTACCAGGGCCAAGTAAGGAGAGTCTGGAGGACATTGACAGGTCTTTCACTTATAAAACTGACATTCTGGTTGAGGTGATAAGGAGAACTCAGCCTTCTCTTGTCTTAACTGCACCCGGTCAAGGCTGCTTTGGCATGTCTGCCCTCTGGTTGGACAGTCACTAGCCACGTGCTAATGTACCTGGAGATAAACATGACAGAAACACTAAAACCTACCTTCACAAATTCATAAAAGCAAATGTTTTGAATACCAAATTATATTTAGTTGCTGAAAAAAGAAAAGCAACATGGGTTCTCACTGTGATTTGGAAGCTCTAGGAACCCCTTTTCTGCAGAATAAGTTGGGCATTTAAACAAACTCTTTCAAGCCTTCATGCTCTGCTCTATATGCAAGTCTTCCCTGACTAGTGATTTAGTAATAAAAAAAAGAAATAAAAAGCCCCCAGCAATCTGACAACAGTACATCTCTTTTTCATGATCAAAGACTACTGTGTCGATATTTACAGAGATGAACTTACTTTGAAAATAATTTCACAATGAAACCACATTACCGAATACACAGGTATTTATTTATTTATCTATCTACTTATTTATTTATTTTTAAAGTTCAATAAAAAGCTCAAGAAGTGAACAGGCCCTCTCAGACGCGAGGGTTTTCTGTGCTCATACAGCACGCCCACACTTCTTGAACATACCATTTCACAAATGCTGTGTATTATTAAGAGGAGGCGGATTCTGCCAGGCACATAATTTGTATATTTAAGGGAGGTGTATGGAATGAAAAAGCGAAATATGTTAAATTTCAAAGGACTTGGAAGCAATGCTGCCTGTGAGCTTGTATTACAAATAGCCCTACATTATTACATACGCTATTAATGAGGCTGAGTGAATGAAAGTACAATTTGAATATGCATGACTCTACCCAATGAGCAGGACTTTTGTGTACTGATGAGGTTTTTTTTCCCCCCTCCTAAAAAAGGATTAAAATTATTCTTAAAGAAGTATGGCTGCCCAGAGACCAGTAAAATAAATTTACTTAGACCAGAGTCATACTATATTCAGATGAAATATACAGGTGCTAAAAGAATGCCTTTAATCTACCTATAATTCATGGAACTTGTGCATAATTCTGTCTTCCTCCAAAGGAATATTCCTCAACTTCAAGCAGCTGCGTCAATACAATTTCTAAGCAAAAATAATGATTTTGGTGGAGATCCCTAAAAGTAGACAAGGTTAAATAAACCTTTTGAGTACAAAGCCTTTACTTCCAAGTGAGGAGCACTAGTTAAAAGACTGGGGAATGGGTAAATTATTGCACCAAATGGCTGAGAATTAATCTCTGCTGACTAGCTGTAATCTAACGAGGCGTCTGTGTCCCAGGGAGCCCGCAGCATGTCCCTGGCGGTATGTGCAGTGTGTCGAGTCTGCGTGGCACCCTTTGTCCTCGCTTACAGGCGGCCTTTCCCCTCATTGTCCATAATATCCTCATGCATCTGGGACGCGTGGAATGCATTCATACTAACAGACTTACCATTGTTTTCTCTCAGAAGCTTTGTTGAGCAAAGACTGCATCACGGTTACTGATAATTATATTGCTTAATTAATCAAGACAAAAAAAATTTGCAAATCATTGCCTGGTTGCCAAGCAGGGAGATAAAAATGACAACAATACAAGCTGAAGCAATATAACAAAAGTAACAGCTATCTGATCAGAAATTCTTATATAATGAAGCTATTAATGCTAAATCGGTTAATGTTAACATTGCTCCAGGTGTCTCTACTTAGATGCAAACAAAAAGGCTAACATTATGGATATAAAAGGCCAAATGTTGCCATGGATTCTGTAACCTGATAGAGAGGACAGCCTTTTCATTTGATTAGGGAATGCAATTTAAATACCAGGGACTGAAGCCAAACAAACAGACTTTCCCTCCACAAGCCTCTTGCATTCACCCTGGGGTCAGTGGTTGGTGAACAAAAGGTCAGCCACACTTGCCCTGGAAATGTCTGGATTAATTTTATTACATTGTAATGGTTTGTACTTTAAATGTGGGGATAACACTAAATTTCCAGTTGGCTATTATTCTCTTCTTCCCTAAAGGGAAGGCTTTTGGATTGAAATATTCAGACAGTGATTTGCTCAATTCACCTTGTCAAAATTTATGACCAAATTTGTAAAACGTACATTTTCTAAAGAAATTTTGAAAAGGTATGTTAATACTTGTTTTCATGTGTTGGAAGTGTAATACCTTTTTAAAAAACCACTTTTTAAGAAAGTTAAAAGTGGGACCCTTTTGACACTGTGAAGTGAATTGAAATACCTTTTATGTTCTTTTTTTGCCACAAAAAATAATGGTGACATTTTTAGGACATTTTAGAGGACCACACTGAAAATGAACTAATAAAGCCAGTTAATCCATACTAAATAATAAAGAATCATGTTTTGCAGATTTGGAAGCTATAGGACACTAAATCTGTTGGTTGTCTAATATCAACATTTTAAGTTTAATTCTTAAAGTCAGTGTTCTTCCCGGACAAACACAAACATTATTAGTACTCAGAGCCATTTTCTTATACAATAATGAAAACTTTATACAAAAAGACACAAATCAAAGATAACACAAATATTTAGTGTGAAGAACTTGTGGCATCTTCACTCCCTGAATAGAAAAGAGGGTTCCCTTTATGTCAGGCTTCTCACCAGCCAGAGTGGGGCTTTTCTGAATTCAGGAGGTGACCCACACTGTGTCTAGTCTGAGAAATGATTTATTATTTATTCTATTTTCATAGTAGTGACTATAACTAAAAAATTACCAGCGATGGTAATAACAACAGCAGCAATTAACACTTACAGCTTTTATTCTTGAGTCAGCCACTGTTTGAAGCACCTTTCATTTTTTTTTACTTTTATTTTTTACAGTGTTCCAAAATTCATTGTATATGGACCACACCCAGTGCTCCATGCAATACATGCATAATACCTCCAAAATACCAACTACCTTTCACTTCTTAGCTCATTTAATCTGCATGACTTTAACACTTTTGATTATGCTATAAATCCCAGAAAATCTCAGTTACCTATTATTTTAAAGCTCAAAATACAGAGTATGTAGAATGATAACTTTTAGTTCCTTCAAGAGAACAATTTGGAATGAAAATGAAGATTACACTTAATACCAACCTGGAGCACCAAGTCATTTTCTCGAGAAGTGACTTAACTATGCTAAATGTTTAATTAAAAATGTAAAAGCAGGGGTGCCTGGGTGGCTCAGTGGGTTAAAGCCTCTGCTTTCGGCTCAAGTCTTGATTCCAGGGTCCTGGGATCGAGCCCTTCACCCAGCTCTCTGCTCAGCAGGGAACCTGCTTCCCTTCCGCTCTCTCTGCCTGCCTCTCTGCCTACTTGTAATCCCGGTCTGTCAAATAAATAAATAAAATCTTTAAAAAAAATGTAAAAGCAAACCCTTCTACTAATAATTCCAACACAAAAACAAGTCCCTATATAAAGCACCACTAAAATACCACTAAAGGCATGGCAAGGATCGAAAGTGCAGCCAATTTAGTACACAGCACATAACCATTGGATTGTTCCAGCCATTCTCATGATCAATACCAATTGATGTGGCTACATTGATTCTGTGGCAAGGTGCTTCAATTGTTAAAAATCATCACATGGGCGGGCTGTGCTGCAGAGGCCTAGCTTTCTTCACAGCCATGCTCGCAATCCTTCAGGATTGACCCCCATTAGCAGCAGTCAGAGGCTTGGTGAGCAGTGACTGTTTGTCATGCAAGGTCGAATTCTATACCCACAGCCATCCACAAAACGCTAGATGTGACATAGGGCTCATTCAACTCTTATAATTATTAATCAATATGTCCCAAATTTAAAATTATCATTTTTTAAAATTAAAAAAAAATTTTTAAATTCAAAACATTTCAAATACCATGAATATCTTCAAACTGTAATTCCCAAAGAGTCTAGACATAAAAATACAGAATTCTGTGCTCCTGAGGAAAGACACTGTGAAAATCCCAATTCATACTGAATTTCCATATGGCATGTATAATTCAGATATATGTGAGACATTCACCAGTTGGAAAAAAGTCCCCTTTAACATATTTATATCATTATTTTTCAAAAACAGTGAATCATATGGTAAATGCTATATGAGTCAGAGTGATAATGTGGTGAAAACGTACCTCGGGTTTCTTCGTGATCGCGATAAAGAACATGTGATTCTTCACTGGGTAAATAATGATTGAAACGTCTCCGAAGGCAGTCGGGATAATTCCCCTGCGGTAGTCCCTGGAGTGTTCAGACCAGACAATGTGGACCTCGTCATTCCCCAAGTGACGGAGCTGCAATGGCCAATTGGCTCTTTATTAATCAGAGTGATAACAGCAATTTATGAGGGGTCGTGGCTAACAAATTGAATTATAATACTCAGAGGCAAGAATATTTCACTACTAAAAAAAGGTACAATGCCACTGTCTTCTATGACGATTTGAAAAAAAGATAAACACATGAAAATTTTCATTACCACTTACTTTCTATGGAAATACACTGGCACTGAGATGATGCATCTAAGCATGGCAGGTACATTACTGCTAGAAGGGGATGAGACCTTTTCAAGGATTTTTTTAAATTGAATTTTACTCCTGTATTAAAGCCTTATGCTTTATACTGCTGAGCATGTCTCCAAACAATTAACAACATGAGCCTTTTATTTCATATTACAATAGAGCTTCATAAAACTCTAAATTCAATGGTTATTAAGAAAAAATATGAATATAAGACCAAAAGCTACTATAACACAATTGTTACCAAATGTATAAAAACTAGATTTGTGACAAAGCTTTAAGAAAAAGTACATATAAAATTACCTTTGTTTAAGAAACTAATAAGTATTACTTAAATTTAATAACAACAATAGTAACTAGCTTTCAGAGAGTTTGTCTTACTATCCAGAAAGTATGTTCACATGTATTGTTTTGTTAAATCTTCCTACTCTCTGAGGCAGATGACATCATCTTTGTGCTATCTGACAGGGAAGGGATGGGGCTCAGAAAGAGAAAGGCACCACCTGACAAGGTGTGCAAATAGCAAGGAGCAGAGCAGGCCTGGAAATCTGGGCTGGGGCCTCTAACTTAGTGTCATTTCTACTGTTCACAGCCATCAAAGTTGACAACAAAAGCCAGTTGTACTGTCACTGCTCAAATAGCGTAACCCACTTTTTTGGGTCATTTTATAGACAAAGAGGCCATAAAATCCAAAAACAAGTCAGCTACCCCCAGGATCTCTAAGAAAGGCTTAGCATGCCTCCAAGGAAGAGACTCTTTGAGACTTCTTCCTGGGCTGAGCTCTTTGGCCGCAAGAACACCCTTGATGAAGGTCCTGTGTACTGACTGTGAATCCTGGGCTGGAGAAGGCCCTGCATGAAATTGTCTGATAAGCCGGAGACTGTGACTAAACAGACTAGATTATAAAGATTAAAATGTTGGCCAAAATTAAAGTTCTACAACCAGAAAGGCTGACTGGTGAAGGCCCTCTGACACCTGTTGAAAGTCTGAGGTTTGGTTCTCTCACATGCTGCAGAAGAATGCGATCTACCATCACTTGGGGAAGCATTTCTTGCTTCCTAGCTTATTTAATAGACGAACCCCAATAATGACTAAATTCAGAGGCACTATTAATAAAATAGTGATGCTGCACCAAAGGTAATGTAGTTTTGTATTTAAAAAAAAAAAAAAAAAAGATGCTCTGGAGTACCATGTATTTAAAACACGTTAGTATAAAGCAAATTTTCCTTACACACTATTTGACCACAAAAGAAAACTGTGAGGTGACCCCCAACATGGCCTCTTTTCCATTTACAAGATTACAAAGGAAGTTGGTTTGCTGCAATGCTTTCCTGTTCTTCACTCTTCTGTGCTTCTGGGAATGACTGTTTGAGTCAATTTTTTTTTTTTTTTAAAGATTTATTTATTTGACAGAGAGAAATCACAAGTAGAGAGGCAGCCAGAGAGAGAGAGAGAGGGAAGCAAGCTCCCTGCTGAGCAGAGAGCTCGATGCGGGACCCGATCCCAGGACCCTGAGATCATGACCTGAGCCGAAGGCAGCGGTTTAATCCACTGAGCCACCCAGGCGCCCCTGTTTGAGTCAATTTTTAAAAATTGACCTTTGTACTACAGTGAGGTACAGGTGCGATTACAGGTAACCCCTATGAGAGGGGCACATGATTCAGCTGTGTCTGAGCTTGGGCACTGGGATAAACACAACTGTGGGTGTTGAACACAAGTCATGATGATCTAGAACAATTTAACAGCATCTACAACTTTCTAAATGTGAAGTTACCCAGTATATCTTTCTTCCTCTTCCCCCATCACATATAAAGGTGAAAAGGGTAGTAGGCAAAAGGTGCAGCCATGCCATCACCATCCATAAATAGTTAAAAGAAAAAGAAAGACACCAAATTCTCATAGCAAAACTGAATGTCTCTCTATATTCATCTATTTCCACCTCTCTTTCTTTTCTCTTTCTTTTTTAATAAAACATGCCAGGATCTCACAACACACTCCTGAAATTCAATCGTTTTGGAGTGAAAACATAGTCAGCATTACCAGCAACACAATAAAGGCAGGTTTTCAAGGGAAATAGGAATTGTATCAAATTGAAACATTGCTGGGGTGGGAGGCAGGTTGGGGGAAATTTAGCCTAGCAGAAGAAAATTGTGACAGTACGGCTGCCATCACCCTGTCAAGAGAGGCAAACTGCCAGGTGGTTTTGTTGTGCCCCTTGACATAATGCCGGCACAAGAGTCACAATGGGAACAACACACCTACTAAACACCCTTCAAATGGGGGGCTACCACCTAATGCTAGCACCCTAAAACCTGTGATGGTTCCTTTCAATCCAGAAGCATAAGTTGCTCAAGGCATTTGCTCTGAGGTAATACAGTGATTACTGAAATTTCCAGTTACTTTCCCTTTCCTCAATTAGGTTCCTCAATTATATAATTCACATAAGTCTCTCCTAATTCTGTTTGGATTGTGTTCTCAGAACCATAGCAAGGGAGAATAGTATCACACTGACAGACCTGTCCTCCCAGTGTGGCATTTCTGTAATTAAGGAAAAGCTATTTCTGTGTGGTAATGATACAATTTTCATCATCTCAAAGCTGCTTTCAATATCATGTGCTCCAGATCTCTGGACAAGTCACAGTTTAATTGGCTAACTCACAAAACTAAGAGCTAAGGCCACAGGACCCACTGACTAGTAGATCTGAGCAAAGAGCAAAAACATGCCCTCTTCTGCCTCAAACAAGAACACAAGCAGGTGAAATAAGTAAGCTAACCCGGCCGTGTCAGAATAGGAAGGAATACTCTGGAAGCTTCAATGTGTTGCTCAGTGTAAAGGGGATTTCATGACAGAGATGTCATTTTGTGAGTTCTGGAGAATTCTGAACAGAGGGCCCCCTATCTAAAATCCACCAGTGAGTTTGTTGCGTGCACACAAGTGAAGCTGGTATGACTCATGTATAGTCTGGGAGAGACTGATGAGTCTCGTCCTGGGACGGAGCTGTCACTCATGCTCGCTACTGCTTCAGTTGCACAACAGGCTCCAGAATGCACGGATGCTTAACAGGCTCAGAACAAATGCTCGCTTCTTCAGTCTTAAGAAATCAACCCCATGTCCTGCCACTTCTTGTCCTGACAGAGTTTCAAAGTCCCTCCGCCTGGGCCCTTCTGCCTGCTGCTGCCAGGCGGCACGCACTGGTGACACTGGTCATGGTACACACCTAATAGGCTGACCTCCTTTCCCGACTAATTGCATTACATCGCCAGCTGGCTCCAGAAGGAGTCGTCTGTTTGATTGAAGAATTCCTGCTCCTCAGTAGGCCCGGCTGCTACTTTTACTAAGTAACAGTCAGGCCTGACATCCCCATTGTTCAGCTGACAGTGTGCCCATCCTAAAATCTAAGTTTTATTTGTAAATTAACCAAGAAACTTCCTGCCAGAACAGTGCTGCCTGGAGACTGATAATGTGGGCCTTTCATCCCTTTTCACTTGTACTGTATCACTGCCAATTTGTTTTTTATGCGGCTGGCCAGCCTGAGGCTATAAAAGCCTTGTAAGACATAAGTGCAATTATAGTCCTGGAGTCAAATGAATTGGACAAATCCAATAGCACAGCTCTGTCCCCACTCTGCAAACCCCTACAGCAGTTAGATTAGCTGTGAAAAATCTAATCTAGCTAGAGCTAACAAATTTCTGCAGTGAAGGATCAAGAGTTCAGTATGGGGTTGCAACCGGATTGTGGAATTGAAAAAGTGCCCCCATGACAGGGGCAGAAGAGAGCATGAATCACTTTAGAATTTTGCAGCTCATTTTTAAGCTGTTAGGGACAATTTAGTTAGAATAAGACAAGGAACTGTGGGCTGCTGTTACTGTGACTGATTTTTAGTCTGGCTGTGAGACATCCTGATAAAGAGAGTTTGTCACTAATGATGCTAAATCTCAGAGCTGCAAAAGGTATCAGCTGAATTTTGATTATTACAGTAGGGAATCTTTCAACCAGGCCAAGCCTTGCAACATTATTTATGGCAAGGCATTTTATCAAGAAAACATGATGTCTTTCGTGAAAGAAAAAAAAAAAGAAGAGAAAAAGGAAGAGAGGAAAAAAACCAAAAGAATCCTATCTAGGAAATAATTTTTAAAAATATTTTAAATAAACCTATTAACAAAATAGTTCTCAGTCATAAAAAAGTCATAGAATATGGCAACACATTTGCGGATTAGCAGTAATTTACAAGGCACTGCAAGTATAAAGGATATAGAAGCCCTGCCTAAGGTCCTGATAATCTGAAACAGAGCAGGGTCCCCCTTCAATAAGAATATCGCTACCAGGGTGGCCATTAAAACCTAAGCCATGGAGGCAGCTCCTCCATGCCTGAAGGAGGCAGCACATGGCCGTCATGCTCTGCACGTCCCAGACACTTAGTCACTGTGAATACGTTGTCTGTGATTGTGCTGCGACCCAAGTTCTGAGGTTTTATGAATACCACCGCCCACGATATAGGTGGTCTAGACATGTGGAGCTGTAGTGATGAAAAAGCAAAACTGCAGAGAGAAGAGATGAGGTGGTAACAGTGGGGCCCACTGGCCAATATTAGTCACTCCTAATGCGACAGGAGAAAAAGGATTCGATTAGACCAGTGGGCAATGATGAGGGCTGATGTTAGAAATCCTACACCAGGCACCATGCTAAGCAGTTGTATGAGCATTATCCATTTACTTCGCAACAACCCTGTGACTGTTTTTAATCTCGTTTAGTAGATGGGGAAACTGAGGCACAGACTACTAACAGTTGAGCTCACGTCTGCCTGTCTCTAGACCCTGGCTATAACCACCACACTTAATCCTTTAATGGATTTTTTAGTTCCTCAATGAGCTATTTTCAATCCTTTAATGGATTTTTTAGTTCCTCAATGAGCTATTTTCCCATCCACTGAGGTGCTGCTGTAGTTTTATTGCATCCTTGTAGGAAGTGAGTGGGTGTGAGGTAGGGATTCCAGGCTCACTCTGCCACCCACTAGAGCAGGTTAGCTGCAGTTCTTCCTTTCATCTGGAAACTCAGAGCAGTGGGTCAGACTTCTAGGCTTCCTTCCCAGACTAAAATTCCTCTTCTTTTAAGGTGCTCCTCACCTCTAATAGAGGGTTACCTGAAGTAACCATCTTGCAGGTTTGAAAGTTCAGGGCCATGTACCCCTGGGGAGTTCCTCAAAGGTGGAGGAGGTTTCCTCTCAATTCTAGAGAAAATTGCCTCCTGGGCCCAAGTTGGAAGAGAAACAAGGTCAGTGCCAAAGGTGGGACCCCCTAGGCAGGAGCACACCTGTACTTGTGATTTTCACAGATACTGCCCAATTGCCCCCAGCAAACCTGGGAGGTGCCTGCTTTCTCAGCAATTTGTCAGGACAGAGTCCTTGCATCTTAAGACCTTTGCCAACCTGAGAGGTCAAGAATGCTATTTTCTGTCAGTTAATAGTCAGAGGAAGGAAGATCCAAAATTAACAACATTTAAGACCCTTCCTTTTCCTATATCTTAATCTTAGGATTTAAGACTCAAACTTTTCATTTATTTCTTTGTCTAATTTTGCCAAGTTAGATATTTCAGATTAATTACAACTGTAGCTTGAGAAGAAATACACTGAAATTGCACCCAGAGGAAATCAGTCTCGGTGCATGTCATGCCAAGGGCTTTGACTGGACTATAAGAGTCCCACCTATAAACCATGGTGGCTAAGAATGGTCCTCAATCCTCAAAGAGACTTCTTACCTTTTTGGTGAGTGAATCATCTGAGTCTGATGGCATCCGAGTTGAAACGTGGAAAATCACTTCCACAGTCGAGGTAGCATAGTAAGGGGCAGTCTGCCCTGTGCTGCCATTGCGTTGAAGTCCGCCCATGAACCCACAGTGGGTTGAGAGATCCACCTGACGCAGGTAACAAAGAGGGAAGAGTGAGGGTCAACCCTAAATTGTTTTTACCAAGCAAAAATGTCCTTTCTTTTAAAGAAATATAATTATTTTCATTTTGATTTCTGATAACAAACAAATATAATACTAAATTAGACAAAATCAAAACATTAAAGAAACCTTCACAATGTGGATGCCTAGGTAGCTCGGCTGTATAAGCCACTGCCTTCAGCTCAGGTCATGAACCCGGAGTCCTGGGATAGAGTCCTGTATCGGGCTTCCCCTGCTTTGCAGGGAGCCTGCTTCTCCCTCTACCTCTGCCTCTCCCCCTGCTTGTGTTCTCTCTTTCTCTCTCTATGTCAAATAAATAAATAATACCTTAAAAAAAAAAAAAAAAAAAGAAACCATTACAATGAAAGTGCTCCAAAATCCTATTAACCTAAGAAAGGCACCATCACAAATTTGATGCACATTTCTCTAGCTTTTTTCCATCTTATACATACAGACATATGAATACGTGTGTATGTATATTTATATGTGTTTATGTACAAACACACACACACACACACACACACACACACAGAGCTTCCCTACTGATGGATTTATGGGATTTTCTGCTTTCTCAAACAGTGCTGGTATCATCAAATCACAAGGAGCATTCAAAGGAATGTTTTGGTAGGATGTTATATCAAAGATTCCAGATGTTTTAAAATTTAACAGCCATGGGGCACCTGGGTGGCTCAGGTCATGATCCCAGGGTCCTGGGATCGAGGCTCATATCAGGCTCTCTGCTCAGTGGGGAGCCTGCTTCCTCCTCTCTCTCTGCCTGCCTCTCTGCCTAAATAAATAAATAAAATCTTAAAAAAAAAAATTTAACAGCCATTGCTAAACTATGCTTCAAAGGGGTTGTTTTGATTTACACCACTACTACAAGTCTGGAAGTTATCATTCTTTTATTATTATTTTTCTTTTTCACGTTATGGTGTGAATAATCACTTCTTAGTCATTGCCTAGGACCTATACCCCCTTTTTAAAATTTAACTTTTCATGAACTAGTATTCTTTCAGTAAAGCATCTATTGTAACACAACTGAAAAAAAGCAATAGAAGAATCTCTTCTGTGCCAAATACAATCAATATATACACTAAATTAATGTTCTAGTCTTTTCTTAACACTCCAGTTAAGAATGTGTTGGTTTAAAAAGTATATTGGTTAAAATGATTAAGTATATTCTACAATAAGTAAAAAGTCACTTCCTTAGTAAGAAGGACAACTTATTGGAGTACAGTTAATTCTTTCAGACTAAAATCTACTTGACATTTTATAAAGTACATGGTCTTGACCTTGATGTAGGGTTCTCCTGTTCCCATCTTCATATTAGCTTCCTTGTTAACATTTAACTCTCAGAGACAAGTCTTATTTATGTACCTAGAAAGTTTCCCACAGCACAGATAACCAAGAAACCAAAACAAAAGTAAGGAAAAGTAAGGGAACTATTTCAGATATGCTGATTTCCATTATAACTATTCTGAGTTCTTTTGGATTCTGGAGATATAATTTCCTTTAGATTTATGTTCCAAGAGACAGATAGGTGTGTGTGCAGACACACTTGTGTATAAATGTATATGTCTGTCTGTCAGACTATTATTCAGCAGAGAAAAAGCAAATTCTTTCAGTATCAGTCATCTTGGGATCAGTCATCTTCCCCCTTAGGGAAAGAGGTTGGCTGATAAACCATAATGGCTACTCTGTTCTATTTTCATGACAATTTTTTACTTCATCCAGCTCTTTCTTCGTATTTTTCACCCACCAAGTCATTTATTTCTTCTCCAATCTTCATACTGCAGCTAAAACCAATGCTTCTCTGCCCATATTTATCTTCTCTTCCCATATACTGTCTATGGCTGGGTGAGTCAATTTGACTACTCGCTTTGGATAAAAAGAAGATGAAATTTAACATTAAAGGAAAAGTTAAGGGAAACAAAAGTTCATGTATGAAGTACTGAAAAGCAACTAACAGAAGATGCCAAATTCAATACATGCATCAACTCTGTAACACTATCTGTACTGGATTTGAACGTAAAATCTTGTATGATTGATGTTCAGTTTATATATATCCTTAAATAGTGCTGGTCAATAAACAGCTCCCAAATGAAATGAATTACCTCCCATCCAAGTCCGGCAACAAAGTCTTCATATGCTTGGCTTCCTCTTTCATTAGAGAGGATTGAACACTTGTCTTCTTGACCTTCAGCAATGTAAAACACTGCAATTTTGTGCGTTTCACGGCTATAAATTTTTCAATTTAAAGGAGTTAGAATTCTCATATTTAAAATTTTATTTCACTACAGCTACCAGCATGATTCCTAATACAGAGCTTTACATTTACGGAGAATTTACTAGGGGTCAGTCACTGTTCTGACAAGGTTCGACACATGGTCTCATTCACTCTTGCAAACACTCTAAAGAGACAATTATCATCACTTCCCTTGTAGAGGTGGTTGAAAGGAGGCACAGAAAATTAAACAAAAAGCACACAGCAAGTGGGAGGCCAGGAATTGAAGCAGGGCAGTCTGGTTCTTGAGATCACTCTCAGAACATGTGACATATTTAACAGCATGTTAGAACACATCATTGGACAAACTCTCTACATTTTCGGTGTAAAAAAAAATATATGTGAAAGCATTTCACATAGATACCAGTTGAGACTAGGTCTATGTGACTGCCTATATTTTACTTAACACACTTTGAAAGAAGGATACTAGATAGCTCCCTGACTGGAACTGTACCTTTCATCCACTTCCTCCATGATAGATTTTGGGTGCTTTACTATTAAATCAAGTTAGCATGATCTGTACTCTGAGGACAGGAGTCCTGCCTTTTTGCCTTTTGTATATGTACCCTGGTCCTTGGCATATAGTAGTTGCTCAGTTAAATCTCTGTTGACAAGAGACCCAATGCTATATATAAATATATTAATAACCAATTTCTACAAATTATACCCTAACGTGTTAAAATAACTAGACTTTTTTACCTGGCAATTTGGTGATGGTTTAGAGATGAAGGCACTGTGCTAATTCAGAGCTTTCATCAAGAACCACTCATTCTGTGGCCCCATTATCCAAGTTTTATTCAAGTCTCTATTTTTAAAAATTTTGGATTATCACCAGCAGAGCAGTTCTACCTTCCTTATTATTTTTGCATTGCATTCTGAAAAATCTCATAGGAAAAACTACCAAGTGTCAAACATAAAGAAATGTTTCTAGAGTCTTAATTGTTCAACATCTTAACACCATAATCTGATTAGACACCTATACTAGTGGAATTTAGGCTCTATATTTTAACATATTTACAAATATTTCCTTCTGTAGGACTTATGTTTTTACTTAATAAGCAGAATGAAATGAAACTGAACTAAAAAGTCATAAAAATAAATCAAGGATTCATTTCTCCCACAGTTCATGAGTAAAATTAGAAAATACAGAAAGGAAAGAGAAGAATAAAAATTCACTTATGTTCTCTGCTTCTATGTTGAAATTGCAACTGTTAGGATTTTAAGATGCATTTTCACATACAAAAGTGAGTTACTACACCCTGTTTTGCAACTGATAATTTTAACTCAAAATATTTGTGAACACTTTTACTGTATAAAATATGCATAACATAAAAGTCACCATGTAAACCATTTTTGAGCGGGAACACTTTTATATCATGTGTTTGTATGACAAAGTTATTAATGGTTGTGTAACGTTCTAGTATATGAATATACATTATCCCAAATCCTTATCATTGGACCTTTAAGTTGCTTCCAGTTTTAAAGACACTATAACATTATCTTTGATATGTCCTTTGAATACATTCATAGAAAAAGAATCTTGGTCATTGCCTACTTTTAAGGCTTTTGATGAACGCTATGCTGCTACCTCTGGAGAAAGTGGACATCCTGAATGCTCTGACTGGCATGGCACAAGCACAGTTGGCGGCACCTCTCTTAATGGGAACCAACCATTGCTGTGAGAAGAGGGAAGTTTTATGGTGACTGATCCAGGGGACTGATGCTCTAGAGTAGAGACCATGTGCTCTCAGACTGTCAGAAAGCTTGTTCTCAGGTAGTACAGAGCCCTGAAACCACCACACCATTTATTCCTTGAGTGACAGGCAGGACACACCCACTAGAATCTGACTAGCTTATTCTCAGAGCTATAATAATTTGGGGGCTCAGATGATGACAGAGATCATGACTTATGACCTGAAAGACTGTCTTTTTCAACAAAAGGAGAAAAAGTATAGTCACTCAATTCCTTTCTGTAGCTCTCTCTGTATATTCAAAAGTCCTCAGCATGTGATTGTTCTCTGTTCTATACATATAACAAGACCATCTCAGGTTTATCTGAAACATTTTTGTTGACTCTCCTCAAAGTCCAAGCTTTTTATCTTGTAGTTGCTTGCAGGTCCTCGAGTCCTCATTAACACAACATGGGAGCACAAGAGCTAAGCCCCAGTGACTGCCTGACTGATGTAGGTGTAAGGAAAGGTGACCTTTAGCTGTAAACATTCATCAAATTTCACATCCTCCAAAATGTTAGCACCACAGAGAGCCTGCCAGGATCAGACACTGTGTCTGGTCTTATTAGGGCCAGGCTTTTGAAATGATAATTAGCAACAGCACTTCATATCCATAAGCTGCACCACCAATGCATGAAGGAGCAGGTAATTCAGGAACGCAGGCACATAAAATCAACATTTCCTCTTCTTCATTAGAATGCATTTTTCTTTCTTATTAGGAATAGACCAAAATAGCTCAGTTTCCTTGTGCTGTCATATTACAAAGCCAAACAAAGAAAAAAAACCATGATTTTAACTTTCACTTTACCATGTGGTGACAAGAGGTATTAATATTTAAAAGAGAAACCCACTGTAATTTGCATGTGCATTCATGACACCTTTTACATCTTCATTATCTTCACGATACATAGATGATAGTTCCCACGCAGTCTCTACTTTTCCTAAGAACATGCTAAGCAGGAACTATGCCTTGACAGCAGGGAGATAAACTGGTATCAGAAATAAACACAGCCACCCTAACTAAAAGTTGAGGGACAAGGTATATTCTTACCTGTTAACTAACCAATACATGGACTGTCTAGATTTCTCATACCTAGAGTCCCCAACTTATTTCCACTTTTCTTTTTTTCCAAAAAGAACCTCAAACACACCCTGTACTATTTACAAAGTAAATTGATACCTTTTTTAGATATTAAGAAGATACTAAATCCAGGAGTTTGGATTTTAAGCAAAGGTTAATCAAGGGACATAAGATTTGCTTATCAGCTCTCCAAAGCCATATTTTACTGCAACAGCACCCCAGGGAGCTCATCCAATGGTACCTCATGCAACTAAAGTGCATTAACACTCAAATTGGCCACAATTACAAGATACCGATGTATTCACTTAATACTAGGAAGCATGGAATAATTCAACATATGCTTGAAAAGCTGAGTTTGGAGCCCAAGTGACTGCTTGTTTAATACTGAAGGACAAGAGGGAGAGAGAAGTGAACCCCTGAGTCCTTCACAAGAAACCCCTCACAGAGTTTCCACAGAGAATTTGGTCTCTATGCCTCTAGAGAAAAAGAAGCATAACAACAATTGGGAAACTGAATATGATGAAGGGCAATGTGAGGAATAATGGCTTCAGGTTTTTCATCTGTAATGAGATACCTAATGATATTCTATGGGGAATAAGAGAGGAACAAAAAGCTATTTTTTAGAAAATGAGTTTTTTAAAAACTAAGACTAAACAAGCAGTTTATTCAAGACTTTGAAGCACCTGTTATGTACAAAGCACTATACTTACTATTGCCTAAGATGTTTTTGGAAGCACACATTTCCCCCAAATCAAAAACTGGTCCTGAGTTCATCTGTACAATTACTTCCAAGATTGTACAGATAAGGGGCACACCTGAGATTTGACCAGCTTTGAGAAGAAGCCTCACTACTAGGAAATTACTAACTGAAACACACTGGTTTTAAGCTTGCCCCCGTTATACAGCAGAGACTGCAGCCAGTGCATTGGGACACAACACAGGTTATACAGTCAGACTTGCTTGGTTTAAACAACATGGTTACATGTGAGCACAGGTAGGTGTCTGAGCCTGGTAAGCCTCTGTTCCTCACTGGAGAAAGAGGAATTTAATCTCTACAGAGATTAAACGAGAATGAATGTCCACTGGCTGCCCCATGAAAAGGTCCTCAACCAAAGACAGATTAGATAGGAGCAATGACTTCTTCTCAGCATAGTAAGCATGTAAGCTTACTCCTCAAGGGGGAAAACACCAAAGGTATGGCATGTGCAGATGTTACCAGATTCTGATTACAGAATGGCCTTTGGGTGTCTCTGCAGGTGTATTCATTCCTGCAGCTCTGTCATCCAAGCACACATTCTCATAGGCAGGAAGGAAGTAGAATGATATACTTCAACATACCACTGACGGGAGTCCAGATTTTTTAGCTCTCTCAATAGTTTGGAATTTTTCTTCAACAGATGGAAATTTTTTCTATTAAAAAAAGAGATGGAAGAAAAGATATATAATCATTACAGACCAATTTTCCCTTTCTAATCAATCAACAAACCTACCTATTCATCTATCCACATACCTATCCATAACCCTCTTCATTCATGAAAGATTTATGATCTGAACCCACAGAATGAGCTCCATTCTCCTGAAGACATTTGAAGGCATCAAAATTCCATGACACTCCATCACTATCCACTGGATGGCTCGGAGGTGAATAAGTGTGTCACTGATGTGTGTGTGCCTGTCTGTGCCTTTTTTCACTATCAGCTCTGCTGTGAATCCCTTTTCCCTATATCTGTCCTTAGAAACCCCACTCCACAGTCAGGATCCAGTTCAAGCCCAGCCCTTTCACAAAGTCTTCCCTTACTATCCCACACTTTGCACTGGGTTAACTGTTCCTCTTGGACCCCCATGTCGTGCTATCTTTCATCAGAGTTGTGCCAAGTCTACCTCCTTCACCAGACCTCAGGTGAGATGGTGGCTTATTCATCTTCGGAGTCCATTTGCATCTTTTGTGACAACAGAAGCAATAATGGACGGAGCAGTAATTAAAACACACACACATGCACACAGAAAACATCTGATACTCTTTAAAATGTAAGAGATGTCTGAAATTCAGTATGTGCATCAGTAGAGCAGAATTAGTTCCACTTGTAGCTTTAACTTAGCAGCAGAAAATAAACGGTAAAAGTAGAAAGAAAAACCTCCATTTCTATTCTCTGCTTCCCAAACTGAGAACAAGAACAAACGCACAAAAATAATGATAAAATAGGTGAAGGTCTAGAGAGGATTGTTACCTTCTGTCCCAAGAATTCATCCCCAAGTCATCAAGCAACAACCTGCAGAAATAAAAGGGTCCTCGTGGCTCTACTGGTGAGGGCTGCTCCTGGCTGGTGATCTTCATGGCTGAGTCAGAGTTACACCTCTGGATGTAGTTGTCTTCTTGGGCATTCTGGCGCAAAATGACCTCAATGATTTCCTTCTCCTGGTCACGGTTCATTCCCCGTGGGGGTGGGGAGGGCTCATTTAGATTTAGCTGTGATGGTAAAAGGCATTCGGGACTTGTGTGGCCAATGTTTTCAAGTAATTTGTCGAGGACATCATCTCCCTCCTCAATTTGAGAAAAATCCTTCTGAGCTCCCAAAGCTTGAGGTTGCCAGCCCGAAATCAGAAATGCAGGATTTCTGCTGCTGGGTGCTAAGCAGCCTTCCAATGGTCCATACAAAACCTTCCCGTCCCAAGAGTACTTCCCTGAGATATCCCGCACGATTACTCTGACGTCTGACAAAGCTCCCCCCTGTGAGCCACCTGCTGGCCCTTCTGAGGGTGTCTGAAGGTAGGAGATGAGGGTGCTGTCATTCAGCACAAAGAGCTGAAGGTTTGGGCTCCGGAACACCTCGGAAGACAGCTCGGGGGCCTCGGCGTGTGCGTTGTCATGGTTCTCACTGACCAGGCTGTGCAGCACGGCGGGGCCCCCACACAGCGGGAAGTGTCCCAGGTGGTTCACCAGGTGGGCCATCACCATGCGGGCAGTCAGGGGGATCAGCTCCAAACTCCTCCTTTTCCGCTCTGTGAGCCAGGATAAGGGAACATAGCAGACAATGAGGAAGAAAGGTCAAAATCTGTACTCAGAATGTTGAATTTGTTTTAGTCTGGGCATTTTTTTCATCTATTTTCTTTTTTGACACTAATTCTATGTGAATTATAAGTACAATTTATATAGATTGCTAGAAATAAGTCAATCAGAGAAAGACAATTATCATATGAACTGACACGTGGAATAAGAAACAAGGCAGAAGATCATAGGGGAAGAGAGGAAAAAATGAAACAAGACAAAAATGCAGTTATCTGGTGATAACTCGACAGAGCAGGCTACTGAACTGAGGACAAAGGTCCAGGGAGACAAACTATAAGAGACTCTTAATCTCAGGAAACAAACCACAGGTTGCTGGTGGGAGGGGAGTGGGGGGATGGGGTACCTGGGTGATGGACATTGGGGAGGGTGTGTGCTATGGCGGAGTGATGGGTGCAAGACTAATGAATCACAGACCTGTATCCCTGAAATAAATAATACACTATATGTTAATTTAAAAAAATAAACAAACAAGAAAGCAAATAAATAGATTGCTAAAAGAACCAACTTCCATGAAGATCTCATTCTAGGGACACTTAAAAATCTGTAGATACAGCAGTAAACCAGAGAATTTCCCTGTCCTGAAAGAGCTGATGGTTCAGGGAGTTCTGGGAGGTGGAACCTGCAGCTGGAGAGGATCCTGTGGGAAAAGTGGTGGGTTTGAGGTCCAGGTCACAGAGGTTACTCCACTCCCTTCACCAGGGTAAAGGCAGATGCTGATGAGGAAATGAATCAAGCTTGTGATGTTGCGGATGGATTGACGAAATCTGCTTTAAGATCTTTGTGACAATTTATGTTTTGTTGCTTGGGCATTTTAAATATTTAATGGAATCTGATTCATTAATTAACTCACAGAAATAGAAGGCTTTAACTGAATTTGCAGTTGATGATTAAAGGCCTAAGAGCAAGTGACTTACAAAATGTTTAAGGCTTCAAAAGTATAGGAAGACTGACATTAGCATGTGAAGGTGGGCTCTGTGAAATGCAGGAGTAAAGGAAGAAGCAGAGAAACAATTGGTAAGCACGGAGGGAAACAACCACTTAAGCTTCAGAGTAGTCAGAGAAATTGTAATTTGCCAAGGTTAGAAAAGAACTGTGTATTAATCGAAGAACAACTGAAAATGAACTCTTTTAATTTCAATAAAAAATATCACTAGATATTTAAGTAAGACTTGTACTTTGGGCTTAAAGGTTTAAGAAATACTTGGTTTCTAAAATCATAATAGAAAACTCAAATATTAATTAAACACAAATAACTCTAAATTATGCTTTCTGATGCTAAACAACTTCCTTCTCAGATATTAAAAATTCAATGAACTTATCTATGAAACATTAATTGTATGATGTATAAATCCTACCAAGAAACAATCAAATCCTAGAGTGTAGGAACCTCAGTGTGATGACTGATGAACAAGGTCATCCTTTTTCTTGAATTTCTTCTTAATTTTTGCTATTCAGTGAATAAGAAATCACTGTATGCAAGAATGCAAAATAAAATCTTACATGAAAACTTGAGTTTTCATAACCAAAGGTCATTTACATCCATCTCTGACAAATTCAACTGTCCTTCCTGACCCTTGTAGAAAAGTGTATGATTTCCATACAGCTGAGAAATTTAAGCACCTCAACTAATTCCCCTGAAATCACAGTTATGAATGCCTTTGCTTTTGTGTCCATATTAACTTTTTCAAAAGTTACAGATGCTTTTTATTCATGCTTATCATTCCATATGAATATGTGCTCTGTCAGAAATGTTAATGCCCCAAACAACAAAGACATGGCCAGCTGGGAGTTCAGGAGGCTATGGTGACAGCGGATGGTGATAACTCGACAGAGCAGGCTACAGAACTGAGGACAAAGGTCCAATTTGGTAAAGCCCAATGCAGACAATTAAAACTGGAAAAGCAACTTTCCTCTGCTTTTACTTACATAGGTTGTGCTTTCAATCTGAGATACATACAAATTTATATTTTAAGGAATGTGTTTGAATTCTACAGTGGGAAATCAAGTGGAGTCACACTAATCAAGCCATAAACCATGACACACCCAATAAAAACTCCAAATATTTTTGGTATTGAAAAGTAAGGAAAGGAATATTTGTGAAGTAAAAATTGTTTTTCCTGACAGAAAAACTTCAGCTGCATCTACTGCCTGTGGTTCCCTGAAAAATAAAGAGAAAACTAGACTCCATTCATGAGAAAATCTCATAGCTTCCACAAACTATGAAAAATATAATCTAAATATTTATCTTACTTCGCTAAATTTAGAGATGAAACAGAAAGGCAGTAATTTTAGTTTTGCCTTTTAAATTTCAGTTTTTAAAGCTCCCCTCTTTCCTTCTTTTTAAAGCAATTAGGTATTAATGATGAGAAATTTGAGCACCTGTGTTTACCATCAGTGGCTTTTCCTTGAGCTAGGCCAGCAGGCACCTCAGCTGGAGGCAACTGAATGTGTCTCTTGCTTACAATTATTTGAAAGTAGTATTTATATCAAATAGTACATAATAGGGAATGAAAGAGTCACTTGAATATAATAGATAAAAATACAGTATTACTTCCCAGAAACATGAGAGAAAAAACAGCTTGGTTATGAATGATAAATTATGACACTGAATGAAAACAAAAAACTCTCAAATACAAGCATATTTGTGTTTAACCTAAAATACTTCAGCTATCATCTTTAATTTTCCTCTCATTCTTAAGATTGTATACCCACAACAAGAGTGTCTGTGCATGCCAATATGTTTTATAGCTGCTTTGCTTTTTTATCTAGTTAGAGTGTTAGTGAATTTTAAAACTCCTTTGCCACTGAAGTTCAAACAGTTACTTTTAGTACCACAGAACTATGTTAGGACAAGCAGCTTGCACAAGGTCTGAGGTTTTCTGGGAAATAAAGTCCAAGAGTGTTGTACATTGAAAGCAAGGTGGTCCCAAAATTTAAATGTGCATTTTCCACTAACCTGGTGAAATTATCTCATTCCTTTTCTTTTTCTTTTTTTTTTTTTTTTAAGATTTTTTATTTATTTATTTGACAGAGAGAGATCACAAGCTGGCAGAGAGGCAGGCAGAGAGAGAGGAGGAAGCAGGCTCCCTGCTGAGCAGAGAGCCCGATGCGGGGCTCGATCCCAGGACCCTGGGATCATGACCTGAGCCGAAGGCAGCGGCTTAACCCACTGAGCCACCCAGGCGCCCCATCTCATTCCTTTTCTTTACAGTGTTTTTCCCCCCTTAAGGTTCCATCCTTGGACCTAGGTTTTAACTTGCAAAGTCCGTAACATTTTCATGGATGATCTAAAACTCCACACCCACATTTTATTTTTTTTTAACTTTTAGACAATTGAAGATTCACATGCACTCATAAGAAAAATACAGAGAGATCCCAAATAGCCTTCATTCCCCTGGTAATATCTTACACAGCATAACTATAGTACAGTATCACAATCAGGAAATTTTGATTGGTATTTTGATATGATATGCCATATTTGATATGATTCATCAATATTCATAGTTTACGCATTTTGTGAGTATTTCACATGTACAGGTGATATACCTACCTTTGGACTCACATCTCAAAGCCCAGAGATAGGCTTTTGTCCTTTCAGGAAGAAGATGGTTGAGGAGATCATACAGCAGTTCCTAATCCTGACAATACCCACATATTCTAAAATAGTCCCCCTGCCATCAGCAGAGTGATCCTCATACTGTGGCATGCAAATCCCCACCTCTCTACAATGCTCTCCTAGTCTGCAACCCTCCATGATATCCTTTCGAAGTCTGCCCATCCTTCTAAATCTGGCTTAGGTCCTTCCTCACAGCAACCCGCCACAGTGCTACTGGTTCATGAATGGGTCCTGCATTAATCCTGTCTCTCTATACATGTAAAGTTCCTCTGGGGTAGAAAATGAGACTTTTTCTATGGGTCTCATAGGTCTTAAACATATAGGTCCTCAACACAAAATTCAACTATGAGAGGAAAAGGGAGAGGGGGCGAAGAAACAGAAAAAAAGAAGCAAGGCAGGCAGAACTTACTATCACAGAGGAGTCTAGAAAGCAGAAACAAGTTAATTTTTGAAAATAATGTAGCAAGCATGGGCAAAGGCTACAATCTTTCCTTTTCCCACCCATGAGAATTATTATTCTGAAGAATCTCACCCTCTTCAACTGTGAGCAGGTTTCCCAAATCTGCTGAAGAATGATACTGGACTGGCTCCGAATTCTTCACATTTGCCAGTGGCAGGAAAGGGTCGTAATCCGGGGAGGACAGGTCAGCCAGGGTCAGTGTGTAGTGACTCTGCTGGGTGTATGTGCTTGAGCCACAAACACAGCAGTGCAGAACCTGTGAGAAACAGAAGGGAATGTGTGTCATGGATGTGACTAACCCCCTGTCCCTTACAACCTGCCAAACCACAACAGCACTTAGGAGGCAGGTAATACTTGATAGGGTTGGTAATACTTGAAGACATAGAATCCCTTCCATTCTAAAACATCTTCTTGCTATTTGCAAGTTTATTCTGCTCCTTTTACAACAATGCCAATAAATATATTCTCAAGACAAAAGGAAAGTGAAAGTTAAAAAGTGCTTATTTTGCCATTCTAGGTGGGAGCACACAGCTAAGTCCTGCTGTGGCCTACCAGAATGTTCATAGAACTTCTTTTTAGGGTCCAGAGCTCTACTACCCAAATATACATCATCAGTAGGACAGATACATAAATCATGGCATACTCTCATTGTGTATTACCAAACAGCAGTGAGCGAAAAATCTACAACTATTCACAACAGTATAAATGAATCCCTCAGAAATAATGCTGAGTGAAGGACGTCCGACACAGAAGCACATACTGCATAATTCCAGCCATACAAAGTACAAAAAAATCTACACTGTTAGACAGGCTAGTAGTTACCCCAGGTGTGTGTATGGAGATAGTGACTAGTAGGGAGGCATGATGGGGACTTCTGGGATACCAAGACTATTTAGTTTCTGCAGTTGGGATCTGGTTTCACAGGTGTAACCACTTTGTGAAAATCCATCAAGCAGAGCTTATGACTAATACAGTTTTCTGGATGCATATCATACTTCATTAAAAGAGTCCTTTAAAAATAAAATAACATTACTCAGTAAATTTGTGAATTGTGTTAACGAGGAGGTGACTTTTTCATTGGTAAAACAATTTTAAGAGAAATCTTTAACAACAACAACAAAAAAATACTAGAAAAGAGATAAATTTAAATGACTGTGGCTACTTTATTTGGTTGAGCCAGGCCTCGTTTATAAGCCACAGAGATGACAGAAGTATCTAATGAATCCTAACAGAGTTATTAAAAGTTTTGACCAACTTTTAAGTTGTTTTTAAGAAACAACTTAAAGATACACAGTACTTTTTAGTAGAATTTCAACCATGTTAAGTGTCTTCTTCCCTTGTGTTTAATACATTTTTTTAAAAGGCAACAGAGTAATAAGTTAATGACTTGGAATATATATTTTTTAAGGTTATTAGTAAGTAGGGGTGCCTGGGTGGCTCAGTCAGTTAAGCATCTGCTTTCAGCTCAAGTCATGATCTCAGGGTCCTGGGATCAAGCCCCACGTCAGGGTTTCTACTCAGGGGAGCCTGCTTCTCTCTCTGCCTCTGCTGTTCCCCCTGCATGTGCTCTCTCGCTCACTTTCTCACAAATAAATAAAATCTTTAAAAAAAGTAAAGTTTTTAAGTTATAAATATAAATTATATTTGGCATATATATAGACATATGTAAATATAAATTATAAGTATAAATTATTTATAACCTTTATAAAAGTAAAGATTATAAATTAGTAAAGGTTTGTTACTAAAACAATACACAGAGTTGTCTCTACCTAGTAGTAATTATTCGATGATACCCAAACGCTAAACTCATAAATAAGGCTTTCACAGGAGGGAATGTAAAGCCAATACAGAAGGATAATATAAAGGGTCCAGAGCAAACACCAAACCTAGGCATCAGTAGGGGGTGAAATTCAAATATTTTAAGTACTATAAAAATGACGAGGCTAAATACTTTGAAGTGATATATTTCCTTAATTTATTTCTTAAGACTCGGGGTGTCTTGGTGGCTTAGTTGGTTAAGTGTCAGCTCAGGTCATGATCTCAGGGTCCTGGGATGGAGCCCTGAGTGGAGTTACCTGCTCAGTGGGGGAGCCTGCTTCTTCCTCTCCTTCCTGCTTGTGCCCTCTCTCACTATCTCTGTCTTTTTCTCAAATAAATAAAAAACCTTAAAAAATTTATTTCTTAAGATCTTTTAAAGCAAAGAGAGTACTGAGTCCTTTATACTTCTTCTTCCTTTGATAAGCAGATTTTGTCAAACTACAGCTCTAAATATTCCTACAGCATTAACAGTTCTTTTTAAAATTAAGTACAGATAGACCATGTTATATGAAAATTGACAGGGGGTGGGGAGCGGTGGTTTCTGGTCAAACCTCAGTTGTTTAAAGATGGAAGTCATGTGAAAATGCAAGCTTCTTTCACTGAGTAACCATTGCTTCTCTACAAGAGTATCTTCTCTGTTTTCACTACTTAAATTATTCTTTTCTTTTAACATGTTTCAGCCCTCAAATATGCTTTTCAAAATGGTACAAATAAGTAAATGTATAGAACATATTTTGGTAATTCTCTGATGCTTAAGTCTATACTCTATGTCCCTGAGGCCCAAATAGAGACTCACCCTATAGATATAATCCAGCAAAGGGGCTCTCGACGAGTGCTGTTCTTCCAGGGCCGCTGTGGACACTGGGTGGAGGAGGGTGCTCACTGGCAATGCCATGCACCAGTCCAAGAGGCAGAGTAGCAAGGACACAATAAACTGGAAGAGGAAACAGGCCCAGTAACATATACTGCAATCCTTCAAACTTTGCTACATGTAATAGCAAACAACAGAACAGTCCCTACACAATAATAATTATTCAGTGGGGCACACAAATGCACAATTAATGAATGAATAAATAAAGTTTTCACAGGGGAGACCATTAGGACCAATAGAGAAGAAAACTACAAAGGATATCCCTACATAGAACATTATTTATAATTTTGTTTTACGTTAAAAAAAAATCCAACCTCTGGAAAAAACTTAGATGATGTGCCACCTACCTTTTTATCTGTTTCCACTGAGGAGTACTCTGCACTTGGTAAAAGAAAAGCAATTGTGGCCACAAGGATCTGCATAAAAGACAAATCCCCAATGAAAGAGACCATAGCAATAGTTTGGGAAACTATATGATAAGATTCCCAAAATGGCCTTGCACTAAACCCAGCTTGGTGCCAACTTGCTAGAGGAAGGTGATTAAAAAGCAGAGAACAGTTTAGAGCTCCCTATGGTCCTGAAAATCAAGAGAAAGTGACAGACCCACACCTAGTCTCCATTCCACCCTACTGGTGCTGAAATTGGGGGCCCCAGAGGAAGGGACATTTCTCTCTGTGGTCACACAAGTCCTTTCATCAGTCCCCACACTTTACACAATGAAAGTAAAAATCATTTTCAAAAATAACTATGAAAATACTACCATTTGATTTTCTTATAAACCATTCATGTCTCTATCTCTTGTCCTGGTGTAAAAGTACCCCTTGTATTCTCAAAGGTATTTATCTTTTGATGATAAACTGTAAGTGATCTTTGAACAACCCGGGTATTGTACCCCCTCCCCACTGCGCACAGTAAAAATCCATGTATAAATTTTGACTTCCCCCCAATTTAACTACTATTAGCTGACTACAGGCCAGAAGTGTCATCAATGTGTTGATGGATCATCCATGTGTTGATGGATGATCAACACATATTTTGTATGTTATATATATTCTACGCTGTAGACTTAAAATAAAGTAAGCTAGTGAAAAGAAAATAAAATCATAAGGAAGAGAAAATGTATTTACAGTCCTCTATTGTATTTATATAAAAAAAAATCCACATACGAATTGACTTATGTAGCTCAAACCCATGTTGTTCAAGGGTCAACTGTACATAGTTGCCCTAGAACACAACTTTACAGCTTGCAGCATCTGATATTCCTATGTCCAGAGCTCCGTTCCACTCTAGGTCACCTAACGTCTCCCTGAGAGAACAAAGTGATCTCACTGGTGAAATCTACCTAGGGCGGAGAGAAAATAAGTCAATATCACTTCTTCTCTCCCTGTAATACCACACAGAGATAAGTCAAATTTCCTTGAAGAGTTACCACTGCATGTGTAAAGAACAGGGCATGTTTCAGAAAGAGCAGCTTTCAAAACTGGCAGGAATGGATGTGCCTCATATGCAGGCACTTACAGAGGTGAGGGTACCTCTTCTTTACAGGCAAGCACCCTCAGATATAACCGGCCTCCAGGATATCATCACTGGGACGATTCTTTCTGCTCCTTCTGTCCTTTTCTCCCAGCAACTACCCTCCTACCCCCGCCCGCGGGTATTAGAGTAGTAATCTCATTACAGCTGGGTAATCACGCTATGGCAGAAAGCGTGGTCCGGGGCCTCAGTCTGGAAGAGACTCCTGTTTCACACAACAGTCCCCCTGCCCCCCGCCCCTGCATGGAGGGCATCATAACCAGCTGCCTACTCCTTGTTGGCACCATCCAAATTACTCTCGATGAATGAAGCCCAATCTACAAAAGGTCTCTTTGTTGTGGTCGTGTCTGCTTTTCAAACTCCCCAAGTGTGAGACTCTGCCATGAACACTGGTGGCTTCTTTACGTAGTGCCTGAAATCACAGCTGAGAAGAGCCAGTGCGATTTAATCTTAAAACGAATGACTTGTATGGCAATGTAATAGACAGTTCTCTAACAATTATCTGAGTATCTGTAATTCATTAAATACCGAATAGAGTGAGAGGGAAATGCTTATGTTTTAGCACAGGAAAAGACTTACTTCTGCAATTTTCCGGGGCAGAGAGGTTTCAAACATCTGAAGCTTTTCCCAGTAGGAAACCAGCAACTGAAGAACATCACAGGCCACCTGAGCCACGATTTTGTTAGAAAACTGTAAAAGGAAACAAAACCCCAAACGAAAGGATTGAACTTAACACGTACATTTGTTCCAAGGAAGAAAAGAAGAGGCATTTCTTTCTAGTGATGTTTAGGGATACGTTTCCTTGTCTGGCATTCAATTTTTGAAAAATGTGTCCTGGTACCAGATAGCTTGTGTATGATCATCATCCTGTAACTCCGTCTCGTCCAGACTAGCTGTATTAACTTAATGTTCTGCAGAAACAAGTAGCTGTTGTTCAGTCATAGGAAAATTAAAACTGTAATTTCAGATGCCTCATGCAGATCGCA
The DNA here is from genome assembly GCF_964662115.1 of Mustela nivalis. Taxonomy (NCBI): domain Eukaryota; kingdom Metazoa; phylum Chordata; class Mammalia; order Carnivora; family Mustelidae; genus Mustela; species Mustela nivalis. Next base: position 100,325,712 of record NC_139027.1, on the reverse strand, counting down.
TAAATTATAGTTTTAACAACTAGAGGAAATTAAAATGCAGCCGACTACTGAGCATTCCCTATGTGCTGGACCTTTTACAAGAATTTTCCTCATTTCTGCATTGATAAATCCTCACTAGCAGCTCTTCAAGGTAGACGTGATCTTCATTTTGCACCTGGAGAAACGGACTGAGCAAGTGACTTTCTGTCTTCTAAAATTAAACTGAATGCCCACATGTAATGTACTAAGAAATGTGAAACTTTGATGACTCCAAGAACATGATTCATAAGCTCTGGTGTATTCAGTTACTTTGAGTATGTTTTCGGAGTCTGGAGTGTGTCCAAGGTCCTCTGGATGCTCCCATTTCTTGTGAGATGGCATGTCAATAGGGGAGGGATGGTGCCTACAAGGGCTGCTGGCTGGGGTGGATGAAACAGATGAAGGCATCCTGTGCTTCTCTCCCTGGCCAGAACCTGGGACTACTCTGCTAGCCATACCTCATTATCTACAAAAGAAAAGATTTGTCACTGATTTTGGGGAACCTCTGGATATGTGGCTTTGGGAAACCTCTGGATACGTAGCTTAGTTGTTTCCTTGCCAGGAGTTCCAAGTCCCAAGAAGCACATCCTAATTGACCTCAGCACCACACAGATACAGAAAAGTCAACATTTAGTATCTCAGTGTAAGTACATAGGACAAGGAAGAAGTTAGGGCAAAGGGGATTCATTTGAATTCAATAGGATAAACACTTCTTGATTGCCCTTTTCTGGTAGGCACCAGGGCAAGAGCGTCTGTGCTCAAGGGGCTCTTCAGAGCCTGGCCTCTAGGCCTCAGGGGACCTGATGCTCATAGGCTTCTTTCAATCCTTCAAATACTCTGGCTTGCTTCTGCCCCAGGGCCTTTGTACTTGCTCCCTGCTTTGCCTGGGACACTCATTCCCCAGGTCTGCATGTTGCTGGCACTGCCACATCTTTCAGATCATGGCCCTAAATGTCTCCTCTATGAGACCACCATGTCCATCCAAAGGAGTGGCAGCCCACCTGCTCCAGCTCTTCAGCTTCATCCTGTTTCCCACTTATAGTTCCCTTATGGCATTAAGGGCTATCAAGCTGATCTTTGGTATTTGTCTGCCTATTCTTTCATGTGTTTAATTTTTCCACATCTCATTCACCATTCATCATCTCATATCACTCATTCATCATTCCTAATGTCTCGCACAGCCCCCTGAGGAGTAGCACAAGGGGAGTCTGAGGTGAAGATGGAACCAAGGGAGCGAAGAACATGAGTAGGCACTGGGTGTGTTTCTCTTGCATCACAGTGATCAAGTCATGGGGTGGAAGCAGAAGGTTGGCATGAAGCAGAAGATGGAAGCACACAAGAGGACGATGAGGAAATGAGAGCTATGGTAGACCAGACAATAAACCTCTGAGCAGAGAGGGGTAAGGTGTGAGAGAGGGGGCAGACCACAAAGAGGACGGGCTGTGGGGGGAGAGGGGATCAGGAGAGCTGAGCCTAACTCGGAAGGAGGTAGAGAAAGAGTGTCTCTGTGTAGGCAGCAGGCAGCAGGGCCCTGCGACAAGCAAGGCTAGGTTGGAGGGCTGCAAGTGGAGTGGTATTAGTCCCACGCGAATGCTATGGGCTGGGGCAGGGAATTAATCACTCACTCCGCACATATACTCATGGAACAAGGACAATGTGCCAGCACTGATGGTGACACACGGTAGCTAAACTTGTGGTATGCACGGCAGAACTCACAGGTTGCTGAATTACTTTATGTTCTATACCTGAAACTAACATGACATTATGTGTCAGCTATACTCAAAAAAAAAAAAAAAAAGAAAAAGAAAAAGAGCAATAGACCCACTCCCTCCAAAAACCATACGGGGAAAAGAATTCTGGGAAATGCTGTCCAGGCTCAGCTAAACTGACAAGTACTAAGGCCACAGCTCCCTTGCTGCCCCAACAGCACACTCTGCTCCATGTACCAACATCTTGCTCTTCGAATATATACCAGTTCGTGTGCACCTCAGGGCCCTGGTACTTGATGCTCCTTCTGCCTGGAGTGCCCCTTCCCCAGACACTGCCTACCTCCTTCTCACTATTCATTTCTGCACTCACAGGCCACCTCCTCCCACTACAGAGGATCTTCTGCTTCTGGATGCTCTCTAAAGTGAACATGTGTAGTTGCTTGACCAGTGTCAATTTCCCCCTCTCTCCTTAACTAATAGTAGATCTTTTTCCAGGTGCAAGTCCTCTCTCCCAGTTCCAGGAATATGCCCTAACTGACTGAAATTAATCAAAAGATTTTATTCCCAGCCTCAGTCACTGGCAAAAGGATGAGTGAGAAACCTTGGCTAATGCATCTCAGTACCACTTACTAGAATGCTGTGAGGGAAGTCCTGCTGAACATGAACAAGGACACGCAATATCCTGAATTCTACTGGCAGATATCCTCCAACTGTGCGGGCATCCCATCCTAAAAGGAAGCCATCTCTGTGGACTACAGAGCAGAGGACTCAGACAATTAGGTCAGTGTTGATGCTGTTCACCTCCTGGATCAACCAGACTCAAACTCTTCCATACCCATGTATTTTCCGGCTATAAGAACTAATACATTCCCATGTTGTTTGAGCCAAAAAAGAAGAGCAAAGCACAGGGCACAAGATGAACAGGGCAGATATCGTCCCTACTCCGAAAGACTGACAATCTTGGGAATAGGCAGGGACCTGTTTGTGTATATTCCTGAATGCCATGCTTAGTACTCTAGTTTGTGGGTGACTTGGTGAGGGCTTGTGCTGACAGATTCCTCTGGTGGCAGTATGGAGGACAGATCTGTGGGGGCCAGACTAGGGCTAAGGGGTTGGAGAACACCCAGAGGCTCAGTTTTTAGCATAGCTAGCCAGCCTGAGTGAAGGATGGCCCTAGGGCAGCAGGACTCTATGACAGAAGACGGTGCTAGGGTAAGGAGGAGGAGACAGTTAATGATGTCTCCTAAGATGGGGTAAAAGAAGGAACAACAGGTGAGGCTGAGGGTAGGGGCTCAGGCTGGACTGGGGAGGCAAGGTTGGTAGCTCACCTGAGCCAGAGTCAAAGGTGGCATGCTCCTTGGCCAACATCCAGGATGGGATACCTAAGTAACTACAGCTCAGGCTTAGAACACTCACCTGCCACCTGTGCTGCCCATAACAATACCCCACCAGACATAATTAGCTGGGTGGAAATCTGCAGGTGCCTATGTGGTGCACTGCTCTCATTTACTGCTGAGCTCCAGGCTGGTTTTCATTGATACCCCCTGGGGAGCATTTCCCAGCCTTCTCTAACGATGCCTTCCCACATCAGATGGAACATCCAGGTCAATCTTGTCAAGTGTTCCTGAAGGGCAGGATCAGAGCAGGTGGTGTCTAGAGCAATGTGGAAGTCATATGGCAGGAAGCCCTTGCAGGGCTCATGCTCCCCGTGCTGCTGGGGCTGGGCCTCCTCCTAGCAGGCCCTGAGGCTCCCTGAGGCCCCTCTTCTAGACCTGTTCCTTGTGGCCATGCTCTCCCTGCTAGGCCCTCAGTTCTCTGAGATTTATGTGCCACCTCCTTCAGTAAAAATGCCAACTGGCACAGGAACATAGACGTCAAAGAGAGGCAGGCAGGAACACAGATGTCAGAGGGACGAGCAGACAGCTCATCCCAGGGTCCTGGAATTACATCTGTGAGTTTCACTCTGCTATTCCTAACAGTTAAAGGGAGGCTGATTTGGCCAATCTTGGCCCTCTGATCTCTTCACAATTCAAACTGGAGTGAGTTTCTTGGCATTCTTTAGTTGCCTTCTCTCTTATTTCTAAAATGGGGAGAGCCAGAGCACCTACAGGGGCGGGGCTTCCACCAGACAGTCCCTGCACTGTGCTGGGATGCCCCTGGCAGAGTCTGGGCTCCATGTATTCTTTCTCTGGTGCCTTATGTTCGTCCTCATCTTTACACAAAAGTAAAGACATTTTTGAAAATGTGGAGACCTACAACGACAAAATGTAAGCCCTCATATCCTTCTACTTTTGTTATCAATTTCCATCTCCCTGCTGTACTATATAGAACCATATAGGGTAGAAGGATAGCTATATCACTGTATCTACGTATCTCCATCATTCTCGGACACCACTGAGCTACTGACAGCTTCTCCAGGAAAGGGGGAGAGGTGGGGAGGCCACACTACATTCAACATTCAAAAAACAGATCTTAGAATTGAGGAAAGAGGATATTTAAAAAATTAGACTCTGCATAGATATACAATTGCCAACTTTTTTTCACTTTAATAGTTACATATGAATATTTCACCACAGCTTCTGCAACTGTGCCAAAGTCCAGATAAGGGGCCAGGGTGTCCTGGGTTTGACCCTGGCCAACTCTTTACTCCCTAAATCAGCTCATTTTCCACATCTATGAAGCAGAGGTGGCCATAACCCTTTACCTCTTGGGGTGGTTCTAAGGATTAAAAGTAGTATCAAAGGTCATCGCCGTGCTCAGGACAGAGGGAGCACTCCTAATTGATCCTGGTTCAATCAATTTTCCATTCCTCACCACAGGGATCAGCAGCAAGTGTTTGTCCAGCTCTCATGACAGAACCGGTACACCCAAGTATGGAGGCAGAGAGAACAGCAGAGCTTTCTTTTGGCCAGAAAGAGGGTGAGGAGGGCTGACATAAAATCAGACTGCACAAGCAGGCAGGGGCTAGATCAGAGAGCTGGATGCTAAGCCATGGGCAGGGGATGCCCCGTCTGGTTATCCTGTGGGCTGAAGCACAAAAGGTGACACAGGGGCTGTCAATGGCCTGGTGATGACTGTCCCAGTTGTCAGCTACAATGGGGATGACTATAACAGCAGCACACATCAGGCAGTAAAGAAGGCCAGGCCTGAGCCTGGACTCTGGTGTCAGACAAACAGTTCATGGTTTGAACTTTGGCTTGGCAAGGCTTTAGAGCCTGGAATGAGCTCCTTAGCTTTTCTGCACCTCAGTTCCTCCACTGTAAAATGGGACAACTGTCTCACAGCTGAGAACTTCCATAAAATCCTAGCACAGTGCCTGGTAGGAACTGGGCACTCACTGATTCGGGGGCGGGGGGAGGGTATAATGATAACAATGCTAATTATTACCATCCTTTTTAAGTAGGAGCCTGAAAAGAACCTTGAAGGATTTGAGCTCTGGTTTAGAAAGTGGCCTAACAGTATGTATAAAGGTTTTGTTTTTCACGGTAAGCAGATCTGCTCCTGGTGCCATCACTTATACCTGCATGGCTGTGAGCTCATGACCTGATTCCTCTGGGCCTTGCTTTCCTCTGGTGTGACATCAGGATTATACTATCCACCTTGCAAAGCAGCCATTGTGAAGGTTTTGGAGAATCTACCATGAATCCAGCTCCACATGACCACCTAGTGAATGGCAACTCTTCCTTTCATTAACAAAGCAAAGGAAGAAAGCCATCCTTAAAGTGCCAAGACCCAGTCAGACAGTGAGCACTCAGGACTGAAAACCAGGAGCTGTCAGGTCTCTCCCAGTCCTACTGTAGGACAGGGCATGAGATCCCACCTTCCCGTCACTATTACCCACAAAGGACAGTTGTTTTGCTTGCTACAGGAAGTGGCCAGCTACCAGAGACAGCCTGTTCAGCTGCAGGGCTTGGTCGAGGAACACTCAGGGATGGATGGCAGGTTGCAGCCACCAGTGAGGAAGCAGCTGTTGGTGGTCTCTCTTGGGAGCCTCACAGGACATTCAACATGGCTCTCAGAAAAATAATTTTTGATTCAAAATCTCTCATGTACGGACAAATAACAATGGGGCTAATTCAAACTAGAACTGGATGACTATCTGGGATACAGTTTACTGTTGAATACACATCACGAATTGGTAATACCTTCAAAGTGACACCTATCACATTGACGGCCTCTTTCAGCTGCGGATGGTTTGTACACTGTGCCAGTTCTTCGCATATCCAGACTCCGAGGGAGCAAATGGCAATGCACCTTTTGAAAAAGAAGAAAAAGGAGGGAAACTCTCAAAAAATTTAATATATTTTCTTGGTATTTTCAAGTGACAAAGTATTTTAAATCTTCTTTTACAAAGTGGCCAAAATTATAGATATGTTAACAGAGTGTCTTCCTGAGGAAAAAGATAAGGTTTCCTCAATAGTTCAGTTTTCAGGACAAACAGAAATACTGATATTGGTTAGTAATTACATATTTAATGAAATAAATGATCTATTTCCTGTTAGTAGTCACAAAGCACATATCAGTTATTTTTGCTGATAGTTTAAATTATGTTGTACTGCTTCAAGGCAGTTTTGAAGAAGATTCAAAACCATGAATCTTAGAAAATGGTTGGAAATCAAGCTTGTAATTGTTTTTCTTACAATAAAATATACAACACTTACTAAAACAGAAGACAAACCCCACATTCCATTGTAAAAAATATCGGAATACAACTTTCAGAATCAACTGCACTGTTACTGCTTTTAAACAATGTGTTAGGACAAAGCCTTCTTCAAGTTGCACATTACTTTAAAAATTACCTTCTTCAATTATAAATCAATTTTAAGTGGTAGTTATCTTTGAAACTGATATATCCTACTATCTTTTACAATGATCAAAAAGACATATTCCTGTTAATTTTTTCTGAATGCCCATATATAAAATTAAAATACTTCCAAACCTGGTCACTTTCCCAAACAAAAGGGGATTCAAGCCACTACTCTGAACCAGACATTAGTTGTGGTATATATATGTTGTTCTTTGTAAGAAGAGGTCACATCGCCAGTGCCAATTAAACTGAATGTACTGTTCAGCTCTCCACAGTGAAAGTTCTTTGTATTCAGTATAATTCAGCTATTAAAATAAATATATTTTGAGGTTTTATTTTTATTTTTTTTATCTTTTTTTTTTTAAATTATTTATTTATTTGAGAGAGAGAGTGAGAGAGCATGAGAGGGGAGAAGGTCAGAGGGAGAAGCAGACTCCCCATGGAGCTGGGAGCCCGATGCGGGACTTGATCCCGGAACTCCGGGATCATGACCTGAGCTGAAGGCAGTCGCTTAACCAACTGAGCCACCCAGGCGCCCCTATTTTGAGGTTTTAAAACCACCATGTTTCACTGGATTCTCACCTCTTTAAGTTAGGATAGATGAAGTGCTTCAGAACACGTTTATTAAAAGCTCTTTGGAGACTATGTCACCTTCTACGAAAATGCACTCAGGATCAGCGTGCAGCCCCCTTTACAAGGCATGCCTGGGCTTCTTGGATTCTCCAACAGCAACATTATACAGGAGTTACACACAATTCAAACCCTCAGCTTTCCTTACTGTACAGAACTATCTCCTCTTGCCTGATTCTTATACTGAGTCTCAGTCCAGAAACTGTACTTCATATTCTCAGCTTGCATTCAATGTCATGTATTCTGTATGCTTTCCAATTGCCTCATTATCTTCCCCAGCTTAACTCAGACTCTGATTGTTCAACCCATTAAAATCTAACTTGGAATTATACCCAATTATACCACTTTAAGAGACTCTCTTCCCTTACAGACTTGCATGTGTGTGTGTGTCTCTTTCTGTGTATATTAATACATACTTTTTTTTTTAAACAACCGATTAACCTATCTGTTAAATGTAATTTATTAAGGGCAAAGATCTCTCATTTCTTAGGAACACCTGCATTACTCTGTAACTATTAGCCTTGCACAACAGAAAACATTTGTGACCCATAAAATGGTTTCATAATGTGAACTACTCTCACCTGCCTTGAGTTTTAAAGCTGCACTAGCTTATAGCAGGTCTTCAATGCTATTTTATGCCTTTGAAATTTATCATTTAGCATCTGCCTATTCTGGCATTCTCAGGTATTCCTTTTGGCTTTGAGTTTCTGTCAGTTAAATTCTCTGTCCCAAATGTGTCCTTTGTGATCCCAAATGAGTTCTATCTCTCAAGATTTTTTTTTAGCTAATGGCAGCACCACCTTCACTCTCCTTTTTATACCAACACACCCTCTGGAGACTGTTTGCTACTCTGCCATCTCACACTTCTCCAGTTTATGTAACAGAAACAATATTTTTTCTTATGTTTTCTACATTATTATCACCTGTAATTATAACTAACTTCCCTCTTAATTATCTTCCATTTATTTGAAATCTTGGTCATATCTCTGCTTATCTGCCCTTGTGTGACCTCAATTTCATGTTTTATACATGGCTGATAAAGACTGAGCATATCACACACATTTCTATTCCATTTTTCACTCCACAGAAGTTTGGCTTTCTACAGTAAAGAAAAAGGTGGTGGTGGGAAGGTATTCCCAAGACATGTTAAAAGTTTGGATGGGACAGGTAAGTGAAAAGGAGAAATCAAGGATTTTTTCCAAGTTTCTCGACTGAAAATCTGGGTAGATGATGGTGACGTTTATGGAGATGGAGTCTGAGGGACGGTCAGGGGACTCAAGGGTTCAGCTGTGGTCGTGTTAGCTTTGCATGTGTTAAGACATCCAAGCTGAGATACCAAGTAGGCAGCTTAATACATAAGCCTGAATATATATGGGATTCACAGAAGAGGCTAGGCAAATAAATTCAGCAGCATCAGTATCATAAATTCAGCAGTATTTAAGGTCTGGTTAGAATGAATAAGAGCACCAAGGAGAGTCAGAGAGAGAAGAGGACCAGCCCTAAATCACTCTAACACTCAGAGGTTAGGTGGAGGAGGGAGACAGAACAGGAGCAGCTGTGGTGACATAGGAATAAAATCAGAAGATTATATTCTAAGGAAATGGCATTGTAAAGGCAGACTAATTTCAGAGTTAGTAAGACAAGTATGCAACATTAAAATTTCTAAGGCAACTTCTTAAAAAACTGAGAATCTATGACTTCTGCAAAAATAGAGATATTAAGTGGAATGTGAAAAAAATCATCTGAAAGAAAGAAAGGAAGGAAGGAAGAAAAGGAAAGGGGAAAAATAAAGGCAAGAATGGGGACAAAACAAGAGAATGCTGATAAGGAGCAATAACAAAACATAAAGGCAGATGGAAGAAATACATCCAAGTATGTCAGTTACTGCAGTAAATGGGAAATGAACTAAAGATTCAGTTATAAGATCAAGATCAGACAAGATAAATGTTATAAAATAAAGAATGTACAATTTTTTCAAAGACATCTAAAGAGAAGAATATAGAAAGGTTTGGAACACTGAAAAAATAAAATAAAATTTAATTTAAAATAAAAAAATAAAAGGATGGAAAGTATTATTTAGAAATATATTAATCAATATGAGACAAGTGGTTCTTAAGAGAAAAAAAAATCATGCTTAGAAGTAAATAGGATCACTATGTAAATTAACAGATATGATTCTCTATAGAGATTTGATAATTCTATAGTTCTATACTGCTAATAATATAGCTTCAAAGTATATAAACAAAGATTGACAGATACACAAGGAAAAATAAATCAATGCACCACTATTATGGGGGATTTTAACCTATTTTTCTCAGTAAATGACTAAGATGGTAAAAATATTAGAAACGATGTAAAATATTTGAAACACACTATTAAAAAAATTAATCAAATGGACATATCCAGAGCAGTACACACAACTACCGAAGAAAGGGTAATATGCATGCTCTTCAAGCCCACCCAGAGCATTTGCAGAAACTGACTATCTGCTGGGCTTATAGCAAATCTCAACAATTTCAAAGACTGTCACTTGACAGACAACATATTGGATTTAAGTTGTCAATAGCAAAAAGTTAAATAAAAATAACTATGTGTTTATAAATTAAATATATTTCTACATAAAGAAATATATGAAGGAATCAATGATGGAATCATAATGGAAATGGGGAAAAAAATCTGTAGTGAGAAAATACTACATATCAAAACGTACCAAACTCAGATGACGTAGGACCTAGAAATAAACATATGAACTTAAATGTTGACATTTGTAAAAGAGAAAGACTGAATTAGTATGTGGAGTTTGTATACTGTTATGTTAATATATCAGAATTAACATACTGATAAAAAGGAAAGGAATGAAGAATATGAAGAAAGAAAGGGAAAAGAGCAGAAAGTAGAAAATAAAAACAAATTAGAGGAAGAGGAGTCAAGGTGGCAGAGAAGTAGCAGGCTGAGACTACATCAGGTAGCAGGAGATCAGCTAGATAGCGTATCTAAAGACTGCAAACACCTACAAATCCAACGGGAGATTGAAGAGAAAGAAGAACAGCAATTCTAGAAACAGAAAAACAACCACTTTCTGAAAGGTAGGACTGGCGGAGAAGTGAATCTAAAGCGACGGGAAGATAGACTGCGGGGGGAGGGGCCGGCTCCTGGCAAGCGATGGAGCAATGGAGCACAAAATCAGGACTTTAAAAAGTCTGTTCCGCTGAGGGACATCGCTCCAGAGGCTAAACCGGGGTGAAGCCCACGTGGGGTCAGCATGGCATCAGGTCCCGCAGGGTCACAGAAGGATCAGGGGTGTCTGAGTGTCACAGAGCTTGCAGGTATTAAAAGGAGAAGCCGGCTACAGAGACAGAGCAGAGGAGTGAGCTCTCAGCTCGGGGTTACCTTGAACCAGTCACAGGCTGGGTGAGCTCAGAGTGCAGCCGGAGGCCACGGGGACGGGCACACTGAGGAGCGGGGCCCCAAGCTCTTGGCTCCTCCAGGCGGGAGACCAAGAGGCCGCCATATTCATTCCTGTCCTCTGGAACTCTACGGAAAGCATTCAGGGAAGAAAAGCTCCTGAAAGCAAACGGGAGCTGATTACTTAGTCCAGCTCCTGGTAAGGGCAGTGCAATTCCGCCTGGGGCAAAGAACAACAGGCCCCTCCCCCAGAAGATGAACAAGAAAACAGCCAGGACCAAGTTCACCTACCAAGGAGTGCAGGTTCAATACCAAGGAGAGCAGCGGAATTCCAAAGGAGGAGAAAGCAAAGCACAGAACACATGGCTTTCTCCCCATGGTTCTTTAGTCTTGCAGTTAATTTAATTTTTTTTTCTTCTCCTGCTAAATTGTTTTTAGCTTTTTACCCTTTTCTTTTTTAACATTTTTTAACTAATTTATCTAATATATATATTTTTCTTTTTTATATTTTTTCTTTATTCGTTTTCTTTTTTTTTTTTTTTTCCTGAACCTCTTTTTATCCCTTTTCTCCCCGCCATGATTTGGGATCTCTTCTGATTTGGTTAAAGCATATTTTCCTGGGGTCTTTGCCACCCTTTTAGTATTTTACTTGCTCCTTCATATACTCTAATCTGGACAAAATGACAAGGCGGAAAATTCATCACAAAAAAAAGAACAAGAGGCAGTACTGAAGGCTAGGGACCTAATCAATAGAGACATTGGTAATATGTCAGATCTAGAGTTTAGAATGACAATTCTCAAGGTTCTAGCTGGGCTCAAAAAAGGCATGGAAGATATTAGAGAAACCCTCTCGGGAGATATAAAAGCCCTTTCTGGAGAAATAAAAGAACTAAAATCTAACCAAGTTGAAATAAAAAAAGCTATTAATGAGGTCCAATAAAAAATGGAGGCTTTCACTGCTAGGACAAATGAGGCAGAAGAAAGAATTAGCGCTATAGAAGACCAAATGACAGAGAATAAAGAAGCTGAGCAAAAGAGGGACAAACAGCTACTGGACCACGAGGGGAGAATTTGAGAGATAAGTGACACCATAAGATGAAACAACATTATAATAATTGGGATTCCAGAAGAAGAAAAAAGAGAGAGGGGAGCAGAAGGTATATTGGAGAGAATTAATAGAGAGAATTTCCCTAATATGGCAAAGGGAACAAGCATCAAAATCCAGGAGGTGCAGAGAACCCCCCTCAAAATCAACAAGAATAGGTCCACACCCCGTCACCTAATAATAAAATTTACAAGTCTTAGAGACAAAGAGAAAATCCTGAAAGCAGCCTGGGAAAAGAAGTCTGTAACATACTGCTAAAAATATTAGACTGGCAGCAGACTTACCCACAGAGACCTGGCAGGCCAGAAAGAGCTGGCATAATATATTCAGAGCACTAAAGGAGAAAAACATGCAGTCAAGAATACTATATCCAGCTAGGCTATCATTGAAAATAGAAGGAGAGATAAAAAGCTTCCAGGACAAACACAAGCTGAAAGAATTTGTAAACACCAAACCAGCGCTACAGGAAATATTGAAAGGGATCCTCTAAGCAAAGAGAGAGCCTAAAAGTAGTAGATCAGAAGGGAACAGAGAAAATATACACGAACAGTCACCTTACAGGCAATACAATGGCACTGAATTCTTATCTCTCAATAGTTACCCTAAATGTTAATGGGCTAAATGCCCCAATCAAAAGACACAGGGTATCAGAGTGGATTAAAAAAAAAAAAAAAACCATCTACATGTTGCCTACAAGAAGCTCATTTTAGACCCAAAGACACCTCCAGATTTAAAGTGAGGGGGTGGAAAACAATTTACCATGCTAATGGACATCAGAAGAAAGCAGGGGTGGCAATCCTTATATCAGATCAATTAGATTTTAAGCCAAAGACTATAATAAGAGATGAGGAAGGACACTATATCATACTCAAAGAATCTGTCCAACAAGAATATCTAACAATTTTAAATATCTATGCCCCTAACGTAGGAGCAGCCAACTATATAAACCAATTAATAACAAAATCAAAGAAAAACATCAACAATAATAATAGTAGGGGACTTTAACACTCCCCTCACTGAAATGGACAGATCATCCAAGCAAAAGATCAACAAGGAAATAAAGGCCTTAAATGACACACTAGACCAGATGGAAATCACAGATATATTCAGAACATTTCATCCCAAAGCAAAACAACACACATTCTTCTCTAGTGCACATGGAACATTCTCCAAAATAGATCAAATCCTGGGTCCTAAAACAGGTCTCAACTGGTATCAAAAGATTGGGATCATTTCCTGCATATTTTCAGACCACAATGTTCTGAAGCTAGAACTCAATCACAAGAGGAAATTTGGAAAGAACCCAAATACATGGAGATTAAACAGCATCCTTTTCAAGAATGAATGGATCAACCAAGAAATTAAAGAAGAACTGAAAAAATTCATGGAAACAAATGATAATGAAAACACAATGGTTGAAAATCTGCGGGACACAGCAAAGGCAGTCCTGAGAGGAAAATATATAGTGGTACAAGCCTTTCTCAAGAAACAAGAAAGGTCTCAAGTACACAACATAACCCTACACCTAAAGGAGCTGGAGCAAGAACAAGAAAGAAAGCCTAAACCCAGCAGGAGAAGAGAAATCATAAAGATCAGAGCAGAAATCAATGAAATAGAAACCAAAAACACAATAAAGCAAATCAACGAGACTAGGAGCTGGTTCTTTGAAAGAATTAATAAGATTGATAAACCCCTGGCCTGACTTATCAAAAAGAAAAGAGCAAGGACCCAAATAAATAAAATCATGAATGAAAGAGGAGAGATCACAACTAACACCAAAGAAATACAAACAATTATAAGAACATACTATGAGCAACTCTATGCAAACAAATTTGACAATCTGGAAGAAATGGATGCATTCCTAGAGACATACAGACTACCAAAACTGAACCAGGAAGAAATAGAAAACCTGAACAGACCCACAACCAGTAAGGAGATTGAAAGAGTCATCAAAAATCTCCAAAGAAAAGCCCTGGGCCAGACGGCTTCCCAGGGGAATTCTACCAAACATTTAAAAAAAAATTTTTTTTTTAAAAAGATTTTATTTATTTATTTGACAGACAGAGATCACAAGTAGGCAGAGAGGCAGGCAGAGAGAGAGGAGGAAGCAGGCTCCTCGCTGAGCAGATAGCCCAATGCGGGGCTCGATCCCAGGACCCTGAGATCATGACCTGAGCCGAAGGCAGAGGCTTTAACCCAGAGCCATCCAGGCGCCCCTCTACCAAACATTTCAAGAAGAACTAATTCCTGTTCTCCTGAAACTGTTCCAAAAAATAGAAATGGAAGGAAAACTTCCAAACTCATTTTATAAGGCCAGCATCACCTTGATCCCAAAACCAGACAAGGATCCCATTAAAAAAGAGAACTACAGACCAATATCCTTGATGAACACAGATGCGAAAATTCTCACCAAAATACTAGCCAATAGGATTTAACAGTACATTAAAAGGATTATTCACCACGACCAAGTGGGATTTATTCCAGGGCTGCAAGGTTGGTTCAACATCTGCAAATCAATGTGATACAACACATCAATAAAATAAAGAACAAGAACCATATGATACTCTCAATAGATGCTGAAAAAGCATTTGACAAAGTACAGCATCCTTTCCTGATCAAAACTCTTCAAAGTGTAGGGATAGAGGGCACATACCTCAATATCATCAAAGCCATCTATGAAAAACCCACTTCAAATGTCATTCTCAATGGAGAAAAACTAAAAGCTTTTCCGCTAAGGTCAGGAACACGGCAAGGATATCCATTATCACCACTACTATTCAACACAGTACTAGAGGTCCTATCCTTAGCTATCAGACAACGAAAGGAAATTAAAGGCATCCAAATTGGCAAAGAAGAAGTCAAACTATCACTCTTCACAGATGGTACGATACTATATGTGGAAAACCCAAAAGACTCCACTCCAAAACTGCTAGAACCTGTACAGGAATTCAGTAAAGTGTCAGGATATGAAATCAATGCACAGAAATCAGTTGCATTTCTCTACACCAACAAGACAGAAAAAAGAGAAATTAAGGAGTCAATCCCATTTATAATTGCACCCAAAACTATAAGATACCTAGGAATAAACCTAACCAACAAGGCTAAGAATCTATACTCAGAAAACTATAAAGTACTCATGAAAGAAATTGAGAAAGACACAAAGAAATGGAAAAATGTTCCAGGCTCCTGGTTTGGAAGAACAAATATTGTGAAAATGTCTATGCTACCTAAAGCAATCTACACATTTAATGCAATCTCTGTCAAAATACCATCCATTTTTTTCAAAGAAATGTAACAAATAATCCTAAAATTTATATGGAACCAGAAAAGACCCCAAATAGCCAAAGGAATATTGAAAAAGGACGCTAAAGTTGCAGGCATCACAATTCCGGACTTCAAGCTCTATTACAAAGCTGTCATCATCAAGACAGCATGGTACTGGCACAAAAACAGACACATAGATCAATGGAACAGAATAGAGAGCCCAGAAATAGACCCTCAACTCTATGGTCAACTAATCTTCAGCAAAGCAGGAAAGAATGTCCAATGGAAAAAAGACAGCCTCTTCAATAAATGGTGTTGGGAAAATTGGACAGCCACATGCAGAAAAATCAAATTGGAACATTTCCTTACACCACACACGAAAATAGACTCAAAATGGATGAAGGACCTCAATGTGAGAAAGGAATCCACCAAAATCCTTGAGGAGAACACAGGCGGTAACCTCTTCGACCTCAACCGCGGCAACATCTTCCTAGGAACATCGCCAAAGGCAAGGGAAGCAAGGGCAAAAATGAACTATTGGGATTTGATCAAGATCAAAAGCTTTTGCACAGCAAAGGAAACAGTTAACAAAACCAAAAGACAACTGACAGAATGGGAGAAGATATGTGCCAATGACATATCAGTAAAAGGGCTAGTGTCCAAAATCTATAAAGAACTTAGCAAACTCAACACCCAAAGAACAAATAATCCAATCAAGAAATGGGCAGAGGACATGAACAGACATTTCTGCAAAGAAGACATCCAGATGGCCAACAGACACATGAAAAAGTACTCTACATCACTCAGCGTCAGGGAAATACAAATCAAAACCACAGTAAGATACCACCTCACACCAGTCAGAATGGCTAAAATTAACAAGTCAGGAAATGATAGATGCTGGCGAGGATAGGGAGAAAGGGGAACCCTCCTACACTTTTGGTGGGAATGCAAGCTGGTGCAACCACTCTGGAAAACAACATGGAGGTTCCTCAAAATGTTGAAAATAGAACTACCCTATGACCCAGTAATTGCACTACTGGGTATTTACCCTAAAGATACAAACGTAGTGATCTGAAGGGGCACATGCACCCGAATATATAGCAGCAATGTCTACAATAGCCAAACTATGGAAGGAACCTAGATGTCCATCAACAGATGAATGGATAAAGAAGATGTGGTACAGGTACACAATGGAATACTATGCAGGCATCAAAAGAAATGAAATCTTGCCATTTGCGACAATGTGGATGGAACTAGAGCATATCATGCTAAGTGAAATAAGTCCATCGGAGAAAGACAACTATCATATCTCCCTGATATGAGGAAGTGGAGATGCAAAATGGGGGGGATAAGGCGGTAGGAGAAGAATAAATGAAATAAGATGGGATTGGGAGGGAGACAAACCATAAGTGACTTTTAATCTCACAAAACAAACTGAGAGTTGCTGGGGTGAGGGGGGTGGGGTTATGGACATTGGGGAGGGTATGTGCTATAGTGAGTGCTGTGAAGTGTGTAAACCTGGCGATTCACAGACCTGTACCCCTGGGGATAAAAATATATTATATGTTTATAAAAAATAAAAAAATTAAAAAATTAAAAGGCAGACAAAAGAATGGGAGAAAAAAAACAAATTAGAATAAAGAGGGTGAACAAAGACAAGTTCTTTGAAAGTTGATAATCTTTGGCAAGACTAGTGGCAAAAATCAGAGAATACATAATAGCGTCTGGGATTAAGAAGTGTATATAGCTCTTGGAGTGAAAGAAACATAAGATAGCCAATATTATTTCAGAACTTAGATGAAATGGACAAATTTCTGTACAAGTTTAGTTTATCCAAGGTGTAAAAGAAAGGAAAAGAAAAGAAAGAAAGCCTTAATATTCCTAAAATCTTGGAAGAAAATAAGTCAATGGTTAACCTCTCATAAATAAATGACCAGACCTAGATAGTTTTACCATCAAGGTCTAAATACACAGGAGCATGAACTCTTAATTTTACAAAAATTCTTGCTGACTACAGAGAATGAAACAATACTTTAATCATTCTGTAAGAGTATCTAACCCTGAATTAAGCCTGATAAGAACTGGATTGGGAAAGAAAATTATAGGCCATAAATATAAATGCAACTTTCCTGAACAAAATATTAGCCAAATAAGATCTGGTCCTGTATAAACCAAGTTGAGTTTATCCCAAAATTTAAGGTTACTCTAATATGAACAAATTGATAGTCAATTTATAGCTTCTGGTAATGGGAAACCAGAAAGGTGGACTAAGCCACCCACAGAAGACCACTGAAAAAGTTAGTCAAAATACAAACTCCCCCCAAACAAAACAAAACAAAACAAAACCCCACAAGTCAGAAACCCTTAAAAATATCAAAAGAGCTGGAAAGGCAGTGATGGTTGGTAGACTGCTAGAGAGAGAGCAGGGCAGGAGCTGATTCCTTGGAGGCAGCAAGCGACTGAGCTAGGCTTCTGGTGACTTTATGAGGTTGGAGGAGGATGATGAGAAAGTGGTGTTGCCCTCTACCACTGCTCCCAGCTTTGGGCTTTACTTTGGAAGGCCAGGTATGCAATTTCTCATTATGCAGGTGGTCCAGAAAACCTCTATATTGTTAGCAGACTGCTAGCAAACTCAGATGCCCGGCAGAAGCAACCGAAATATTTTCAGACATTGCTAAATGTCTCCTGGGGTACAAAATCACCTCTGGTTGAGAATTACTAACCTTATACTTATACCAATTTTTATAAGTTTTTGCTTTATCCTTCCATTTTCTTCTTCATTAAAAAAATAACAGGGAATACCTGTATATATTCAAAATCTTTTCTCTTCTACAAAATGTAGCATGCTATAATCTGCATCTTACTGTTTTCACTGAATAGTGGCACACTCTAAAAAAATTAAGTAAAGCATTTTCTTGACATAATTCTTACTACATTTTTTAGTATCTGTACAAGTAATGCGGAAGAGTGCTTTTTTTTAACATTAACTTTTTACATATAAATTTGTATCTTAAAATCCTAAAATAGTTTACCTTTAGTCAACATTTACCTTGCACATTCATTTGGTTCCTCTGTGGCATTCTTCAGTAAAATATTTATGAGGTAATGCTAAAAACACAAAATTAAGTAAAATAAAAACTTTGTTTAGTAGTTGGTTTCCCACATGTTTTGTGTTCCAGGCAGTCAGGAGCTACTGAAGGACCAGGGAACTCTGGAGAAGCTTCCAACAGAGAGAACCTGGGAGGCGGGGAAGGAAACAGGGCTTGAGGGAGCAGCCTGTAGTGGTCTCAGCCAGGACCTCCCTGGGCAAGTAAGGCAGCCTAGAGAAGAGGGTTTCTGGGCATGCAATAAAAACCTTGCAAAGCCATTGAGACTTCAGATAGTAAAAGCTCAGTTTTCTTTTACTTCAATTATATATTGTATGCTAAATTATATATTATAATTATGTACCATAATTAGATAGATTGATTTTGAGATTTGAATAGAATTTTTGTTTGCCCCAAAGTCAGTTAAGGGGGGGGAACAAACGCTTACTTTTATTCTCTAAAGAATTAATAACTTGACATCTCAAATTATTAGTAGTGTTTAATCAGACTAACAATGGGACTGAATATTTGGCTAACTTTAATTATTTCTTATAAACTCATTTGATACACTAATGTGGCACAATTAAACCTAGAATTATTACAAAGGATGAATTATTATATAATTAAAATCCATAGGCATGATAAACAGATCTAATAAAAAACACCAGAGGAACCTATCAGTTATAACTGTCATATGCTCTGAATCTAATACATTTAATCCCTCTAAAAGAGCCTTCTGGAAACAACAACTACTATTGAAAGATTTAAACAATAAAGCAGAACTTTCAGGGATAAGTAGATCACTGTATGATAATGGAAGAGAGGACCATATAGCTAGAATTATAAAATGCTAAACTTGAGATTCAATCAAATGCATGAGGTACCTTGACATCTTCAGTTCCTGTGATGACTTCCCTGACTTCCGGCACAGACTGCAGTAAAGGGATCTCCCGGTAGGTATTTGGAAAGCAGACTAGAGAACCAAGAATGGTGAGAGCTTCTGAATGAGGTGTCTGCACACAAAGAAGTGAAAACATACTTTACTTTTTCATGATTTTGAGAGGGAATCTTTACACTTACTATATCCTAGATAAGATGTAATCAAACTATGCCAGGTTATTTTCCTCCAGGCGACCATTTAAGCAAGAGAGGTTTGTCTAGATGAAAAAGCAAATTTCCAAGAAATGGAAATTATCACTATACTTGTATAAAAAGCATTGTGAAAAGTGGTCTGCAGATGCATTCAGGGTCAGAAGAGCAAATGACTCAATCATGACTTTCACTTTTTGTTTTTATCTTTTTAGTCTTAATGTTCTTGACAAAGCAGGGTAAGTGATACCAACTTAATATTATTTTTGCTGTGAAGACAGTTAACAAAAATTCATAAGGAAGAGGGGTTTGGGTTGAATTTCAAAAGGCAGAGAAAGAGAGCAGACACTATCCACCAAATTTCCCATCTCATCATGAATATTTTGCAAAGTAACATATAGTGTTTGATATATAGGGAGACACAAAATCACTTATTTGTCTATTATTGGAATTAGGTATAATTCTTACTACACGTTACTAGACTTCAATCTAGCCAACTTCACTAGATTTCAATCAAGCCAACAATTAGCAGCTATGATTAGCCAAGAATGGGCACCAGGATTACAAAGGTATTGCCACTCGCCCACCTACCCACCTGCCATCTACCTTTCTGTCTACTATTATCTAATAATTATAACAATAGCAGCTAACACTTACAGTGCTAGGCACTGTTCTAAATGCTATACAAGCACTGCCTCATAAAATACCCTCAACAATCCAATGAAGTAGATACTATTATCATTTCCACATTACAAGTGAGAAAACTGAGGCTCAGGGAAATTAAATGGCTTGTCAAGTGACAGACCCTGATTTGCACTGGGCCTGTTTTGTTAAGCACTTCTGGGTTTGAAATGAAAGCGAGTCTCCCTCCCCCAGGATATGGCGGTGTGGTGTGTGGGGTATGGGAGAAGAGGCAAATAGCGGTGATATACCATTCGGTGATATGGCTGTGAGAATCAGAGAGTGGGAATGTTATGGGAGCCCAGAACATTCATGTTTAACCTCACTTCATTTTCATCAGCACACAGGTCCAAAAGACAATATAAAACACAGAGATATTCTCTGGAACCCAAAATGTGGCAATAATTTGTTCTGCTCAGTATGATTAGGGACACTAAGACAAACTGCTGCTTGAAGTCCCATAGTGCCAGGGGAGCCAGCCAGGCTGGCAGAGTGAGGGAGCGAGGTAAGAGGCAAGAGGCCAGTGCAGGCAGTGCGGATGGAAAAGGCAGAAGACCCAGGGGCACCCATGGACCTGTAAAAAATGCAGGTGCACAGGGCCCAGAGGCCATGCAGGTGTGCTGCAGGGACTAGGGGAGCTCCAGGAGAAAAGCACTGGGACTCCCAGGTAGCAACCCCCACGCCACATGTGGCACAGTGCCCATCTCATTTTTTCCTCCAGGCGACCAGTAGTGCCATCAGAATGGAGCAGTAGTGTGGGGTGATGGATGCTCTCAGGAAGAGCAGAGTGTCAGGTGCTCACTAAAGCCCAGTGCAGGCAAGAGTGACAGCAGCTCTGACTGTAGCCATAGCCATGGCATCAGGCATGAAGTCACTATATTCCTAATGGTTTCTTTCATTTTTTAAAATACAAAGATTTGAAACCACTAAGGCAAAATGAAAATGTTAAGACTTGCCAAAGTTGGTCAGTGAGTACAGTATCTTGTTATGTGACTTTTACCACATAAAGCCTTGTGGTCACTGCCCAGGCCTTTCCTTATCTGACCTCTGGCCAGTGTCAGACGCAGGTGCTAGCTCTCTTGGGCCTGGGAACACTTTCACCATTTGGCCCTGGGACACCTTTCGTGGCTCCTACCTGAGGCGATCTAACAGTCTCCATGCTGGGATGCCTCATTTCCTCAGGATCCAAACTGTGATGCTGAGTGTGGTCCTGTGCCCTCTTCTCTCCCAGATCGATACTGACTCCCAAAGGATATCCAGACACATGATTTCAACGCCTCCTACATGTTGGACTTTGGACTCCCTATCATTTCTCTGTAGACTAGACGCTCCCCCACCCTACCCCCGAAGTCCGGGTTTGTATGCGTGCCCCCTCAGGGGTCCAGAGGCATCTCACATGAGCTCCACCTGACCAGAGTCCCGCCCTTTCTGTGCAACACTACCCCACCTCCATCATTCTGTCCCCTCATCTGCTGCTTTCCTTTTTCTCAAGTTTTATGTTAAGAGGAATGAAAAGGGAAAGAGAGTATTACACTAAATACCAAACACCTGGATTCAAGATTTTACTACTCTTGCTTTATCTGTATGTTTCACTTTTTTCATTTCAGTATTTAAAAATCACTAAGAAGTTTCCACTTTCAATATTTTAAAGTGAATTCAAGACATTATGTCATCCCACCTCTATGGAACCCAGCATCCCCGCTTCGGGTTTTTTCTTTGCATACATTACTTTTTGACATGTTACATAGTTATTTTGTGTTTGCAACACCAAAAAAGATGGGGGTTAGATTGTTTTCAGCACTTTTCTATCCCAGTGGGTGCTCAATAAGTATCTCAAGATAAGGGGTGGCTGCTGCTGTCCCCATTTATCTGATGAACACTGAGGGCCTTTCAGGTCTCTGCTTCAGCATCACTTCTCTGATGAAGACCTTTCTAATGCATGTCTTTCCCTTCACTTCTCACAAGCAGAATGAACCATTCCTCTGTTGCTGTCCTGCTGGGGTCTGGATGTGATTCTACTGTGGCTGTTAGAAACTTAGGCACAGATATTAACATTTAGTTTACCCCGCTGATTTGTTGAGGGTAGGGCCCCTGTCATACTCATCCAGGCCAAGTCCCAGCATTTAGTGGATCCACAGAAACTGTTTCTCAAACAGCCTTGCTTTGTCAGTCCTCTCTAAATGCTGCCCTTTATTCCCAGACAATCTTGGTTTAGACTTCACTGACATTGATTCCTTTCCCTGAGTGGCCTTAACAATTGTGTCATGTGCAAGACTGGCCTGAACTGTGGACTTTAAGTTTTGAAATTTATTTTAAGACATTAATTTATGAGGGTGGGGAGGGGCAGAGGAGAAGGGAGAGGGCCAAGAGGACTCCAGGATGAGTGCAGAGCCCGATTTGGGGCTTGATTCCATAATCCTGAGATCATGACCTGAACCAAAACCAAGAGTCAGACACTTAACCAACTGAGTTACCCAGGTGCCCCTGAACTGCGGACTTTTAGATTGCATGCTAGACTATGTCACAATCAGATATAAAACATTAGATCTTAAACAAAATAAGGATTACACAGCTTTTTTCAATGAATGTGGTAAATCTAAATAATTTTTTGGTCTAAGCACCGAGCCTAAGGTGAGCCCCAATTTCCACACAGGAGAATGAGGCCTGGATGCCTAAGCATATTGCCTAGGGTATAGAACCAGTACAGTACATGGCAACACTGGGATGGAACCCAGGTCTGACCCTACAGAGTTCCAGGGTCTAGCATGAGAAGGGAATTATATGTAATGCATTATCTTATGGGCACATTACACTTTATCTGTTCCAGTGTTGATGGACATTTGGATTAACTCTAGTTTTTGGCTACTACAAAGGAAGTTTACTGAGCACAAGTTCCTGTCCATCTCTTGGAGACCTGTGTATGTATATATCTTTTCCCTGTTACCTCAATGGGGCAGATCTGCACAGTGGGGGTAATTCAAACTTGTAATTGACTTGTGTTAATCAAAAATTATGACTGAGTATGTGTGCCGCATTCACACACTTCTCATCTGTTCCCTTACAAGTTTAAATCTCAAGTTGAAACTAAGAGAGAAACTCAAAGTAATTCAGAGTTACAGCTCCTTCATATAACTCTCACTTCCACATGATCTTATTTTCTTTCTTTCTTTGAAAAGAAAAATTTTGGGAAGCTACTTTAATAGCTTATCTAGTCAAGAGATAAATTTTCAGAGAATGACTGGCATGCATGATATTATCTCTAGAAATGGTGCTGGCATTTTTACAGGAGACTCAAATAGCAAGTAAGGAAATCATCAATAAAGAAGTATGATTTTCCTTCCTGTATCCTGTGAGTTTCTTCAATGCTAATCTAAATACTTAAAAATAAATTTGAAGGCTCTTTGAGAATGATTATCCTAAAATCATTTTTGGAAATAAAGAAGCATAAAAATTTGTCACATTCCTTACAAAAAAAAGTTGAACAAACTCAACATTTTTCTTCTTCCTTTTTTTCTACCTTTCTTTTCTTCTTTCATTCCTCCCTTTTGCTCCTGTCTTTGCTTTTTCTTTCCCTTCCCTTTGCTTTTTACTTTATCCTCACAAGAAGTTAGCACATGAAAATACCAGTGTGAAATATCAACTATACAAAGTAATAAAAAACAACTTAATTTAAAATCCGGGTTGTAGTTTGAATTTATTGTGCACCAGAGAAATAAGTGGAGTGAAAAAGTAACAATATGCCCCCCAAAATTTACATAGCTAGCTACTCATATTGATTTCAGTACAAGTCCCTGGTAAACAATAAAGCTAATTTCATTCACACCATTTGCAGAGAAAAACAAAGAGTCTGAACAGGTAACAGCTGTATAGAGCACAAAAGTGAGAGGCCCTTTAAATTGAAATGTAGAAGAGAGTGTTCTTTCAAAAGGCATTAACACATTGCCCTAATAGTGGAGGTAAATGTGGAGACTGCAAATAATTTCTTTTTGCAGCCCTAAATGTTCACTTAGTCTACTTGATTATAATTTTTTAATACTAGAATTTTGTCAGAGTTTTACTGCACATTAATAATATATACTCACTCTCTGCTTAAAATTTAAGTGTTCTAACATTTCCAACATTTCCAAAAATATTTTCTATTAAACTCATAATAAGCAAGATAATTATTTGAAAAATTATTGATAATGTACACTTAAAATGCTCTCTTTACTACAGATGGGTCCTCTGTGCCACCATTTACTGGAAAATGCTAATAGACTTTAAGAGACAAGTCCTGCTTCTGACTGTGTAAATGTGCTGAAATATTAGTGAGGATATGATTTTTCACACTCTGGCCTTTTGATGAAACGCCTTCCCAATACCAGTGTGTCATCTTATCCTACAATTTCACACATCAGCTGCCAGGGCATCTACCCGAGAGCCCGGTTTCACATTGCACTAATGAGTCAACACCTGTTAAGAGTGGAGAAATCTGAACCTTGTTAGCGATTGTGAAGCCTCCTGGGAGTTTGGATGCTGAGCATTGTCATACTCACCGCCGGCGTGTCTGTACTAAGGACCCTGGCAGCGGCCGTGATGAAGTCCCCCACCAACATTGAGAAGCCAGGCAAACCCAGGGAGAAGAAGCGGGGTGGACAGTGCCTTATAATGGTGTTTAAGATATCCTAAAAGGGAAGATGAGAAAACACAAGTGTAATTTTCAACAATGTAGTCAGCTCATTTGTACATATAGCCACTGTATGGTAATCTGAGAGAACAAAGGTCACAGAAATTTTTCAGTAAAAAGGGTACTGAGAGATGAGTTGGTCCAAGGCCTATTGTACCCACTTTACAGGTAAGAGAACAGACACTAAGTTGTAAGATTACATGCCCCAAATCTAAGACATGGCATTGGGACTACACACTCCTTCTGTTTTCCACCTTGTCTGAGCTCTTCAGACAAGTTACTGGAGTGTTGAGGCGGATACACAAATAAAGTCTACAAACATCTATCACTTCAGTATTTTTCAGTTTTCAAAAGTTAAAGCACACTAATACATTAAAAAGTCTTCAAGTAGGCAAAGAGCTGGAAATTTTCACTCTTTAGATAACTCTGTGTTAAAACAATGGGACTGAAGTACGATCGGAGTCTAAGCTCAGGGAGCTGGTGTGGCTCTGGGTACAAGTGTGACTGTGAGGTCAAAGTGCAAATACAGCAGTTGCCTTTTACATGGGTGCAGCACAAAAACCACTGACTGCCTAGACACCTGGTGTTGCTGTGTCTGGAATGGCCCATCCTTGGTGGGTGGCAGGCCGGCGCCTGGCCGCCAACTCTGCTGTGAGGCAGTCACCATGTTCCAGCCTGTGGCAAAGCAGGGCTCCTCTACTGGACAGCGTTCTGCCACCCACAGCCAGGACACATCTCCACAGCCATCTGTGCAAGTGTGTGTGTGCATGAGGGATTAGTCAGAATACCACAAACTTCTTTTATGCAGTTCTAGGCCATGCACGTTAATCAAACATACTGAAGTACTAGACTTTATGTGTTTTGTAGTTATTCAACCTATAGTTAGTTGCAAAATTAAAAAAAAAAAATCTGGTTTCTTTTCTCAGATTCAGTGCGGCTATTTAAGAAACCCTTTAAAATAATCCTGGTTTAATTTGATTAATTTAGAGCAAAGCAGTAGCGCTAAATGATAACATGTTAAGACCTTTTAACAAAGGACTTTGGAGAAAAATAACCTCATTTTGCAACCTGTAGTCTTGAAAGAGAACTTTTATGTGTTCACAATACATTATTTTTCCAAGACTTATTTTTTCCTTTATACAGTGGATTCATTCAGTTTCTACAAATTGTCTGTTTATATCCTTAAAATGACTGTACAGTGCTTACTCTTTTAGAGCTCGAATATGGTCAGTAGTTTAGCAAGTACTAATTTAAAGTTTTAGCATTTCAGCAGAATTTGCCCTATACCAACAATAAACAGGCAGATAGAGGAAGGAAGGTAGGAAGGAAAGAAAAACCTGAACCACACTTCTCCTAAGTTAATATTTAACCCTGCTTTAATCACGTCCTTTGATACACTTTAGGGTCCATATCAGCCAAAGTAAACATTCTAAGGGGCTCAGCAGATGGATGCTGCAGTTTAGAAAGTGTGTAGTAAACTCATGCTCCAAGAGTGGAACAAAAGATCCACCTTTTTCATAATTAAGCCTCTGATTAATGCCCTGGGCTCCTCACCACACACCTGTAATTACTCACAGAGGTACGCATTGTGCTGGGCCTTGTCTCGGAATATCAGGCATCAAGCTACCCAGCAGCAGATGGGAGCACATTTCTGTTGACATATGCTGCAGTGAAAGGATTCGTGCAAACCTGGCCAGCAAGGTAGCAGAATGCCATGCATCTGAAGATTAATAATGCAAACAACCATGATGTTAACTTTGTTATGTGTGTGCTAATTCCATCTGTTGAGACGAGGAACTAAGCTTTGAACTCTGTCAATTTTTAAAAATCTTGGGCATACTACTTAAATAAGCCATTTTCATCACTGGAATTTAGAGTTTTAACCTTTAAAAAATGCTTTTCTGGGGCAAGTTTGTGGGAATTAAGAACTGAATCCTTTAACAAGCTAAGGCTAGATCTGTACATGAAATCCATTTTGCTTCATAAGAAATCCATTTTGCTTCATTTATATGTATAAAGGTAATGCCCTGTAAAGGGGGCATTCACAAAAAATTACTAAGTTACCACTGATGCTAAAGACAGCAGAAATGCATGGAGCCGAGATAAAGTCACACGGCTCCCCAACCCCTGGATCCGGGCCAGTCACTTCAACGGAACCTGTTTCTATGGGCAAGAAGATTGGAAAGAGACGGCAAAATAACAGATGGCTAGCCTACCCTACCCTGCCACCCACGTAAAACAGAGCCCTGAGGAGAAGCGGGGCCTGGGTAGCTGTCGCCAGTTAAAGGCGGCACTGGGGTAGGGGTAATGTGGGAGTCAAAGAGGGAACTATAAGGCCAGTCAGCCAAATTATGGCCATATGCCTACTTATTTTGCTTATCCACACTGAAAAGGGACAACCCAAAGATTCTATCTTTGTGATAACATGTTAAAATTAGGAATAATTGTGTGGTACTCAAAAGAGAGCCATGCATATTCCCAACAGAGGGATATCCACTAAGGATATAAGGGTTCCACTCATTTCTAGGAGAATCTTTCTTTCACCCTCCTCTCCAAATGGTAAAATCACTGGAAAATAAAAATCTGGAGACTCTGAAACTTCCTACATTGTCTCCAGGGCTTCACGTATAGATAGAATAGGACAGTGCTTCCCAAATGTTAATTATTCATGTATGACCTCATGCCTTTTGCCATATCCATGTCCAAAGCAAGCATTATCTGCCTGTTTTTGAAAGCAAGTCACTTTTTTTTTTTTTTTAACTTAAGTAAGATCATTCTGGAAAACTAGTATTCTGTGTCACAAATAGAATACAATAAGAGTAAGCCAAGGCTACTGCATTTTTGTTAAATAGTACAGCCTGAAAGAGGCTCCCCTTTATTTACTTATTTATTTGAGATAGAACACAAGCAGGGGTAACAGCAGAGGGAGAGGGAGAAGCAGGCTCCCTGCTGAGCAAGGAGCTGGATATGGGGCTTGATCCCAGCACCCTGGGATCATGACCTGAGCCTAAGACAGATGCGGGACTAACGGAGCCACCCAGGCATCCCGAGGCTCCCCTTGTTATGAAGGGTGGCTTTATCCTCAGGGTTGTGTGAGAGTTCTTTACCTACTCCAGTGGGCCTACCTGAGAGAGTTGCAGGGACTGCTGGAGGTGAGGAAAGGGGCCATCGTTCTTACTGGGTGACTAGATGCTGTTTAGTGCAACCTCCATTGTGATCACAGTTTGGAAATGCCCCTGTACTTAAACCCTGGCGTGATGAAAAGAGTTCTGTATGTGACTGCAGGCAGATCTTGTCATGCCTAGGACTTCATGTTTCTCTTCCATTAAAGATGGATACGAGTCACACCTAATGGTATAGATGTGAACACATGTCTTTCTAAACTGGAAAGGGCCATACAAAAATAAACAGAGTAACAAATAAAAAACTTCCTTCAAAAAGGGAAAGACTCTGAAGGATTTTACTTTCTAGAATTTACTTTATAGGTTTACTTTGTAGAATTCGGTGGACTATTATTTTGCTGATATTCAAAAGAGCAAAAGATTTCAAAGGTGGCAAAAATAAACCTCTCAGATTACATTGTCCCAGATATCAAAAAACTCTTGAAATTAATGCTCTCAAGTAACATTCTTAGCAAAGCATTCTAGCCATTAACTATAATGTATATCATTTCTAAGGCAAATAATAAAATAAAACCAGGAAAATGATATGTTTAGATTTTCTAGCTTTCATTCTTCTAAGGAGTTCTAGAATTTACCTGAAACAAGTGAGTCTGAGAGCAAAAATTAGCTTCTTTTTCTGTACTCTTGACAGACTAAAAACATTAAGCTAAACAAGAAGTCCAATGAAAAATGGACTCTAAAACAGGAATCAAGTTTATTCTTGAAAATTGACCAGTATAAGGCACAGACAAAACTCTTCCACACGTTTTTGTTCAAAGGAAATAAAATTCATTCAGCAAAATGCTGACATATAGCAAAGAGACCACCAAAGTAGTATTTTTGTTCTGTTTTTGATTAAAAGTCCACATGCATGCTACACACTGAGTGTGAAAGTGGATTGTATGATGATAATTGTGAATTTGCAGCTTATCAAAAGATTCCGGCTTATGAGAAAGTAACTGGTGAGAACATCTGTCTCTTATCACTGATCTTACAAAAAATCAGGTAATTCAAATAGAGGCGTGTTGTTTCCTCTCCTCCAAAGCACCGTTCTATAAACACGAACTGCATTCAGCCTGGTAAATGAATCGCTTTAATTGAATGCTATGTACACAGTAACTGGAAAAACCATAAGTGATAAGAAAAACATATGGTGATGGCAACAGAAATTGGTTTATTCATTTTGCATAGTGTTGTTTCTTTAGTTCTCTTATAATTGACC
This sequence comes from Mustela nivalis, assembly GCF_964662115.1. NCBI lineage: Eukaryota > Metazoa > Chordata > Mammalia > Carnivora > Mustelidae > Mustela > Mustela nivalis. The sequence goes on along the minus strand of NC_139027.1, from coordinate 100,296,869 downwards.
TTTAGAACGATAAATGTGTAAAATAATTTTGTTTATTATGGCTCCAAACCTTCCAACAATTACACAAAATGAAAATTTAAAAGGAAGGATTCATTCTGGAAGCATTTCCATTGTTTACATAATTGCACAGCTATAATTTAGTGCTCGTGTTGTTATGGAAAATAAAAAAAGGGCCATTACAGGCCATTTCAATTCAAAATATTGCACAGTGGTGTCAAAAATGGGGGAAAATATTCACTTTAAAGCAGTTTAAAATGGATTAACCCTGTAAACAAAAACATTTCAATATAGTATTCTATGAAACACAAATGTTCAAGAAGTAGCCATCGTTCAAACGGAATTAGAAATGTTGCAACTGTACTTTCACACCAATTACATATATATTATTCACTTAATATTTGCTCAGGGCCCAGCAGATGATGGTTGTAACACAATAGCCGACCATCTGTCTCCCTGCCTTTCCTTAGCGGACTCGCGCCTGCTCCTCAGTAGCAAACAGATCCGGTTATTCCACCTAAAGTCACTCAGACCTTCCAGGAGGCCAAACAGAATTGTTAAGAAATACAATTTATGTATACAAAATCCTTCATTTTTTACTTTAAGAAAAATAAAATGCTAAATTAATCACTTTACTGTTTTTCAGAGAAGATACCTGCCTTTTATGCAGAAAATTCTAAAGGGAGCTCTTTTGTTTGGTAAAAGGGAGAATGTACAGATCTGGTTATCTCATTAATCCAGTTAATGAAAAGGTTCAACTCATTCCATGCCCACGCAGAATTACTAATTACCAAAATATTTGAATGCAAAAGGATACTTTTAACAGTAACCCTGGATATGACCAAAACTTTAACCATTAAAAAGGCAGCTATAATCTTGCAGTACTTTGAGGACATATTTGTAAGTATCAATTATCTCCTCCTTAGCGAAGCTCAGAAATGCCGAATGACCAAAAATAAATAAATAAATTAAATTAAAAACATTTTTAAAAATTTAGTTTTCAGAAGAGCAGCTCTCTCCAGGTCCCGAAACCTTGGCCTCTTGCTTCTGCTAGTAGGCCTTTGCTTCTCCAGTTCTGTGTAAAAGACATGCTTTACACACCACAACCTGCTACTTGGCCTCTTCATACTCTACATTGGTTCAGACAGGACTTTTTGCTGATAAAAATAAAGTCTTTTTGATTATAGCCTTTAAAAAAAGCATAGCAGACCATGTCACGAGCACTGTGCTTCTGCAAGAGTTGCTGAAAAGACAACACAGCAGAAGAAAGCTAAAAATTCCTTTCAAGATCTGAGTCAAGGGGCGCCTGGGTGGCTCAGTGGGTTAAGCCGCTGTCTTCGGCTCAGGTCATGATCTCAGGGTCCTGGGATCGAGTCCCACATCGGGCTCTCTGCTCAGCAGGGAGCCTGCTTCCCTCTCTCTCTCTCTGTCTGCCTCTCCATCTACTTGTGATCTCTCTCTGTCAAATAAATAAATAAAATCTTTAAAAAAAAAAAAAAAAAAAAAAAAGATTTGAGTCAAAGAGTATGTGGTATGTGCTATGTATTGTATGTTAAAAGGGCCAAGTATGGTATGAACTTTCTGGAGAAAAAGCAGAGACTTCTGTGAATGCTGACAAATGTGACCTCTCTGGGTGTAACTGTTACCAAGGCCAGAAGAAATATGTCAGGACAGAGTAATTGGGCTCTGTAGTTGGAGAAGCAAAGTCATCTAGTACTTCTCACCATGCAATATGCTATGGAGAAGACACTGAGTTTCCCTGACAGCAGCGTGCAAAGAATAAAGGGAGTGAAAAACCTGAAATGAACTTCTGATGGCCACAGGAGCTGCTCTGACCATTTGCATGAAATCACGATTTCAGAAGTGACAGAACATCAGGCAGATGGCACAGAAAGTCACTGCAACCATCAGCTCTAAGGAGAGCCTTGAATTTTTTTTTTATGATTGCTTGAAATTAATCCTATATCTGTGAGGAAGAACTCTACTAGCCTTCAAACTGATGAAGACTATCTAACTGCCTCAGGAAAAATGGGGGACTGACTGGTTGACTGACTGGTTTTAAGAAACACTGTATGAATTTTAGTTTATACTGAAGTTGATATGTCACTAGATTATCTTTTTCTTTTTCCAAAGATTTTATTTATTTATTTTACAGAGAGAGAGAGAGAGACCACAAGTAGGCAGAGGCAGGCAGAGAGAGAGGGGGAAGCAGGCTCCTCGCCGAGCAAAGAGCCCAATGCGGTGCTCGATCCCAGTACCCTGAGATCATGACCTGAGCTGAACGCAGAGGCTTAACCCACTGAGCCACCCAGGTGCCCTGTCACTAGATTATCCTAATTGCTTCTTTTTCTTTCTGTTATCTGTAAGAGCAATATTGAAAGTGCTGAATACTAACCACCAGACCACCAGGGAGAGCTTTACTGAGATATAATTTACTTGTAATAAAATATACCCTTTAGGGGCGCCTGGGTGGCTCAGTGGGTTAAGCCTCTGCCTTCAGCTTAAGTCATGATCTCAGGGTCCTGGGATCGAGCCCCACATTGGGCTCTCTGCTCAGCGGGAGCCTGCTTCTCTCCCCCCATGCTCTACCTGCTGCTCTGCCTACTTGTGATCTCTCTGTCAAATAAATAAATAAATACACACACACACACACACACACACACACACATACCCTTTAAAGTGTACACAACTCAGGGACACCTGGGTGGTTCATTTGGTTAAGTAACTGCCTTCAGCTCAGGTCAAGATCCTGGGGTCCTGGATGGAGCCCCACATCAGACTTCCTGCTCAGCAGGGAGTCCGCTTCTCCCCCTGCTCGTGCCCCCTGAGTATACAATTCAGTCATTTTTGGTATATTCATAAAATTGTGCACTATCACCACTATTTAATTTGAGAACATCTTCACTCTACCCACAAACAGTCATCCTCTATTCCTGCCCACCAGGCAACCACTCATCTACTTTTCTTTCTCTATGGATATACCTGTTTTGGGTATTTGAGAATATGGAATACGTGGCAGTTTTTTTTTTAACCTGGCTTCTCTTACTTGATAGATTTTCAATGTTTATCCTTGCATGTAGCAATACTTTATTCCTTTTCATGGCCCAATAATATTCCACTGTGTTGATACATCAAATTTTGTTTATCCTTTCATCAGTTGATGAACATTTGGGTTGTTTCTACCTTTTGGTGATTGCGAACAGTGCTACTATGCAAATATGTGTACCAGTTTTTGTTTGAATACCTATTTTCAATACTTTTGGGTATATACCTAGCAATGAAATTGCTGGTTTATATGGTAATTCTATGCTTGAACTTTCGAGGAAGTGACAAACTGTTCTCTATAGCAGCACAACTAGTTCACATTATTACCAGTAACATACGAGGGTTCCAATTTCTCCACTTTTCATCAACATTTTTTTATTTTTCATGTTTTTTAAAAATTATACCCATTCTAGTGAGTATGAAGTGACACCTCATGTGACTTCGATTTTTACTTCCCTGGTGATTAATGGTGTTTAAAACCTTTCCACATAGTTGTTGGCCATTATGATATCTTCTTTGGAGAAGTGTCTAAATCTTTCAACCATTTTCAAACTGAGCTGTTTGTCTTTTGGCTACTGAGTTATAAAACTTCTTTATGTATTCTAGGCACTAGACCCTTATCAGATACATGATTTGCAAATATATTCTACCATTTTGTGGGCTGTCTTTCACTTGTTTGATAGTGTCTTCTGGTACAAAATTTTTAATTTTGATGAAGTATAATTTTTTGAATTTTTTTCTTTTGTTGCTTATGCTTTTGATGGCATATCTCGTCATTTCTTCTAACAGTTTCATAGTTTAAGCTCTTATATTTAGGTCTTTGATCCATTTTGAGTTAAAGTCAGTATATGGTGTGAGGTAGAAATCTAATTGGATCCTTTTACACGTGGATATTCAGTTGTCCCAGTACCACTTGTTGAAGTGACTATTCTCCCACTTCGCTGTCTTGACCCCCTTGTTGGAAATCAGTTGACCAGAGATAAATGGCTTTATTTCTGGACGCTCAGTTATATTCCATTGATCTATATATCTAATCTTTTACCAGCACCAATACTCTTCCTATTGCGTAGTTTTGTAGTAAGTTTTGAATAGGGAATTGTGAGTTTTCTAGCTCTGCTCTTTTTCAAGACTGTCTTAGCTATTTGAGGTTTCTTGCAACTGCCTAAGAATTTTAGGATCAGCTTTTCCATTTTGGTAAAAAAGGCCATTGGAATTTTGATAAGGATCCAACTGAATCTTCAGATCAACTTGGGGAATATTGTTATCTTAACAAAATTAATTGTCCAGGAATATGGGACATTTTCCCACTTATTTGTGCCTTCTTTAATTTCATAGAGGAATGTTTTATAGTTTTCAATGTATCTCTTTCATTTCCTAGGTTATATTTGTGACTAAATATTCTGCTCATTTTGATAAATGAAATTGTCTTCTTAATTTCATTTTCATATTGTCCATTGTGGTGTACAGAAACACAGGTAATTTTGTATATAGATCCTATATCCTGCAACTTTGCTTAATTAATGTTTTCATTCTAATAGAAGTTTTTAGTGAGTGTGGCAATTCCTTAGGGTTTTTATACACAAGATCATTGTCTGTGATTATAGACAGCTTTCCTTCTTGCTTTCCAGTCTGCATGCCTTTTATCTCATTTTCTTACCTAACTGCCCTGGCTATAATTTCCAGTACACCACTGGATAAAAGCTATAAGAATGAACATCCTTCCTCATCTTAAGGAGACTGTGGAAGTTTTATGGAAAAGGAAAAAATGGAAAAGCATGTTGTTTCTGGGATGGGAAGAAAGCCAGAGCCTATGATGTGGCATTCAAACTTTTCTCTAAATATTTCTGGAGATTAGCAAATTAGTGCAAGGATGCTCAGGGTACTTGGAGATCAGATGCACTGAGAAAGAACTTACCCTCTATCATATGAATGAAGTCATTCTCTCAGCCCTAAGTCCTTAGCAACATTAATGAAATATACAACCCCCTTTACTCTGACCAACAAAACCCTGTTTGCAGTCCACAGATCAGGAGAAGCCACTTTCACATGGGCTTCCTATACAGGGCGTTTCACAGCTCACTGGGGAGACTAACAGAGAGATGGCAAACCCGTCAGGAAATTCCGGCACATTTATGATTCCATAAGATGAAAAAAACTGTTGGAGGGTTGTGGAAAGATGTGACTTACCAGCTGCACCAATCATGCCTTGAAGACACCATGGCCTGACTATGTAATGACTGTCTTAGTCATGACCCTGATGAACCTCAAATCTAAAACATTACAGTTTCTACAACAGGCTGGTTTAATGAGGTTGATGCAGATGCTCAGAGCAGTTATTAACTCCTGACAATTGGACTTCAGCAAATGAGGGCTTTAGTGAGTTGCTGCTGGCAAGAATGACAGCAAAAGTGTCGAGGCTGTGCAGACTTCTGTGAGTGCAGAGTATACTCAGATTGCAGGACATGGATGCGGCATTCTAAAATGGGACCAAACCTGGCGGCCCAAGTTCGGGGACAGTAGACACAGAAAGGCATTTGTAATAAGGGCTAGGAAGCAGGGTGGATGGGGTGGGCCAGGAGGATACTCAAATGTGTTTTTTTCTAAGGCAGCCAGCTCAAGCCTCTCCACTGGCTCTTCCACGAACTCCTCCACAGCCTTTATGACATTCTGGAGCAGAAGCAAAGGCAAAGAGTCACTGGCATCACAGATTACAGGACTGCTAGAAATGTACTTATGGAGTGAGCATAATCATGCAAGTATTATCATTAAGGTAGGAATTACTGCAATGAGAGAAACATGCACTCATATAATTAATATGGGTACTACAGCAACAGGCAGCCATTCTGTTCCCAGGTATGGTGTTCATTCTGCTTCAGGAATAAGTCAGCTGGATATATATTCTTCTTAGAATACTAAAAAGAAATTCTTGGATGAAACCATAGACTTAATATACTCAAATGCTGCCTAATGCCAAGGCTGCAAGGTACAGTGAGGTTCAGTCAACATTGCCTACGATGCCAAGTGGAATACACAAGTCACTCTCATGCTGGAATCCAGGTTAGGATCTGACTGCATACTTGTATTACCTTAGAATGAAGTAAAGAAATTTAGTAAGGGAAACATCTTTCTACTGAATTTGGGTAACAAGGATATTTAATGTGTTCCTTTGGAACTTTGAAAACCTAGAGAAGAAAGATCTAAGAGATCATCATTCGATTTTTTCATTTACACATATAGAATAGGAGATCGACAACGGCCAGAAACTGTCCCAAGGTCTGCACACAAACCAAAGCATGCTCCTCCTCCTTTGGAAGATAAAGTGTTAATGCAGGGTCAGTGAAGCACCATTTGACTTTGGTGAATAGTGGGCCTCACATGTAAAGCCAGAGCATCATTCTAAGGACATTACTTAGCTCCGAAACATAAATTACTCTTTCATCCCTTCACTCTGCCTAATAATCATTTATAAATGCAAATAATACTTTTTTAGAACTATACTTCCAAGTAAAGTCAATAAATGCTCTGGCTTAAAAATGTGCTTCCAAAATATATACATATCACTCTCATAGAAATATTATCTATCAAATGAAAAACTGGATCATAAAATGCTATCTTCAAAATAGAAATGAGCCTCCCACCAAAATATTCTTAGGAAACTGGGACAGAAATTGCACATGCACACGTGTGTGTGTGTATGTCCTGGTGCACACACATACACACATGCACATGCCTGAGGCAGAGGCACTGTGTGTGTAGAGGTGGTAGTTAGAAAGATTCTATGGAAAAACACCAAGAAATCTCCTAGGAACCCAATAAGAAATGAGGATTCTTGTTTTTCCCTCAAATGAATACTAGAAAACCCACATCATTTGTGTCTTCTGTGTTTTAATATTGCTAAAAGACTTAGAGCTTCTGATGTTGTTAAAGATCAGTGTCCGGTGCATTTAAAAGTGTTTCCTTCTCCCTTACTGAGATTGGGAAGCCTGGTTCTCAGGCGTGGATGAAGGTGAGTCTGCTTGGTGGAATTGATTCTCCGGGCTCTTTGCTAGCCCATGACCAAGAACAGGTTAAAGAGGAAATGCTCTTCCTTTTTGAGCCCCCCATGTCCTCTCATGTGTTTTCACACAGGAGAAGAAATAGGCTTTGGAATATGATTATTATATACTCTTTTTATTCTAGGATAACCTAAGATACATGTTCTCTAGTTTGTTTCCTTGTACGTAAAATAACTCCACCTGAGTGTGGGAGCAAAATCAAAGCTACCCATATTTTGTGTTCTGTCAAAAAAAAAAAGGAGGGTGGGGAGAGAAAAAGGAGCAATGTGCTGGTCATCCAATTCTGGGACTCTACAAACCCATCCTACCAACATGGAGGTGTGGACACGATATGTGGAGCATCCCAACAGGGAACATTTTTAGTTTCATCTTGGGCAAAAGACTTATATTGTCTTCTTTATATTTCATAATGAAATATGTGTTTGGACACTGAGCTCCCAAGAACGGCTTAAGTCTGAGAGAAAATTCCCAAAGGGAGCTAGCTATCTCAACCCACTTCTCAGGCTAGAACCACTAAGAAAGCAGCAGTTTTGGCAAAACTGAGACATCCCCTAGCCTGCTTGTTCCACTGATGGAGAGCCCAGTGGATGTGAATCCCACCACAGGAGGAAGGAAAGAGGTAAAGGCAAGGAATTAGACCATCTAGAATAATTAAACCACCTTTAACTGGTCAAATGACTTGCTGCTTCAAGTCTAGGAACAGGTGTTTAACATTTTGGCTTCTGATTTACACATAATAAAATTTATTTGGGGGACTTAAAAAGTACTTTCTTTAAACAAAGTTGCTTTCAGGCAGATGTTGGAGCGAAGGAGGAAGAAGGAAAGGAAGAGGATGGATTTGGACACAAGACTCCTGAAAGATACCACTACTTTGATCTCTGATCTTGGGCAAGTACTTTGTCTCCTGAGCATCAATTTCATCTGTAAAAATGCAACCTACCCCACAGTGCTCTTACAAAGGGTGACAGAGACTGATTGGTAAGCATTTTGTAAATTCTAAAGCCTCATACATCATTGTTTGTATTAAATTATGGCAGCATTTTTAATTATGATCTTATTAAAATATTAATTTTTCTAGGGCTAACTGAAAAAGAAGACTTGAAACATTTCATTTCAAATCCACTCACTGGGGCGCCAGGGTGGCTCAGTCAGTTAAGCATCCCGTTCTTTTTGGCTCAGTTCATGATCTCAAGGTTGTGAGACTGAGCTTCATGTTAGGCTCCATGCTGGACATGGAGCCTGTTTAAGATTCTCTTTCTCCCTCTGCCCCTCTCCTGCTCATGCTCTCACTCTCTAAAAAATATACACAAATATAATAACAGTAATAAAATAAAGTCCTTTTGTTTAAAAAAAATCCACTCATTTAAAAGGAGTCCAAAATGAGAGCCACATCATTTTGTCTTCTACAAAAACATTTTGTCTTCTACAAAAACATTTCACAATAAATTGACAAAGTTCTTAAGTGCTAACTTGGTTGTAGGTACCATGTCAGCTGCTGTGAGGGGACTGAGGCAGAATAAAGCATGGCCCCTGCCCTCCAGCAATGACCCCTCAGGGGTGGGGGACACCTCTACATAGCTGAGAGTGAGGGCAAGACAAGAGCACAGGGCTCCTCCAGGGGCACAGCCATGAGGACCCAAGGGAGAGAAGCAGATAGGTGACACAAAGGCCCCAAGTCTTAACAAAAGAACCATGCTGCACACATTCGATGCAAGACTCCAGTATTGGGGGCGGGGGGAAGGTAGGTATTTTATTTTGTCTTACTATTAAAAGGTTCTCCTCTTCTAAAATTTCTCTAGCCACTAAAGAATATTTTTCCATGGAAGAACAAAAGAAAAACTGTTGTTTATTGTTTCTTCAGAAAACAATGTTCTCTCTAAAATGTGTTCCAGTAAATAGCATTAATAGCTGAACAGTCTGCAATTACCACACTCCCACTTATTGTTATGTATTAAAAAGGAATCAAGAGACAAAAAGAGATTATTCTCCACAAGGAGAGCACTTTCTCACAGAAACAAAACTTGCAATTTAGAATGCTTTTCTTGATGTTATTTCCTTGTATCCAAACCTATCCTTTATGGATTATAAACCACAGTTATGATTTAAAATCTCTTATATTCAAAAACCAATCCTTCCCACATAGGAGTTAAGGTATCCCCCTCCCCAAGTACAATTCAGTATTTGCAATGCTTCCACATGCCACCTCTCAGCCTCTCAGTTCTTCTCTGCCTAAAGAAAAAAAATAAATTTTCTTAAAATCTTCATAGAATTCTAAAGGGTTAGAGAAGTTCTTGTAGGTCAACAAGCCATTTTCCAAACAACGGAAATCTCTTCTGCAGCAATCCAAGTAGCACTTACTGAAAGCCTAACTGCCCTCATTTTTCCAGGGCCCCAAAGACAGCCATTACAACTCCATTTCACAGAACAAGCAGTTCAGGCCAGAGGCGGCTATGTGGTCACTGACTCAAGATGCACACAGCAACTCCAGTGAAGATCAGGGTTCAGGGTCCCGAGTGAATGACCCTGTTGCCCAGGCCACCAGGAGGTGGCCAGACCAGCAAGCCATTGTGGACAGACATGACAGAGCAGGAGAGGCTTACAAACCCCTGATCAATCACCAGCCATGTCTGAACTGGACACCTGGCTAGAATGCACTCCTGTTGGTGAGCTGGAGTCTACCAACAGTCCCTGCTCAGGAGGTAAGACAGCCTGATCTCTCTCTCCTCATAGACAGGGCTCCAGATATTTGAAGGAAGCAATGATCTGTGCCCATGTGCCAACTCCTCACCATGCAAGCTGTTCTCTCGCCATCCTTTCTCATCTCAGCCACTTGGCAGTGTGCACTACAGTGTGCAGCAGGGAGAACAGTCCCCCAGAACCCCTCCCCGCTGCCACACACACTTGCAGTGCCTCAGGCTCTGGGGCTGCAGGCCACACCCCTCATTCAGATTCAGCTTCTAGACAAAATGCACCTTAGGTATTTGTCATGTTAACTCTGAATTAATGTAATCACTCCATGTTGGGAGTTCTAAAATTGTTTTTCTTTTTAAAAAATAAATTGGACCATATGAAATTGAATCCCCCCTTTTTGAAGAAGAGTTCCCTGCTAGCAATTTTCATAATGTTCGGCCTCAAACATTTGCCTCTCTTTAATCTCCCTGGTTAAATTTTTGTGGGGTTTAATTTCCTTGGTTAAGTTGAGAAAGCTAGTCTTTCATACTTGTTTTGATTGCTGGGTTCAGTCATTTAATTTACATCGCCCGGATCTTCTCCTAGTCTGGTGTCATCTACATAGGTGCTACTATTCAAGGGCAGGGTCCCCCAACCACAGCACTACTGACACTGGACTGTAAATTTTTTGCTGTGGTCCGGTATGTTGTAGGATGTGTAACGACAACCCTGGGCTCTGCCCACTATATGCCCTTTCTCCAGTGACAACCAAGTATCTTTGGACATTGCCCAGTGCCCCTAGAGGGGAGGGTGTGGCAACCTCCCCTGCCATCCCAGGAATCAATATTCTAGGGTAATGAATGATGGCTAGATCACCACTATAGAAAGCAGAAAGTTCGGGCGCCTGGGTGGCTTAGTGGGTTGGGCCGCTGCTTTCGGCTCGGGTCATGATCTCAGTGTCCTGGGATCGAGTCCCGCATCGGGCTCTCTGCTCAGCAGGGAGCCTGCTTCCCTCTCTCTCTCTCTCTGCTTGCCTCTCTCTCCGTCTACTTGTGATCTCTCTCTGTCAAATAAACAAATAAAATCTTTAAAAAAAGAAAAAGAAAAAGAAAAAAAGAAAGCAGAAAGTTCATGTCAGCTCTGAAATTGATCACTAGAGCCACAGTCTCAACCAGAATGGTTTGGATCAGGTACTTTGGTTATCTGTTCTTCACCATGATGCCACATGGATTTGAGAAGGGCTTCCTCTTTTTTTTCTCCTATTTATACTCCTATAAATCAACATATTTATTGAGTGCCTACTCTGCCTGGGAAAAGACATGATGGACTCCAGTGAGTCTATTAAGGAAGATTCTGGTGACATGGGCCTTCTTAGAAGCCACTGTAGGATTTCCTTCCAAAGAGAGACCTCGGGACACAAAAGAACATTTTTTCTAGTGGAAGATGTAGGTCAGCTTATACACTTTACCATATGGTAACAGTTTAGTAAGGACAAAATCTTTCAATTTTCCACATACACTGAGTTGCTATTATATTTCATTTTTATGCTTTATTTCATGTAGCATATGCTTATTAAAGATGTATGGCCAAATTTGTAATTAAATTCATAATTCAGACTCTTCACTGACAGTGTTTATTTAAAAGAAAGTCTTTATAGCTTTAACTCCGAAAAGGAAAATCAAACAAGATTCAAGTTTCTGGCCTCAGGTAAACCTCTCCCTCGCCAGGTCAGCCTCCCCTGCTATTATCTTACACTTTCTAAAGCTGTGAAACAAGTTCACTGCACATGTGTTAAACCTCCTAACTGAAATCTCTACCATCTGTTACCTTCTACATATTTCTACTTTCCTTATTTAGGTGTTCGAGGGGTAAGTGGGCTTGGTCTATAGCTTAATGAAAATAATTATTGGTTTCTCAGCCATATAAGAAACAAAAACCCTCCAGGTATGATTTTGGTGTGGTCACCTGTCTCGAAGTCTCTATCTATGGTCATTAATAGTTAAGCAAAGGTATAATAAAATTTTCTTTGGTAAAACTTGACTAACCTTTGGTTTGTACATTCTCATGAAACCTTATGGGAAACACTCAGAAACCACCGGATACTACCTGGTGGTAGAACACGAACCATGTGATAAGTTCTACATTTCATCACTCTGAATTTGTACAGTAAGGACACAGTGAGAATTATTAGTTTATCAATACACATTAGGACAGGGTTCATATATACCACTCATCCTTGAAAGCATTAGTCTTCCATCAAACCTAAGTCAAACTTGAAAGTTTTATTTATTGCTATAGGAGAACTTTACATTCAACAAAATCCCACTAATTTAAAAAAAAAAAAGTAAATTCACACACAAATAACATTTTTAGAAAAATAAAGATTTTTTAATGTTTCAAAGTACTTCCAAAAACAAATAGTAACAAAACTGGCTAACAAAAAATAAGATAACAGAGACCTTTAGAAATCTAGTTTAATAACTGTAAAAAATTCACAGTTCGGATGTCAACTGTTCAAAATTCAACAGCGTTAGACATAATGTTCTCTTAAGTGGAGAAGAAATGTACCTGGAAACCTTTCCAACACATTTCAACTTCCTAACAGTTAAGAATTCCTTAGGGACACCTCTCAGTGTATCCTCCATACACCTGCTTTGCCTGCCCCTGTGTTACCATGCCCACAATAAAGAGAGAGGTTCCAGCCTATCTAGCCTCCCACCTTTTCTCAAATCCCCATCTTGCCTTTCTGAATTGACTTCTGCTTTGAGAGATAATGGGAATACTGCCAGTAGGCTCTATCTTCTCAGGGCACTTACACATAGCACTATACCCAATCTGTCCAAAATACTCCTCACACACACACACACAATCACACGAAGTACACAAAACCTATATACACACGAACAGAAATATTCATATATGCACATATAAATAAATGAATTTATGCATATAAACTCCATTTGCATTTCAGTCCTTGTGAGGCCCCCATTACCTTGCCCCTGGATTGTTTCAACAATTCCCTCTCTGTGCTTATTGCCCTCATTCCTTCCTGATTATAACCTACCCCATATAACTTGGTTTAAGTTTCTTTTATTTATTTATTTATTTGACAGACAGAGATCACAAGTAGGCAGAGAGGCAGGAAGAGAGAGAGGAGGAAGCTGGCTTCCTGCTGAGCAGAGAGCCCAATGTGGGGCTCGATCCCAGGACCCTGAGATCATGACCTGAGCCGAAGGCAGAGGCTTTAACCCACTCAGCCACCCAGGCGCCCCAAAAAGTATGCTGGTTTAAGCTTCTTAAAAATGCTTTTTGACAATGTTGAGTGCTGCGTTCCAAGACGTTCAATGGCTCCCCATTAGTCATGAGATAAAAACAATGCTGAATCAGGTTCCCTACAGTGCTGCCTAGATTCATGTCTGCACATTATTTTCAGGCACATATTTAGAACTAATACATACCACTCAGTTACTGTTCCTTGAACATGGATGGCCTGAGAAGGTCTATATCACTGACATGTGAAATTCTAACCTGCTTCTTGTCCGACTATTTAAATCCTATCCATCCTAGAAAGTTCTGCTCAAATCAGTTCCAACTCCTCTGTGAGCTGTTTTCAAACTCAACTAAAAAGGTATTCAACCCAGTGCAATCCTCTAAGGTGTGTACCAGTTATTTGGCTCTTTGCACAAGGTGATGGATACCGTATCTACTCATGCATATCATGATGTTACATATGCCTTCAGAACCCGACAGGTTGTTACAATGGTAAGGAAAAACACTGAATATGAAAAGATTATTTAACCTTTTTCTATATTTATGAATTAACAATGTGACCCTAATAATAAGTGCTTAAAAATAGATTAGATGATACAAGAAGGCTCAATGGGAAAGGACGTAGAGGTCCTCTGGTCCAACCCATTCATTGGTCTCTTGTGCTCAGGCAAATGAAGCTGTTAAGTTAGCCTTCTAGAGTTCCTCTACTGATACACATCAAGGCTATTATTTAATCCTCTAAACATCAATTAGACCATTAAATTTACAAATATGCACTTTATCCTGGTAGCACTGAATCAAAATCCCATGAATTTAAACCTTGGTAATAATCACTTGCTGTGGTCGCCTGGGTGGCTCAGTGGGTTAAGCCACTGCCTTCGGCTCAGGTCATGATCTCAGGGTCCTGGGATCGAGTCCCGTATCAGTCTTTCATTCATGATTTTATTTATTTGGGTCCTTTCTCTTTTCTTTTTGATAAGTCGGGCCAGGGGTTTATCAATTTTATTAATTCTTTCAAAGAACCAGCTCCTAGTTTCGTTGATTTGTTCTATTTTTTTTTGGTTTCTATTTCATTGATTTCTGCTCTGATCTTTATGATTTCTCTTCTCCTGCTGGGCTTAGGGTTTCTTTCTTGTTCTTTCTCCAGCTCCTTTAGGTGTAGGGTTAGGTTGTGTACCTGAGACCTTTCTTGTTTCTTGAGAAAGGCCTGTACCGCTATATATTTTCAGGCTCTCTGCTCAGCAGGGAGCCTATTTCCCTCTCTCTCTCTCTGCCTGCCTCTCTGTCTACTTGTGATTTCTCTCTGTCAAGTAAATAAATAAAATCTTTAAAAACAAATAATAATCACTTGCTGTACAGAACAAGCACTTTAGAGATACATTAGAATTACTTCCTTGGACATGAGATAAAACAAGGTCCCTAATTTGCCATCTTAATTCTGCACTTTTCCTGAAAATGAATACTCGTTTATGTTTAGCCTTAAATATATTTATAAACTTATGTGTACTGAACCCACAGTTTTAGTTATAAGTCTGAATTTTCAACAAAGAACAATTCTTTGTCTGAGAAAAAGGTGATGCAATTATTACATATCACTGCATGATACAGGCTGTCTGGGGTTATTAAAAGAGTCAGGTATGACCAATTTACAGTATCACCCCTGCACCTTGCTTTCATAGCTCACTGCTGAGTCTTATGCTCACTGAGGGGTCTCTTGGGATCTTTTTACAAACGACTGTTTATTATTATATTATTCCATCATATACCTCATGAGAGGAGGTTGTAACATCCGTTAAGAAAATCATGAGCTATTTTGACTTCTAAGAACATTACTCTATATATGTATTAACATTGGTGTAGCAAAAAGTTCACTAAAATATGAAGTCAAATGAAAGCAAAAGTTTCCTAAAACAAGTTAAATATTCTTGGCTACAAAACAAATGGCTAAAATTAAAGGGGGAAAAAAGAAATGCTACAAGTGCATTTAGTGACTGAAATATGAACCACATTGATCATGTATCGCCAGCACCCAGCGTGGTACATTGCAGAGTAGCCACTGTCTGAGCCAGGTTCTTACTTGCAGGCAACAGAATCCACCCCGTGGGGATGAAGATGAAAGGGATTTATATTGGGGCATGAGATGGCTTATAGAGTTTCTAGAAGTGTCGGCGAACCAAGCATGAACCCTCCACAGCCAGGAACAAGGTGGCAAGCATACTCATCCAGCCATCTTCCAGAGTGATTCCAGCAGAGATGCTGCTGCCTGCTCTGGTCACAGTAATGCAGGTTCCAGAGTAGAACCTCCTCATGACAGCTGCCGCCCACCACTCCCTATGCATACTTTTCCAGCTCTGCCACCTCCGTGCCTCTGCTGGATGGGACCTGGGTGGATGTCGACCCAGCTGCAAGGAGCTGGAACACATACAGTTCAGCTTTTTAGCTTCCATCATAGAGAAGGCACGGCGAGCCGGGTGAAGAATGGCTAGAAAGTGAGTCAGTGGCAGGAGACACACAAAAAATGTTTATGAATCACAAGTGGATTAAATAAACATTTTAGTGAAGTCTGACCTACAGCATGGGGAGTGGGTATTTCTCCAGGTGTTCTGAAATTTCACAATGCCTAATTCTATCTTTCAGTAAAACCATTACGTTCAAAAGTAAGAAAATATATGGGGAAAGAAAAACATTAACATCTTAACATATCAGAAAATAAAATACACCCAGTTACTAAAGCTGCTGTTCTTTTCCTCATACTCTTTAGTATCATTACAAGGGCTCACTTTACTGAGGGTTGGTGTGTCCAGGCTCTGAGGTGACTGCATTACATATTTTACCTTCTCAAAGTCTTCAAACAACTATTGGAGGTAAGAACCCTAATTTCCTGCATTTTACATATACGGGAAGGAAGTCATAGTGAGGTCAAATGACTTGGCTAATAAAAGGAACAGCCAAGACTAGAACGCAGACAGGCTGTCTTAAAGCCCATGCACTTAACTATTACACCTTTTAATCATACTGCATTACACTTAGTCCATGACTTTATACTGTGATGATTCTAATTTGTCACTTGACAGTTACCTCCAGGCTAAACAACATATATTTCTCCACCTGAGAGAGGCCTCATGCTTTTTTGCTTGTGTTACAAAATTACAGATGAAAATGACAAAGACTTATATATCCCAAAGTTTCTAGATGCAAATTTGCAACAATAATTTTACATTAATGTAAGCTTTGCCTTTAAAAGAGACTTTAATTTTAACTTTGATGTGTAACAAACTGCATTAAGACATTAAATCTGTAAGTCATTGTTAAAAAAACAGTTCACTTACTTTAAGCAAAGAAAACGTTTCAGTCTTTGATATATGCTCTTAAAAACATGAAAATAAAATTCCTTTCCTCAACTGTCCTTTTCCATTTCACACATATTGATCTTTCCATATGTTTTAAGTAATGATGAAATTAATAGGAACTGTTTTCAATAAACCCAAATCACGGTGCTTTTCAAGTCCAAATATTTTTGGGAAGACTGAGGTGAAAAAGCTGCCTAAGCATTAGGAAAAACTAAGAACAACCAGGAACAGCTTTAGAAGGGCAGCTGGAAGATGGTGAGAAGCTGGGAAGGCAGCTATGGAAAGCTATCTGGGGCTGGAGATGGGAAGGCACTCCAGTCTGGAAGGGTTTGAGGAGAGGGGGCCAAGGCTTGAGCCTAGGTCAAACAAGATGGAAAGAGAAACAGAATCAAGGACTGGACTGCTTGACCAGCCTGTTGGCTATGGATCAAGGGGAAAGACATACCCTGTTGGAATAAACCAAGCCTTGCCTGTAAATTCTATCAGCCTTTTTAATATGTGGCATTGGGCAAAAGTTCTCAATATTTTTTGAACTTTTGCTATTTAAACAATGGGTCATGATATTAATCTAAATGAATTGCAGAGAAGAATCAGTAGGACAACGTCATGCAGGTGCCAGTACAGAATCTGGCGCTGTGTGTGTGTGTGGGTGCTAGGGAACTGAAGACCCTCTGTCCCACCCTCACCAGCCAACCAGACATGAAGCAGCTGGGCAGAGCTGGGCATTTCTGGAAGACCCATCATAGGCAGGCTGAGCAATCAGTTCCTCATGTCACCCCAAATTTTATTCATAATGTAGAGTTATTTTGAAAGTCCTTATGATCCTACATATTTTCTAAAAAAGTAACAGTAGCAATATTTTTTTAAATAATTCAGAATGTAGGAGAAGTTTAGTTATTTCAAAGCATTTTCTCAATCATGCTAATAAACCATAAACTCAAACCACACAGGTACTTGGGAAAATACTAGTTGGTAAAGTCATTATTTTAGATAGTAAATTATTCAGTTATTAGAATAGATAAACCTGGCCCAAATAAAAACAGCTGGCTTGGAATGTGCTACATTTTGGCTGTTCAGTCTATGTATCATTATTATATTTTTAAATACAGAAAGATCTACATTTGTTTACATAATGAATTGGCTACCATATTAAATGAAACCATGGGGCACCTGGGTGGCTCAGTGGGTTAAGCCGCTGCCTTCAGCTCAGGTCATGATCTCAGAGTCCTGGGATCGAGTCCCGCATCGGGCTCTCTGCTCAGCAGGGAGCCTGCTTCCCTCTCTCTCTCTCTCTGCCTGCCTCTCTGTCTACTTGTGATCTCTGTCAAATAAATAAATAAAATCTTTAAAAAAAAAAAAAAAGAAACCATGGATTTATCTGATTGTATCATAGAACAGTCTGTGAGACATCTATTTTACAAATAGTTTTTTTTTTAATGTTTTCAATTACTAGAAGCGGCCTTACATATGAGAAAAAGATTTTTAACATCTTAAAGCTTATTTCCAATTCAACATTTTATTAGCCACTACTGACATAATTTCGATACTCTCATATTTAGGAAAGCATTTGTAAAATGACTAAGCCACACCATCAGGCTCACAGGGCTCTGGGCCTTGCCTCCCTTTTAAAGGCCAACAGAGGGGAGGGAGCCACACGGTGAGAGTTGTGCAGACAAGTGTTCCACCTAACGGTGAAAGGAGGATATTCACCTTGAATTTTATTTGTAAGACAAAACTAATAAATGTTAGACCATTTAAAATTATTTGCTATTACTTATTTTACTAAGAAATAAGGAAAATTTTTAAAAGGTTCTCCATGCAGGAAAAAAGTCTTTTAGGGGCAGGCTAGTGGCTCTTTGAGATCTTTCACAATTAGGAAACAAACCCTGAGATGGTACTAGTCACAGGTGCACAGTTGGTCAATAAAAAATTGAATTTAACTGATTTAACTGTATTCTCTACTGTAAGTGTTTTTTTGTATTTTTACAATTAATATAATATCTGCTTCCAGAAGAACATATAAGTTCTGGAAAAACCACCATGATCCATTTAGGCATGTGGACCAAAAGTTAAACTAATTATCAGAGACATTTCTTACTCAAATGAGAAAGTTTCTTTCATTAGAAGGTATTCTGTATAATTTTCTTCTGGAAAAGAAATAAGGCTTATTTAGAGTAATTCTGTTTGGCAGACAGTCAGGGATTCTAAAACATATACCAATAATTGTTAAGTTTATATCAGAACAGCCAGTTCTATTTAACACACATAAAAATTCAAGTGTCTAATGGCTAGACAATAGGCTGATTATAAAACAGAGATTTACATCCCAGTTTTGTCTTAGGAGTCTGGATATTGGGATCACTGCTAGCAATGGGCCAACACTTAAGATTTATGTACTTTGCAATGAACTATAAAATCTCAAACTTAACCAAAACATGGCATATATTAAAATAATTTTAAAATGAAAATAATTTTAAGTATAAAAATCTGAAAACTTAATTTTTCTACATTATAAAATTGTATTTTTTGAAATTATGTTTTGGGTTCTCAAACTCTATTTCACCTCATGTTATTGTTTCATTTCCACTCCAACAGCCTTTAAAATAGAAAGATGATTTTATTTTTATTTTTATTTTTTGAAAGAGGGTTTTAAATTCATATCTATTTATGTCACTTTCTAGAGAACTCATTCCAGGAATACTAAGTGTTTGCTGCTGACTTCTAACTTGTTTTCATTGAATGAGAAAACTACAGTTGATAATTTCCAACTAAATTTTTTTCCCTATAAAATCTTAGCAAAATACTTCTTTAAAGTACTGTGTTAACTAAACCTTCTGTCACTGAGGGATTTCATTATGATCTGTGAGAGTCCATTCTCTTCCCTATTTATATCCCTCAATCTTCCACACAACCTGTTACATCATTCTGTGAAAGACGATTTCACCTGCAATGATGGCTACAAATATCTGAGCAGAGTACAAACATTTCTGCTTTCACATCTCTATTTCTGCATTTTTTAGGAAATAAATGAGACTGTGGGTCCAAGTCCAGTCTATTATACAGAATGTCCTCTATGCACTGCTGGAATCAGAGCAAATATGACAAAGACAACTCAGTAGGACAGTATGGTTATTACTTTAGATAAAAGCTCCATGATGAAAGCTCATCATCGTATATCAGGGGATGTATCCAAAAGAGTTTGAAATAGGGCTGAAGGGTCTAGAAGCTTCAGGAAGCATATTGTGAAGCAATAGAGAAAAACTAGGTATTCTGGAGAATGACCTCTTACATGTATCTCAAGGGTATCAAAAAGGTGTGTCTGTATTATACATTCAGAGAATGAAACAAATACAGAAAGGATGACATCTTGGTAGTTCATGAATGATTCAGGGTCACTGGTAAGTAGGTATAATTTCAAGGGTAAATCCTGAAACATTCTCCATACTTCTAATTGGTCAAAAAGACCTAGTAACAACATGAAATGCTTTGAAATTTCTTGAATCTTTCCTATTCCTTTCCATTCCCTGTGCTAACATCTTAATTCGCATCATTTTAAAATTTAACCACGTCCTAATTAATCTGTCTCCAGGCCCAACCGCCCACTCTATCTTATCACTGTCACATTTTCAAATTCATCTTTCAAATTGAGTTCAGAATAATCTCTGTGAAATACAAACCAATCTTATCACTTCCTGGCTTGATATTCATACAGCAAATCACGACTGAGTTCCTGTTCCCCTCCCTGCCCTCTGCCCAGAGGCAGGGCTCTTCCCAACGGAGACAGGTCAGGGACTGGCCACATCCTACCCTGCACACCCACGATCTCCAAGGATGGGCTCTCACTAGTAGCTCCATTGACCTTTCTGTTTCCTTTTTAACCCCTCTTTGGAAGAAATTAAGAGAACTCCTCATATAGAAATGTTAGGACCCCTAATGTATGACTGTGGTCTTGTAAAAAAAACACCCTGACTACTAAAACAATACTTTTTAAACAGTTTTAAGTGACCAGAATAATTTTCTTGGAACAATATCTATTGCAGAATCCCAACACCATTTTTTGGATATGACAACGTAGGCTGAGGCTAGCTCATCTAGCACTATATAAGGCAGAGAATAAAGTTCAAATTCGGTTGGCACAATGCAAGGTCAATGGAGAAAAGCAGCAGGGATGTGATGAAAGCTGATTTACAATTTTGAAAAATCAAAGTGATTGCTGTGTATAGATAAGCTGAAACTACTGAGAATTTTTGTGTTTGATATATTTTCATGAACCCTAATTTAACCTGCAAAAAGTCATATGCACTTTCCACCTTGTGGGCTACCGTGATAGGAGAGTCACAGAATACCTGATCCTCGCTGGTTAATCCCAGGTGCATCACAAGGTAAAAATGCACCAGGAAGTCCGAGTTTGGCAGAACATCCTGGCGTCTGGTCATCATGGCACAGATCAGTCTGTAGGCTTGCAGTTTCCCTTCCTTGTATTCATTTGGCAACATCGTCGCCTGCCAAGGAGATGAGGCTTAAATATTTAATTAACTCCAGATGCAGAGCATTTCAACATTTCATTTACTTCTTAGTATTCCATAAGAGTTTTTTATGGAGATGAGGGATGCAGGGGCTTTAGTAAGATTCAGTTTGTCTTCAAAACGTGCAGTCTTGGGCAATTACATTTTTTAAACTCAATTTTAGAAAGGAAGAGGAAATTGCAATAAAGGAATAAACACATATCCACTTGCCTTAAATAGCCATGATGCAAACATTCTGAGTGGTGGGATCAGGACCGGTGGAGAAGGAGAAGACTGGTTATCTAGGCTTATTGCCAGATTATCCCGTATCTAAGTCACAGAGAGAAGAATTTTAGTAAAGGCCATGCTTAGCTTATCCCCAAAATATTTCAATGTTGTGTAGCCAATGTTCCACAGCGAAAGAGCTGCTTCTCACTAAATTTTTGTACACTGAGTAAAAACCTACAACATTAACAATTTTTTCTTTTACTGAGATCTACTGACATTTTCAATTGTGTTCCACTTACTGGACATGGTTTTAGATTTAATACAAAATTAGGGCTTTGTTTTCCCTTGAGTGTGAATGCTGGGGGAGGTCCTGAACTCTACATGGTGAGGAATGGCTTAACAAGTTATACTGTATAAATATACATCATTTTTTAAAAACAAAAGTAAAAAACAAAAAACTTAATAACTTAGGAAAATCATACCTTATAAACAAAAACCAGAATGAAAACTGTATGTATTCTAAAATTCTACCTTTGTAAAATGTATTTACCCACAAAATAAAACAATATATTTATACTGGTTATCTCTGTGGGATGATGATGTTAATTTTATTCTTATATTTTTCAAATTTTGTACAATAAAAACAGTATCACTTTTATAAAAAAAAAATCACTCAACACCCTACCTTTTAATGTCCTATAGTAATATTCTCTATATGCATTAAATAACTCTTCTGCATTTATAAAATGCCCAAACTGTAAGTTCTTTATTATTTATCCTTTGCCAATCAAACATACTTTGTCTACACACCTAATCTGTGTTCCAGAATACATCAACTGCAACACAGTTTTTATGTTACATGATAAATCAGTTTCCCCCATTAGAATAAAAGTTAATGGAGCAGGACATACCTTTGCTAGTTTGTACCAGAGCTCATAGAGATACCCAAACACTTTGGCATGAATCTTGGGTGACTGGATATTGTTCACGTCCCCGAGGATTCCCAAGATTCTTCGCCATAATACAGCAGCAGAGTCTGGGTGCCAACCAGTGAGGTTCCCTCCAGCAATTATACTACAGTCATCGGCAAGGCACTCACTGCTATCTACAGAGAAAAACACATCTGCAAACACAATCTTGACTTCATCACTACAGCTTTTTCTCTTTAATGCAAATTAGTCATGCTTGACAATTTATGTATTCAGAGTAAAATAATGCAGATGGAAAGTGTCAGATCACTGACGATTTGAAAGGATAGAAAAGCTTAATCAATGAAGAAAGGTCAAATGAGTTTGATTCTTCAAACTAAAAGGGCAATAGCCTAGATATGATAAAACAGTTTCTGGAGATCCTGGGACAGGTTTCATAAAGCAGGGGAGGGAGTGGAAGGAGAACCTTCAGGAGGATGGATAGGGAAAAAGGCCATTAAAAACAGGTGACCAGGAAAGGCCTCATTGCTGAGGTGACCTCTGTGGTAGCTGTTATTAACTCAGGTTTACTGGAGTATATTTGCTTACAACAAATTTTATCCTTTTCACATTCAAGTTTTCAGAAGTGTATACAATCAGGTAACTGTTACCACAAACTGCCATGAAAATCGATACAAGGAATAACTTCATCACCCCAGAAGTGCCCCCTTTAGAGTGAGTCCCCTCCCCCACGTTCTTCACCCCTTGCAACCACTGCTGTTTCCTGTCCCTACAGTTTTGCCTTTTCCAGAATGTCATATAAATGGAATCCTACAATATATATCCTTTTACTCTGGGTGCTGTCACATAGCTTAATGCACCTGAGATCCATCCATGCGGTGGTTTCTTCTTATTACAGATGAATATTCCATTTTATGGATGTATCCTACTTTGATTATCCATTCACCTGCTGAAGAATGTTTGGGTAGTTTCCTTTTTTTTTTTTTTTTTTAAGATTTTATTTATTTATTTGACAGACAGAGATCACAAGTAGGCAGAGAGAGAGGAGGAAGCAGGCTCCCTGCTGAGCCGAGAGCCCGATGTGGGGCTTGATCCCAGGACCCTGGGATCCTGACCTGAGCCGAAGGCAGAGGCTTTAACCTACTGAGCCACCCAGGCGCCCCTAGTTTCCTCTTTTTAATGATTATAAATAAGGTTATCATAAACATTTGTTTACAGGATTTTATGTGAACGCATGTTTATAATTCTCTTTTTAAAGACCAGAATCACAAAATGGCAGACAGAATTTCTTTGATATTTCTTCCTTTAAGCGGACTATGTCTTAGGAGTGCCTGAGAAAGGGCATGCCCCTACATATCTCGAAGTGTTTGTTCCCTTACAGTCCACAGTTTGGTTGGGTATAGAATTCTGTGACGTAAGTTCTTTGCTCCAATTTTTTATAGTCTCCTTTGTGATTTTAAAGTCAGCAGCATTCTGATGCTTGAAATTATTTCATGAAGAATTATTAACTCTGCAAAATTTTAGTATCCTCTTTTTTGTACCTAGTGTTCAGAAGCCTTGAGAAGTGCCCTGGTATCTCTTTCCAGCCACTGTATTTGCCAGTTCATCGGTGCTTTCAACTATAATACTCATGTGTTGTACTGACTTCCATTGACTTGATTTTATTTCTGCAGCCGTATTTTTAATATCCAAAAGCTCTTTGTTTTCTTTTCATTTTTATACTTTTTATCCTTGTTTCATGGATGCAATATATTCTTACTTCTCTAAAGATATTAATAGCTTTTTAAAATTCTATTTCTTCCCATATTCCCTTTTTTGTTTTATTCTAAATCTTAAAAAATTTTAGTGTTATATTAATTTCAGGGGTACATTATAACAATTCAGTAATTCTATACATGACTCAGTGCTCATCAAGCTTAAGTGCACTCTGAATTCCTTTGCCTGAGGAATGTATGAAACAGACTCTCCTCCCCTTTTTTTCCAGACTCCTTTTAAGATCTGCTCCACCCTACTTCATCCCATATTCTTATATTTGTCTCATAGTTTTCATATTAAACATCCTCTTCAAATGGCTGGGGATCCTTGGCTATCTGTTCATATTTAAGAATGGTCCACAAAGAGTTGACTGGAAGTATAGCGCACAAGTATGATATTTGCTGAGTTTTACCATGTTCTCAGAGAACCTCAGACATATGTATCTTTAGGGTTTTTTTTTCCCTGAACTCAAATTTTAGGAAAAAGACTCTACTGCTCAGAGTATGCAAACTCTTATTTAGTTCCTTGGTTTTTAAGATAGCACCACTACACCCAGCTCAGTATTGGTGACTCTAGGAGAGAAAGCTCCCAATTTATTTGCTTTCCTTCTAGGATTAAATTCTAACTATTTCTTAAACAGACTTAGTCTTCCTGGTTTTAACCCCACCAATTCCTCCTACTTCTATAGCTACCTCTTACGGGCAATTTTCTAACCCTTTTAGGGAACGAGCAATAGCTGTAGTACTGACACAGGATTCAGTATTCTCAGGTCTGCTGATGCCTTAGTCACATTGGTCACTATGTATTTTTTCTTGCCATCCTTGTCCTTGTGGATTTATGTCTAACTTAACATTACACCAATGTCTAATTTAACATCCCCTGCTGCTGACACCCTTATAATACATCTGCTATAATTAATGAACCAATGTTGAAACATTGTATAAATGTTGAATGTTTCAATGTTGAAACATTTATGTAAAGTCCATACTTTATATCTCTTTAGTTTTTAACCTAATGTCTTTTTCCACTCCCGTTCCAAGATTCCATCCAGGATACCACACTACATTTAGTTGTCATGTTTTCTTCATGTCCTCTGGGCTGAGTCCTCGTTTTTGATGACCTTCATTGTTTTGAGGACAACTGATCAGGTATTTCGTAGAATGTTCTTCAACTGGAATTTGTCAGCTGTCTTTCTCAATGATAGGCTTCCCCCCCACACACATCATTATTATTATTTGCTTTTGCATTTCTGAAGCGAACTTCTCTTAGTTCTGATGTATGTATGATGTTTTCCCAATATTCTTGGGCTTCATTTGCTAAAACTTTATTTAGGACTTTTGTTGATACTCTTTTAAGTGAGATAGATTCAGGCGCCTGGGTGGCTCAGTTAGTTAAGCAACTGCCTTTAGCTCAGGTCATGATCCTGGAGTCCTGGGATCGAGTCCTGCATCAGGCACATAGCTCCACGGGGAGTCTGTTTCTTCCTCTGACCTTCTCCCCTCTCATGACCTCTCTCACTGTCTCTCTCTCAAAATCTTTTTTTTTTTTTCTTTAAAAAGGTGAGATGGATTAGTTTTTCTTTTTCAATACTGACCTTGTCTGGTTTTATTGTCAAGGTAAGTAACAGAATTTAGGGAGCTTTCTTTCTAATATCTAGAACAGGAAACAATAGTTTCTCTTTTATGTGAAGCTTCAGTAAACACAGAATTGTCCCTTATTTTTATAAATCTTTTCAAATTAACCTACTGTATTATTTTTAAAAACTTATAGTTTATAGATCTGTTTCCTTTTCACCCTCATTATTTTTTCCTTGATTAATCTTGCCTACTTGTGTATTTTATTAATGCTTTTGATTGTTTTTGCTTTCTAGTGTATATGGGCATGCTCTTAGCTTTATTAGTTCCTTTTTTATTAACTTCTATATATTATTACTCTGCCATTCTTTTCCTAATTTTTTGAATAGGACACACAGATCAATAATTTTCTCCTCTCATTTACACACCTAAGGCCATCAATATTCCTCCATATCAGTCTTCAGCTACAATCCAGAGATATTGGTATGCAGCTTCCACTGTAGTTCAGTTTGAAATATTTTCTAATTCACAACTTAATTTCTTTTTGGATTTATTTTAAGTGCAGTTTTTAATTTCTTAATGTATTTTCTTTTATCTTTTTGTTCTTAATTTATTTCATCATTTTCACAGGATGTG
Organism: Mustela nivalis; assembly: GCF_964662115.1. NCBI lineage: Eukaryota > Metazoa > Chordata > Mammalia > Carnivora > Mustelidae > Mustela > Mustela nivalis. Next base: position 100,270,855 of record NC_139027.1, on the reverse strand, counting down.
GTATAGTTTCAAAGCATGGACATATGTTGAGACTTAATCATCTAATTGGTCACTTTCTGTAAATGTTCCATGTGCTTTTAAAAATTACACATTTTTTATTTAATTTCAATGTTTTTTATATATCCATTCAATCAGGATTAATTGTATCTTGTACTTCTCTCCTCCAATGTTTCTTTTCTGCTTAACTCGTCAATTAGTAAGAACTCATTAAAATTTCCTACTATGATTATGGTTTTATCAGTAGTTCCTTATAATTCTCTCAAATTTTGCTTCATGCATCTGGAGGCTATGAAGTTCATATAAATTCAGAATTACTGCTCTAATAAGTTATTTCTGCCTTAAAGTTTATGTGACTGACATACATACAGTTAGCTCACCAGTCTGTCTTTCTTCCATGTTACCCATGATTTGTTTACTTACTTGGGATCTTCCTGTACGTCATGTATTAGGGTTACCTCTCATAAACATCATATGGCAGGACTTTATTTCTTCAATCTAACCCAAGAGCTTCCAATTTTAACTGCAAGTTTCCATGGTTTTTATTGTAGTTGCCGACTTACTTGATTTCATTTCTAACAGCTTACTTTCAGCTTCCTGCTTAAGTCACCTTTACTTTCTCTCTCTCTTTTTAAGTTTATTTATTTATTTTTTTTATTTAAGCCATCTCTACACTCAATATAGGGCTTGAAATCACAACCTCAACATCAGGAGTCAGCACACTCTTCCAACTGAGCCAGCTAGACAGTTCCGCGATTTGCTTGTCTTCTGAACCTTTGGAGGGAGTTTAAAAAGAGTTGTGTCTCACCTCCACCACTAATCCCCTTCATCTATTGTCTTACAACATACATTAACGTAATCATTCCCAAAGTTCTGTTCCTTACCCAAGTGGAGACAGACTGATTTACGGGCAATTATCAACACCCACTTAGTGTCATTTTCAGTATATAAGTTGTTGGTGTTTTTAGGGCCTAATCAAAGAAACTGAAACACAATCTATGGATATGAGGAAATCAAGTAGCCAACAAGGAGCAAGGAATGAAGCTGACAAGGAGCCAGTGCAGATCCAAAACCAGTTCTGTATCCTTCCAACACTGCACCCACAACAGCTGTTGATAGCTTATTATATTAGTTATGGAAAGATCCCAAGACACTGAACAAAGGATTTAATAAGGATGGCACACAGTGTCATGGAAAGGCCTTCCAGAACACAGAAGCTCTGTTCCTTCTTAGAGGAAAACACATCTGTACTTCCCCACAGTGATATCATATATAATCAGTTGAGGAGACACATTACAATGTGCAGATATAATCCAGGCTGGAATTCCTACATACTGTGCCTGAAAGACAGAAGTTAGAGACACCAACATCCTAATTATGGGCCTTCTAGGTTCCTGACTTCTAGAAAGCCTCAGAAGAACGACCCCTTCCTAATGTTTAACCAGTAAAATAAGTGCATCTGTCAGTCTGAGAACTTATGCTGAAGCCTTAATGAATGCTTGTAAATCAATATAAACCCCCAAGTGAACAAATGGCATAATATGGCATTTATTTTTCTCATAAAGAATGTCATTATGTCTTTAATTTCTTGTGGGATAAGAAGAAAAAAAAGAAAAAAGAAAGGGGATTAGATGATTTATAGTTTTGTTTCATCCTCTACTACCAACCAAAATGCAGCCATCCAAAGAGAGATCAGCTCCCAGCATTCCAGTCACACTGGAACTCCAACTGAGTAACAACTCCAAGTAAATGTAGACCAGGTACCTCAATACCTGTATGTCTCTGCTACCTGCCAACTAATACAGCTTCAGTTATGAAAGAACCCCATGTAGAAAGTTTCTAATACTGCTTTGCTCTCAGAAAAATGTATACCTCAGTGATAAAATCCTAGGAAACATCCTTTACCACATTACTAAAGTATGTTGAGACCCGTAGTAGTATCTGAAGTGACTACACACTCAAAATTACTGTGAAATTTGAAAAAAGAATTGAAATGTTTTTGCCCCAAATTATTCCACTCATGGCATAAGTAACAGAACAGATGCTGACATTTTACATGTAGATGGTTCCTCAGTGAAGCAGCATTTAATTAAAAATGGGGATTTGAGAGATTTCAGAAAATTTCATGTTCACCCTAAAAATACCAACCATTTAGTTTATTTTCTTTTTTATGAGTAAGCTAGCATGCTAGTCTAGTATTGTTCTGTTTCATTATTACTAAATGGTATAGAGCCATTTAAAAATTATTAAAGTGGAAAGTCTCTCAAACAAAATCATATCATCTTTCTCCAAACACACATGATTTTAGCAGAGTTCTATACTTCATATAGAACTTTGCAAATATGCAAAGGATTTTAGCCATGAAATGTTCTGGTAATTGGTAAAACGGGCCCTTGGAGATTTCACATGGTTGCAATTTTATACAGACTTGGTAAAATGTTGAAGAAACATAGCGGACACTTGCAGATGCATAGCAGAAATTTGCAGATGAATTTCTCTTTCAATCTGAAAACTAAACAAAAGGCACAAATCCAAAGGCTTGAATAAAACACCTTCATTCTGGGACCAGAAAAATCAGGCCTCTATTTTGATCAAAAGTGGAGAAGGAGCAAGTTGGCGTTCTTATAGCCTGGCTCTCCTCTTCTTCCTCATCTGCTTTCCAGTATATATTGTTCATTTTAAAGATTTTAGAAAAATCAGGCCTCTATTTTGATCAAAAGTGGAGAAGTAGCAAGTTGGCGTTCTTATAGCCTGGCTCTCCTCTTCTTCCTCATCTGCTTTCCAGCATATATTGTTCATTTTAAAGATTTTAGAAGGTGAGTAACCAACCCCATCATAGTCTATCACTGTTATTTTTCTTTATACTATTTCATGTCTTCAAAGTAGATCAAAGCCTAGTGAAAATGCTGAAAGTATGCACAACGGCAGAGAATGCTCACAAACCTTGTTCCTGCGAGAAGAGTTTTGGTGGCAGGTAACAGGGAATGTAATTCACATGCACAACTATAAATAAAAGTACAAGTGGTGAAAAGATTTCCATAACACTTGGAGGCAGGACTTGATAAATACACAAAATGGAAAAGATTTAGAAACTGAATCTTACATACTTTTTATTCTTAAAAAAGGTTAAAATTTAATTGCTCTTTTTAACTGAAAACAAGACAAAACCAAAACAAATAAACCAGTAGCTTGCAACTTAAAGCTTACTCAGTTATTGATTCAAGTATTTACTGAATGTTTTCTCCTGCAGTGCACCATTCTAGGAGCCAAGAATCTGCTGTGACCACAACCAACAATGTCCCACTCCTAAAGCTTATATTCCAGTGGGGGATACCAAGGAGCCTCCTCCAAATAAACTAAACTGTTTGATACAATATCTTACTGAACAAACCTGATCTTAAAATGTATTGCTGACCTGACAGGAACCTGGAAATTGGAAAGAGCATCAAAGACGGCTTGTACCTTTGGAGTTCATCAAACCCTTGGGATTCTTAAAGTTTTTCTGATAATGAAAAAATTTTAAGTATGCTAAAGTTAAATTTAATGATTGATATTTATCTTACTGATATCGATTGATAATGATTGATAGCTTTTCTTTTTCCATCTTAAGAAAATCTTCCCTAACTCAAGGTCTTAGATGTGTTTTTAGAAAAATGTTTTCTTCTAACAATTTTAAAATCTTTTCACATTTCAGTATTGTATCCATCTGTGAGCATGGTGTGAGGTAGGAATTCTATTTAATTTTTCTCCGTATGGCTGAATCCTTGTCCACAGGCATTTGTTCAACAATATTTTCTTTCCTTGTCAGAGCTGAAATGCCAAGTCTTTCATATTTCACAATTCCATGCCTGTGTGGATTCAATATGTATTTTATATTCCATTCCATTAGTTTTAGTTATCTATCCTTGTGACTAAAACTTTCTTTAAAAAACTCTTTAACACTTAATCACACAGCTTGTGGCCATCAGAATAAATGCCTTCTGTCTTTTTGGTAAGCTCTTAAATCAGACATGGCTATGACTTATTCATCTTTTTACTTCTAATAGCATAAATATCAGTATTTCTAGATTGCAAATTATTGATGAAGTCAACAGCAATACTGCTTCCTAGCTATAAAGTCATAAACATTCCCCCCTACAATCATTACCTGGACATAACAAAATTCATGTATGTATTATTTGTATTTTATTATTTTCTGTATTCTTGATGCTCTGCCACCTAGGGTTTTCCTGACTAGGAAGAGACTGCCCCTCCCGGGGTTAGCTAACTTCTAGGGATAGCAAATAGTTCCTGTGTCTTTCATATGTAAACCCACCAAAATAACACTCATACTTCCCAATTACCTCCTTTATCTAGTTGCTGCACATCAAAGCCCAAGAACCCCAGGATCAAGAACCAGGCAACCAGTCAATGCTCCAAAAGCAGCTGAATTTATTCAAACTAGCCAATCCTAAATGTGCTTCACCAGCCTTGCCTTGAAACAACAATAAAGGCTGTTGCCTCTGTCTCCTTCTTTCTTTCTCTCTCCCCTCTCCTGACCAAACCTGATGCTTCCCCATGTATCCCCCTCTACCCCAGCAAGGCATACCATGGCCCGCTTTCTATGGACCTATGAGTATAAACTTTTTTCACAACAATCATTTCCATGTCTTCATGTCTCGCCATACTTGATTAAAACAAATTCCCATTTTAAAATGAAGAAAAATAAATTTAGCTGTTACTTTCAGCAAACATGTAAATGAGAAAACAAATACTGTTAGCTTGCCAGGGATGAAGGAATTCAAGATTTTAGAAGCAGTTTATTATCCTAAACATTGATAGGATTGTAGGATTATTCAATGAGAAAGAAGAATACACTGAAATTGTTTGATCATTCTCTTTGCATGTCCTAAAGATCAGGCTAACGTGAGTTTTATTTTGCACATTTATGAAGAAATTGTTCTCTGAAGAACATAAAGTTAAATTCAGAACTGTGATAATCCTTAAACCTTATCATATTACAGTTTGTCCTTTTCACAGATGACAAGATGAACTATTGAACTGAGCGTACTGATTCTCTATATTAGTATTTCAAAGAAGAACAAAGTATTTGGAGAAGTTAATCACAACACAGAGTGCATCATATAAAATTACCTTACACAGGTTTATTAAATTGACCTATCCCATGCATACTCTGAAATGGGATCAAAACTAATCTTTCCAAAGGACAGACAAAAGAAGTAGGCACCCAATTTTCTTTCTTTTCAGTAAAAATAATTAAAACTTGTTCTTGTTTAAGTAAATTCAACTTACTGAAAATTCACTATTGCCTTTGACAGTATTACAATGATGATTTCCCTTGGATAATCTGTATACTGGACCCAAAGAAGCCATTTATTCCATAATGTATAAATAATTCTCAAATAGTTAAAAGAGTCTGCAGTTGTAATTTGAACAGTAGTGTAGTAGAAAGGAGTAGACATAGCGCTACCACTGGAGTCAAAACACTTTGGAAGCCAGTTCCAACTTTGGTAATTACTTTCTAGCCAGACAATATGATTTCTCTGTATCTCGGTTTCTCCATTCCTCAAACAGCATTTGTAAGACTTGGCTTGCTTACCACCCAGAATCAGGAAGGATGCCTCAAAATTCTTTGTGAACTGTCAAATCACTTATAAATTTACAGTATTATTATTTAAAATTATTACATATATCTATATATCATTATATAGAGAGAGAATTTTAAATCATTTTTAAAAGAATCAAAAATTTGAGAAGCACAAATTGCTACTCGATAATTTATAAAATTAAGCACAAAATTTTGTTGCTCATTTTCTCACTGACTCTGCAAAGCTTCTACCATTGGCAGCTTTGAATATATAAACCAAAGATGTCCACTGTCTCTTAAGGACAACACTGCAGTATTTTAAGGCAATGAATGCATTATTCACTTATGGCTAAGTGGCTTGTTCTTCTTTGTTCATGATCTATTCTAAATTAAAATGCACACATTAAATACACATTAAGATCATATTTCTTGGTCATACCTATTTCATAGATAAATTATTTTATTCAACACCATTTTTCTAGGTAAATTTTATGAGGTTTTGATGTTACTCCATCAACAATTTCCAAGAACATTAGAAATTGGTTAAATGTTACAAAATAATTAATGAAAACCAAAGTTTGGTTGGTTAAAAAACAACTGAGGCAAAATTTTAGCCTTCATTTAGAATTTTAAAATGATTTTTAACATTTTAATAACACTTTGTACTCAACTTGTGCTTTCTAGTTTGTTTTTGTCTTCCTAAAAGATAACTGCACATAAGCATGATTATGTGTGTGTGTGTGTGCATGTGGGTGTGAGCACACGTGTGTGTGTATGTGCATGCATGCACATGTGTGTAGCTAAAACTGCAGAGCGCTTCCACGTGCACTGTTCTGTGCACCTGGCTTATGTGTTTTCATATTTATTCCTCCAACAACCCTATAATAGGGACTATCACTATCCACATTTTACAAAAAAGAAACTGACAGAGAGAGTAACTTGCTCAAGGCCACCCAACAATTCACTGGCAAAGCCTGGATGCAGATCCAGAAAGTATGCCTCTGAATCTTAAAAATATAATACTCAGGAGAAAAGTAGCAAATACGATCCATATACACAATGGAGTATGAGGCCTCCAACAGAAAGGATGAATACTCAACTTTTGTATCAATATGGGCGGGACTGGAGGAGATTATGCTGAGTGAAAGAAGTCAAGCAGAGAGAGTCAATTATCATATGGTTTCACCTACTTGTGGAGCATAAGGAATAACATGGAGGACATTGGGAGATGGAGAGAAGTGAGTTGGGGGAAATCGGAGAGGGAGACAAACCATGAGAGATTGTGGACTCTGAGAAACAAACTGAGGGTTTTGGAGGGAAGGGGGGTGAGAGGCTGGGTGAGCCTTGTGGTGGGTATTATGAAGGGCACATATTGCATGGAGCACTGGGTGTGGTGCATAAACAATGAATTTTGGAACACTGAAAAGAAATAAAATAAAATGGGGAAAAAAAGAATACAATCACACTATAAATCTATAGTAAACACATTAGCTTGGGTGATGTAAGCGGAAAGGGACTGAGGATAAAAGATGAAAGATCAAAGTAAAATAAAAGGGGCTATGTGGACCAATGAACATGTGCTGTAAACTGAAAAACAGTATTATCTTGATGTTGTGCATTAGGGTTCTAAAAATTGAATAATAATAAAGCCAAATGGAATTGAAGTACATTTGAATTTAAAAAAAAAACACAGAATATATTATTTTTTAGAAGTCTAAAATCTAAATTACATGATATATTGTTTAAGGATACAGATATATGTGGTTAAACGATAAATCAAGGGAATTATTACTGAATAAATTAGGGTGACCAGATGACAAAAGAAGTGAAGAGACCTGAGAAGGGCCTAGAGAGAACTGGTGTGGGAGCCATTCTATTTCTTAAGTTGGGTAGTAAGCTCATTGGTGATCATTTTATTACTATGGCCCATTTATTACTTACATACCGGTCACAGCATTTTATTGTAAAAATTAAAGAAAATTTTAATCTATAAGCTGTTCAGACTCTTTGACTTATTCTGGATTTGTGATATGTGTTAGTTGGATAAATCACTCTTCTCTGTTTCCAAAGTCAAGCAAATTTGGTCATGGAAGGCAAAGGCTTGGCATGAATATCACTCACTACTCCCTCCCATGGTGGTCAGTTGGCATCAGCATGGCTTGCTTCCTCCCATGTCTGACCTCTGTTTTAGGATCTTTTCCACATAGGACTCTGAGAATTCATGACTGATTATGAACAGGTGGTTGTGGCCGCCACAGCAATTTGGCCAGAGGTAGCACCCCACCATCATTGTGCTAAAGGATTACTAAAATTCTTGCAACTAGGAAACTCTCGGATTCCCAACTGGTAACACTGGTGACTCTTTTTCAAAGAGCAGTTACCTGTTAAGTTCGAAGCATCAGTGGGACTCAGCTGTAACCAATGGCGGGCATCGGAGTCAGTCACAGCATCTGTGGGAGTATTCAGTTCTGGGTCTTCCTCACAGGTTGGCCATGGGCTCATAGACAGCTCTGCCTCATTGTTATAGCCCAGAGCTGTGTCACTACTGATACTTTCACCTGGCACAATGGAAGAACCGAAGTCTGAGATACAAATAGCTGGAAATCAGAATATTCCCAATTACCAACATGAAACTAAGCTGACAAGCAGGAACTGTTCAGAGTCTAGGGGCTTAAAAGCTGACATTGTGGGGATCTTGGTCAACAAAACAAAGCTCCAGATGCAGGGCACTAATGGTCATCATGAGCTCCCCTACCTACCACGAAGTTACAGTCTTTTCAAGGGAGGCTTCAATTCCATTATCTCAGATCCCCAAAAGATTACATCAAGTCCTTCAGCTTTCTACTGCAACCGACTCAACTACGATATGTGCACAGGTGGAAGGAGAAGATGGAAATTCCTTTCACCACAAATTCACGTTTATTCTACCAGCCGCAATAGCCTAAGGATGTTTTTTACCTTGAGCTTAAGGTTTAGACCTAAACCCAGAGTGAATCACCCAGGCTCATAGGAGTTAAGGTGTCCAACTGCAAAAGACTTTTTCTAAAAGAAATTCTTCCCCTTAGACACTAAAAAGTTCTAATTTGTCATAATACAATGATGCTTTCAAAGGCTATTAAAGCCTAATAGAGTTATTTAGTCTGACACAAAACAGACCTAGACAGTCTGCTCCTCCAAGTCTTCTGTCTACTTCTTACCAGTTTTATGTGTCTACCCTTTCTGTCGGCTCACTCTTCTGTCTGCTCTTTGCATTCGCTGCTGACAGTCCCTCAGCCTTGCTGCTTCTAATCTGCTGTCCTCTCTTCACGTCCCAACAGCTGCAAGTTGTCCCAGCCACCAGGTAAACTGAAAGCTGCCCCAGTAACCAACCTGTCAGGTCCCTACTTCATTTGCCATAGAACTCTAAGCCAACAGGGTCTGAAGGTAGAGCCTAAGAGGAACTCCTCTACCTCTACCAAACTACCCTAGATCTGCAGTTGTTTCTACGCTTCTAAGAAGGGGGCAGGCAGGAAGCTGACTTCAGGGAAACAGATTATTAGGGGCACAGTTTGCATACAGTATATAACATCTCTAAGGATTTGAATCAAATTTCATTTTTTTAAATACTTATACCACTGACTTCAGTGTACTTCTGAAGCATTTTGCCCCTAGCCTGTGGGAACTTCCTGGGGACGATCGTTTTTCCTTCTGGGTCTGTCTGCTCAACCAGCCACTGGTCTTGCTTGTGCCTCTCACTTGGACGAAGGCCCAGGGTGGAAGGACAGGCTTCTATGGCACATATAATAGACTGGATCTGTTTTACTGTATATGTGGACTAACCATCCACCAATCCTGGGATTCCAGGAAAAAAGATGTCCCACTCCACAGCCATGTCTCTTCAAAGGATAAGATACCATACAAGTCAGAAAGTAGAAGGAAACAAAATAGATTTGACTCTAAAGTTGGACGAACAGAGACTGCCATTCCTGGAACTTACTCTTCTGTCTTTCCTTACATTTTCCTTGTGTCTGCTGCAAATCATCTTTTAAATCCAATTCAGCAGGGCTGCTGCTTCTTCGAACTAAGATCTTCAGACAAAAAGAAATAATGCATTTGTTATAGGAAAGTTCTAATTTTTATAAGACTGCTAAGTTTCTAGTCCACACTTCTAAAGAAAAAGAAACAAACAATAATAATAGCAACAAAAAATTAAATGATGTTTTCCATTTGAAGGATATGTGTTCACAAGTTACTATAATTGAATTATAAATTACTCAAGATCTGAAATTTTTGGCTTCTCCTTTGTCAAGTGACATCCAATTAAATTGATCTACTGAGAAGGGATGCCAGTTTCTATGGAAGTGATTTATTTTGAAGTTTTATTTGTACCTCTGCTTGAGCACATGTACTTAAGGAAACCAATTCTGAAGAAGGCCTAAGTTACCATGGAATGGTGAGGGTGCTGGCAGAAAAGGTGTAAACTCCACCCAGACATCTAAAGGTCACTCAGTGCCTCCTTGTTAAATGTGTAACAGACTTTCCTGAGCACCACTCCACACTGAACCCTGTGTTAAATAGAAAGGACTAAAACATTTGGAGGCAATGTCTATGCTCCACAATTTGTAACTTGCTTGGAGAGACAAAACATACACATTACACAAAATGATTACAGTGTACACAAGCAAAATATGCAAGTAAACTCTCTCTAAAAGGTATGCAGAATAAAGTGTTACCTTAATTGGCTCACAGTTACAGGAGAGCTGTTCAAGAAGGCAACAGACATGAAGTGGTAGAGAGAAGGCAGGAGGGGATTCAAGGCAGGAAGCACTGAGTAGTAATCAGCAAGTTCTATGTGCAGGAAAAGAAGCTGATTATATAGCAGGCCATGCAAGGCAGTCAGGTGAAGAAGGAAAATGTTAAGAAGAAAATGCAGACCACCCTCTAAAAGAGGTAGCTGCCAACTGGCCTTCAACATCAGGCTTACAAATTTCAACCCAATATTGATAAAATGAACAACTGTATGTTCCAGACAATAGTTTACTGTGATTAAAAATATAACTAGAAAGATAATCTATCCCACAGTTATCTGTGGGATAGATTAAAATTCAGAAGAGAATTGCTATGGAACTGTTATAGTGACTAAGGAATGAGAGGATAAGACTTTGACAGTGGAAAAGGAGAAAAGACAAATAAGAAAATGCTGTAGAATGACAGACAAGAGCTTATATGAGAGCTGTATATGGGAGTGGAGGAAAATTAAATCACAAAAGGGTATGAATCTAGGGAAACATGAGAACGATGGTGACAAAGGAAGGAGGGAAGGAAGGAGAACAGCAGGAAGGAAGGATGGAAAGAAGGAAAGAAGGAAGCGTAAGAACCAAGGAACTTGAGAAGATTTCTGATATTTCGATATTTTGGACTAAATGTCCAAAGCAAATATATTGTAAGTGGGCACCAAAACTCTAGGACTAGTGAGATAGAGGAGAAACTCAGGAATGAAGATGTAACATTTAAGGTCCTCCAGGGCAAAGTGCATAAAAAACCTGGGGTTCAATGAGGTGACTAAAGGGAAGACCACTAAACAAGCAAACAAATGAAAAAGAGGGGCAGAGATGGATAATTAAAAAACAGAGTAATTATGAAGCTAAAACAAAAAAGTATGTCATGGATTAAATTTTCAGAAGACTACCACCACACGAAAAAAATATTACCCAGCCTTAGAGAAGGATGATACAGGGCACCTGGATGGCTCAGTCGGTTAAGCGTCTGCCTTCGGCTCAGGTCATGATCCCAGGGTCCCGGGAACGAGTCCCACAACAGGTTTCCTGTTCTGCAGGGAATCATCTTCTCCCTCTGTGCCCCTCCTCCCACTAGTTCTCTTAATCAATCTCTCTCTCTCTCTCTAATAATCTTAAAAACAAGAAGGATAATATATGCCTAATGTGATAACAGAAATATACCCAGGATCTTTCCTTAACTAAAAAGCAGAATGCGGGCACGTCAGATTCTGACTACATTTCCTCCAGCTATAGAAACAGATTTTACACCAAAATTTCAGGCTCACAGGAGTAGAATAAACCTTCCAGTGATCCACACTCTGTCCCCAACCCCTCCCACAAAGTGAGCAGAAACCAGAGCAGTGAAATGGGGCTGCTGTAAGGGTAAATCTAGTATCACCACTGCCAGTGGCAAAAGGACCAAGAGTCTAGGATTAAAGTAGCACTCCTTGGTTCCTGGAAGAAACAAATACACATTGTTGTCCTGGTGAAACTCCATCACTTCAGACATTCAGATTTTCTGTGGATTAAGGTCCATCAGCTAGGAACTCACAATAAAAGATCACCAAGCACCCAAGGAAATAAATCACATGTACAAGAGTTTCAGAAACAACAAATATCAGTCAGGCTTACACCCCATTCCCACCCCTAAGGATTTCAGATAATCAGAAAAAGAATCTAGAATTGTAATTTGTAACTGTTTTAAAGTGAGCAAGCAAAAGAACTTATTAGAAATTGCAAGAAATCTTTAAAAAGAATTAACCTAAACTTTCAGAAGCAAAAGTTATAATGTTGGAACTAAAAAACCCAGGGGAAGTATTAAATAGCCAACTCCATATAAGTAAAGAGAGGAACTATCAAACTGAATGAAAGACAGATCTGATGAATTACCTAGAATGTAGAAGAGGGCCAAGAAGAGTGGAAAATATGAAAGGAGACAGAACATGGAAGATAAAAATGAGAAAGTCCAAATGTATTTCTACTCAAAATTCCAGGGGGGGGGGGAAGAGCTGAAAGAACAAATAGAGGCAATATTTGAAGAAACGATTATCAAGAATTCTCCAAAACAATGGAAGAACAAGCATTCACAGATGCATGACATATAGCATATACAAAAATGACAAATGTATAAACCAAAAGAAAATGCACCTAAATATAATGTAGGAAGACTGAAGGGCAAGGACAAAGAACAGCAAAGAACAACAACTAGACAGAGTGGACAGAAGAATTCTCAATAGCAACAATGAAAGACAAAAGATAGTAGAAAAATAGTTTTCAAAAGAAGGTGGGCGGAAGGGAGAAAGAAATAGGGGAACTATAGTAATTAAGATGTTATACTACTCTCCACAGAGACAAAGTAACCAATGAGTCAAGATAAATATATATGAGAGAAAGGTATCATTTCAGATCAATGAAGGAAAAATGAGTTCAATAAATGAGACCTAGGACAAGTGGTTATCCATGTGGGAAAAAATAAAATAAAATTAGATTCTATCTCACTCCATAAACAAGAATCAACTCCAGATGGATGAAAGACCTAAATGTGTACACCAAAACTGAAATACTTGTAAGTATTCTTATGCTTGTAGAGTTGGCATTTTAAGATTTTCATAAAACCTAACCACAAAAATGGTTAAAAATACCCGGTTAAAAAAAAAAAAAAAACAAAAAACCAAAAACTTCTGTTCATCAACAGGACACCCTTGAGAGACTGAAAATGTAAGCCATGTGCTAGAAAAAAAGGTATTTGGAGAAATATAACCAAAATAGGATCAGTCTTTAGACTGTATAAAGAATTAGTACAAATAAAAGAGAAAAAGACAAAATATCAATAGGAAAATGGCAAAGACACCACATGAAACAATGGTCAATCAACATGTGGAAAGATTTTAAACTTTATTAGTCTGAGAAATACAAAATAAAATGAGATCCCATTTTCACCCATCTGACTCATAAAAATTTTTAAATCTGACAATTGCAAGTGTTGATTTGTATGAATGGGAACTCTTGACACATTGCTGACAAAAAAATAAGTGGTGTAATCACTTCGGAAAATACACATTCTCTCATTAAAAAAATAAGGAAAACTAAAGGATATAATATTTGGAAATACATACATATAGAGAAAAACTACAGAGCAAAGCAAAGACATGATAAACACAAAGCCAACATAATGCTGCTCTCTGAGGGGACAAGGAAAGAACCTATAGGCCAAAGCAACAGCATCTGAAAAATTCTAGTTCTTTAACTGGGCGGTGGATGTGTAGGTGTTTGATTGTTGAAATATACATACACATATATCCAGAATATACATACATAAACTGGTATATGCCCCTTTAAAAAAAAGACAGAAATAAAGACTGGTTATCTTCTATGCAGAAGGACTAGGGAGCAGATTTCTCTGTTTATTTTGCACCTTTCTGTAATGTTTGAGTTTTCCATTAATATATACTACATATTTTTAAAAATGACTAAGCAGGAGTTATCTGAGTGCATGAGATATGGACTACTTTTCAATGTTCTTCTTTATACTTTATATTCAGTCTAAAACAAACCAATACATGCTATTTTACCTTTTTCTAAAAAAGAAATCATAACTGATCTTTGCAAAAACTCACTTAGCTAGCATCTCATGTTAGGTGGAACCTACTACTAAAAGCAGTTATCAGGAAGAGGGAATCTGAATATGTTTGACAGGAAAGGATATCTGCTTAATATAGAGTGCTATGTACAGACCAGAAGGTAAATTCCATTTTCCCACTAATTTTTTCTATTTTTGTAATGTGACTGTAATTTTACACAGAAAGCAAGCAAGTCTTAAGAGATCTCAGTAACTAATCACCAATCACAATAACCAATAGCCAATAACCCATCCAAAGGGAGAAATGTTTTAAAAGTATGTATTGCTGGGGCACCTGGGTGGCTCAGTAGGTTAAATATCTGCCTTCAGCTTAGGTCATGATCTCAGGGCCCTGGGACCAAGCCCTGCTTTGGGCTCTCTCCTCAGTGGGAGCCTGCTTCTTCCTCTCCCACTCTCCCTGCTTGTGTTCCCTCTCTCGCTATCTATCAAATAAATAAATTAAATCTTTAAAATAAATAAATTAATTAAAGTATCACTGCTACTAAGAAATTTATTTTGCCAACAATTTATGTTTATTTTTAACAACAAACTATAGTTCGAAAATATCTTACTGTTATTCCTTCATGTTCTTTCTTCACATGTCCTTTATTTTCTTGAATAGCCTTGGACTCTGAGGGGAAAATTTATAAAATAAAATTTCAGATGATAAAATTAGAAAAAGATTTTTATGTATGAGTAATAAATCAAATTTAGATATCCTAAGATACGTAAAAACAGAAATTATGGATCTGGCAAACTGGTAGCCTACGGGTCAAATCTACTCTACAGAATCTTTGACCCCACAGGGAATGGACTGAATGCTATTCACTGTTGCCAACAAGGTCCACTTAGCACATTATGTTAGTGCAAGGGAGGGCAGCAAGACCTCTCCTGGGGGCCTTCAGAGAGGGATCTCAGCGGAAAGCTACCTGAGTTGGCCAGGTGAACTGACAGGAAAATAGAGCAGTACAGTGGCTCAGTATTACTCAAGAATAAAGACTGGGGAGAAAATGCAAAAATAACCAGTATCAGTAATAAAAAAGGGAGTATTGCCACACAGCCTATAAATATTCAAATGATAAGAGGCCAATAAATTTGAAAATATATATATATCAATGGAAAAAACTCCCAGAAAAACATATCTCAATCTGAATCAAAATAAGGAAGTATCTTAATAGTCTTAAAATGATTTATAAATTTGAATGGTATTTTAAAATCTTCCTAGAAGAAAACTCCAGGGAACTGGTGGATCTACAAAATATTTCAGGGGGAAAAAAAAAATCACAGCAGTCTTACACAAAACCTTTTGGAGAAGAGAAAATCTTTCAGATAATACATCTCTCAAGTTATTTCTTAATTGTATTTTCTTATTTCAACAAGATCTCTAAGAGGGAACACTTGCCTACTCTTTTGATGAGGCTATGAGGTAACTTACTGATAAAGAAGCTGGTTTATTTACTTAACTGATGAAACTAGAACTAAATGATAATAAGCACACTCACTGACACAACTAAAACACCCGCTATCACTGAAAAATACATTGTTTGCGGTTTAAAGGTCTAGCCATCTGGCTCTTTGCCGTCCATGCCCTGCTGTTGCTGAAAGGTGTTGGAGACACTGTGTGTTATCCCAAGTTATTGTTTCAACTTCAGCAGAGTCCACTAGCTGCTAATAAACTTTCTCACAAGTCTGGCCAGGTCTCCATGCTCATGGTCACCTTTTATGGCTCTCCTCACACAGCCCTTTCCCATGCGCCCCTCGCCGCCCCCCGCCCAACTTTGCTGCTCTTGCTGACCCCGTGGTGTAGCATTCTCACATCCCACCTATTGCAGTCTCTCTGGACTTCTCTCCAGTCCTCAAACAGGTTACTCTTAAAAAGAGGTGCACCTAACTATATATAATTTAGATAAATGTATTAAAATAAACTGAAAATGTTTCATTGCCAGAAGTCACATCATTGCAAACTTAAAAAGAAAGTTCCCTTAAAAATAAATGAAGTCAGGTTAGAATAAGTGTAGAATTCAGTCCGGCCTGCAGCTCCTTCCCAGCCAGGACCTGCAGCCCTGTGTAGGGAATTGCTGCTACTCCATACCCTGAGGAGAATCTGAGCACAGCGGCTCAGTGACGTCAGGTGTGCTGCTACTCCGCGTGAGGTGCTGCTGCTCCACTGCCAGACAGCCCGATTCAGCTGCAGGTGCATTTTCTGACTGCTGACATTCTTCCACCTCTGTAGGCGTGAACACAAAACATGCAGAGATGTATTTCAAGACTTTTCAAAATAATTTCACCACTGAACCAACTGATTCTAAAAATGTAGTTTTAGATACCCCCCAACAAAAATTATACAGTAAAACAATCTGCATTTGCATCGTAAAGTTTTCTACACTTGTTAACAGTGATATTCCACTCCCAGAATACATTTTAAGTTCTGCAAAACATTTTGATTTTCAAAGTGAGAAAAAAAAAAGAGAGAAAAATCTGCTGAAATGGTTATGAACTGTAAAAGTCAGTTGGAATTTTAGGGACAGGCATGCCAAGGAATGAGAGAATGAGGAGATACACGGAATAGGTAATTTGCACTTGAGGAGAGGAGAAAGTCACATACACACCCCTCTCTAGGAAATGGGAATTTCAATTCTATTACTCCTTTTAACAGATAAATGCACAAGTGTCCAAAATAAAATACTGGGTAATTCTTCAATAGTTTATACCACCAAATGCAAAGTTAAGTTAATCACTAAAGTACAAAAATGATCCACTTGTATTTTTAAAGAATCAATATATAAATGCCATAAAATAGAAAACCACAGATGAGTACTGACCACTGGACAATGTCAGCTAGCATTATTATGAAATACAAGCTCCTAGAGAATGAGTTCTCTATACTCTATGTGGCTCCAGAGAGGTCCCTCTAAACTTAAGATCTGTCTGCACCAGTTGTCTCCTGCTGTGGTCCTCCATCACTGTACAGTCAAGCCTATGTTGCGCACAGTGAATAGAGGGATCCCCCTGACCTCACCCTACATATGTGATCCCCTACACATGTAACACACCACACAGGTGGCCCCCCTCACTCACTTTAGTCTCAAGCAGTGCTAGCTCACCTGTGCCTGCTACTCTCTCCCTTCGGCTGCTCACTCCTCCACGCTAACTTCTGACCTGTTACTACCTGCCTCCCTGCCTCCTGTGCTGCTGGGACGCCCCTCCTATTGGACTTGCCATGTGGTCCTGCATATGAACCCCACCATTGCAGCCCTCAGCAGACTCCACACTCACTCAGAGAACTGTGAAACTTTATGTCTATATAGCTAGAACATATTTCCAAAAATTTTAATTAACTTAAGTTTCACTACTTCTAAAAAGAGACAGACCCAAATTTAGCCCGTATCATCCTACCTGGCAGTGTTACCCACTTTCTCACCTGAAATGAGGCTTGTTGCCCACATTCCATCCTCAGTTTAACCCTTTACTCCAAAGATAAGCCAAAGCGCTGGTTCTCCCTAATCAGGAAGTCAGAAGATTCTAACTGTAATACACAGGACTTCAACAAAAGCTTGCTGTTTTTACTATCCAAATAAAAATTCCATTTTAAAGTACACTTTTAGAAGTTACGAGACTTCAAAACTATAAAATTTGTGTGATGCTTCACTTATAATTCAGAGTACCAGGCCACAGTCTAAATTTAGAAACCCAAGAGAAACTGAACTTAGGGCATGAGCAAACAAAGGCCAAGGCAGCAAGAACACACAGATCCATTAAAGCACGGCTTTTCCAGGTTGTCTTTGCCCTTCTCTTCTCTTGAATAGTCAACTGTTCATTTTCCCGCAGAGAGACACAAGACATGTGTACATATCTGTGATGTCCCCACATGGCCCCAAGCACAGACTAGGCCCTTTTCACAGGTCTGCTTCTAGGTTCTTTGGCATTAGGCAACAGAAGCCAGAAGATACCATGGGACCAGCCCCTTCCGGCTGTCTTCCTTCATTGTTTATTCTAATTATGCAAGACACTGAAACCTTCTGGGTAGTGTTCATATTTGTTAATGAACCTACTTGTTAATCTAATATCAGTAGAGGGAGCCCAAGAGCTTCCTAATTCTCTAAAAAATAATTGGCAAATGTCAATTTTTATGGACAGTGGGAAGAGTTGGTTTAATTCGCTTAAACTTGGTGCCAAAAGCTGGTAGATGTTGGCTTCTGGGCTAGGAGCAGAAACAAATAAAAGCAAGGCCAACACTGGCAGCATCATTTCAAAGATAAAGAACATCGCCATCTGGTGGGATACAGGACAGCCACAGCACCATGGCTTCCAAATTCGAGTGTCCCCACTGGTTCTCAACACAAGAGACGGGCCAAGAGCCTGCCATCACCAGCTGGTGTGCCTTCCCAACAGACTGGCCTAATGCAGCTTTAAGGCTTTGTTTTTGTAAAACTGTTGGTAGGGACTTCTCAGATGGAATAAGTCCAAGACCACAGAAATCACCAGTAGTGGTAAGGATGGGAACATCCATGATGAAAATGGAAAGGAAGAGAAGAATCACAGTGTCAAATGTGCTGTTAGGGCTGCTGTGCCACTTGTGCTCTGAGCTACTCCTAGAGTTGACTGTTATGTGACAGAGTGTGGAAAAATAAATTCTCATCCCACAATTAAAACTCAATCTCCTGATTTGCAAATGTACATTTCTTGGCTTTTTCTCACAATTTGTGCTAAGTATATACTCAATATATGTCTTGCATAATGAACAAATGAATACCAAAAACATTTTGTTAGTACTTTTTCTTTTTTTAAACAGTTCTTGAGCTCCCTCTGCTGGCTTTTTATTTAAGAAAGCTGCTTGTTAAAGCTGCTCCCATTCCAGCTGGGAGCAGTTGTTTTTTCAAAACAAATTAAGACTATTTTAACACCAATATACAAATATCAAGATATAGGATTATCTGATAATCAAACAGAAATGAACAATTTGAGTTATATAAAAATTACAGTATACATTCTGGTAGGTCTAATGAATTTTCTCTTTTGAGTATCACACAATTTGTTTGAATCATATCAAAGAGCTAAATTCTATCTCAGGCTCACCAAATCATTCACTTTCTCTCAAGCACTGCTAACCCAATAACCCAAATTTTTAAAAGTACTAACCTTCTAGCTTCTTGACAGTGTAAGTTACACAACACTAGTATTAAATCATTGCTTTCTAAAGCTCCATTCAAAACACCAGGAAAATGATCAAATTAGAATTACTTCATTTTTTTCCCACTGAGAGAAAAATCCACATGATTAAATTAACTATGCAAAGTCTTTAGAAACTTCTATTTATTCCAGATGTCTGACTATTTTTCAAAGAAATTTCACTCACTCTTTAATCTAAGGCTTCCTTAACCAATCTTATTAAATGAAGTGTGAGAGTCATTCTTCAATTACCAAAATTCTGGGTTTCATTTACCCCTCATACAGAGTTGCAAAGGCAAAATTAATAGTGTAATTTGCTTTTAAAGTATGGTACATGATACTGACTTGGCCCTATAAAAAGCACAAGAGATATAAATCAACTCATCATCTTGGGGTTTCTTAGGAGGTCCAACTATGAGTCAGTTCACACACAGGTACTAGCTGAAAGCCTGAGAAACAGAAGCAGAAGCAGCTAAACAAGGCTTTCACTTAGGTACCACTGAGTCTCTTTTAGAATGAGGTAAGATCATTGATCCTCTAATTACTACTATTACAGTGGCCCCAAAACAAAAATAAAATCTATCATTTACATGGCGTATAAGCACTACAGATTGATAAATGTCCCAACATAAAGCCAGTTAAAATTGTAAAACTGCTGGAAAGAATTGTTCCCACAAAGGAGAAAGAGGAAAATCACTGAAACTGTCAGTTCTACCTCCCAGATGTTTATGTAGCTATTCATATAAATGGCATACAGGTGGTTATTACTTTCCCAACCAAAAGTCTGATGCCACCAAATAAAGAACCCTATAGGGACTAGAATAAATATAGTAGTGGCTGAAGGTAAGTAATTCTCTACTATTTATATTATTTAAAGCAATTCTGGCATGTTGTATAGTCCTATAGACTAGAAACAAAACAAGAAATATTAACAAATGAAAACAAAATTAGTAATCATTTTTATAGTAAAGAACTTGTGGCCAGAAAGTCAACATTAATAGTATCTGCATACTATGGATAGGTGGATATACATCTATCTACCCACATCTATACTTAGCAACAGTAATCAAGATATGTCAACACACTAGGATTTAAACTGGAACACAAATTTAATACTCTAGAGTGCCAACATTCTCTAGTGGGAATGTACAATCTAAGACAGGACTGATACACACTGTTCTTGGCCTAGTCTCTTGATAGGACAATTCCAAAGGAAAACGCATCACCTTAATAGTAAAGAACAAATGGCATCAGACTAAGGAGAAGCTTGCTACCATAGTTGTCAGATGAAACACAGGGAAAAGTAGATTGTTCTCAATGTCACTATGTTGCTAAGTCCCTTTATCCTTTGTGCTATAAAACCAGAAATAAGGACGACAAAGGCAGGAAAATACTGACTCAGCATGTCCTGCTTCATTTCACTCCAAATCAGGGTCTCCCAACCTCAGCACTATTGATACTTTGGGTCAGATAATTCTTCATGAGGGGGCCATCCTGAGGAGCCAGTATGGCTGGTTAGCAGCATCCCGCTAGATGTCAGTGGCACTGCCCCAGCAGTGACAACAGGTCTCTAGACACTGTCAAATGTTCCCTGGGGGGCAAAGTCATCCCCAGTTGAGAACCACTGTTTTAAACCACATTTAATTTTTCTTAAAAAAAAAAAAAATTATTTATTTGACAGACAGAGATCACAGTAGGCAGAGAGGCAGGCAGAGAGAGAGGAAGGGAAGCAGGCTCCCTGCTGAGCAGAGAGCCTGATGTGGGACTCGATTCCAGGACCCTGAGATTGTGACCCGAGCCGAAGGCAGAAGCTTTAACCCACTGAGCCACCCAGGCGCCCCTACATTTAATTTCTGCTGGAACTATGTACCTATATATGGGAATCAAGAATCTGAGTAAACTAAAATGTAGCAGTGAATGAGAAAAAAGTTTCTAAAATTATTACAAACAGAAATAGGTTTCTTGTGAGAAAATATTCTGGACACACTAGTAGAAACTTTTATGAAAGGAACTATATGGGGGAAAATATGGAATGTGAAACAAAAACTTTCCACCATGAAAAGAACTCCTTTTGGGTACGTATCAGCTGAATATCAGACAAATAGAAAGCAAACTACTTAAAATGCTTTATTAATCATTTCTAGGCAGTAGTACTTTTTTGAAAACCAAATTATCAACTAGTTAATGCTCATGAGTAATTTAACTGACCTGTGACCATATATATTACCATTCTTACTGTGTTTCACCTTTGGTACTTACTACAGAAAAGTATTTTCTAAGAAATGTACTCTTCAGTCTCAATAAAATGGACTTCTTCCCTCATATTCTGCTAATTAAATAATACGATATCTTACACACTTATCAGGGAAATGAAGATTTGATTCTGCTTTGCTTCACTTCCGTATGGCATGATTAAGTGCTACAAAAAGTCACAAGCAGGCTATCTCTGATACTAAATAAATACTATCTATAATACCATCTTTCTGAAAAATGAACACGAAAACATGTCCCTCTTTAACATGAAGATTCAGTTCATTACAGAATCATTGCAAAGTAACTCGGCATGGGCTTAATTATTCATTGTAGAGCAAAGAAGATCCATTGTTGAGGGGTCTGTGCCAAAAATCACCACTTTTGGTGCCATAATGTCTTAATAATCCAGAAGAACACTGTGTGCAAACTACATGTGGCTAAACTCCATTTTAATCGGCTGGAGCCCAAGAACAACATCTCCTTGTTTTAAAAATTGCACTTTTTAGCATCTTTTTCTAAACTCAGATCTTAATAATCAGTGTGAATCTCCATAAACATTATTTCTTTGTACATGTTTATGGTTTATTAATTCCAAGGAGTTCTTGCCTACATGAATTTTCCCACTTATCCATTTCGGAGAGGCACTGAAAGCATTCAGACACTAACACACTCAAAACTTTTGTTCTGCAGGCATTGTACAGAAGGCACACTGAGGCAGTCATCACTGTGAAAAACTATGGGCCACAAAATCCTGTATCCTTCTTAACTGGGAAAGCAAAGAACAGTGGTGTTAAAGAAATTTTTCTTGACTGTTTAATTGCTACTAAACATCTAACTACATAAAAACAATTATTAATATTCATTAAAAGTAAGTGCAAAGTGCAATGGCCAGGCACGCATGCATGGTGGGGGACTGGAGGGGTTTAACAAAGGAGGCAAGGCCCAGTGGCAAGCAGGAGAAGCCCAGGGACACTGACGGACACAAGAGACAGCATTACAGTACCTGACAGCCTGTGAGAGCAAGAGGAGTAAGAGAGACCAGGTAAGAGAGCGCTCACGGTGTGAAGGAGGAGCGGGACGCTTTTAGTGGCAGGCAAAGCCTCAGAAAGGTGGACACAGTTGCTGATAGACTGGCTTCGCTTAGCTTCCAGGAGAGATAAAGTAACAATTATGTCAAAAGCACATCAGGATCTTTCACTTTTTTTTACTTCTATTTTTCTGGTCTTTCTTTCAATATTTAAAGGAAGTGATTTTATACATACAGGAAGGCAGTACAAAGCAGAGTATTTAATCGTAGTCTCTAAATACAGCCAACTTTTAGTCATTCTCATGACGTGGGAAAATGGGCAATTCACAAATAATCTTATTTTACAATGCTTTACATGTTTAGCTTTTCTTTTTTCCTCCTGTGTATCAGACTCACATTTGGGTTTTTTATTTGGGAAGACATTATAATCAGTTTTCCCTTCCTAAAGGACACACATATGAGAAGACCATGGGGAGGGAGGGAAAAATCTAGCCTAAGACTAAAATTGCTCTAAAATATAAGTAATTCAAAAATTAGTTTACTGAGAGCTGACTGTATTCAAAAGCAAATCATTTAGAAAATTAAATGTCCTAAAACCTCAGAAACACATAAAAGTCAAGTTGAACATCAAAAGATTTGGAATTTCCATGAAACTCATCCTTTCATAACACACTTTGTGCTTATTAAAATCCATAATTTCTTAGTATGAACTTTATAATGCTCTTAAGTTTTCAAAAGACTGCTAGTGAAATGACCATTTGAGAAAACAGAGGAAGAAAACAAAGGAAGAGAATACACCTCATATATATGAAACTACCATCAGTAAGATCACTTTTATTCTTAAAACTAATATAAAGGTTTACTTGCTGTTTTATTATTTTTACATGATTTTATTTCACATTAATGAAGCAGAAATACAAATAAGAATGATACATTTGTAAAGAGAGAAATAAACTTTTTACTTCCTTGCATCTTCACGGGCCCCATTCTCTGGCAAATTCCCAGTTCTTTCTCCCACATCTAAATTGATTAATAGTATACTTCATGAATGGGTAAGATAATACTTAAGGGACAATGACTTCCATGCAAATGTCAAACTGACTTACTTCAAATTTCCTAAAAGATGTGTTCATCTCTCAATGTCAGAGGTGTTTAGAAGAGCTTTCCTTTTATAAGTGAAATGACTACATTTTCTCAAAACTGGTCACTAGATATTTTAGAAATAATAAAACTTAGGATAACTTTTTTGTGTGGAAACTGACTTGCTTTAATCATTCATTTTAGACACCTAAAATTTTAGCATAATTCACACTCAGGAACAAAGTTTTCCTTTATAATTTTTTAAGACTCTCCTTGTCAGTTTCCTTTAAGTTGCAAAGTAGTTGATTCTCTGTTAAATTAATTGCCATTTCCCTACTCCGCAATTGATTATTTTATTATTTTCATCTTATCACCATCACTAACATTTTCCCAATCTACATGTAGTCTGCGAGCCAGATTATACTATAATGGTCTTAAATTATTCTTGTATTGGGATTAGGAAAAAAAAAGTCACTTTCAAACGTGTCTTTCATAATAAGCACTTTAATGCTAAATAAATGTGGTGAAAACTAACTTCCTCAGCTGCTGTTCTGTCATTAACAGGAGACTCCACACAAGTCAAAATCTACCATGAAAGTATTCTGGGCCTTTTTTAAAAGATAGAAAGGTGAATTATTACACAATATATAAATAAAAAAACTGAGTAAAACCAGTTTATTTATATAGTAACTATTAGTCTTTATAAATTAATTTTATAAAACAGCATGATATAATAAAATCTTCAGAGACTATTGTTTTCACAGGCAACTAAAAAGATAAATGTGTAAAACAGAATAGGAAATGCATGGGGCACTGGTGGAGCATGCAGCTCTTGATTTCAGGGTTGTAGTTTAAGCCCCCACTTGGGTGTGGAGATTACTAAAAAATAAAATCTTTAAAAAAAAAAAAGATACACATATGTGTGTACAAAATACATAAAGGTAATAGGCCCGTTCTACTCAATAGCTCTTATCTCATTATCTTTTAAGGATTATGGTTCCAAATGTTTTTAATTTAAATTCAATTTAATTTAAATTTAATTAATTTAATTAATCCTAAAAAGGTCAGGTTTATGACTTTAAAGTGACATAGTCTAAAATGTCTTTAACATGATTTTGTAAAAGTATTTATTGCTGCAATACCATGGCTTTTTGAGAACACTGATGAACAGAAGATTGCTGGCATAAATGCACCAAAGATTACTAAGAATGCTACCGGTGCCATTATTGTATTGTTGGTCTGAAACCTGTTGAAAAACTAAAATACAATCTCATCTATAGCTGTGTTTTGGCCAAGTAGGGGAATAAGGAGCATGCAACATACAATAGTTTGTTGCTCATTAAAATGTGAATGTAGAGTTTACACAGTGTTTTGAATGACCACTTTTATTATCATTACAGTTCTAGGGCCCTGAGGGGTATCAGGGAGTCTGGGCAGCTGTGGCATGATGCCACTTTGTCACAAAGTTCTGCTCTGATTAAAATGGAAAAAAGGAGTTTTAGGAGTTGGGACAAGAATGGAAATCACTGAGTAAGCCTTCCTCAAAGTTGCCTGTTATTAGGAAATGAGTCTCTCCTCAGGGGAGAAGATGAAGAAAAGTAAAAGTAGAACAGGAGGCGAATGTAGATAAAGTGATAATTATCAACAAATTTTTTATGGCAAAGAGCATTAGACAGTTAGGGTTAAGCTATAATATATTAGGTATACTAGATTTTCATAAAGACTCCAACAGGATTCCAAGCCATCTGTACTACACTAAGCACTGTAAAATCACTGAGTAGAAATGATTCTGATTTATGACCAGAGAATATCGTGCCTTTCTTCAGTCAACATGCTAAATATCAATTATAGCAGCACGGTATTACTGACATGAAAAAACAC
Organism: Mustela nivalis; assembly: GCF_964662115.1. Classification (NCBI taxonomy): domain Eukaryota; kingdom Metazoa; phylum Chordata; class Mammalia; order Carnivora; family Mustelidae; genus Mustela; species Mustela nivalis. The sequence continues at coordinate 100,245,485 of NC_139027.1, read as the reverse complement.
AGGAAACTCAGATAAATTTGTTTTAAATGTAGTTATAGCCTCAAAATTATTGGGGGTAAGGGAGAAGGGCCTTTATTTGTTCTTATCAAATATGGGATATAAGCTTACTTTTTAAAGATTTCTCTTTTGGTCTTTAAAGAAAAGTGTAGCAAACCAATCAAAAAGACTGTGGGTTCTTGGTCAAGTTCTTGTTAGTTCTAACAGGCTAGAAGGACAACAGCTCCAGGCATGTAAAGCTCTATTTCCCCAAAGAAGCAAAACACTTAACTCTCCCCCTCCAGTCCTGCAAACGAAGTACATTATTCCCTTTTTCTTTGCTGGAACAGTGCCACACTAAGATTAATGGTGCTCAACAACAACAGTGGTGCAACTGTGTGATGACAGAGAATGTATTTTCTTTAGGGTTTAAACAAAATATCTATTTTCTCTTTTGCACAGATATCTCACTCAATACTAACATCTCAAGTTTCTTTTTCACAATGAAAGATTCAGAAATAAGTATCAAAAAATGGATTTGAAGTAACTGGAACAGACAACTAAAAGATATGGAAATATCCCATTTAATAAAAGGCCATGTATTTAAGTTCTGAGTGGAATTTTAAAACTTTTAAAACATTTATTCCTATAGATCCACTTCAGATAGCAACTAGACCTTAGAGAAATAGTTAAATGTTTACCGGTTGCTTTCTGACGAACGATATTTCTTGCTTTCTCAACTCCTGGTGCCCCAGATGTGGTGGCACTCCTGGATCGCATTGGCTCGGTCACATCTGGGTGGCTCCGCCAGCTGAGAGAAAAGGATCTCCCCACAGTAGTTCCTTTCTGAGAATCTAGAACACAGCCTGATAAAGTATAAGACAAAAAAAATAATTTAAAGGCTGAATTCATTATCATTCATTCCACAGCCTGTGTTGCTCAGCAAATTTCATAAATACAACTGTATATAATGAGCAGCTTCTCTTGTTGCAAAATTAGATACTACTTCTCTGCTTTCCTCTCATAGAGTTCTGGTCAAATATTTCAAATGAGTGATCAAGGGTCCAAAAGAAATACAGGAGAAAAAGAGAGTAAGACAGAGATTTCTGTACAGGTAATGTGCTCGTGGCTACCCGCTGTGGGTTGTTTTCACACCCAGGCTCCTGAGAGTGTATTTTGTTTCCACAATTCCTGTGCTTAGAAGGCAAGTATTTCCATAATGAATATTTAAATTGGTTTTTATAATAAAGCGATACAATAGATAAATGAGAAATATTTGCTATGGTCATTAATTAAATAATTAAATTCATTCTGTATCATTCCATAAATAATGTTTTTCAGATTGTTTACCTTCCTATAAATAAATAAAGCCACTCACAGACTGCAGCAAAAATATTATAAGAATCAGTCAAATTAATTACATATCTGTATGGCTAAATTATCAGCATACTGGTTTGCACCTGCCCACATCCACATCCTCTGTGGTCCTCTTCCACAGGGACCCTGGGCTTCATCACCAGACTTATTTTGGTTGCAAAACTGAACAAGCAGAGATTTGAAATACACTTGAAAATTTGGGCTTGTCCTGTTGCTGCTCCTACAACCCTAAGTCCTCACCAAAAAAAAAAAAAAAAAAAGCCTGAGCTGGCCTGCTGGGTGGTGAAAGGTATAAGGCCAAGTCCCCACACCACTGCCCCAGCTGACAGCTGGCCAACCCTAGAGCTGCCTAGCTGATTATTTGACAGCCTAGCTGACTGCAAACACAGGAATGAATCCAGCAGGACTGCCCAACTGTGTCCAGTCCAAATTGCCAACTCATAAAATCATGATCTAAACAACTGGCTGTTCCTTTAAGCCACTATGCTTTGGGGTGATCTGTCACACAGGAAAAGCTGATACAGTCTATAATAAGGGTATTGTTGAGGATGATGTCTACCCACAACAAGCATTGCACACTTTATGAGTCTTTGGAGGAGAAACTCCTCCCAGGTCTTAGGACCAGGAAAAGCTATGGATATTTCCCTTTTGTAATCTATGATCCTCTACTGTAACCCTGTGAAGATAAAAATCTAAGCTTGCCCCCCTGCCCAGCAAGCATAGGAGGTTTTCTGGCATGCATTCTGGCATTTTAACCACTCCTGCAACTCTACCACCTTTAATTTTTCCCCAGTGTCCTTATGCATTTTATCTATTGTATTATAGATACTTCTACGATATGCCTCAAAATCTTAACATAATAAATTGGAGTAAAACTGTATTAATCCAAGGACTATATCATAGCCTTAAATCAGTAATGAAGACAAATCATTGTCCCCAATAGAAACCACCACTGATGTTTTCCACCTTGATCAGACTCTAGGTGTCAGAACAATTTTAAGCCAGAAACACAAAAAAGGCCAAAATGACACTCATCTGAAACATTCAGAATTTTTCTAACTATGCTAAGCAGGCAATGGAATGCGTCTTTCTAGTGTGGTGCCTGGAGCTGGACTTGCCTAGCTTTGATTAATGGCTTTCCCACTTCTGAGCTGTGTAACTTGAATGAGTCCATCACCATGGACTCTGTGTACTCCAGTTTTTCTATCTATGATACTGGGATTGTAATTCAGAAGTTACCATGAGGGTGAAGAGAGAGAATACATACAAGCACGAGCCATTATTATTATTGTTGCTACTACTGCTACTCTCCTTCATCTTTCTTCTTCATTCAAAGCTCCTTCATAAATTCATCATCCTCGTTAAGAAGACAGAGTGCTACAAAACACAATCCAATACCACCATTAAAAAGACACTACTTGGGGCACCTGGGTGGCTCAGTGGGTTAGGCCTCTGCCTTCAGCTCAGGTCATGATCTTGGGGTCCTGGGATCGAGCCCTACATCGCACTCTCTGCTCCATGGGGAACCTGCTTTCCCTTCTCTCTCTGCCTGCCTCTGTCTGCCTCTCTGCCTACTTGTGATCTCTGTCTCTGTCAAATAAACAAATAAAAATCCAAAAAAAAAGAAAAAAAGACACCACTTGTATGGCTGGTTCTGTTTCTTATGAAATTTCATGAAATGCCTATATGTATAGATACACACTCCTCCTCAGTCTCAGACATCAGTGGTACTCTGTGAGAGTGAAAGTACCTTTGCCTCGCTGCTTCTTTTCCTTTTGTTCACTTAGTTTGTCCAGAGGTAGGTTTGTCATCTCAACTCCGTAAACAGTTCTTGCAAGCACTGCTGTCAAGGAATCCATGATGTTGGCCCACTCATTTATCAGTTCTTCCCATTCCGTGAGGGAGGACAGCACACCAAGAAAGTCATCCCAGAGCTCTCGAGAAATGTACACACAGAGGTTTGCTCGGATCCACGCCACCATGAGCGTCTAGAACCAAGCAACAGGAGAATTGAATCACCCTCACTTGGAAGAAGAATGACTTTTAACAAAACATTTTAAGTTACTATGAATAAAATGAACTTTAAAATAAAAAAGCACTTCATTTTGTTTTTCTTTTAGTTTCTCAAAATTCATTTGATCAACTGTAACCAGGATCTGAGCTACAGAAAAATCAGTTCTCATCATGAACAAAGCTACTGATTCAAAATCCCTCTAGTGCCTGTGGCTAGTCCTCTGCTGTAACTGGGAAGAAGACAAAGCTCTCAGAACAACTATTCTACTTCTTGAGACAGTTCTCTCTCTTGCACTCTCTACTGTGGCTGTTTCTAGCCTCCTCTTAAATACGTAAACCTCCAGCCCCACCAACTCCTCCCTGCTTCTTAGCAGATGAGCTCACTGCAGACCTCAGAGAAAACAGAATCCATTAAGCAAGAATGCCCTCAACCTTTACCCACAAGGCACAGGTGTTTGCCCAGCTTCTCCTTATTTGCAGGCTGTAAGTGAAGAGGAGTTCCTACTCTTCTATGCTTGTTCCCATCTCTGCTCTGAACCTCCTCCTGGGTCTTTGTGTTTCCATTAACCCTGCCTTTCCTTTTTCAGTCTATCCTACTTTGCCAGCAACTCCCCATCATTATTTAAACATGCTCCAAGTCTACTTCATCTTAAAAACAAAAAACAAACAAAAAAGTTCCCTTCAGCCAGATTCTCCCTTCAACCTAGAACTTTTAAAGCCAAAAAAAATTTTTTTTTCTAAGCCAAATTTCTTGAAAGAATATTCCACACTCACTGCATGTGCACCTCCTCATTCCCCAGTCAACCAACTGCTCTGGCTTTCTTCCTTCCTGCATACCCCACCTCTGCCTGAGGGGTTCTGATCTCCATTCTCATGGCTCCAATTACTATATGTATATACTGGTGACTTCTGAATCTCCATGTTCAGCCCAGACCTCTCTGGTTTCCTGACCATGTCTACATACATACTAGAGAACTCCAGCTGCATGTTCTTCAGGTACCTGTTAATATAGCATAAGAGTAAAAAGAATTCAATGCTTCTGCTGAGATTCTTCCAGTTCCCTGACCTGGTCTCTCCTGCTCCTGGCGTTTGCATGTAGTCTTCCCTCCTCTCTTCCCTTCTTTTTTGCTTTAACTTTAACTCTTTAATTCTCATTCTTCAGGGCAAAGTGTGGATATTACTTCCTCCAAGGTGTCCCTGACTGCTACCCGACCCAGCCACCAGTAAGTAGCCTCCATTCCCACACTCTCTGCATTTCCCTATCAGAGCTCTTTCCTTAAGAGTCCATTTACTTCTCTGTCCCTCCTCTAGCCTTATGGTTCAAGGCAGTATAAATAGTCACATGGGCAACCCTACCAGACAACTACGCATATATTCTGGATATTTCCTTACCTTGAAATGGCTTAGTTCCTTACCTCCACCAAAATGTTCCACATCCTTTAAAATCCAAATCAAAATATATCTGCCTTGAAAAAAGTGCCAAGTCCTTCACAGGTGAGTCCCAAAGGCTTTCCTAATCTTACTAGAGAGAAGTCATATTCAAAGTCTGTGTTAACTTCCCTGATCTGTTATCAGAGCTAAATGTGCTCCTTAAGGTGCCAATCTGCAAATACTTCTGCCCACCCCAGATACAAATAGACTCCCACAATCAATGGGAGTTGTCCTATGCATGTGATAGGGGCAAACTGGTGTTTTAATTACAAGAGAAATTTTTCTTTAACATACACACAGGAAAACTTTGAGAAATAGAAAACAGTCAGTAATCAGGCAGATCTGTTCCAAACACTTGAAAAATCATATTTAAAGTGACCCTTATGCAATGTACCTGTTCTCTACGTTTCAACTCACATTTTCCACATGTTTTAAAAGGGTAAAAATGTGAAAGTTGAGCTAAAGTCATTAAATATAGTGAAAACAAGGTTTTAAATATTCATACTGAAAATCCAATTCTAAGATGGATGAATGCAAAAGAACAATGCAAAAGAAAAAGCTAAAATAATTTTATCATTCATTTTTACTAAGACCTTATCACATATATTTTAATGACTAAAATGCCATCTTCTGTTTATTCCATTTTACACTCCTGTTTTCAAAATGAGTTTGAGGGCATTACCATAAAATGCACATATGCAATAAAATTAATAAAGAGAATCCCAACGGAGTAAGAGGAGAAAAGAGAGGCTGGTAATGCTACCAGCGCTCAGCCTCACGTCTCATTACAGTCAGGTTAAAAGCAGAATTTTCGTGTGGTAGAGATGCCCTGTACTGGGAATCTTTCATTGGTTTCACTTTCTTGACTAATTATAGAACAAGGACAGAACACAGACTTCTTGCAGTTTATTAAATTTATCTTAGCAAATCTCAGAAACATGTGCACAGACCTGGCAAATCATTATCATTATCATAAATCACAGCTACACACACCTGCATCCAGAACAAAACCATGGCACCTCGTGTGCAGAGGAGGGGTGGTAGGGGTGACACATTTGCGCATGAATGCAGGCTGCTCTCTCGGCAAGTTACCCTTGTCTAAGAGGAGGGAAACAGGGAGCCCCACAGTTGGGGTTCTGTCACTAACCTGATTTGTGAGCTATTTTGGAGTCATTTCTGGTCAAAAGCAAAAAGCTGAATAAGAACATCTCCAAAGTTCCTCCAGCACTGAAATTCATGTTTTACCAAATATATCTTGGCAAATAAGCTGTATTAAAAAGCACATTCATTCATAACACGTTCCCTAACCAACCACTTGCTGCACTCCTCTACTCACCACACTTAGGGAACTCTATAATTCCGTACTGTAACTAGAAGGACCATAGTCCAGGTTTCTTGATAATACTTCCAGAGCTTTAAGCATAAGGTCTTATTTAGCATTGATAACAGATTAAAACATCACTTATGGCAAACACCATTATCTGATAAATATCCAAATAAAACCCAACTATCATTTAAAGAAAATTTGCCAACCCAAGTTATCTACTGAGAGAAGAAACTATAAGCACTAGGGGAAAAATTCAAAAAGAGAAATGGACAATGGCAACTCCAAATTTCCTGTCCCCTTTAATAGTTTCCTTATTTAAATTTTTTAAAAATCAAGCATCTGGCAATTATAGACAGTCTACATGAACAAACAATTTGATGGCAAGTTTAATTTTAGTACGGAATTAAGATGATGCCCACTTGATTGCCTGGCTGAGCTGTCCAGACCTTTCACATTTTTCTCCCCACCTTGGATCCCACGAAAGGGCTCGGGAGGTCAAGAGATGATCATAAATCCCAGATGAACCCACTCTGATTCTTATGACAATACTGCAGAGTCAGAAGGAATCCTTTCCTTCTGTCTGTCACTTCTAGTGACAAATTAGGGAAGAGATTCAGGAAGGTGAAGTGATTTGCTCAAAGCCACACAGCCAGGAAGTACCAGAGCTGAGATCAGAACCCAGAATCTGTGTACCTCCAAAAAGCTCATTCTCTCTCTACTATTTTATGCTGCTTCTTAATTTAAGCATTCTTCTTGATCCATCTAACCACTGCTAAAATAATAAGGATGACATCAAAAGCATTAATAATCATGAACTTAAAACTAATTTTCAAGATCTGACAAGATTCTCCATTAATAAAGGGGACTTTTTCTCCCAAACCCAAACTAAATCAAACAAACCAACAAATACAACTTCACAATAGATTCTTGTTTAATTCAATGACAAGTTCTTGCTCCAATCCCAATACATCCCATGCATGCAGGGCCAGACAACTGGTGAGGAATGAGGGCCAAGCACCCACTAGCCTGAGCCTGGCTTCAGTCCACTTCACTTGGCGCTCTAGTCCCCTCAGGGCTGGAGACTGAGAAGGTGCTGACGGTGAAACTCTCCAGGACAGTCAGAGCCAAGTGAGCAGAGTATCTGTACTCCAGGTGGGAAGCAAAGCAAGTGGTCAGTACCACCCTAGCAAAAGGTTAGACGCATACAAAATGATGTATAGACCACTTCATGTATCTAATAACTAGGCAAGATAATCAGAGTAAGAGTGACTGTACTATTCAGGATACAAGTTAGTACATGTCAATTATTTCTGTAGCCTCTCATATATTTTTCATCGAGCCAAGAGCATTCAGTCATATTAAATTATTAAAAATTAATATGAAGAGTTGGGTTCTCTTGCGTTACAATGGGAATATATAACCATTATTTAAAGAACTAGTTTCTCTTTGTGTCATCCTCTATTTCCTACCTGTATTCTACATATGCTCTCGGTATATATCCTCCAAAATCACTTCAAGTCAACTGAGGGGAGAAATTGACTTCTCCTTCCTACAACTGTCACTTCTAGCTCATGATCCACCATACTATCTTCTACAGATTACTTAAAGCAGGCCCATTTATTGCACTGTCTCTATCTGTATAAAATGTTACACTTTTCCAGAGTCCTTTAACACTGTTCTCCTTCAGAAATGCTCCATAAATTCTGTGTATCCCATAAATACTAGTGCTTTCTAGAGAAACATTGCAATAGGCTACCACCCTCAGGACCCTTTAAAACTTCTACTTCCTATGCAGTTAGTTCAACATCTAAGTCCTCTTCTTTTCCCCTCAGTCTGATGTCAGACTACTCAGGTTCTTGACCCTTCCCATTATGTGAGATGTACGAAACATAACCATCTCTTTGGCTCTCTGCTCCCTGTTAAGGCCAGCCCAGTCCTGCTCACCTTATCTAGGACTTTATGTCTTTACTTCTCTTCTCTCTCCCCCAGGCTGTCCTCCTTGGACCCTTCTCACTGCAAGCAAACAGACTTTAAAACCACCCACCTTAAACTGTGGCTTCCATGCATGTTGTCCACTCAGCTAGCTCATCTTTTCCTCCTCCCTTCCACCTCTGCAAAGCCTTAACTACACTTGCTTCCTCTACTGCCCAGCTCTCGTCTTCTCCTCCATCCATTTCCAAGTGGGCCTAGAATATTATCAATCAGCAACATCTTGTCAAAGCAAATGTCAACTGGCCCTTCTCCTCTTCCCCAGTCCTTGTCTCCAGGTGTCTAGACACATGCTTCTCTAGTTTCCCTCCCAGTTCCCTGGCCACCTTTTCTCACCATCTTCAGATGATTCCTCTCCTCTATCAATCATGGAGATGGACCTCTCCTCTTTAGGACACAAAATCTCTCCATCTGTGCTTGAAACACATCGCCCAATGACTTTTGGACTAATTACTCTTACATTTTTATTTCTAGCCTGATCACTCCCTGACTTTATCCCCCGCATTCCCATGCTTCCATTTACCTTTTACTTCCTCAAATCTTCCTGGCCCTCCACCAAGGACATCAGCTCTTGTTATCTTCCTAATTTCTACCAAACTCAAGCAAGTCAAAAGAGGAAGTAAATGGCAGACAGGTGGGAAGGCCTAGAAGAAGTCAAGCACTAATTGTAAAGAATAGATTATAACCTTTAAGGCAAAGCCAAAAATGAAAATTTAAAATGAAATTTCTTGAAATTTAGAGTTTAATTTCACTCTCAAAATTCTCAATGATTAAAACTATTCTGCTATAAAATCTGATTCATTTCTTGCATTTGCAGTGTTTTAATAAAAAAGACTTACCCTAAACAGCAACCCTGCCAAGCTCTGGGCAAACAAGTCCTTTATTTGTTTATCCTTTGGCTTCTGCATGACAGCTTCTGTTATCCTGAGTAGTATTTGCAACATCTGTTCCCTGGCCACCCAAAATAAAAGCTCAAGTTATTAATCACATTTTCAAAGCACTTTAACTTATAGGTACAAGAAATTCTCTTTTAAGAATTCAGCAACAATGATAATAATGTATTACTCAAAAGCATTAATAATCTGAGTGCTAATTACAGAATACCATATTTTATCAAAATAAACCACTTATGTTACAAAAGTTCTAAAAATATGTGACTTACAACCACATCAATAGGCAGGATAAAACAGGTATCCACCTAGCCTAATTTTATCCCATTCCAACAGGGAGGCAAGACTGTTTCTCCAACTATACCAGTCCTTAAAACTGCTCAGTGAATAGTTGTGCCCATTTAAATGAACGCAGCAACCTTTAATTTTCCCATCCATTATTTTACTTAACCTGTGAGGTCTCCCCATTTATCTTTGTGGTAGGAAATAAAACGGACATTCTGGTCCTCATTCTGGGGAGGTATGCAGTCGGTATCATACTATGATTGAACTCCAGAGGAACTCACAAATAGGGTGGTTTGGAAAGGTCACTTTTGGTCACTTTAAGGCATGGAGTTTTGTGCCTGGAAGGTGCTGGGTTTGCAAGAGGGCACTGAAGACACAAAGTAACACCGCTAATTATATTAATAGTGGTAAGTTCTTCAGAACAGCCAAAGGGCATTTTTCTTTCTCACAACTAAGTTACATTCTTCATTTCATAGTGTTTGCTTACTTTTCCCTTTCTGGAATTCCATGCAAACCAAGAACACATATCTTTTGTATATAAGGGAGGTCTGTTTGTTTTGAGGGGAATCATACCTTTTAACTTCTCCTTCAAGGCTTTATCCACTAACAGTTCGTTCATCTTTAGAGCTTTCTCATTGGCCTACATGCTTGCTCATGAGAAGATAGGGAACTGGACAGAGTCATTCAGTCCAGGTCAGATGATGAAATCTCCAAATCACAGTTCCTTTATACTTTTCTTGTACATATTGAGACAGTATTTTCTATTTAACATGATGCGGAATCTAGTTAAGCTTCTCTCATGGTACAATGACATCTACAAATAGGGTAAACCCTATTTGTAGCTAACCCCATTTGATTTTCATCCCTGGGTTATCTGTTGGCAACATCTGGAACTTTGTTCTAGTTGTTTGCTTGTGCTGTATACCATCTATGGTTTCTGGAAGCATGGAATAACAAGAGCTCTCAAGTCATGGGAGATGTGGGTGCATGCGTTTGGAGCAGACAGCTTAGAGGACAATGAGGAAAGAAACGGTGCAGACTTAGGGAGAGCATGTCCCTCACCATATGTGGGGTACCCAGGCCCATCGCAGGCCTCAGCATCACCACTGCCTGCTCACATTTATGTGATGCTTAAGACAACAAAAAACAATCCTTTCCACATGAAAGGTTACTTACTCATCTTATGAACATGGCAAGAACAAGAAATATAATAATTTTCAAATAAAACCTCAGTCATGGGAACTGCTATAAAAAAATGCAAACTTGGGGGTGCCTGGGTGACTAAGACAGTTGAGCATCCTACTCTTGGTTTTGGGTCAGCTCATGATGTCAGGGTCATGGGGTTGAGCCCTGCATCAGGTCCCACACTCAACAGGGTATCTGCTTGAAATTCTCTTTCTCTCTCCTCCCTTCTGTCCCTCTCCCCACTCATGCATTCTCTCTCTCAAGTGAATAAATAAATCTCTCTCAAAAAAAAAAGCAAACCTGACCAAAGTAATGACTGACAAAGACACAGGTTTAATTTTTGAACCTATGAGAAAGCCTGGCAAGCCATGATATTCCTACACAGTTTTCTGGAAGAAAATGAGGGTGAAAAAATCATCTCCAGTTTAGAAAAATCCTTCCTAACAGTTGACTCCAGCTTGTTTCTTTGTATTTTGTGAAACACTGACTTTTGGTCCTTCCTCCTCAAAAATGCTCCAAGAGTGTAAAACTCCCATGGGAACATGGGAAATTATGCATGTATGCTGTCCCTGCCTTGAAGAACAGGGTTTCCTGCACTCTTTACTTCTGACGCTGTCCCCATCTTCTCACACAGGTGGTTAAGCATTCACACAACGCTGCTGCTCACCATTTCAGGACTGCTTCTCAGCACTTCCCTGGCTACAGCCCTAGTCTAAGCTGCCATTGGCTATGGCCCCAGACATTGTGTGCCCCTCCCCCCAGCCCCACCCCACACTGTCTCTCCTCCAGAGGAAGTCTGAGAAATCTTTCAGAAACATAAACTGGATTGTGTCACACTCTTGCATACATATAGAGGAGTAGCTAATATCCCTCCTGTGGCCAGCAAGACCCCTTTGGTTGGTCCCTGTCATATCCCCTCCCACCCTCCCTCTCCTGTCTGCTCCACTACAGTGGCCTAGACACACCACACTTCGTACTTGCTGTTCCTTCTGTGGGAAACTCTATGCCCAGACCTCCCCCTGGCCTCCCCATCCCTGTCCTCAGGTGTTGCTTACAAAGGTCTTCCTGGACACCCATAGAAAAACACTCCCTCACCCTTCACTTTTTCCTCTTACCCAGCTTCACTGTGCTTCTACCACTGAAACTGCTGTGTTCATTCTGCCTCTGTCTATGAGGATGGAAACTTCACAAGGGCAGGAACTCTGTCTGTCCAGTTCACCTTATATCCTCACAGCAGAAGCTTAGTAGTTATCTACTGAATAAAAGAAGGAAGGAAAGGAATCCAGGGACTGTCCTACACTAAGATGCATAGGAAATTCTGCTAGGGAAACAGACCAAATCCCTTCCGATGTGCTACTGACTATTCTTTGGTATTTTCATCTATTTCTATAAGTTTTTTTTTTAAATACTTTTACCTGGAAATTTCTGAATTATTAAAGAACAGAGAAGATTTGCTTAACTTTATTTTAGAATGCTCACCAAAAAAGATTATCAAAATGATCAAAATACTACTGATATAAAGGTAAACTGAATTCACAGTCTTCAAAGAAAAAACTCATCAAATATACTATTGCTGGGGCGCCTTGGTGGCTCAGTGGGCTAAAGCCTCTGCCTTCAGCTCAGGTCATGATCTCAGTCAGGGTCCTGGGATTGAGCCCTGCATTGGGCTCTCTGCTCAGCAGGGAGCCTGCCTCCCTTCCTCTCTCTCTCTGCCTGCCTCTCTGCCTACTTGTGATCTCTGTCAAATAAATAAATAAAATCTTAAAAAAAATTAAATTAAAAAAAATACTATTGCTATACTACAGAGGAGTAGATGATTCTGTTGCGAGCATACCAGCATTTTGCATTACTTTCAATGTTACAGACTTAGCATTTAACTTTGTTTAAATCATGTTGTTCATCCCAGTAGTATTTCCAGTATGAGAAAGATGACCCTGGAATTGCCTTAAAATAATCACTTTGATTCCTGTGGTTTCTGAACCAGTGAACTTGCTGCCTGACAGGATTCCTTTAGGCCCACCCTCCCTTCACCGGAGAAAGAAAAAAGACTGGACTCCACAGCCGCAGGGACCCCTGCCAGCTCAGTCCTGCCTTATTTCTATGCTTTCTACCAGGTCTACACAGAGCTTCCCAAAGCCCCCTTAGTGCTGATTCAAGGACACCCAGAAAAAGCATCCAAAACATAGGCTTGGTAACAGGACCCCACCGAGGATTTCCATGAGGGAAGTGGCCACCGGAGCTGGTCTGTAGTGGCCCCTTGCTCTGAGCACAGAGGCCAAAGCTCACTGATACCAGCTGATCCAGCGAGGTTGCTCTGGGGCAGCGCTGGGTGGGGCGAACATGCAAAGGACAGACAGGAGAGGTATTTTACAACAACTGAGGGACATGAGGAAGGAGGATTACAAAGTGGCTTTAAGGTCTCTGTTCCTGAGAACATCTGAAAATATCTCCTAAGCTGGAGTGATGCATTCATTATGGGACAAGAGCAGGAGGAAAAAAAGCTACAGCACTGTTTCCTTTCAGGGATATTATAAACACACAGACACTAAACAAAATCAAAGGGTAAAATAAAAATATTTTGCATAAGCACATTTTCATGACGCCACAATATGTATGACAGTACTATTTATTTGGTCATTCTGACAATATGTCATTTAATATAATTGTTTTTCCAAAGTGAATTTAAAGCTTCAAATTTGAAGCAATAAAAATTAGTTAACAGCATTTCAGAGCAATTAACAACCTCTCCTGGGCTTATAAAGAATGATATAAAATACCAGTTATATTGCTTTTCCACAAAGCAGTCTGATGACAATTTAAAATGGAAAAATCTACTATTAAGTAATATGACTAATTATAATTCAGTAACATTTTTAAAACCAATAATAAAAATAAACTATCAAAGTGCTGGATATTTACCTTCTTCATAATTCACAGAAACTGTTACAAAAGATTGATTATCACCTTACTGTTAACTTTGTAAAGCCATTAGTAAGTGGAGGCTTTAACATTTTAATTATTATGTTGAAAAACAGAAACATCTGTTTTACAGTATTAATTAATTTGAAATAAACTTACCATGTCTTTTTATTCATTGTAAGCTCCATTATCATGCGCCTAAAAATAATCAAAACAGCTTTACAGGCATCAACTTGTTCTTTCAAGAGCATGGGAACTTCAGGACATGGTTCCAGCAAAAAGACATTTGCTGCATTTGTCAAAAATACCTTGAAATCAACAAATTTTACATTAAACATATAAATGTAATTGAACATATAGATCTGAACAAATTTTTCTTAAAGACAATGATATTAATTTCCCTCTACCAAAGATCACCTTTGAGTTATTTCAGCTAAAGCAAGAGGTACCAACAGTCAAGATTTTTAAAAAATGCTTCTCTTAAGAATCACCTGAGACACCTGAAAAACCTTTCCTAGAAAAAAATTATTAACACATATTAAGGGATGCAACTTTAGAAAATTTATAAATCAGAAAAGCTTTTGAAGACTTCTTTTTGACATCCCCTCAAAGGGAGAGGGGAAAATGGAAGAAGATAGGATCACTGCTTCTGGGTGAGAAATTTCAGGGTCAGGAAGAGGGAGAGGAAGAGGAGCAGCGGTTGGACACTGGCTGGGAAAAAACCACCTGATAATTGTTGAATCTCCCAGCATATGAACTTTGCTGACATGAAACATGGCCAGCACCACCCAACATGGGTATAGATCTCTATAAGATCTCTAGGAGATATAGGGGGCCAGGAAATAGGCAAGGCCACATAGCTTCCAGGTGCATATACTTTTAATATGACAACTATATTATGAAGTTTTTTGTGATAAAAACGGATTTAAAAAAAACTTAGATAATCAGCTGACCACTCTACATTCTACCTCAGACCTTTAGGATACCAGTTCACTGTCCTTCACTGTTGGGGTATTTCAGTAGAAAATTGTGGGAAGCACAGATGTAGGCTGTTATGCAGTAAGTGACTGTTTAGGGGCACTACAGTAGAGTAACACTGAGTTACTACTGACACAGACAACACCAGTGACCCCTCAACAGAGGAGACTGAGTTGTCAGTCTAGTGATGAAGGTGGATGTGCACCATCTACCTGGATCCTATGCTCAAGTCTCCCTTGTGTTCAATAGTACAAATTCAAAGGATCTGGGAACAAACAGATCTTCTCTGCCTCACCAGTGAATGAAATCCATTAACACAACATCTTAAAATAGATATGTAAACTGACTGAAGAAATTAGAATAAACAAGCTCAAAAGTCAAGTGTATGAACTAAAGTATTGAAAGCGTCTAAGGTTATCTTGTGTAAGATTAAAAAGGTGTCATGGCTTAATTTTCTAGAAAGAATTACTAAATAAGCACTTTAACAGATGAAAACAGCGATTGTGAAGAATTTACTTCAAGTGGGAAAGACGAAAACAAAGAACTTTTTGACTAACGAACTATAGCAGTTTTAATATAATTTTAGTGTCCTTTTTTCCCTCACTACCCTGACTGAGATAGAGACCTGAGTTGAGAGATCAAGAGTCAAGAGGCTTAACCAACTGAGCCACCCATGTGCCGCTACTTGCCAAGTTTTTGTAAGACATATGGCACAGATGATCCATTGCAAGACAGATCTTTAACTCAGTGTGTTTGTTTTCTTGATTTGAATTTGAAACTTTGCACATTCCCAAGTGAAAGTGAGGAGTCTTCATATATTATATACTTCTTTCATTTTATCCTCTTAAGAGGATCAAAGTGCCAGCTCCAAGAATATTTCTTACTAGCATGTCAGTATTGGTTAAGATAAAAATAAATTCATATGTCCAAATTATACCTGTCAACAGCAACTGGAAAAGAATATTAGCTCATTCAACCTGTACTTGGCCACTTTTTCCTAATGAACTAAGGAAAGGACCAAAGATATTAGATACAAAGAGAACAAAAACAGCTATTATAATCCAAACTAAACATTTTGAACACTGTTGTGCGATAATCACGTGGAAAATTTTTTTTCTTGGTTTGTCCAAGTAGATGTAACTTATCCTTTCAAAAAACAAATTAACAATCTCCTGAACTTAGGGAGATACTGCCAGTGGAATGGCTGAGGACAGCATACGGCAATCCACTTGGAGAACAGGACTCCCAAGGGACACAGGGCAAGAGCTCCTGCATGCACTTCTCTGGTGAGGGCACAGATTTTACTAACAACTGGCACCAAAGTTCTTTGAAGCTACTCAAGTAAAATCATCTTGGTTTTGTTTAAAGTTAATTTCAAATTATTTGAGGATTTTCACTGAAAATGAGAAAATTCAATAATTACAGACTATTAAATTGCTAATGAATCTGAAAGCAAAAAGGATACCATGACAAGGAATCCTATCAGGAGATGGATGACACAAGCAGTGTCACTGAAAACTGGGCAACAGGTAAGCTATGTCCATGCCACCTCAGATATCATGCCTGGCCTCTGTGTGGGAGGCACACCTGGCCATGGCTAGAAAGGGGGATATGGGGTGGAGGATGGGGTGCCAAGGAGCAGGGAAAAGAGAGGTATTCTGTGTTTTCCCCTTATAGTCCTAACAACCTTCTACCTAAATGGGAACCAAGAGGTAATCAATCTCCCAATCCCCATTTTTAAAAAAAATTTTATTTATTTATTTGACAGAGAGAGAAATATCATGAGTAGGTGGGGGCGGGGTGGGGGGGGGAACAGGCCTTCCGCTGAGCAGAAGCCCGATATGGGGCTCGATCCCAGGACCCTGAGATCATGACCTGAGCTGAAGGCAGAGGCTTACTTAACCCACTGAGCCACCAAGGCGTCCCCAATCCCCATTTTTAAGATAAAAATCCTGAGGTCCAGGAAGAGTAAGTGATCAGCCAATTTGTTCTTTCCAATGTTCCCAAATGGCATTAGTTCTATTTTATATATTCATACTAATAAATATTTAATATTTAGAGCACTTGTCATAATTCTTCATAAACAGGGAATTTTTAAGAATAAAAGTCCTGGGGCACCTGGGTGGCTCAGTGGGTTGTCTCTGCCTTTGCCCCAGGTCATGATGTCATGGTCCTGAGATCGAGCCCCGCATCGGGCTCCCTGCTCAGCCTGCCTCTCTGCCTACTTGTGATCCCTGTCTGTCAAATAAATAAAATCTTAAAAAAAAAAAAAAAAGAATAAAAGCTCTTATAAGAAGATATAATCATCATGCCTGTCTTGCATGTTAGAGTCCAGGTGACTGACAAACTCTCCATATGTGTTCAGAAAATACTTTTTAAGATTTGGATCTCGGTCATTTTACATTCATTGCATAATAATCCCTCTGGAAAAACCTGCAACCAGCTCTTCTGATTAGGAAAAAAAAAATCTACAAATTGAAGGTGAGCAGTCAGGAAGAAGACTCAGAATGAGAACTTAAGAGCTGTTTACTGACAGGGAGATATAAATATCATTATACTTTAATGATGCTATCACAATAAACAAAATGTTTAAACTGACTCCAGCTAGAGGTCTGTATGTCTCCGTCCGGCCATGTACCTGCAGCATAGCTTGGGCCCCAGCTTTCACGTTCTTATTTTCTTCTTCTGTCACACATCCTCTGCTCACTGCACTCGTGAAGGAGTATGTTCGTCCCCAACTGGAAGACCGCTTATGACGAGAACCTTCAGATGAGGTCTTTAGAAGATTAAAAACCAGTTAATGGAGGGGGAAGAAGTACCATGTTTACATACTTAACTTCTTACACTCACCAAAATTCAAGAGAATATAGGTTTTAGGAGGTTGAGTCTTTTTTCCATTTTGTTCACCACCTCCAGCACCTAAAATAGTGTCTAGTGTTTAATATGTGCTGAAGAAATGAACAAAGGTCCAATGAGTGAATGAGTCTCTAACACAGAACTCTAAGATGTGTGATGAATTCCATTTGCTTATCTATTCATTTTGACATCAGGACCAGTTATTGAAATGATTTTACCAAAATTTAAAAATCAAAATTATGGCATTAATACAGATATTTAAAAATGATATGACTTGAATACTAGTAGTTTTAAATGTTTATTGTTAATTGCTGCAATATTTAGAAATAATTTATCAGACTAGATTTCAAAACAGCATGCCAGAAATAAAAATATGACAAATATCTTTTCTTTCAGGAAGAGGTCCCACTGTGTAATTTTAGATTTATTCAGCCTCTAGCTTTTCCTAACCAGGACTAAAAATTCTATTCCAACAGCACCCACTCTGAGGACAGAGCCCAGCCCTGCAGTGAGGCTTCTTAATGGAGGAGACAGTGCTCATTTTGGGGTTAGTCTTTTCAAGTGCTCTGGAATAGGCCACTGCACAAGACAAGACTACCAAAACACTCTAAATTTAGCTTCTCAGATGCTATTTATTTAAACATGTCAATCCCAGTAAAGCAGTGACTTTTTTTTAAAGATTTTATTTTATTTATTTGACAGAGAGATAGAGAGAGAGCACAAGTAGGCAGAGCAGCAGACAGAGGAAGATGGAGAAGCGGACTCCTCACGGAGCAGGAAGTCTGATGCGGGGCTCGATCTCAGGACCCTGGGATCATGACCTGAGCCAAAGGCAGATGCTTAATCGACTGAGCCACCCAGGCACACCAGCAGTGACATTTTTAATCTCCCAAAGAGACATGTAAAACACAATGGTTTATAAAGCAACTCTTGTGCAACAGTGAATAAGGAAGCTGCCACACACACTTGGACCTAGCCTGAGGGTTAGGAAGTGACCAATGATCCCAAATAGAGCTAGAAGAAGCCTCACTAAAGCAGGTCCTCACCAAACTCAGCAACTTGAGAGCATCTGCTATGATAAAAGAGCACCACTGGCCTATGCCCCACTGATTGGCACTCTTCCTGAGCAGGTATACTTTGCTAAAATAAGTGTAGTTCCCAACAGAAACAAGAAGTGATAACATATTACCTCTTTGCTGTCAGTCTCTGAGAATCCTAATTTTTCGGCATCTTCTTGGGCAGCTTCTTTTTTATCTGGTTCTTCCATGAACACAGGTTTGTCCTGGAGGATCCACTTCCTATACACTTGAACTACCTTCCTTGTTACAGCGATGTCACACGAAGGCAATAAAAATGCCTAGAATAAAAAGAGAAGACTCCCTTTAACTCCACACCTGCTCAGATCACTGTAACAGACAAGAAAAATAACAGACATTTCCAATCCCCATCACCGATTTCAGACTTTCTTTTGAAACACAGGGCACACCAAACTTGCTGAGGAAAAAAGGCATTTTCAATTAGGCCAGAAAATGTCATGCAATTTAAAAATAACTTCTGTATTCTGAGTAATTTTTTTCACAAAAATAGCCAACATGCACACCTACACAAATTCTTCAATTGGTTATTTAAATAGTTATACCTTTCCCAAGAATTAGAATTAGATATTAGAACCTTTCTCAATGAATTAGAAATTGATTATAAGACAAGAGACATGCTACTGCAGCCAGCTCCAGTCAACTGTCACACCTCTGCCCAACTCCATGTTCATGGATGTCGTGATGGTGATGGAGGGAATATTTATACCAAAGAATATGGAAAATGCTAGTAATTGGAGCTTTTCCTTTCGTTTCTTTTTTTTTTCTCTTCCCCTTTCTTTGTCTTTCTCTTTCTTCTTTATTCCTCCCTCCCTTCCACCTTCCCTTCCCTTTTGGAGACCCGACTTTCACCAGCATCCCAGTGAGTAAAGACTGTACTCAGGTGTTCTGTACTCATTGGTATGCTAGTGAATGTTGGCTCTCAGAAAATATATTAAAGAGAGCTCCTGGCCAGTTGTAGCATTGTACACATTTAGGTGACTTTTTAATTTTTTTAAAAGGGTTTTCAGATGTATTTGAGAAAGAGAGAGAGAGCACGAGCGCGTGATTATGTGCACAGCAGGGGAGGGGGCAGAGGGTGAGGGAAAGGGCAAGCAGACTCCATCCGGCAGGAGTGCAGAGCCCAATGCAGGACTCAATCCCATGATGCTGAGATCACTACCTGAGCCAAAGCCAAGAGTCAGACTTTAGCTGATTAAGCCACAGAAGCACCCCATGAACTTTTTAACATTAAACAGTCTCTTTATACATATGCATGTAAGAAATCTAATCTAATGTAAGATTCTAAAAATATAAACCAAAAGGTAAAAAAGAAATGTATTTGCCTTTTCAGTATCAGCTCTAAGGAATATTTCTGTCTGAGGGGTAAACACAAAGGAGAGGAACTCAGTATTATAGGAAATGCTTTCATTCATTCCACAGATGAGGAATTAAGCTGAGGCTCAGAACACCTGAGATACTTTCCCAAGATTACAAAGTAAGTTAGCAATGATTCTAGGTCTTGAGATCTCAAGATTCAGGATTTAATACTGCCTTTAATGTTCATGCCACAGAATCCAATTACAGGCAGATTTCAGTGTAACAAGGGTTCATGCAATATATAAATTTCCATCGATGTCACGTCAAATTCCAGAACAGAGGAGCCTGTGTTATAACAAGACTGTAACATATCAATATAACAAATATTCTAGGGGTGCCTGGGTGGCTCAGTGGGTTAAAGCCTCTGCCTTTGGCTCAGGTCATGATCTCAGGGTCCTGGGATCGAGCCCCGCATCGGGCTCTCTGCTTAGTGGGAAGCCTGCTTCCTCCTCTCTCTCTGCCTGCCTCTCTGCCTACTTGTGATCTGTCTGTCAAATAAATAAATAAAATCTTTAAAAAACAAACAAACAAAAACAATTATTCTGACTTGCGTCTCAAGAAAGATCAACAAAGAGTATGACAAAGTACAATGATGTCCTACCCTAATTTTGTTCCAAATTTTATTACAAATATTTTTACACATACAAAAAAGTAGAAATATTTTAAAGTGAGTTCCCATATACTGCTGCCTAGATTCTACCATTAGCATTTGCTATATTTGCTCCCATTTATCCGTCTTGCAATCCATGTTAGTTTTGATGTGTTTCAAAGAAATCTGCAGACATCAGTACATTTCACCCCTAAATATTTCAACACGCATATCACTGATTAGAGTTCAAAATTTCTTATGGTACTTTACATAAAATTTATAAATAATGAAATGCATAAATCCTAAGTGGACCATGTGATGAGTTTTGAAAAATATATAGAAACAGTGAGGTAATCCAAATCCCAAATCAAGGTATATAATGTTATCCTCCTCCCAGGAAGCAAATAGAAATATCCTCTATAGGTTAACAAAATCACAGTAAAACCCAAATTATTTGTACAAACTGTCTGGTTAATGTATTATATTAATTAAAAATCAGAAATACGAGAAAAGAAGTCAACACTAACAAAACCACAATAAAAACCAGACAATACTTTAAATATATAGGAAATCAGGATAAATAAAGTTTCAAAAAGAAATGTAAATGGAATTGAAAAATAAAATAGCCAAAATTAAACACTCAGTGTGTATGGGTTGACAACAGAATGGACATGACTGAAGACTGGATGAAAAATCCAAAGGAAACACCCAGAATGAAGCATGGTGAGATGAAAGGATGGCTAACTCAGAAGGGAAGGTGAGAGAGAAGACAATGAAAAGCTGATCCTATACATGGCTGCAGATGCACAAGGAAAGATTAGCAAAAGGGGACAGAAATGATATTTGAGGAGAGAATGGCTGAGAACTTGGTCAAAACTGGTAAAGATGTCAATCCATATATTCAAGAATCACAAACAGGGTAAATACAGAGTACATTACCGTAAAACAGGTGAAAACCAAGAACAATCAGAAAATTTTATAAGCTCCAGAGGAAAAAAGAGACATTTCCTCCAAAGGGCAACCACATGACCTCACATGACTTCTCAAAGAAACAATGGAACAAATATTCAATGTACAAAGAGAACACAGCTGCCCACGTAGAATTCAGTATCCAGAAAAACTGCCCTTCAAAAACAAAAGCAAAATAGAGAAATTTTCAGACACAGAAATGAGAAAAACTTTTACCAGGAGATCTGACTTAAGGGAAATACTAAAAGTGATTCTTTGGGCAGAAGAAAAATATTCCTGGATCAGAGAATCAGGAAGAGATGCAATAAAATTATTGTACATTATTGTAATTATTTGGATAAATCTAAATGAATAAAATGCATATATATGGATAAAAATAAAACTGTGTAAAATAAGTTATGAAAGAAATATATTTATATATACATATTCATAATGGAATTCAAATACAGGTGGTCCTCAACTTATGATAGTCCAACTTTGAAGTTTTCAACTTTAGGACAGTGTGAGAGTAAAGTACATTCAGTAGAAACTGTACTTTGAATTATGATTTTTCCTGGGTTAGGGATATGTAGTATGACGCTCTCTTGTGGTGCTAGGTGGTGACAGTGGCTACAGCTCCCAGTCAGCCCTGGGATTTTAAGGATAAACAACTGATAAACTTACAACCATTTTGTACCCACATAACCATACTATTTTTCACTTCCAGTACGGTATCCAATAAATTACACGAGATATTTAACACTTACTATAAGCTAGGCTTTGTGTTAGATGATTTTGTCCAACTTGCAGGCTAGAGTAAGTGTTCTGAGCATGTTCAGGAGAGGTGAGGCTAAGCTATCATGTTTGGTAGGTTAGGTATATTAAATGCATTTTTTGACTTATGGTATTTTCAACTTATGATGGTTTTATCAGCACACAACTGCATTGTGAGTCAAGACAAAACTGTACATAGCAGGGGCATAGGAACTGAGAAGGAATAAATGGAACTGGAGTGCATACTCACAGGGTAAAAGTTAAAATTAATGCTAGATTTTAAGTTAGGGATGTTAACAATTAAAATATTACAAATGAGTATAAAAATACTAAGCTAGAGGAGAAAATGGGATACCAAAAACAACAAGGCTGACAGATTTCAATACAATTAGAAATCAGAAAGTAAGATAGTGAACTTAAACATAATTAGAGTAGTTGTCATGTCAACTGTAAAGGGAATAATGCTCCAATCAAAAGATAGAAATTACTAGGTAAGAATTTAAAAACTATTAAGAAGACTTTGTGCCATTTATAAGAGGACATCCAAAACACAGATATGGAGAAAAGAAATTGAAAGTAAAAAGTTAGAAAGAGATACACCATGGAAACACTAACTAAAAGAAAACTGGTAGAGCTATATTAAGAATAGGCAAGACTGACTTTGAGGCCCCCCCGCCAAAAAAATTACTAGAGATAAAGAGGAAAAATTCTTACTGATGAAAGAGTCAATTCAAAGGAACATACATTTGTGAATCTATAACTGAAATAATGTTGCCTCAAATATATACATATATATGAGTGTGTGTGTGTGTGTGTGTGTGTGTAAAAATACTGAAAGCCTTTGGAAAAAAAAAAAAGACCAATCCGCAGTCCTAGTAGGATATTCTCAGTAACTTGCAGAATAGCAGATAAAAAAATATTAAGGACAGAGGAGAGTGGAACACATGCTTCCTACCTTCTCACCATATTCTTCATGTCTCAACCTCTTGTATTTTTCATCTTTGTCTCTCTGAGGGACACTCAAGATAATTTCTTCAGATCTGTCATTCTGTTTATTCTGTCCTCAGCTGTACCTAACCTGCTATTAAACTCGCTCACTGAGGTTTTCCTTTACTATTTCAATTATTACATTTTTTTCATTTCTAGAAGTTCCATTTTCTTATTATTCAAATCTGCTTAGTCATTTGTTAAAATTTCTTGTTTCCTGGAAACATTTCCAAGCTTGTCTTTTATTACTTTAAAAATGTTGAAGGTACTCATACTGCAAACTTAAGAAAAGTTTTGACTTACAAATTCCTAATTGGAAGAAAGGGTGACCTGAAATTATTATAGCCACCTAAACTGCTGTTCATGTGGAAAGGCAAAAGGAAAACATTCCTCATCACAAAAGGACTCAGGGACTAGAGCCTCAAGACATCTTCTTAAAAACACCAACTTGATGACAAAACGAGGCCATCCAAGAAGTGAATCAAAGCAAGCATGTTAGGACTGAGGACACCAAAAGGAAAGAGTCTAACTAAATTCAGAACCAAGACTAAACAACTCTGCACATTAGGATTCCAAACTGACTGTAAATAATGGCAAATTTAGGCTATCAATTTATAATATAATGAAATAAGTGGATGGGGAGAGGAGGCTGAAGGAAATATAAGAGTGATAATTTCTTCAGATTTCTTTTTTTTTGTTTTGTTTTTTTTTTTTGTTTGTTTGTTTGTTTTAAAGATTTTATTTATTTGACAGACAGAGAGCACAAGTAAGCAGAGGCAGGCAGAGAGAGAAAGTGGATGAAACAGACCCCCTGCTGAGCAGAGAGCCCAATGTGGGGCTCGATCCCAGGACCTTGGGATCATGACCTGAGCTGAAGTCAGAGACTTTAACCCACTGGGCCACCCAGGCACCCCCAAGCTTTTGTATATCCTTTTAAAATGAATCTTTAATTAGCAAACTGTAGGTTAGTAATATCTCTGCTATATAATACTTGACAATATACTTTAATATATTTACAATTTTATCTATCACTTCAAAATTTTTATTATTATGTTTTCATCCAAATTTCTTATAACATGATCATGAAAAGTTAAAAAAAAACACAAAGTCTGCTCAAGAATGAATCTGGCTTTGTTTTACATCATAAAACAAATATTGAGGATAAATGGGAGTTTTTTTTTTTTTTTTTTTTTTTTTTTACAAAATGCAAACTTTTAATATGAAATGGTCAGTAGCTAAATATTAAACATCAGTTCTGTTTATAACCAAGAGGAATTATTTGTTTTGTCAATGTAAGCTTTTTTTTTTTTTTTTTTTTTTTTTTATAAACATATATTTTTATCCCCAGGGGTACAGGTCTGTGAATCACCAGGTTTACACACTTCACAGCACTCACCAAAGCACATACCCTCCCCAATGTCCATAATCCCACCCCCTTCTCCCAAACCCCCTCCCCCCAGCAACCCTCAGTTTGTTTTGTGAGATTAAGAGTCACTTATGGTTTGTCTCCCTCCCAATCCCATCTTGTTTCATTTATTCTTCTCCTACCCACTTAAGCCTCCATGTTGCATCACCACTTCCTCATATCAGGGAGATCATATGATAGTTGTCTTTCTCTGCTTGACTTATTTCGCTAAGCATGATACGCTCTAGTTCCATCCATGTTGTCGCAAATGGCAAGATTTCATTTCTTTTGATGGCTGCATAGTATTCCATTGTGTATATATACCACATCTTTTTGATCCATTCATCTGTGGATGGACATCTAGGTTCTTTCCAAAGTTTGGCTATTGTGGACATTGCTGCTATAAACATTCGGGTGCATGTGCCCCTTTGGATCACTACATTTGTATCTTTAGGGTAAATACCCAATAGTGCAATTGCTGGGTCATAGGGCAGTTTTATTTTCAACATTCTGAGGAACCTCCATGCTGTTTTCCAGAGTGGCTGCACCAGCTTGCATTCCCACCAACAGTGTAGGAGGGTTCCCCTTTCTCCACATCCTCGCCAGCATCTGTCATTTCCTGACTTGTTGATTTTAGCCATTCTGACTGGTGTGAGGTGATATCTCATTGTGGTTTTGATTTGTATTTCCCTGATGCCGAGTGATATGGAACACTTTTTCATGTGTCTGTTGGCCATCTGGATGTCTTCTTTGCAGAAATGTCTGTTCATGTCCTCTGCCCATTTCTTGATTGGATTATTTGTTCTTTGGGTGTTGAGTTTGCTAAGTTCTTTATAGATTCTGGACACTAGTCCTTTATCTGATATGTCGTTTGCAAATATCTTCTCCCATTCTGTCAGTTGTCTTTTGATTTTGTTAACTGTTTCCTTTGCTGTGCAAAAGCTTTTGATCTTGATGAAATCCCAATAGTTCATTTTTTCCCTTGCTTCCCTTGCCTTTTGCGTTGTTCCTAGGAAGATGTTGTTGCGGCAGAGGTCGAAGAGGTTGCTGCCTGTGTTCTCCTCAAGGATTTTGATGGATTCCTTTCTCACATTGAGGTCCTTCATCCATTTTGAGTCTATTTTTGTGTGTGGTGTAAGGAAATGGTCCAATTTCATTTTTCTACATGTGGCTGTCCAATTTTCCCAGCACCATTTATTGAAGAGGCTGTCTTTTTTCCATTGGACATTCTTTCCTGCTTTGTCGAAGATTAGTTGACCATAGATTTGAGGGTCTATTTCTGGGCTCTCTATTCTGTTCCATTGATCTATGTGTCTGTTTTTGTGCCAGTACCATGCTGTCTTGATGATGACAGCTTTGTAATAGAGCTTGAAGTCTGGAATTGTGATGCCACCAACGTTGGCTTTCTTTTTCAATATCCCTTTGGCTATTCGAGGTCTTTTCTGGTTCCATATAAATTTTAGCATTATTTGTTCCATTTCTTTGAAAAAGATGGATGGTACTTTGATAGGAATTGCATTAAATGTGTAGATTGCTTTAGGTAGCATAGACATTTTCACAATGTTTATTCTTCCAATCCAGGAGCATGGAACATTTTTCCATTTCTTTGTGTCTTCCTCAATTTCTTTCATGAGTACTTTATAGTTTTCTGAGTATAGATTCTGTGTCTCTTTGGTTAGGTTTATTCCTAGGTATCTAGAACTCAACCACAAAAGGAAGTTTGGAAAGAACCCAAATACATGGAGACTAAACAGTATCCTTCTAAAGAATGAATGGGTCAACCGGGAAATTAAAGAAGAATTGAAAAAAATCATGGAAACAAATGATAATGAAAATACAACAGTTCAAAATCTGTGGGACACAATAAAGGCAGTCCTGAGAGGAAAATATATAGCGGTACAAGCCTTTCTCAAGAAACAAGAAAGGTCTCAGGTACACAACCTAACCCTACACCTAAAGGAGCTGGAGAAAGAACAAGAAAGAAACCCTAAGCCCAGCAGGAGAAGAGAAATCATAAAGATCAGAGCAGAAATCAATGAAATAGAAACCAAAAAAACAATAGAAAAAATCAACGAAAGTAGGAGCTGGTTCTTTGAAAGAATTAATAAAATTGATAAACCCCTGGCCCGACTTATCAAAAAGAAAAGAGAAAGGACCCAAATAAATAAAATCATGAATGAAAGAGGAGAGATCACAACTAACACCAAAGAAATACAAACTATTATAAGAACATACTATGAGCAACTCTACGGCAATAAATTTGACAATCTGGAAGAAATGGATGCATTCCTAGAAACATATAAACTACCACAACTGAACCAGGAAGAAATAGAAAGCCTGAACAGACCCATAACCAGTAAGGAGATTGAAACAGTCATTAAAAATCTCCAAACAAACAAAAGCCCAGGGCCAGATGGCTTCCCGGGGGAATTCTACCAAACATTTAAAGAAGAACTAATTCCTATTCTCCTGAAACTGTTCCAAAAAATAGAAATGGAAGGAAAACTTCCAAACTCATTTTATGAGGCCAGCATCACCTTGATCCCAAAACCAGACAAGGATCCCACCAAAAAAGAGAGCTATAGACCGATATCCTTGATGAACACAGATGCGAAAATACTCAACAAAATACTAGCCAATAGGATTCAACAGTACATTAAAAAGATTATTCACCACGACCAAGTGGGATTTATTCCAGGGCTGCAAGGTTGGTTCAACATCCGCAAATCAGTCAATGTGATACAACACATCAATAAAAGAAAGAACAAGAACCATATGATACTTTCAATAGATGCTGAAAAAGCATTTGACAAAGTACAGCATCCCTTCCTGATCAAAACTCTTCAAAGTGTAGGGATAGAGGGCACATACCTCAATATCATCAAAGCCATCTATGAAAAACCCACCGCAAATATCATTCTCAATGGAGAAAAACTGAAAGCTTTTCCACTAAGGTCAGGAACACGGCAGGGATGTCCATTATCACCACTGCTATTCAACATAGTACTAGAGGTCCTAGCCTCAGCAATCAGACAACAAAAGGAAATTAAAGGCATCCAAATCGGCAAAGAAGAAGTCAAATTATCACTCTTCAGATTTCTTAAGAAATCAAATAAGTGCTATCTAAAATTATACCATGGGGACAAAAACTGATTCCACTACCTTAATGTGACTATAATTTTCTCCTTATAGAGAAATATTTTAGTAATTAATATTTCTTGTGGTAAAGGAATGTTTGTTTGAATTTTTACAACTCTGTTCCTCTTTATTTTCCTTTAAACTCAAATAAAATGAAACTCAGACCTCTTCATTAAAAATGCATGAAAGGATTATTAAGAATTAAAGATTCCATTGTTGTAAAGTGGTCTGTCAGTCCCTCACCCCTACCCCGGCAACTCCACATACCCTTGCCTTACCTCTGCCTTCACTTCAGTGAACCTCTATCTGGTTTTACCTTCACCCGTCCATGGCTGGCTGGCTGCCTGTCCATCTTTAACTGCCTGCCAAATTCTCTGTCTGTCTGCACCTCCGTACCTGTCCATCTACACCTCCCTGCTCACTTCCACCTCTGCCAGCTGGCCTATCTACATCACCTGTTTGATCTTCTATACATGCCTCCCAGTTTGTTTATGTATCAGCTCATCTGTAAGCCTTCCTGTCTGTCTGCTAGGCTGCTCTCTGTTTATATCCTGCCTTACCCACCTCCTCACCGCCAGGCTCTTATCTGCTTATCTAGCTAGCCAGGCCATCAGGCAAATATAAATGTATAGAAATACCTGAATGATACTTTTTTAACATGAACACTGCTTGCTTAATGGCAGTATTTTGAGTGATTTGAGTGATTTGCTTAAGACCGTTTATCTAATGAACATTTACTTTTTAAAAAATAAAATATTCTTTAAAACAAAACCAACAACAAACAGAACAACAAATAACCTGTACAGTAGTGCTTGGAACTTTTCAGATTCAGAACTAAGGAAGACATGTTAGAGAAGCATATATGCATTTATATACAGTATATACATAAATAGATGTTGTTTTAAAAGTTTCACAAAGAAATACTAATCCTTGGAACATGCAGTGCACTCTGAAATGTTTTGGTCTATTTTATTCTATTTCTTTCTTTTTTTTTTAAAGATTTTATTTATTTATTTGACAGAAAGAGATCACAAGTAGGCAGAGAGGCAGGCAGAAAGAGAGAGAGGAGGAAGCAGGCTCTCCGCGGAGCGGACAGCCCGATGCGGGGCTCGATCCCAGGACCCTGGGATCATGACCTGAGCCGAAGGCAGAGGCTTTAACCCACTGAGCCACCCAGGGGTCCCTATTCTATTTCATTATTTTAAAAAAATACTGGCCTTAAAAAAAAAAAAAAAAGATTTAATTTATTTATTCATTTGAGAGAGCACATGCAAGGGGAGAGCGTGAGGGAGAAGCAGACTCCTTGCTGAGCAAAGAGCCCAACATGGGGCTCGATCCCAGAACCTGGGATCACGACGTGAGCCAAAGGCAGATGCTTAACCACCTGAATCACCCACGTACCTCAAAAAACTGGCTTTTGATAAGTTGATTTCATGACCTACAAATGGTTACAACTAGTCCAAAAAACACTGGTAAGAAGACAAGTTTGCAGCAGAGTGACCCCAAGACCAGAACTGGCCACCTGAAGCCTCTACCACTCGCTGCTAGCCTGCCTGCTGGGGGACAGCAGTAAACTGAGGCTGCCCTGAGCGCCACTGAACTTTGTCTCCCTTCAGTTACCATCTATTTCCATTGCCTGCAACCCACTAAACCATGCAGTCCTAGAAGAATTGCACAATTAGCCCCTGTCACGAGCCTCTTTGCCCCGGGGCCCCTCGTCAGCATTTATTTTCATGTTCACACAGTCGACATCTGATCCTCTGCCATCATGCACTGTTCTCTGGTGCATACACACAATTTTACCTCCCCACGGAGAACATGTGCTTCCTGAATGTACATTTTAAACTTTAATGGCCTTTAGGCCTAAAATATTAAATAGTCTCTGAATACTTTAAAATTGGAAAGAAATTACATTATGCCATCCAGAAAGAAAAATTTATCACTGACCACAAGAGGGCAATAAAATACAATGTTAAAACCCATGCCCCTTCAAGTATCTCTACTTAGCATAAAATGTTTTCTCCTTCACAGCACAAAGATGTTTCAGAAGTTTGGTAGTAAGTAGTCTGCAGTTAACGTCTGTGGCCCAAGCTACTTCAGTACTGAATTTAGACTGGAGTTAGGACTAAGTAGAACACAGAATTTAGAGCACATTCTTGCCAATAATGGATGCAGACAGAACTGTCCGTATGATAAATTAGCAATTTAAACAATGAAAGTAAAACCACATTAGCATGTATCTCGGGTGCAAAACTTATAAGCTTTGTCAAACATATCTAGTCTTATAGTAAGCACTGGCATCCAAGAGCTTAAAACACTGCTACAGATCAGGGTCTGCAAACTCTGGCTTGTCATCCAAATCCAGCCTGCCAAGTGACTTCCATAAAGTTCTTCGGGAACACAGCCATGTTTTTTTGTTACATGCTATCCAGAGCTCCTTTCTCATTACAAAGCAAAGCTGAAGAGCAGCAACAGAGCCCATGTGATCAACAAAGCCTGAAATATCATTATCTGGTTCTTTATAAAATATATGACCTCTATTCTCAATTATATGCCCTCTAGGACCTTGATGATTTCAACTCAAATTAAATGGTTACCAAGTACCTTCTGGGGCTTACAACAGGAACACAACAGGGCAACATTAATGGGGAGAATAGGGTAGATTTTTAAATCATGCATTATTATGATAAAAGAATGTTTTGGCAGCATGACATAAACAGTACAGGTTAGAAAGCAATGACATAGCAGGTGTGGGGCTCCAGGGAGTATGCTACTAAGCATGGTCAAAGGAAAAGGAAGGAGCGGGAGAAAGTCCCCTGCATATCTTGCTCAGTGATGGCTCAGAGGAGGAGCAGGAGACAAGGATAACAGGAAGGCTAAAATTAACAAGCACACAAGAACACAAGTCCGTTAAAGAAGTGGTTGTTAGAAGCTGTTGTTAGGGAAGAAAATAAGCTAAGCTCTGGCTTCATTATCATTAAGACACCACTAGAATGTCAGACAAGATCACCAGTTGGGATTTCAAAAGGCAAGTGTGGAAACAAGAAGCAAGGGTCCAGACAAAAGGCTTGATTGGAAGTCTCAGGCCACATGGCTGCTGGCTCTACACAAATAGCTGAACGCCCTAAGCAGGCAAGTGTGGTGTTACAGAAGAAGAGGCTCAAGCCCAGAACTTGGTCAACTCTCAGAATCTGAAGTCAAATAAAAAGGACCCAAGAAATAAGACAGAGAAGAAACAGTTAGGGAGTGAGAAGAACCAAGGGAATGCTGAGGCCTAGAACCAGAAAAATATTTTATGAGGGAATTTTCACTGAAGCTTAAACTAAATTTTCTTTTTTTTTTTTTTCTTAAAGATTTTTATTTACTTATTTGACAGAGAGATCACAAGTAGGCAGAGAGGCAGGTAGAGAGAGAGGGGGAAGCAGGCTCCCGGCCAAACAGAGAGCCCAATGCAGGGCTCGATCCCAGGACCCTGAGATCATGACCTGAGCTGAAGACAGAGGCTTAACCCACTGAGCCACCCAGACACCCCAAACTAATATTTTCTTAAGTCAAACATTTTTATTCAATAAAATACAAAATAGGGTAAAACCTCCAGATTGCTATGGATTACCCTGGGACTTTCATTCTTGGTTGATTTTTCCTTAATGACAGTCTCAGAAGTGAAAGGGTTAATCAGTATCTAGAAGTCTTCCCCCTCCACAAAAAACTCTTCATGGTGCCCGTGCACCCTTCCTGTGCACAGGGCTCCTCCCCTTCTCCCCAGCGACCACGGCTCCCTGCCATTCAGGTGTCTCACCCTCTGTGCAGGTGCCCAGACTCAACAGCTATTCCCCATTACATGCACATGCCCACAAAGGAGCAAGGCTCTGTCCCCCTGGGCACCAGTACCAAGATGAGGTAACCAGTGGCTCCACTCCACACCACAGAGCTGCTGTCATTGCTGCACCGCAGGTTCTGCTTCCTCTGTCAGAGTTTCTCTATAGCAGCATTACTGACATTTGGGGCCTGGTGTTCTCTGTCATGGCACAGTGGAGCCCCTGTCCTGTGTCTGCAGGATAATCACCGGGTACTATTCACTAAATGTCAGTAGCACTCCCATCTCCCCAGTTGTGACAACCAAAAGTGTCTCCACACAATGCTCAATGTCCCCTGGGGGTCAAGCAAGCCCCAGCTGTCGCTCAGGGCTGCTAAGCGTTGTATAGCCTCTGATCTATCTCTGCTATCTTCTTCCTCACTTGCACCCACTTTCTTGTTTGCACTTCCCCACCCACCACAGTGTCCCATCAGGGTGCTGTATCAGCGTCAGCCCTTGCTTTCCCCTTGTTCTCTTTTTCCTCTTATGTCATAAATACTTCTATCATATATGCATGCCATGTGTGTTTGCAGAGAAAGTACAGCCATCTGCAGAGCCTCTCTAGAGCTCCCTTGAGCCTTTGGGACAACACCAGCCTGGGGCTCTGCTTTGCCATGTTCAATTGTTGATGAGTATCCAGGAAGGGCTTTTTTCCCACCTACTCTGGGTTTCCAGTTTCTTATGGACACAAGAGGGTATTTTGGGGATTATCTGCTCATATATGGAATTTCCCCTCTATATGTGGGAATTTTATAAAAACAAATTCTTAAAGAATCATAAACAAAATTGCAATACTCCACATGACAAATTAAAAGCAGGATTAGAGGAATCATGATTCAGTCCTGTAATGTAGCCCAACTCATCAACAGTATTTCTTGCAGTACTATGAGCAAAAGAACAAGAACAAAATTGATGGTTTCAGAGGGAAGGGGGTTGGGGAGAGGGGGTAACAGGGAGATGAGTATTAAGGAGGGCACGTGTTGTGATGAGCACTGGGTATTATACCTAATGAATTACTGAACACTACATCAAAAACTAATGATGTAATATACAATGGCTAACTGAACATAAAGAAAAAAAGAAAACCCTCTTTAATTTCATGAACTCCCCCTCCCCCCCACACACACACTAACCTGACGAAAGACTTCGTTCACAAAGTTGACATAACCTCGCGTTGACAAGAGAATCCGCTGCACCATTTCATATACAGTTCGGTGCTCTTCTTCAATGCTACAAAGGCTGGAGTTGCTGAGTCTTCGGTCCGACAAGGTGCTGCTGTTGGAATGGTTTTTGTCTTGCTCTGTGGGACAGCCACCATCCAGCTCCGGCACCCTCTCTTGCCCCACACCACCACCAACAGTCTGGAAGAAAGCCATTACTACCTCTGAGTGGGCCTCTTAGACATTCAAGAACACCCGGTGAAACTGAAGACTTACTTAATTTTAAAGGACTCCGGTTACCATCAACTTGAAGGCAAGCTAGACACCAGCTCTGCTCAAAGCACAACTGGCTCCATGACTCATACTCACCAATTTCCCAATTCACCAGCTAACCTCTCCCCAACTCAGTTATTTTAACAGGAAAAACACTAGATTATTGCAGGGAGGGAGGCTGTGAAATTTTCTCAACCAAAATACTTTAACTTATATTTGCAAAATCAAAGAAAAAATTGTGTCAGTGAATTTATACTATGATCACCTTTGGTTTCTTTCTTTTTTTTTTTTTTTTTTGAGAGAGAGACAGTGAGAGAGAGCATGAGCGAGGAGAAGGTCAGAGAGCGAAGCAGACTCCCCATGGAGCTGGGAGCCTGATGCGGGACTCGATCCCGGGACTCTGGGATCATGACCTGAGCCGAAGGCAGTCGTCCAACCAACTGAGCCACCCAGGCGTCCCTCACCTTTGGTTTCTAAATTCAGCACTCACTCTCACTCTATGGTCACAGAGATTTGAAAGTTCAGTAGATTTTTTTGAGCCACAACATTGGAAAGCATCATTTGATTCATAAGTCTAAGTGACACTTGATGGAGGAGTGTCAAAATCTTTGGAGGGTATTTTATGAGAAGAATCTTGATCTGAATATCAGATTCAGAATCTCAGATTGAACTTAACTGATATATTTACAAAATTTTAAAATTTTAGAAGGTTTTAAGAGCACAAAGAAATAAAATAATTCATGCTCACATATTTAAGGTGGATTTCTGCTCTCCTCTCCCCATAGAATTAAAGGTTTCCTCCAATTACAATACATGTATCATTTTGCTTCATTTTTATAAATTTCACTACTATTTTTAAGTGTCAAAAATGTATAACTCAAATATCACTAAAATTCTACCTACTGTGAATATTTTTTACAACAAATGATAAGATATGAGAAACACAAAATAGTTATTTCAGTAACTACCAAGGACAGTTTGAAAGCAGATATCCAAATAGCAATCTCTAGGGAAAATTAATGGAAGATTATATTTATAATTTTTCTCTTCATGCCTTAGCTATTAAGTCTGTGTGGCTTATTAAAGGTACTGTCATACTGTGAAATGAGCTGTCCTATAAAAATGATTTTAAAAAAAATTTCATCCTTTTGATGTGTCAACTATCTTCTGCAGA
Source organism: Mustela nivalis (assembly GCF_964662115.1). Lineage (NCBI taxonomy): Eukaryota > Metazoa > Chordata > Mammalia > Carnivora > Mustelidae > Mustela > Mustela nivalis. Next base: position 100,211,502 of record NC_139027.1, on the reverse strand, counting down.
AAAATAAAAATTTACTCATTTTTTCTGATATATATATGTGTATCTATATAATAACTGATACACATACATAAGTGTATATACATATATATATATATATATTTAATCTGTAAAGTATGGAGGTTGGATTAAGTCTAATGTCTCTTTTATGGCTCAATAACCTGTGAGTCTTGGATCAATAACTTCCATTTTCCCCACAGGCCAAAAAATACGGTACATATGTACATATGCAGCCAATTTAAAAAAATGATCACAAATTCTATGACTCCCCCTTCCCTTTGATTCACAAGGGCTCTGTGACTAAGTTAACTAGTGGAATAGGGTGGAAGAGATCTGTGCTAGTTTCAGGCCCAGGTACAAAAAGACTGATAGTTACCACTTCCTATCTCTTGGAACATTTGCTATTGGAGCTCTGACTGGCCAGGAAAGAAATGCGACAACCCTGTTACAGAGACTGCATGGAAGTGGGAGGCCCAGCTAAGCCTCACCATCCAACTGCACCCATCAAAGTAATAGGCATGTGCATACAGCCATCCTGCACCCTCAAGACTAACCAGCTACCAGCTGAAGGCCACCACCCACTGACCTCAGTTAATGCCTTATTAAGCACAAGAATTGCCCCACAGGATCCTGCCCAAATTTTTTACCCAAAAAGTACATGAAATATGACAAAAGGGTTGTTGTTTTAAACCACCAAGTTTTGAAGTCATTAGATAACTGATTGGGTAACATGGCAATTAGGTAGCTAAAATAATATAAATAAAGAAATATATATATATTTTTTAAAGATTTTATTTATTTATTTATTTGACAGAGAGAAATCACAAGTAGATGGAGAGGCAGGCAGAGAGAGAGAGAGAGAGAAGCAGGCTCCCCGCTGAGCAGAGAGCCCGATGCGGGACTCGATCCCAGGACCCTGAGATCATGACCCGAGCCGAAGGCAGCGGCTCAACCCACTGAGCCACCCAGGCGCCCCAATAAAGAAATATATTTAAAGGCACCAAATTCTTTTAAAAAGTGTTCTGAACATACAGAAAAACAAAAACAGACCCATAAATACAGAGAACAAACTGGTGGTTGCCAAAGAGGAGGCAGTGGGTGGATAGGCAAAATGTGTGAAGCACAGTGGGAGATATAGGCTTCCAGTTATGAAATTAATAAGTTGCAGGATGAAAGGCACAGCATAGGGAATATGGTTGATGGCACAGTACAGTGAGCACAGCATAACATACAGACTTGTCAAATTCTATGTTGTATCTGAAACTACTACAACATTGTGTGTCAACTATACTTCAATTTAAAAATCAAAGTGAGTTTAAAAAAATTAAAAGTGAGCTCTGTTATCCAAATAGATCACATGAAATGGATTTCCAATCATGCCATAAATGGAAAACAACTTCTCTTGATAGAACAATGCTTTCCTTAGCCTTAGTCCCTACTCCCTCTGTAAAAGGCTACTTTCCAAAAACATCTGTATGGTTTTTTTTCTTTCTTTTTTTTTTTTTTAAGATTTTATTTATTTATTTGACAGAGAGAGGTCACAAGTAGGCAGAGAGAGAGAGGAAGGGAAGCAGGCCCCCTGCTGAGCAGAGAGCCCAATGTGGGACTCGATCCCAGGACCCTGAGATCATGACCTGAGCCGAAGGCAGCAGCTTAACCCACTGAGCCACCCAGGTGCCCCATCTGTATGTTTTGACAGGTGTTTATGTCTGCAGTGAGTGATGAGTGAAAACAAACTGATAATCTAAATTTCCTCATATCTTTCTCTTTTATGAAAATGAACAGTAAAAGCATACGTAAGAATTAAGCACAGAAGAGGTCCATTTCCACCCACTTCCATCAAGCTGGAATTCTCAACCATTATTTAGTATTAGGTGATTCTGGTGGCAAACTCAAAAATCGGTTTTCACTTCTTGGGCACATGAGGAAGCCTTGGTTGGTGAAACAGACATACCAGCTTGGCCCAGGCCTGCACTGCCAGGGTTCAGGAAATTGCATGATACAAGCTGACACTTAACCCTCCCCAACATCTGGTTTCTTCTCACTGACAGCTCATACTGAGACCTGTCCACTGTCAGGGTCAAGCTAAAGGGGGGCACCACAAACTAGGTGGGAAATGAAAGGATGCAAACACCATTCTGGTGGGGATGCCTGAGGCCACTGAATGCCCCTGTTATGATTCTCCAACACAGCTGGGGGCAGCCTGCACCGCCTGGGTAGAGCTCTAGACACAGAAAGTACTGGAGTGGTAGTCAAAAAACAAATGTATTTGTGTAACATATAAACTCCTCTACGATTGTCAATTTGTGAGATTCACTTTTTCTAACTGTTCACCCCATGACATACAATTTCGGGAAACCCACAGCCCATGGATCATTATTAAAGGGCACATTCAGACTCAGTCAAAGTGTAACTAAGGGTTATCATACAAATAAATACAATATCATTCAAAAAAGCTGATACCACCTCAAACTTTCTTTTCCATTCCCAAATGGGCTTTTATGGGTTTTAATGTCAATTAATGTGTTTACAGAACAGGTAAAAAATGATAACTACTTAAATTTTAACATCAACACTTTGTTTTCTCTAATGTATGTTGAAGTACTTTTATCTCATACAAATATGAATTACTAAGGACTAAATCAGACTATGCTGAACACATTTTCAGCTAAAATGATGCACCAAGAATCTACAGCTTTGGTCAGGTTTATGCTGTTGTTGTCAACATAGTATACAGGGTGTAAGAGCTACTGTCTTTTCGTTCTCCCATGGATATTTATTCTACCAGATTCTTCAAGTGGTTAGAAAACTTAGTCTAGAAGATAACACTAATTCCTCTCCTTCCTGGTTTTAGATCCAGAAGCAAATCCAGTTTGCAAAAAGCACACAAAAGAGTCCTCAAACATGATATTTAATACAGTGATAAGGGCAAAAGTGTAAACTCCATTTGGAAACAGAACTTAAAATATTGTTTTGAAGGGCTTTTACAACAGCAGTATATTCTGTGAAAAGAGATTTTGGATCAACTGATTAAGTCACATTACTTTACTTAGGCAAAATTAGATTAAATTTGAAATTCCAAACAAAAACTTTTAGGACACAAATGAAATTATATGTGCTTTTATTCCTGCAACTGTCTCCAAAATCTAATATTCAATGGTTTAAATTGCTGCATTTCTCATTCACAATGCAGATGAAGAGAGGAACACAGCAGACACATGTGAGATGAGATGTGAGGCACAGAAGGGAGTACAGGACGCAACTCATCAGCAGAATAGTGACTCCCACAAAGATGACCATACCCTGAGCCCAAGAAGCTCTGAGTACTTTACCTTACCTGGCAAATAGGATTTAGCAAGCATGATTAAATTAAGGTGTGAGTGGGGGAGAGATTATCCTGAATTATCTGGGTGGTCCCAATGTAATCATGAAGATCTATAAGGAGACAGAAGGATCAGACATAGAAGGCAATGCTAAGATGGAAACAAAGGGATAAAAGGTGACGCAATGAAGGGCCACAAGCCGGGGAATGCAGGCAGCTCTAGAAGCAAGACAAAGCAAAAAAATGGATTCTCCAGAATGTGTTCCTCCAGAAGGAACACAGACCTGCCAACATCCTGATTTTATCACACTGAGACTGATTTTGAACTTCTGAGCTCCAGAACTGCAAGATAATCAATTTGTGTTGTTTCAAGCCACTGAAAGTTTGTCATTTGCTACAGTGGCACTTGAAAACTAGTAGAACAACTCACTGTGAGACATATTGAGAGTCTGTACAATGGGAATGACCATTTCTATGTTCAGCTCTCTGCAGGGTGTAGTAGCACTGGACCTGGATAGTTGACTGCCAGCACCCATTCTCCCTCCCTGATAGAACCCCCAGTGCTCCATGTACCTCCTCCCTGCAGCCCAGGTCATGGGAAGCTGGCCCCATCCATAGTACCAGGGAAGGGTTCTGTCATGGAAGCCAGTCATGTCCCTCCTGGGCCATTCACATAGCCAACTGTACGAGAGTCAGTGCCTTGTTACTGTTCTAGGAGAGACAGGTAGCCTAAGTTGTTCTACTCACACAAATGGGAAGGGCTTTACAGAAGTATCTGGGTTGTCTCTGAACATGAACAAGGAAGGCCATGCCCCTGCTGCTGGCAGCCATCTTAAAGTCAGCAGGGAGTGGAAGACAAATCTGCCAGAGGGAAAGGGCAGAGTAGGGAAAACTAGAGAGAATCATGTAGACAGTGTGAATTAACTACATTCTCTGTCAGTCATGTCATGAGCTGCTTCTTCATGAGACTGAAATATTTCTTTTTTATCTTTAAGACAGTTTGAGTTATGGAGTCTTTTTCTGTTAGGATGAGACAACCATCCAAACTGATTCAGGAGGTCAGACCTTTATGGACACTAAGAAAGCCAGATAATAAAACTAGATGACTCACAAGTGTGAGAAGTCTCCTTTCCAGCTAAGGAAAAAAAAAAAGTTAGAACCTTGAATCCGTGGTTAATCTGCTATTCTTGCTACTTTTAACTGTATTTTTCAAAAATGAGAAACTTACTCTCAATAAATACATTGATGGTTTTCTGAAATTTTGAAACCAGGTAGGCAGCAGTCACAGTCTTTAAACAGACTGTTTTGAATTGATTTAATAATCACACAAGATACAATCTAAAATTTATCAGAGTGTGACTACATTTCTTATAGACGATTTCATACAGACTTTTGTCTACCTGATTGATTTTTAATTTTTGTCTAGTTGATGGATAAATAAAGGTCTCTCAATATGGTCCAGAACTAACAGTGTTCCCTGGCTCATAGTGAAATCCAGGGTCATTTTTATTTCCTCTTCCATGAACTCCTTCCTCTCCTTTTGTCTCTTTTACAATTGGACTGCTTGTCTTCTTCTCAATTTGTAGGCACTCTCTATATATCAGAGGCATGAACTCCTTGAAACAGGCTTTTCGCAGCCTGTTATCTGTATGTGGTTTTACTTTGTCTTTTGATACACAAACCTTTCTCAATTTTTTAAAATAAAGTGGCACCTGATTTCTTCTAGGTTTGTGGGTCTGATCTCCACCTCAGGTAGTCTACCAATGCCCAAATTTATACAATTCCTCTAGACTGTCTCCTCAATTCTTTATCATTTTGTTTTTATATTTAGACCTTAAATCAGTTTAGAACTTCAATCAATCTGACATCTGCTTACATATGTGATAGGAAGCAGGGTTCTAAGAGAGAGAGAAAGAAAGATTGACAGTTCTTTCAGCTCTGAGGGTTATATATTAGATTCAATGTTCAATGCTACTCTGTCCCATTTTCTAGAAGGAACTGCTACCAGTTCCTGATAATTCTGATAATTTTTTCTTAATCCCTGAAAGTCAAAGAGGTTTATGTATATTTAGGTTAGTGTCTGTTCAGCTAAATCTCCCTGGGACTAGAAGGCCTTGTGAATCAAAGGCATGACTTTTTTTCAGCTCAAGGAAATTCTGCATTAGTTCAATTATCACTTCTGATCTTTTCTCCTTTTTTCCTCATGATACTTGCAAGATAGGTCTGGACTTGACCTCAGATTTTATTTATTCATTTCTGATTTCCACCTCTTCAAATTTTTCCTCAGCGTTATGAGATATTCCTTTGGAAAATCACTTTGTTCTTAGTAGTGATCATTACTGTTTACAGTTTTCCTATTACATTTTTAAACTAATGAATTTAACAGTTTTTAAAGCTTTCTTTTATTTTTATTTTTTATAAAGATTTTTAAAATTTATTTGACCCAGAGAGAGAACAAGAGACTGAGCACAAGCTGGGGGAGTGGTAGAGGGAGGGGGGAGAGAGAAACAGACTCCTTGTGGGGATCAGGGAGCAGGGACCCCAACGCAGGGCTTGATCTCAGGCAGACACTTAACTAATCGAGCCACCCAGGTGCCTCAAAGCTTCCTTTTAAAATCTTCAGTAAGTATTTTGCTGCTCTTTACTGGAATTGTAGCCCCCTCAGACGACTTCCTCAACAATAAGTTTCTCCAGCTCTGTAGTCAGTTCTTAATCAATGAGGACACATGCTCTGCACCTCAGTTTGGTGCTCCTCCACCAAGATGCTACCTGCTACTCAGATATGTGTACTCTTCCAGCTCAGGCCTAATCACACTTCTGGGAACTCCAGGGCATCAGCGAACCTGCTCTAAGGGGACCACGCTTTGTGCATAAAAGCAGGACCCTGCCATGAAGCAGCTGCTCTCAAACCTCCCCATGTGGTCCTGCTCTACCCAGCACAAAGTCCCAAAGCAACTCAATCTGCTAGGAGAGCCCATTTCTTTGTGACCAAGGACCAGAAGAGAGGGAAGGTACACCATGGGCCCCACACAGAAAGAGGTCTTCACTGAATGCCTTTAAGAGAGATGGCCTGTTCTTCTAGGCATTCCATGATGGCACCCCAAAATCCTGAGATGCTCTTCCACTCCTCCCCCTGAGATCCCAAAAGGGCACTTGGCAGTTGCATGGGTCCTTCCAACAGCCCACTTAAACAAATGATTCCTGAGGGCCTGCCTGGTGCTGGGGATTGGTGAAGGCAACACAGGCCCCTGGTCTTATGCTCTGAGGTCACTGGTACTTGAGCAAAGGAGGGAAAATCAGACGGTCCAGGAGTCTGCACACAACAGCTATTTTCTCAGAACATCTCCCTGGCCCCCAAGATCACTTCATCATGGCAATATCAACAAAGCACAGCAAGTGCTACCTCAGAGCTCTTTGACACCTCAGCAACAGAGAGAGAGCCCACCCATAAACCCAATCCCTAGAACCACTATCCTTGAGGAACTAAAAACCCTAAGAGTCAATTACTTTGCTATGTGTTAGCATATTTTTATCTGTGCAAAAAAAAATGAATGACATACCTGCATGATTTTGGGCAGTACATCAACTCCATTTTTAGTGTTTTGGGTAGTAGTTAGATACTTCTTTTCCAAAAAGAAAGTTACAATCCATTTAATAAAAACAACACGAGCTGCCATGTATGGAATTTTTGTACTGTAAATGTTTTCATTGTCTCGAGTTGTAGTAATGTACACTGGCTTTGGTCTCAAATGAGGGATGTCTGGAAGATAAAAGAATACAGGATTAGGTGAGTGAGTGTAACCCCCACAAACAGCTCAGTTTTTAACAAAGCAGATACACATTTGGTTGTATGAATAGCAACTAAAATTAAAGTACCAGAAATTCTTAAAAATGACATCTTTTGGTAGATTTGTTTCTAATTCTGCCTTGTGATATGACCAAGATGGGACAGTGGCTACTGTTACTGCTTGCTTGTTATAGCTATGGCATACAGCTATGAAAGTACTAAGCTAATAATTCTCCAACAAATTTAAGTAATAATATGCGACTCTAATGTAAAAATATTTTCACATACATTATAACAAATTTAATTTCATTTTAGGACTGAAACAAATCTAAAAGCATGTATAGACATTTTTCATCATTTTAGGTATTTTATTACTTTTCAATGATTTTAGGTATTTTAATATCCATTACTACACTAATCAAATCTATGAGACTAGTCTCATAGCCTTTCCCTTTAGATGAATCCAAAGAATAGAATCAGTATCAACTACTTTATGTCTGAAAGAATTCATCTTTGAAGTATGAGACATCACCATTTTCATAAAACTAATAAGAAGTTCCTTTTTCATTTTTTAAATTTCATAATCAAAACAAAAAATTACATGGTATTGGATTTGAGCTGCAACTTGCAGCTGTCCAACTCTTTTACTAACTTTTATACAGCTGGTGGTACCTGCTCGAGGCAGACAAGTTCTCAACAAAAAACTTTATTTTCAGTATATTAAAGTGTACTATGTTTTCCACAATGAATATAGACTATTTACAAAATCAGAAACTAGTTCTGGAAAAAATACCCACATACAGATAGCTACCAAATACATATATCAATAACTCTAAAGGTTAGTACTTCTACATCTTTTGAAATGCATCAAGTTTCTGCTGTTTTTTCCCCCTGATCCAAGCATGCACATGTGTGTGTGTATATAAATAAACACCCAAGGACAAATGATTAGTAGTCCACATTCCCGAGATGGATTAATGTCTACTGTGACCTTTTCCCCTCCAAAATTATTTCTGATTACTCATTTTAACTAATTTTGCCTGCTTTCAAACAATAGGGAGAAGAAAATTTGCCTCTCCGCCCTGGCACCAATCGAAGGGATACTTCTGTCCTGTGAGCCTTCATTTTTCATAGAAGAAAAACTTCAGCAGCCAAACTAGAAATTCCTTCATATTTCCTTCCTTTCTGGGGCTTATTGTCCCTATGTTGCCCAGCTGCCCAAATATTGGCCCCTCCATAAGAAGCTGTACGTAGCACCTGTTGGATGAAAGATCCAGGATAAAAGAAAGGGCCTACTGTGGGCAGCTGTGTGGCCTGGGCTGGCCTGCCTCCCCATTGGCCAAGGTCTGTAGTCACCATACCCCACCACCCATAAGAAAAGACTTAAGAAAATGCAAACTTTAATACCTTTGTGTGAGATAATGAACATGGTCTTCAATGAAGAGTTTCAATTAAAAAAAAACTTAGAAGATTTTAAATATAATTACATCAAAAAAAAATCATGACACATACTGAATTATTTCTGAGTACAGGAGCCACAGTCTCCCTGAGGTACAAATAAATAGTTTGTACAAATAGGTAAAATCATTTATTAGGAAACTTTAAACCTCTTAAGATAAAGTTACCATTAAATTTAAGAATAAGAGGACTATTGTACTTAAAAATAAACAAAAGCCACTTTGAAAGAGAATGGACAGCTTCCCTGTGGACATCCACTATACACGCTCCAGTCAGTACTTACCAAGTACAGGTTTGTAGATGTTTGTTAACTTAGTAAATGATGGAAATAAATGAGGAAGATAATACTTTCGAAACAATGTAAAAAGAAATTTAAAACCAGTATCTTGATTCTCCTTATTCTTCCACTCCAAGCTTGCAGCCTTTGGATAATATGTGGGAAAGAACATATGTACATTTACATTTTAACTTAATGTCTACTAAATTGAATTGCTGTTATCTTAGTAAAATTCCTAACCTAAAAAAAAAAAAAAAACCTATGTTGACAAATACTGTTGACAATCATGTAATGAAATCGTATCTTATAACTCAAACAAGGACAAGAATGAATATTTCAAAAGAAAATGGTTAACTATGTTAAAGATATTTTTACTATTAAAAAAAATCAACCAATGATATGTTTTTAAACTCGTTCTATTCATCGTGCCTGTATTTTTTTTTCTACCAGTTCTCTATAATGACTTAACATTCTTTCTGTCCTTAAAATATTTAGTCAGATGCGATCTGGTACTTTTTTTTTTTTTTTAAACTCAAAAGGGCCATCCCTTGCAAGAATTTCACCCAATATTACCTACATGAAAAAATCAGTATCATCAGAAGGCAAAGCTACAGAAACTTGGAAAGTGCATTGTCCTTATTAAAAGCAATCCCCAGTACCTGCCTGCCAGTACAGGTACACCTGTCACAGGCTCTTAATACTGGTTAGTACACAGAGTACTCTAAAGCATAGCTTCCCAACCTCCTTCATGTCACAGCCCACTTAAAAAGTGGAAACATCTGTGCAACAGCAGAGGTCAAGGGATGAGAGGTCAAGGGATGCCCCCACTGGGGCAGAGGGGCTCCGCGTCCATAGCCTATCAGCAGTTCTCGGGGTGAGCCAAGGGAGAAAGTCTGCTTGAGGATTCAGTAGAGAGAAGGGAGGGAAGAAGAGTGGGATGGATACAAACATAAAAGTCTGCACATGATTCAGGGGGTTCACAGTCTGCATAAAAATCCCCACCCTGTAACACCAGCATCATTCCTCCAGTGGGATTCTGGGGATTATGTGATATCTGAGGTTGCATGGCTCTTTAGCAACACATCTAGAATGAGACCCAAGTGCCCCAATACATCCAACTTCTCAATACTCCATGCCAACCTCTGGAGACAGATGGAATGTCCTACCACTTCTAACCAGGTGGAATTTGAAATGCAGATGGTATGGGCCAGTAGGGCCAAAATGCACAGCTTCTAGAAGGCAACATAATACTCCAGTCTGCTCTCGGGACTTTGGAGTCCTTGTGTTTCTGGTGCTGGCCAAAGGAAACAGTAGAGGAGAGCAGAAAAGATTGCCCAATAGGACAGAGTAGTCAGAAAGGGAGGCAAGGACTAAATCTTGAGGGACAGCAGAGAGAAACAATCCCCTTGAGAAAACTGGCAAGAATTCCTGCCTCACATTTCATCCATTTTAAGTTTATTTTTGTGAATGGTGTAAGAGAATGGTCGAGTTTCATTCTTCTGTATATAGCTTTCTAATTTTCCCAGCACCATTTATTGAAGAGCCGAAAGGCCCTTCAACAGACAAATGGATAAAGAAGATGTGGATCATATATACAATGGAATAATACTTAACCATCAGAAAGGATGAAATACCCACACCTAAATGGTGGCATTTGGGTTAACACGGATGGAAATGAAGGGGATTATGCTAGGTGAAATTAAGTCAAGCAGAGAAAGACAATTTTCACATGGTTTCACTCATATGTGGAATATAAGGAATAGCACAGAGGACATTGGGAGAAGGAAGGATAACTGAAGGGGGGGAAATCAGAAATGGGAGACAAACCACAACAGACTATGGACTCTAGCAAATAATCTGTAGGTTTCGGAGGGGAAGGGGGTGGGGTGGGAACATGGGGTAGCTGGGTGATGGGTCTTAAGGAGGGCATATATTATAATGAGCACTGGCTGTTAAATGTAAATAATCAATCACTGAACACTACATTAAAAACTAATGATCTATTGTAAGGTGACTAACATAACACAATATAAATAAATAAATAAACAAACAAATAAATAAATAAAAGTAAAGTGGCAAGAAGAAAGGGAGGAGAAAAGTAGGAAGAAAACATTAGGAGAGGAGAGAATATCATGAAGAAGGGGCAGTCATTGTCAGATCACCTGATCTGGACTTGACCTCTAGACCTCCTTCATGGTCTTGGGCCTCTGTCTCAGCAGTGACAGGGCAGAGGCAGGTGGCTGTGAGTGTCAGGAGAGGAGGTGGACTAAGCAGAAATTATATCATCAACAAACTTGGTTGTGGAGAACACAGAGACTGGACAGAGTTCCCAGGAAGAACTCAGAGACATGAGAAGTGCTGGCTAAGAAAAGAATTCAGTAGCTTCTTTTGGAACCATACCAGAAATGCAGACTAGGGGAAAGAGATCATGATCTGAAATCATGAACTAATGATAGTAACTCTGTATTCAGTTGATAAACTCAGAGAAAGAAACACATGACATCAAGTAGGTCTGTCCTGGTGGCACCGAGAGATACCTCCCTTATGCTTTTGCCCAAATCTTCCTGCCTGCTCTGCCTACTCCTGATCTGCCTGGTCAGCCTCTGGGCTTGCCTCCTCCTCCACCCCACCTTGCTAGCATACGATCGGGGGCCAGGAAGAAGCAAAGAGGCAAAAATAGACTCATGTACTATGACGTAATAGAAAACACACATGGGCCTCTGCTCCCATTGCCTGGTATAGAGGCCCTAAAACCCTTGTAATTTCCTAAGTGATAAGAGCATTGGGAGCATCTTTTCTTCTAATAACAACTCTGGGTGGGCTCCCAGATGGCTCCTGAGTGAGGACTCCTCAGCAGGAAGACCATGCCACACCATGATTTGAACTTAGAGTCTTCAGCACCCTCACTCCATCCCCTCCATTCCTCCAGAGAGGGGAGAGAGATTGGAAGCAGAGCATGTCTATGTGAGGAAGCCTCCATAAAAATTCCAGTAAGCAGAGGTTTCAGGGAACTTCCAGGTGAGTAATCATATCCATGGAGCAGGAGGGTGATGAACCCCAACCCCACAGGAACAGACATTCCCGTGCTTGGGACCCTCCCAGACTATGCCCTTTGTGTCTCTGCATCCGGCTGTTCATCTGTATCCTTTATCATACCTTTCATAAATTGCTGAATGAAAACAAATGTTTCCCAGAGTTCTGTGAGCCACTCAGTTGAACCTGAGGAGGAGTTGAAGGAGCCTCTGATTTGTAAGCCAGGTTGTAGAGAAGTTGTAGGTAACCTGGGCCCCTCCTACTTGTGACTGGCACCTGAATGTGACAGAACAGTCTCACGGGACTGAGCCCTTAACCCATGGGATCAGATGCCATCTCAAGGCAGACAGCGTCAAAGTTGAGTGAAACTACAGGACACCCAGCTGATGTTGCAGAGTTGCCTGGTGAGGGAAAAACCCACACACTCAGTAACCACAAGTATTAGAAGTGAAGTGTTCTGTGTAAATGTGGTAATAATATGAAAGTAGATCAGAGAACTGAATTGTTTCCTTGACATACACACTCACACAAAATATTATGTATGCCAGGTCTTTGCTGATGTTATCTGGCACATATTCTAGTTTTAGTGAAGTACCACAAAGAATCACCTCAAAGAAAAAGCAAAATTAAAAATATGGATGAGCTGGAAGAAAAGATGCAAGGTTTTCTCTTTCCCATCGAGAGAAAGACCATTCCTGAATTAACCATGATTTTGCTCTTACCTGAATAACCATATATTTCAACAATATTTGAAGAAAAAAGCATGTTTGGTCCTCAGCGATCTTTTCCCCTGATATGGCTGGCAGGAGCGGGGTGATTTCTTCTGGATATATCTTTGCTGCAGAGTGGGGAAAAAAAAGGAGAGTTCTTTCACCAAAGTTCAAAGGGTTTTTTAAAAATGGCCTCCATTAAAATACATCTGCCCCTCCTTTGGAACCTGCTCACACTACACTCCAGGCCAGTGTGCATCAACAGCTTGGAAATATGGTACAAATGCCCATGAAGCCACCTCTCCCTCTAAACCATTCTTCTCTCTGCCAAACTCTGCTTTGGTCAGCCTAAGGATCAAGTACCTGTCACTGGGCAATAAAGTGATATGCATTAATTAATTAATGGCCCTAATTGACAAGTTTCTTAAAAACTCATGGGACACAAATGGCTGTCATGACTACTCCCAGAAGGCAGCAACTGTCCTTCCATGAATTCAGCATGAAAATACACAGCTGGGTGAGCAGATGAATGTCCACTCATGAAACAATCATGATGAGGACAATAAACAATAGTTTCAGATGCTGGGTTTAAATCTCATTCACAGCTATGAAAACTCTCCAGATATATGATATGTCTCTACTTCCTGCTATTCCCAACATCTGATTCCTCCCTTCCATTCCTATTTCCACACTTCAATAAATGTCTCCTGTCCTCATTTCATACAAAATAGGCTCTGATTCTTTCTATTCTGATGTCTTTAAGACTTTACTGTGAATATGAGCAGGGAATAATTCTTCCTCCGAACCCATCTACAAAATAAAGATTTTTATTCAGGATCATGACAAACCAAATAATCCCTCAATAGAACTTCAGAGTCATTTCAACCTGTAAGGCTGGCTAATGCTTCTCACCATCAGCCACACCAGGGCTAGGATTGATGAGTGTCTCCAGTGTACAGGGCCCTCTGGACGACATGATCGCTGGGAAACCAGGCACGAGGCAAGCAAAAATCAGCACCTGCTCTTCTGCACAGTTTGTCTGAAGTGCTTGAAGCCACAGAAGAAACAGCCTGATTCCTTCACATCTTATCTAATAGCAAAATTAAAGGCGAAAAATTTAAACACATGTTTATGCAGAGATGCAGTGCAATGCAGATTCAGTTCTGAGAAAGAAAAACTAGAAGTTAAAGGTACTGTTAAATTCCTGAACAAAGTTCTTAGTGACAAGGAAGCAGTTGTGCTGCAAGAAGCACAAGGGTGAGAACTTGGGGTCTGGAGCCACAGTGCCTGGTTCCAATGCAGGCTCTGCTGCTTGCTGGCTTAGCTGTGGCCAGTGGAGAATGACTGAACTTTTCTCTTTGCATCAGTCTACCCCTCAGGAAAATGGAATCACAACAGAATTTACCACAAAGCACTGGCACATGGTTAAGTGACTTACAACAGTGCCCATACCATCAACAGTTGGTTAATCACAAAAACAATGCAAAGATAATCGCCCTCCAAATTTACAGTGTGCTTTGAATAGGGTTTTTGTATGTCACTACAATATGCACATGTATCATATAATGTTCTTGAAAAATTTCAGAGCTAAATAACACCTTGAAGACCTGGCTCTGTGGGACAGGGCAGCTCTCCAGCTTCCCTGCCTCATGTCCCTACTCTGCTCTCTCCAACAGCTTCCCTGTGCTCTGCGCGCCCAGCATGACTTGGTGGAATACATCATATTCAAGCAGATGGGCCCTGTGTCCTCCTCTACACTTAAACTTTCAGCTCTACCCTATTCCTAGAATTCAGGTAAGTACTTCTGTTTCTCTATTTCTAAATGGCTGAAAGGATAACACCAATATAAGAAATGAAATAAGGAAAAGAGATGAATAACAAGTCAGATGAAGCTAAAAGATGCAGTGAGTTCCAAATGCAGGCCCCTGAGCTGAGTTGCCTGATCACCTCTCAACTACACCAAGGTGGTGCAGATTCCTTAAGAGGAAGTGTTTAAGCCAAACATGAGGCTCTCCTGGAAAGCTGAAAGAAAAAAGGGGAAGGGAGAAAGAAAGGGAGAGGAAGAGGTGAAGGGAGAAGGGAGAGCGAAAGTGAGAGGGAGGGAGAGGGAAAGGGAAGGAAGAGGAAGGGAAGGGGAGGGAAGGGGAAGGAAGGGGAGGGAAGGGGAGGGAAGGGGAGGGAAGGAGCAAGCTTCACTGACTCCCCATAGAAGTAAAATACACCAAGACAAATCCTGTGTCTAGAGACACTTCTACCCCATCAACAATGGATTCCAAGACACACTTTCAGACATGCCCAGAGACACACCATAGCTGAGCACAAACCTTCATGACCACTCACACCCATCCTCCTCTCCCCAAGCAGGCAAAATAAGTAATGACATTGCTGAATATAACAGACAAAAAATGACATGGCTCTATGTATATCTAACCAAATTAAATCTTTTTTTTTTTGAAAGATTTTATTTATTTATTTGACAGAGAGAGATCACAAGCAGGCAGAGAGAGAGGAGGAAGCAGGCTCGTGGCTGAGCAGAGAGCCCGATGCGGGGCTCGATCCCAGGACCCTGGATCAGCCGAAGGCAGCAGCTTAATCCACTGAGCCACCCAGGCGCCCCAATATATCTAACCAAATTAGATTAAATTTTAAAAGAGGATAGTTTCTACAAAATTCTACCATATCTCCAACTTTTTTAACTTCATTTAACTATAAATAAGGCCAATAATAAACATGAGGTCACAAAATGGTAAGTTTTAACTATGATTCTTTTTTTTTTTTTTTTAAGATTTTATTTATTTATTTGTCAGAGAGAGAGAGCAAGAGCGAGCACAGGCAGAGAGGCAGGCAGAGTCAGAGGGAGAAGCAGGCTCCCTGCGGAGCAAGGAGCCCGATGTGGGACTCGATCCCAGGACGCTGAGATCATGACCTGAGCCGAAGGCAGCTGCTTAACCAACTGAGCCACCCAGGCGTCCCTATATGATTCTTAATTAAAATAGGAGGGATAAAATATTGTGAAGCTAGGAATAGCTCACCTCCCTTTTTCAACATGTAAGAGATTGTTAACATAAAATTTAAGTGGTTATGAGTGTTTAAACTGGTATAAAACAAAAAATACATGAACTTATCAAAGGTACACACATAACTTGATTAGCTACAAGGGAATAACTTCCCATAAAATACATATTCCAGGCTGCTTCTTTTGCCATTTATGTTTTAGGGTCATCTTATTTAGTATCAAATGGCATCTATCAGTTTAAAAGGTATGTTCATTTTAAAATAAGCCACGTTAACCTAAAATACAAGATCAATGTGCTGCAAACAAATAGGTAAATATTCAAGAGGAGTAAAGCTCTGCTGCTCTTTTCTCCCATAATAGTTCTCAAAACCAGCATAAACAATTCAGAGACAACTATAATTTTAACAAGACTACTGGAATGAACTGAATCAGCACATTCACTCTGAAGCTTGGAGAGGAACTGGCTTCCTCCCTTTCCTGATGATAAACGTGGAGCAGTTAGCATCTCGCCAATGGTTCCCTGACTGTACACAGCAGAGTAAAAATTAGAACTCCAAATTTCAAACTCTGAATCCCAAGCCCTGTTCTCTGAATAATATTTAAAGTGGGTATCACAGTAAGTTATGAAATAAAAACTCTAACAATATCTGCCAAAAAATTTTCAATAGAAAATAAAAAGTCAGGTGGTGTTTAAAGATCCCCCCCACACAATGGCCTAATTTTGTCACTTTGAGGCATGAATAAATTTAAGAATGATGCAAAATGCCACTGCATGTTCATCTAAAATAAATACCTTAACAGAATTTCCAGTGTGTAGAAGCTTCTTTAAAGTTGAGCCTGAAAGTTTAAAACACTGAGTTAGAAACAGAGTATGTAAATTTATACCATACACACAAAAAAACGTCAAAATGGATTAAGATATTTTCTTTCTTTCTTTCTTTTTAAAAGATTTTATTTATTCATGTGACAGACAGAGATCACAAGTAGGCAGAGAGACAGGCAGAGAGAGAGGAAGGGAAGCAGGCTCCCCACTGAGCAGAGAGCCTGACGAGGGACTCGATCCCAGGACCCTGAGATCATGACCTGAGCTGAAGGCAGAGGCTTTAACCCACCGAGTCACGCAGGTGCCCCTAACATATATTTTTAAAGGTAAGTTATAGAGAGAAAATGTGTACTTATGACAAAAGATACAATTTTTAAGAAATAGAAAACTGACCTTCAGAAACAAAGCAATGTCATAGGAGAGAGAGATATCTTTAAGATGAAAGTCCTTTAAATATGAACCTCTTTAAAACTCTTAAAAGAGAGTCAAAATGATTGCTATTAAAGTAACACACATGCCCACAGCAGTTTAGATGTAAATATCTCACCAGGCATAAAATAAATTATTTTTTCTAATCTCTAAAGTTAAAAATAAAACTTCTGCTCACAAAACATTCTGATGAGAACATTCTGCAAATACTCAAAACAGTATGTTTCTTTCCTGGTGGTGACAATCACATTTATGGGTTCGGTCCTCTAGTGGAATCTCTGGTCGCCGCCAAGGAGAAGGAATCAAAGTTTACTCAGAACTACACCAGTCAACTGCGAAAACTCTGGTGCTGCAGCCGGCTTCAGTGAGAAGTCTCTCTCATGAGAATGGAAACATATTACCTATTGTTCTGTAAATGTGTTCAGGTCTTAGTATGGAGATGGCTTGGCAAACCCCACCTAAATATCAGGTGTAGGCTCTCAATGGGATCTTAACCTGAAAGAAGGAAGCAATCTTTAAAAAGAAAAATGTATTGGAAGTTAGGCAAGAAGACCTTTCCTTCCAAATTTTTCTGGGGAAAAAACTACTTAGATCTCCTGAAGAGAAGTTTCAGGCAATAATTAAAACTTGGACGTCAAGTCATATTTTCCCCTGACCTTATTTCAAAGAGATGTTCCACCAAGAAATAGAGCCAGTCTCAGCAAATTCCTACAGGTCATCCTGATGTGGATACATATATGCATGTTAGTCAAATGCATACAATTTTGTAACTGCTGTGCCATTTAGAATACTGGGGCTTAGTGGAAACTCACCATTGTTAAGACTACATGACAGCACTAAGTCACCAGTGGTTTGTGAATTAGTAAGGGAAGTTAAGGTGCCCTCCTCCCTCTACTTCTCCTGTCACCAAACCCTCTCTAATAATTTTTGGTCTACAGCCAGTAGCTACTGGGCTAAAGCTTTCTCACAGCTACAGTTGAAGTACCTGTGCTCACGGGACTGTTTTATCCCATACTTCTCCTTAACCTGGGGCCTTGTCTCTTGCCTCCATGTTCATCCATTCTTGGACAAAGTTTGGTGTGCCTCAGTTTAATATTGGCTCCAGTGTGCCCATGAGGACCTCAAGTGTCAACAGACACTCCACTCCTCAAGAGATTTGAGATCAAGTCTGCACACACTGCTCTCTTCCCAGACATCTGGCAATTAATTCCATCATCTTGCAACACATTCTTGGAAACACTTTCTCCTGGTCATAGTGCATGACCACTGTTGTCAGCCCTTTTTCTTCTTAGAATAGGCCCACAGTTTTACTTTTAACATTTGGCTTACCCACAATTGTCTATATTCAATCATTTCTACATGGAGAGAAGAAAAATACTCATACAAAGGACAGACCTTATAAAGAGGCAGAATGTCCGATCCATATCTGCCCATAGTCCATTACTTTTTTTTAATTAACCTGATAATTTGTTACAGCAGCAATGGAAAATGAATACATACATATTTGATCTAGCCCATCTTGTTGTATTCTGAAACTCCTATAGGTGTGAAGTAGTACGGCTTGGGAGTTACAAACCAGAGTCAGAAGTCAGACTGCTAAGGTTCACATCTAGGTTCTGTACTTATTGTATAACCTGAGTCAGTTCCTTAACTCATTCCTGAGTCTTCTCATCTGCAAAATGGGATACTAATAGTGCCTACTACAGCGGATTGTTAATGAAGTTTTAAATGAGTTCATATATGCAAATAGTTAGGAGAGTGTCTACTATTTGAAAAGTACATTTTACACACAAGATAAGGCATCAGCTATATTTTTTATTCTTTCTTTCTTTCTCTCTCTCTCTCTCTTTATTTTCTTTCTCTTTGTTTTTGAAGGAAGCTCTATGCCCAGCATGGAGCCCAACTCAGGGCCTGAACTCACAACCCTGAGATCAAGACCTGAGTTGAGATCAAGAGTTGGACGTTTAACTGACTGAGCCACCCAGATGCCGACTGAGGCACTCTTTAAATAAGAACAACATTAGAAAGAAAATTTGTGTAGTAGGGCCACATAGTATAGTGTTTCAACATGGAAATCAGGGATAAATACTTGAGAGCTATGCACAGCCATTTTAATATTTCTCAAGGTCCTAAGTTCATAAAGATATCGTTACTCTAACTACCATTATGAAATCCTTTTCATTTTAATTTCAAAAAGTTTCTCCCTATATATTACACCTTTTTGGACTTTTAAATACCCCATCCACACTATGGTTATGCCCACCCCTATCTCCTTCAGGTGCCTCTTCTACCCTGTGGTTGCCACTATATTGATTCATGTGAAAAGAAATTGAATAATGAGTAAATGAAATCTAGTTGGACTAAATTCTATGAATTAGATTCAATTAATTGGACTGATTCTATGAACTTCTAACTTCTATTGGCTAACTTTTATTGTATTCTATAAATATTCTTTGAATGTAAGTCTTATTGCTTTTAAGGAAGGCTGGATCTAGGACAAGAAGAGTGAGGGATCTGGACAAGATTTAAGGGAGCACCAAAAAATCAGTAATTAAAATAAGTACTATTTTAACATAATAGCTTGTAAAAGTCAAAATTAATGCAAAAAATCCAATGATATGTCTCCAAAGGCAAAGGAAACAAAAGCGAAGATGAACTTTTGGGACTTCATCAAAATCAAAAGTTTCTGCACAGCAAAGGAAACAGTCAAAAAAACAAAGAGGCAACCCACGGAATGGGAGAAGATATTTGCAAATAACAGTACAGACAAAAGGTTGATATCCAGGATTTATAATGAACTCCTCAAACTCAACACACAAAAAACAGGCAATCATATCAAAAAATGGGCAGAAGATATGAACAGAGACTTCTCCAATGAAGACATACAAATGGCTATCAGACACATGAAAAAAAGTTCATCATCACTAGCCATCAGGGAGATTCAAATTAAAACTACATTGAGATATCACCTTACACCAGTTAGAATGGCCAAAATTAGCAAGACAGGAAACAACATGTGTTGGAGGGGATGTGGAGAAAGGGGAACCCTCTTACACTGTTGGTGGGAATGCAAGTTGGTGCAGCCTCTTGGAGAACAGTGTGGAGATTCCTCAAGAAATTAAAAATAGAACTTTCCTATGACCCTGCAATTGCACTCCTGGGTATTTACCCCAAAGATACAGATGTCGTAAAAGAAGGGCCATTTGTACCCCAATGTTTATAGCAGCAATGGCCACGGTTGCCAATCTATGGAAAGAACCAAGATGCCCTTCAATGAAAAATGTGGTCCATATACACTATGGAGTATTATGCCTCCATCAGAAAGGATGAATACCCAACTTTTGTAGCAACATGGACGGGACTGAAGAGATTATGCTGAGTGAAATAAGTCAAGCAGAGAGAGTCAATTATCATATGGTTTCACTTATTTGTGGAGCATAACAAATAGCATGGAGGACATGGGGAGTTAGTGAGGAGAAGGGAGTTGGGGGAAATTGGAAGGGGAGGTGAATCATGAGAGACTATGGACTCTGAAAAACAATCTGAGGGGTTTGAAGTGGCAGGGGGGGTGGGAGGTTGGGGTACCAGGTGGTGGGTATTATAGAGGGCACGGACTGCATGGATCACTGGGTGTGGTGAAAAAATAATGAATACTGTTATGCTGAAAATAAATAAATTTAATTAAAAAAAAAATCCAATGAACGTTATTAAAGTTTTAAATAAGTACCAGAGTTCAGCTGAGCCATACTGGACCCTAAGGTAAAAGGAAAACTGTGTGCCACTACAGATGGGATTTTAGGGATTTTTGAAAGGTTAATTTTTTTCCAGAACATTTAAGTGTTGAAAAAATAATGAAAAAACAAAATTTCAATATCAAACAATCAAAAAGTATTAAAACTCACCATTAGCTTAAGTATTTTGTTTATAACACAGAATACATTATAATTTTATTTTCCTGGCTTTAATGGAACAAATTCAGCAACATTTTCAAAATCTTCTTGGCTTATCTCATTTTCAACTGTGAGAACTGCAAGGCTTGACAATTTCTCTTGACAAAGTAACAATATTTAGATATCTTTTTAAGGCCGATAGTTCACAAACATAATCTAACTTTAATATTATAAAATGGTTTATTACCTTGTTTCAATTTTTAAAAAAACTCTCTCTGTATCATGCCTCAAACCAAATAATAAACAAAGGCAGTATACCACACCAGGAAAGGCATAAGAACACAGAGAAACAGACTTTGGGTTGCGCTAACATGCAAGGTGTGTTGGAAAGTTGCCAGTCAAGCAGGAACAGAACTTTCTGGCACTACAGTATCTGGCATACAGTAAGCACTAAGAGGCCAATAATCCACAGAAGAATTTGAAATTAACTCAGAAGGAATCAAGGACTTAAATGTGAAACACATTAACTATAGATTTTCTAAAAGAAACCATAGATCTTTGTGATCTTGGGCTAGGTAAAGATTCCTTAGGTCACCAAAAGTGCAATCCATATTAGAAAAATTTATAAGCTGCACTTTACAAAAACTAAAAACTTTTCCTCTTTGAAGGGCACAATTAAGAGAATGAAAAGACAGGTCAGAGATGGGGAGAAAATATTTCCAAGTCACTCAGCTGATAAAGCACTTAAATCTAAAATATATAAAGAACTTTGAAAACTCAATATTAAGAAGACAAACAACCCAATTAAAAATATGGTCAATCAATTCAAACGTAGAGGCTGCCCAAGATATACAGATGGAGAATAGCACAAGAAAGATGTTCAAGATCACTATTCATGAGAGAAATGCAAATTAAATCCACAATAAGATACCACTACCACTAAAATGAAAACACTGATCACACTAAGTATCAGTGAGAATGTAAAGTAACTACAACTCTCATACTGCTGGTGAGAATGTCAACCATTATGGGAAGCAGTCTGGCTGTTAAACATAGAACTTTACACGATTCAGCTGTTCCACTCTCAAGAGACAGGAAAGCACGTGTGCACATACAGACTTGTACACAAATGTGTACAGTAGCTTTGTTTATAGCCAAACACTAGAAGCAACCCAAATACCCATCAACAACTGACTGACTGGATAAACTATGGTGTACCTATACAGTGGAATGCTATACTACTCAGAAATAAACTATTAATAACTGCACCGAGACAGAAGAATCTCAAAATAATTAGATTGAGTGAAAGAAGCCAAACAAAGAAGAGTATTTACTACATGATTCTATTTCTGTAAGATTCTAGAAAATCAAACTAATCTAAATTACAAAAAGCAGATCACTGGTGACCTGACTACTGGGCAGGTGGGTGGGAAAAGGACATAAGAAAACCACTGGGGGTGGGGGGAGGAGACCAGACGGTGGAGAAGTAGGAGGCAATGTTTCAACTGGTCCCCTAAAGTGAGCTGATTACCTACCAAAGAACTCTGATCACCCATGAAATCAGCCTGAGATTATAATTGTATGCTTCTGGATCTCTATGGAGGCAGAAGACGCCAGTGGATGGGTAAAGTGGAGTGGGAACATCAGACTGATATCAAAAGATAAACAAAAGGGGGGGGGAGCCACCAGACGTGACCTATTGGAAAGTAATACCCCAATAAAAGAGTGCCCGGTGATTGGGGACCAGCATTAGAGTCTGGTTGAAAGCACTCAAAAAGAGCAAAAGATCTTAAGGGGAAATTGGTGGAATTTGGCGGTTAGGCACAGGGACTTAAGCCCACGGACCCAGGACAGCCACCACTGGTGGGTGGAACCAAGAGAGCTAAGCTAGGAGGCCAGGTCTTGGTCCCTGAGCTGCCGGCAGGCCTGAGAGAGTCTGGGTGGGGGTGCCCATTAGGGAGTCTGGTGTAATGTCAGCCGGTGCTCTCTAGAACCACAGCCTTTTGTGCTCTGTACGGGCACTGCGTGACCAGAGTCTGAGTCGCGCTCCACACCCTCCCCTGAGAGAGGTCTGTGCAGGTGCTCTCTAGGACCAGGAGATTCTGAACACCCTCAGCCAGGGCCAGTGTGAAAATCTCAGTGTGCTATCTCTGGCGGGTACCTCTCTGGCAGTCTGGACCTGCCCAGACAGCCAAGGCTAGTATTTCTCGTGGTTTTGGGTACAAGAGAGAGCTCCTGTGACCCCAAAGACTGTGACTGGGGACGTGCTCTGCCAGTGGCAGAGGGGGAATTTATGTGATCTGGAGATGCCAGAGGGGAACAGACTAAGGCTTCTCTCTGAGATGGAGGTCTGGGAGCAATTTGCTTTCCTCTAAACCTCCAAAGAAGTGTGAAAAGCCACCAACGGGAGAAACAAACAAACAAACAAAAAACCTCCAGAGAACAAAAGCCTGGAAAACCGGTTTCCTCAGAGCCCAGCCCCTGGATGAGGGTAGGAGGACTCAACTCTAGCAAGACTCCCTGAAAAACCACGTGGAAGGCTCCTCCCCCAGAAAGCCAGCCAAAAACCCCCACAAAAACAAAAAAACAAGAGGACAACCACTACTTCATAGATACAACTTTAATTTTTAATTTGTTCCCACTATTCTGTTTTCATTTTTTTAAATATATAACTTTTACTATCACAATGAGATGTTCAGTACATCAAATTCCATAATAATCTTTTAACCTGAACTTTTTTGATACATATACCTGTGTTTCTCTTTTGCTTTTCTATTTATTTATTTATTTATTTTTTAATATTCATACAGAGATAAGCTTCAAGATAATTCCCTTTCCCCAATCAATGTTACCCCTATATGCAGACCAGTTTTAATCCCTCTTTATCTCAGGAAAGTTGAGTCCTTGAACAAAGATATCAAGATACATCCAGGAAGAATCAAAATAACCTCCTCGCCCACACTGAGAATTTATAACCACCTTCCCATCTTTTTCTTGTCAGTGTTTCTGTGTACTTGTTTATGTTCTGGTAGTACATAAATCTTATACTTGGGGTTCATTTTGACTGGGTTCTTTTATTTATTTATTTATTTATTTATTTATTTATTTATTTATTATTTTCCTCTTGTCATTTACTTTTGTTGGTCTTTTTCTTTGTCTCTTTTTGTTTGTATACTTTATAAATCTTACCTTTGGGGCCCATTCGGGCTGGGCCTTCTCTTTTCTTTTTTCTTTTCTTTTTTTTTCCTGTCTCTCTCTCTTTTTCTTTTTTCTTTCTTTTTGGTGGGGACTCTCGATTGATCAGAAGTGTTCCAGAGTGCGCCTTGCCTGCACCACGGTTGATACATTCAGCTACACATCCGTTCAGCCATCTCTCACCAAAATGACTATGAGGAGGAATGCCCAACAGAGGAAAAATTCAGAGACTGGGCCCTCTCCATCAGAGCTTTTGGATATGGACATAAACAGTATGTTGGAAAGGGAATTCAGGTAAACAATTATCCAGGCAATAACTAAGCTAGAGGAGGCCTTTGATGACAAAATGGAATTGATTAGGTCAGAAGTGAAAGCCACCAGAGATGATGTTAATAATGCTCTCAATGAGTCCCAATCTAATCTAAAAGCCAGGGTAACTGCGGTAGAAGATAGAATTAGTGATCTGGAGGACAAACTGATAGAGAAAAAGGATCAGGAGGAAGACTGGAACAAAAGTTTAAAGGGCATGAAAACAGAATTAGGGAAATAAATGATGCCATGAAATGTTCCAATGTCAGAATTATTGGAATCCCTGAGAGGGAGGAGAAAGAAAGAAGACTAGAAGATATAGTTGAACAAATTCTCCAGGAAAATTTTCCCAATTTGGCAAATGGAAACAGCATTCATGCAGAAAGGTTTCCCCCCAAGATCACAGAATCTAGAAAGACCTCAAGACACCTAATTGTGAAAATGATGAATCATAATTTTAGACAGAAACTCTTGAAAGAGGTAGGGGGAAGAGATTCCTTAAGTACAGAGGAAAGCCCATGAGAATAAAGTCAGACCTGTCCACAGAAACCTGGCAAGCCAGAAAGGACTGGCAAGATGAATTCAGGGCACTGAGAAGAACATGTAGCCAAGAATACTTTATCCAGCAAGACTGACATTCAAAATGGATGGAGAGATAAAGAGCTTCCAAGACCAGCAAGGTTTAAAAGAGTATGTGACCACCAAGCCGGAACTACAAGAAACATTAAGGGGGGTTCTATAAAAGAGGAAAAAAACCCCAAGATTATCATTGAACAGAAATATATGGAGTCAATCTAACAAAGACTTCACAGGTAACACGATGTCAATAAAAATGTATCTCTCAATAATCACTCTCAACATGAATGGCCTAAATGCACCCATAAAACGGCACAGGGTTGCAGATTGGACAAAAAGACAGGACCCATCCATATGTACAAGAGACCCATTTTGAACCTAAGGATACATCCAGAGTGAAAGTGAAGGGATGGAGAAGCATCTTTCATGCCAATGGACCTCAAAAGAAGGCTGGGGTAGCGATTCTCATATCTGACAAATCAGATTTTAAACTAAATACTAAAGTCAGAGATACAGAAGGACACTACATTATTCTTTTTTTTTTTTTAAAGATTTTATTTATTTATTTGATAGACAGAGATCACAAGTAGGCAGAGAGGCAGGCAGGGAGAGAGAAGAGAAAGCAAGCTCCCTACTGAGCAAAGAGCCCAATGTGGGGCTCGATCCCAGGACCTGAGCTGAAGGCAGAGGCTTTAAACCACTGAGCCACCCAGGTGCCCCACACTACATCATTCTTAAAGGGACTATCCACCAAGAAGATCTGACAATTGTAAATCTTTATGCCCCCAATATGGGAGCAGTCAATTACATAAGAAAACTATTAATTGGGTGCCTAGGTGGCTCAGTGGGTTAAGCCTGCCTTCGGCTCAGGTCATGATCCCAGGGTCCTGGGATTGAGCCCCACATCAGGCTCTCTGCTCAGCAGGGAGCCTGCTTCCCTTCCTGTCTCTCTGCCTGCCTCTCTGTCTACTTCTAATCTCTGTCAAATAAATAAGTAAAATCTTTAAAAAAAAAGAAAAAAGAAAACTGTTAATCAAGATAAAGAGTCATATTGATATGAATACATTAATAGTAGGAGATCTTAACACGCCACTCTCAGTAATAGATCATCCAAGCAGAAAATCAATAAAGGAAAAAGAGCATTGAATGACACATTGGACCAGATGGACCTCATAGATACATACAGAACATTCAACCCTAAAACAACAGAACACTCATTCTTCTCGAGTGCACATGGAACCTTCTCCAGAATAGACCATATACTGGGTCACAAATCAGGGCTCAGCCGATACCAAAAGACTGAGATTATTCCCTGCATATTCTCAGATCACAATGCTTTGAAACTGGAGCTCAAATACAAGCAAAAGTTTGGAAGGAACTCAAACACCTGGAAGCTAAAGACCAGAATGGCTGGATCAACCAGGAGATCAAAGAAGAACTTAAACAATTCATGGAAACCAATGAGAATGAAGACACTGGTCCAAAACCTATGGGATAGAGCAAAGGTGGTCCAAAGAGGGAAATATATAGCCATTCAAGCCTCCCTCAAAAAAATTGAAAAATCCAGAATACACCAGCTGTCTCTACACCTTAAATAACTGGAGAATCAACAACAAACTAAGCCAATTCCACACACAAGAAGGGAAATAATCAGGATCAGAGCAGAGATCAAAGAGATAGAAACTAGAGAAACAGTAGAATGCATCAATGAAACTAGAAGCTGGTTTTTTGAAAGAATCAATAAGATCGATAAACTATTGGCCAAACTAATCCAAAAGAAAAGAGAGAATGCCCAAATTTACAAAATGATGAATGAAAAGGGAGAGATCACAACACACACCAAGGAAATAGAAACAATCATCAGAAATTATTATCAACAGTTATATGCCAATAAGTTAAGCAACCCAGATGAAATGGATGCATTCCTGGAAAACTATAAACTTCCAAAATTGAACCAGGAAGAAGACCGGTATCTAGTAATGAGATTGAAGCAGTGATCAAAATCCTCCCAAAACACAAGAGCCCAGGACCTGACGGATTCCCTGAGGAATTCTACCAAACTTTCAAAGAAGAAATAATACCTATTCTCCTGAAGCTGTTTCAAAAAACTGAAGCAGAAGGATAATTTCCAGACTCTTTCTACAAAGCCAGCATTACCCTAAACCCCAAACCAGGCAAAGACCCCACCAAAAAGGAGAATTTCAGACCAATATCCATGATGAATATGGATGCTAAGATTCTCAACAAGATCCTAGTTAATAGGATCCAACAGCACATTAAAAAGATTATTCACTATGACCAGGTGGGATTCGTCCCGGGTTTGTAAGGATGGTTCAACATTCACAAATCCATCAATGTGATAGAACAAATCAATAAGAGAAGAGAGAAGAACCACATGGTCCTCTCAATTGATGCAGAAAAAGCATTTGACAAAATCCAGCATCTGTTCCTGATTCAAAGTATAGGGATAGAGGAAACATTCCTCAACTTCATAAAATCTATCTATGAAAAACCCACAGACAGCAAGTATCAGCCATCCCTCTCAGATCAGGAACACAACAAGGATGCCCACTCTCACCACTCTTGTTCAAGATAGCATTAAAAGTCCTAGCAACAGCAATCAGACAACAAACAGAAATAAAAGGTATTCAAATTGGCAATGAAGAAGTCAAACTCTCTCTCTTCGCAGAAGACATGATACTTTATATGGAACACCCAAAAGACTCCACCCCCAAACTACTAGAACTCATACAGCAATTCACTAACATGGCAGGATACAAAGTTAATGTACAGAAATCAGTTGCTTTCTTATACACTAACAATGAAAACACAGAAAGGGAAATTAGAGAATTGATTCCATTTACTATAGTACCAAGAACCATAAGATACCTGGGAAGAAACCTAACCAAACAAGTAAAGGATCTGTACTCAAGGAACTACAGAATACTCATGAATGAAAATGAAGAAGACACAAAAAGATGGAAGACCATTCCATGCTCATGGATTGGAAAAATAAACATTGTTAAAATGTCTATACTGCCTAAAGCAATCTATACTTTCGATGCCATTCTGATCAAAATTCCACCAGCATTTTTCAAAGAGTTGGAGCAAACAATCCTAAAATTTATATGGAATCAGAAGAGACCCCGAATTGCTTAGAAAATGTTGAAAAAGAAAAAGAACTGGGGGCATCATGTTGCCTGATTTCAAGCTTTACTACAAAGCTGTGATCACCAAGACAGCATGGCACTGGCATAAAAAAAGACACATAGACCAGTGGAACAGAGTAGAGAGCCTAGATATGGACCCTCACATCTGTGTCAAATAATCTTCGACAAAGGAGGAAAAAATATACGGTGGAAAAAGTCTCTTCAATAAATGGTGCTGGGGAAATTGGGACAGCTACACGTAGAAGAATGAAACTCGACTGTTCTCTTACACCATACACAAAGATAAACTCGAAATGGATAAAAGACCTCAATATGAGGCAGGAATCCATCAGAATCCTAGAGGAGAACATAGGCAGTAATTTTTTTCGACATTGACAACAGCAAGTTCTCAATATATGTCTCCAAAGGCAAAGGAAACAAAAGTGAAAATGAATTTTGGGGATTTTATCAAGATCAAAAGCTTCTGCACAGCAAAGGAAAACAGTCAAAAAAACAAAGAGGCAACCCACGGAATGGGAGAAGATATTCGCAAATGATAGTACAGACAAAAAGCTGATATCCAGGATCTATAAAGAACTTCCCAAACTCAACACACACAAAACAGATAATCATGTCATAAAAATGGGCAGAAGGC
Source organism: Mustela nivalis (assembly GCF_964662115.1). Taxonomy (NCBI): domain Eukaryota; kingdom Metazoa; phylum Chordata; class Mammalia; order Carnivora; family Mustelidae; genus Mustela; species Mustela nivalis. The sequence goes on along the minus strand of NC_139027.1, from coordinate 100,182,876 downwards.
ATGAACAGACACTTCTCCAATGAAGACATACAAATGGCTAGCAGACACATGAAAAAATGTTCATCATCACTAGCCATCACAGAGATTCAAATCAAAACCACAATGAGATACCACCTGACACCAGTTAGAATGGCCAAAATTAACAAGATAGGAAATAATGTGTGTTGGAGAGGAAGTGGAGAAAGGGGAAGTCTCTTACACTGTTGGTGGGAATGCAAGTTGGTACAGTCACTTTGGAAAACGGTGTGGAGATTCCTTAAGAAATTAAACATAGAGCTTCCCTATGGCCCTGCAATTGTACTACTGGGTATTTACCCCAAAGATACCTATGTCGTGAAAAGAAGGGCTACCTATAACCCAATGTTCATAGCAGCAACGGTCATGGTTGCCAAACTGTGGAAAGAACCAAGATGCCCTTCAACAGACGAATGGATAAGGAAGATGTGGTCCATATACACTATGGAGTATTATGCCTCCATCTGAAAGGATGAATATCCAACTTTTGTATCAGCATGGATGGGACTGGAAGAGATTATGCTGAGACAGTCAATTATCATATGGTTTCACTTATTTGTGGAGCATAAGAAATAACAGGGAGGACATGGAGTGATGGAGAGGAGAAGGACATTGAGAGAAATTGGAGGGGAAGAAGAACCATGAGAGACTATGGACTCTGAAAAACAATCTGAGGGCTTGGAAGGGGTGGGAGGTAGAAGGCTGGGTTAGCCTGGTGATGGGTAATACAGAGGGCATGTATTGCATGGAATACTGGGTGTGGTACATAAACAATGAATTCTGGTACATCAGAAAGAAATTAAAAATAAATAAATAAATAAATAAGAAAACCACTGGGGATAAAGAGGGTGTGCTATATATGTATACACATAATGGAATACTATGCAGCCATCAAAAGAAATGAAATCTTGCCATTTGCAACGTGGATGGAACTAGAGGTATAATGCTGAGCAAAGTAAGTCAATCGGAGAAAGACAATTTATCATATGATCTCTCTGATATGAAGAATTTGAGAGGCAGGGTGAGGGGCTATGGGGGTAAGGAAGGAAAATATGAAACAAGATGGGATTGGGGAGGGAGACAAAGCATTAGAGGCTTTTTTTTTTTTTTTAATAAACACATAATATATTTTTATCCCCAGGGGTACAGGTCTGTGAATCGCCAGGTTTACAGACTTCACAGCACTCACCATAGCACATACCCTCCCCAATGTCCATAACCCCACCCCCCTTCTCCCAACCCCCCTTCCCCCAGCAAACCTCAGTTTGTTTTGTGAGATTAAGAGTCACTTATGGTTTGTCTCCCTCCCAATCCCATCTTGGAGCATTAGAGGCTCTTAATCTCAGGAAACAAACTGAGGGTTGCTGGGGCGTGGGGAGTAGGGATAAGGTGGCTGGGTTATGGACATTGGGGAGGATTTGTGCTATGGTGAGTGCCATGAAATGTGTAAGACTAATGATTCACAGACCTGTATCCCTGGGGCATATAATACATTGTATGTTAATTTAAAAAAAAAATATTGTGAATGATGGCTATGTTCATTATCTTGATTGTTATAATGATTTCATAGGTATACACCTATGTCAAAACTTCTCAAAATTAACATTATCTACACATATCATTTATTGTATGTCAGTTATACTTCCAAAAAAGAGCTGCTTTTTTAAAAAGGAAAAAACAGAGCAGGTGGTCTGGAAGCGACTAAGTGAAAAACCAGGAGGACAGAGGCTGTGCTCAGATACAGGTCTGTATGATGACAAGGGTGCAGAAGATAAAAGTCAGGAAACCATGGAAGGTTAGGGGTCGAGGAGCTGATGGATAATCTGGAAAGAAGGGAAAGGACTCAGAGACAGCTAAGCTATTAAAAAAAAAAAAAAAAAAAAAAAAGGCAAATAAGCAGATCAGGAGACCTGGCAGTAATGAGGACAGACAAGGCCTAGTCAAGGGAAAGGTTTCCACAGAGTGGGTGGAGGGTGAGGTCTGGAATGGGCCTTGGAGAAAAGGAAGACCATGATCTCACTCCCACAGGCCTGGGGGAAACAAAGAAGCCTGAGAGAAAAGCCATGTTTCAGAAAGCTGAGGAGGTGAAACCAAGAGGCTGAGGCTCTAGGGCTGTTGCTTAGCCCAGTAAGAGATTTCCAGAGGGTGGAGGACAAAGTGGGAAAGAGGGCAAGAAATGCAGGGCAATGATTTCGAAAGCACCCCAGAGAGGACACCTAGTAGATCAAAGGGGCATTAGGCCCAGCTACCACCTGGTGGACACCAAGGCAGGCAGGGGCCCTGTAGTTCAATTCAGCCTGGCTGTGATGCATCTCTGAGGGACCCTTACTGTAAAGTGCACAGGAAACCCTGCTCCCTCAGGAATATGCGCTTGTGCTGTGTCCTGACTATGAGCGACCCAGGGAGGGCTGTCAGCTCAGGGTTCTGAGCGGTAGTTAAGAGCCCAGTGAGCTGTAGAAACTTTAAGAAATATAGCTGCTCAGGAGTTGTGTTCACATCCCAAGCACTGTCAGGCCACTGGGAAGCCCAAGGTATAAAGCAAGGGATACTCTTAAGAAGTCATAAACAGAGGCGCCTGGGTGGCTCAGTGGGTTAACGCCTCTGCCTTCGGCTCAGGTCATGATCCCAGGGTCCTGGGATAGAGCCCCGCATTGGGCTCTCTGCTCAGCAGGGAGCCTGCTTCCTCCTCTCTCTCTGCTTGCCTCTCTGCCTACCTCTGATCTCTGTCAAATAAATAAATAAAATCTTAAAAAAACAAAATAAAAGGTGCTCATTAAAAAAAAAATCATAAGGGGAGAGGGGGTTTGGGAGAAGGGGGTGGGATTATGGACATTGGGGAGGGTATGTGCTTTGGTGAGTGCTGTGAAGTGTGTAAACCTGGTGATTCACAGACCTGTACCCCTGGGGATAAAAATATATGTTTATAAAAAATTAAAAATTTAAAAAAAAAAGTCATAAACAAATCTGTTTAATTATCCACTAGTTTTTATATTATGTATAAGAAGAACCCAGTAGAACAAACTGGATTAATAATGACTCCTATAAAAAACCCATGAGGTAATGTGTGTATTTTCCACTCAAGCCCAACCCTTTAAACCCAACAGCTATTTATTTTGAAGATTTTTGATATAAAACATCTCTAGTACAAAATAAACCCTTTAACCCCCAGCAAACATGTATTGCATTCAGATAAGGTACTATTTCCTGAATGGGACAGGACATCTACTTCCTAGAGGCTCATAAGCAGTAAACTATCTTAAGCACAGAGAACTTGAATCCTACACTGATGAGGCATGGGCACATGAAAGGGGGCCATAGCCTACCTCTACACCAGACAGCCTGGGTTTACTGATGTGCCGCTCCTATCATCTTCTCACATGCTGGCTGCTCTCATTATTACACAAATAAGATGTCAAGTGCCCACCCTTGTCCCTCCATGATGTACTCGCATAAAACTGACTTTCGGAAAATCTCCCCATTCATAATTAGTCATGGGAATTTACAAACATTTGAGTAGCACGTTGGCAGACATCACAGTTAGTGAGTGTTCTGTCAGCCACTTCCCTCGTCTTCTTACTCTCTAAACCTCACTTGAAGCAGTATCTCAAGAGGCCTGGAATCATGAAGGGTGTTCATTTCACATTACAACACTAAGAGTCCAAACAGGTTTCTTCATTCAAAGGCTTATATATAGCAAGCAGCCAGCCTTAAAATCCTTAAGCACAGAGAAACTTATAGACTATTTTCTCCCTCTAAAAAGGGTTGAGAGAGAAACAGAACCTCTCTCTTTGCTATGGACAATAAGATGGCATGACAAGAAACTGACTTCAAACACTGCCAGTTGATATTTCAAATTAACTTCTTCTGTGTCTGTATAAAAGCTGGCTATTCAGTAGGTCTGACAACTTTTTTTATTTAATTTTTTTTCAGTGTTCCAAAATACATTGTTTATATAACTACGCCCAGTGCTCCATGAAAACTTTTAAGCCTTGCAGAATACAGGAGTTCCTTTTATTTTAGGTTTCTATATTTAGGGACATTATTTGTAGTGTGGGGCAGGAAGCATACCAAATCAGTGGTATGTCAACCCAGCTTCAAGGTTCTAACCCAGTATTCCAGAGTACCTTGGCCACTATCAGCCACAGGAACATTTAATTAAGAAGTTTATACAGTAGTGTTCTTCATATTAGATCAGAAATATTAGATACCTAGAATATAAAACATCTAAAATAAGGAACATTAGATACCTACAAAGTCTGGAGCTGACTAGTGAAAAGCTTCCTGTGCTAGCCTCAAGAGGTTTTGCAGAAGCCAAGAAGATACTGATGCTATGGAAATATTTAAAGCACAATCCTTTCCCTTTGAAATCTGGTGTTTCCTTATAGTTTCTTAGTTTCTATAACAAACTTGGTCAAGACCTTAATGACATATGGTAGCCATTTTAACAAATCTGAATAAAATGGAAGAATGGAAAAGAGTGAGGACAAGAAAATGTGTAGAATTGTTAATCTACAATCAGTTATTGGCCATTTAAAAACCCAAGAAGCTATGAAAACTAAAGGTTCTGTGTAGAATTTCCTAGTAGGCAGGATCTGACCTAAATCTGAACACCTAAGGTGGCAACACCCAACTAAGCTGAGGCTATTATGGCGCTAGTTATCCCACTGGCACTGAATATTCATCTCTTAGGCTACAGAAATAAGAATCCTCTTGGTTACAGGGTGTTGTACCAGTCCTCTGGGGTGTAACATAAAGATATCCACATTGGATTAATGTTTGCTGAACATCAACACAACACACACTGCCATTCTAAAACTTTGAAAAATTCTGATTCTAAATAAAGGACATTTAACCTGAAGATCATCATAAAAGGTATGTGGACCTGTCTAACCATCAACTTCTATCCAGTTCGAAAAATCAGGCAAAGATACCTGCATCTGGAAGGAGCCAGTCTGATTCAAATATTAAGCATATAAGCATCAAAACAAGGATGATTTCATATATAAATGCTCCAACGTCAACATTCTGAAACATGACACTTTCTGACCCTGTTGTCTAGCCAGCTTATTCTATGCACAAGATAAACTAGCTTCTTCTACACACCAGGCTAGATAAACAGCACCTGCTCTTAGGCTGGCTCAGGAGACTAGCACTCCGCAGTCCCCATCCAAGAGTCACTGCTCCTGGTCAGACACTATTGAACTGGGTAAAAAGCTGCACACTTAATCAGTCATGTGGTAACAGTAGCCAGAGTTAAGGTAATCCCCTACACCACCTCCTACATGCATAAAGTCTACATGCATATGCAAATAGCAAATGAATTTCTATACCCAGTCCCAGTAAGGTTATCCAAGCTGAGGGGGGCCTATTAATCTGCAGACATTTTACAGTACTCTCTGTAGCAAACGAGGATGGTTTTCATAGACAGGACATAAGCAGAATGGACGGATTATATCTAGCACAAATACAGAATTCTGCATGCACTTATTCTCATTTTTATCCATTCCTGCAACACCACGGAGTATTACAAGTCCCTACGATTCCTCTTCAGATTATACTTACCATTTGATTTTTAGATTTTTACCCTAAATACACAACACCAAGTATCAATTAAAAGAAATGCTACCAATAACGCTATAATTTAAAGGAAAACCTTCTTTGGGTATTTGAAAGCTTTGCGCAGTGGCAGTATCGTAGCCAATGAGGTTTATCCAAGGCGCGAATATTGCTAATTGAAAGATTTAAAGACAAAGGCATGTACCTTCAAGTAATGATTTAATCATTCAGTTCAGCAGATGTATTTATTATATATACTTCACCAAACAGTTCCGTTTATAGAAGGGTCCAATTATATTTTTCATGTAAGTAGGACTAAATGAAATTTGGGATTCTGAATTTTGAAATATCCACAGAACGTGCCATGTTCTTTCAGGTCCCAGGTCTTTCACAGATCAATCTCCCATCTAGGAAACCCTTTCCATACTTCTATGTCAAGGCTCAGGTAGAGATTACCTCTCTTGAAGCCTTCCTCAAGTCCTCTGAAGAGAACTGTTCAACTTTCTTCATTGCTACCACTAGTACATTTTTTGTAGTAGCAATTCTACTGTAATTTTTTTTTTCAAACTTATTCCCCACCCTGGCAATCAGCTTATACCATACAAGCATGGTGAAATAGTCCTTGTTTCTTCCTCAATAGGTATTTGAATGAATGAATGATGAGGAAGTTAAGATCCCATTATGACGTTACATTTTCTTCAATGTGATTATCTGGCAAGGAGGAAAAGAGGGAGAAAGACCAAACCAGACACTCTTTAAACAGAAAGTAGGAGTCACAGTCAATAGCACAAAATTACATGAGTTGTGCCATGAATATTACATTGAGAGGAAACACTGTTCAATGTCAATGGCTGCACAGAAAGGGCAGCAATGCTAACTTAGATGTATTTCAAGTTCCCTCCTGCTGCCACACCTGAAAGCTTTCAAACAGAAGAACTCTGCATCAGTGAGAAAGTCTTGGAGAACAAGATATTTTTATTAAAAAAAACAAAAAGTCACTCAAAAATACTCTGGATTACCTGGTGATTCACAAACCTGTACCCCTGGGGATAAAAATACATTATATGTTTATAAAAAATTTTAAAAAAATACTCTGGATCAAATATTTCTCAAACAATTTGGTGCACAGGAATCCCCTGGAGCTCTTGTTAAAAATGCAGACTGATTTGGTAGGTCTGGCTGGGGCATGACATTCTGCATTTTCTAACAAGCTCTCAGGTGAGACCAGTGCTGCTGGTCTGCGAACCATCCTTTTTTTTTTTTTTTTAAGATTTTTTTTATTTATTTATCATAGAAACAGAAGCGAGAGCAAGCACAGGCAGACAGAGTAGCAGGCAGAGGCAGAGGGAGAAGCAGGCTCGCCGCCAAGCAAGGAGCCCGATGTGGGACTCGATCCCAGGACGCTGGGATCATGACCTGAGCCGAAGGCAGCCGCTTAACCAACTGAGCCACCCAGGCGTCCCAGCGAACCATCCTTTTTAAGGAGCACTTTTGGCGCAGGGATAGATATTTTCCTCCAAAGTCCAGGTGGGACTTGTCTTACATTTAACCAGCATGTCCTTGTTACCATTTCTTGTTGTAACCTACTATTGAAGGTGCCAATTACATAAAACATTACTGAAAAGTCAACTGGAAAAAAATCTATAATTTTAGAAATCTTTAAATTTTCTTACCTATACTCTGGTAATGCCATCGAAAGAAAATTCGTTCAGGTAGAAATTGCAGTATTTTCTATAAAACAAATGTAAAAAAATTAAGATATGAAGACAAAATGAACTGCACACTTCATGATAGTACTATATATGAACTACACACTTCATATTCGTACTATGTATGTATGTATATATATACACGAAGTGTGTGTACACACACACACACACACACACACACACACGTCTCAGAAAAGAATACGTAAAAGCTATTTCTAATACGTAAATAGTGCGCTTGACTCTGTAGCCCATGGGACAGTGTCTTTTACTAGGCCCAAACAACCTTTCTTCCTTGAATGCCTTAAAGTCATCACTGTTCCAATTTAATTTCTCCTAAAAGAAAACAAGAAAAACAAGGGGAAAAAATCCCTAAAATAATCATTTTATCTTAATTAAATCATAGCCTTTGCTTAAGTTCATATTAAAAGAATAATTTCTCAAATGCCAGATTCCCCACATTTCTGCTTTTCACCTTCCACTTTCCCTTCTCATTATCATTATTATTAGCCTCTGGACAAGGACCAGTGTCAGGAAGAAAGATGAATGTCCAGAAGGATAAGACTGTGAACATACAGTGGGTTAACAAAATGAAATTGCTGTCAAGAATTTCTTGAAATTAATAGCTAAAAATAAGTTTAGGATTGCAATTAGGAATTTCACACCCTTCACCCCACATATTGGAAGATACAATAAGGAATAAATGAATGACATACAAGAGTATTTAGCTAATAAAAGTAGCTTTTCCAAAAAAACCCCCAAATGACCTTTCTCTTTTTTTTCCCCACTTATTTTTCCAATAAGTTTTGGCAAGTTATTCCTGGGTCCTAAGATTCTTTGTACTTTCTCAGCAACCACCTTATTAAGAAATTTAGAAATCCAGAAACTCATCAAAATATATTTCTTGGTATTGATAACACATCCCTATTTGACCATAACAAATCCCCATTCCAGGTTCATCTAGGCTAACAGTCTAACAGTGAGAAAGATGAAGGTAAAACACATATATCCAAATCTCCTGAATAAATATATTTCCCAGCTCATCAACTGCCTCCTCCATCTGAAGCAGCCTGAGGTTTGGTTTTGTTTTCATTTTGTCTTAACTTCCCCCTGGGTCAGTAACGTATGCTTGTCTTACTTCATTTGTTCCCATTTGAGAACCGTGAACATGTAAGAACATCTCCTGATGATCTGAGAAAAGGCATGACAGGTAAACTTCCTTCAGACGCAGGGGCTTTAAGGGCACGGACTCCTTGCTCCCCCTGGAGGCTTTTCCACCCACAGCCTTGTGCCTATGGTGCTGCCTCACCATTCCTCTCACTGCAGGCACCACCTCCCCACAGGGGCCTTTCTGGGCCTTCTTTCTTTCTGGGTACCACCTCACCACTACTCTGATGCTCTCTCCACCGCCTCTTCTGTGGTCTTCCTCGCCCTTGCCCCTCCCTGAAGTCATCTTCACCTTCACTCATTTAAAGGCGGTATTCCCTCCACCAGAGTGTCTTTTCTCTGAAGCATCCCCAGTACCAAGAGCATGGCTGGCACACAGCATGTGCTCAAATAAATACTCAGGAGAAGAATAATGCAGGCTTTTTACTTGGACAACTGTTTTGAGTATTACAAGTTTCCTAATGTTTGCTATGGTCCTCTGTTCATGTTAACATAAGATGGACCTGATCTTTCCCTACAGGTCACTGATTTAATGATATTTACATGAAAATACATTAAAATGTGTGGGCATTTTTAAAACCCTAAACTTAGTAAAGAAAATCTAAACAAAAAAAATAAAAGCTGTATAATTAAAAAGAACTAATTTTTCAAGATTTGACAAACATAAGAAAATATAAATGCATTTAGTTACAGTCTTTGTTATAAATTCTTTACACCACACATCTACACGGATGAAAATTCTACACAGACTACACTGAAGACTATTTCTGATTATATATATGAAAAACAGTATGTACCTGATCACAGGCTGAGAATCACTCACAGGAGTTCTACCCTACATTTCCACTTCAGACTTCCTCTAGAACATGTCGGCTCCGTATCTCATAGCCCATAACTCTACAGGTATCTTATATCTTGTTTGACTACGTGTTCATGCTGACACACACTCAAACGCACTTATAAACACACAATGGGCACATGCACATCAAACCCCATTTACTGAAAAATACCTACACATTTGATACCAAGCTTGGCATCTGCAATGCAGAAATAAAGTAAATGTTCACAAACTACTTCGTTCTTCCTTATAAAGATTTCATGTTTAGTGGGCAAGAGAGAGGATGAAGAAAATACCATTCCAGAGGAAATAAAAGCCTGAGAGAGGTTACCCTGAGGAGGGGTACCCGAGTGGCTCAGTGGGTTAAAGCCTCTGCCTTTGGCTTGGGTTATGAACCCAGGGTCCTGGGATTGAGCCCCAACATCGGGCTCTCTACTTGGCGGGGAGTTTGCTTCCTCCTCTCTCTCTCTCTCTCTTTCTCTCTCTCTCTGCCTGCCTCTCTGCCTACTTGTGATCTCTGTCAAATTAAAAAAAAAAAAAAAAGTTTCCCTGAGGAGCTGTGGAGGGGCAGGGAAAGCATCTAATCTCAGAAGAAGCTTCACAGAATGGTTCCAGGAAAAAAGGACTCCTGAGTGGAGACTTACAGAATTAATTAAATTAGTCTAGTGGAGAACAGGAACAAAAGGAAGAGCATGTGTGAAGGCCAAGAGGCAAAGACAGCCTGGTACCTGAAAGGAACAGCAGCAGCAAGAGAGCCCACTTGGCTGGCAGGTAGGTGAGGATGGGAGGAAAAGGGCCTGGAGAGGCAGGAGAGGCCATGATCTCAGGGAGCACTGTGCAGTCACTGAATGGGTTCCAGCTAGAGAGGAAATTAAGATGTCTGAGAGGAGAGGCAAGAGATATCAAGGAAGACAATGGTAGCATTTCAGATAAGGAATGAAGTGGCCTGGACAAAGGTCAGCAAAATAAAGAGAAGCACGTAAGAGTGATATTCAGGAGGTAAACCTGTCAAGACCGTGATTAGAGTACTTGTGGTGAATGGAGGACTCAGGAATGATTTCCCAGTGGCTCAGCCACACTTCTATCTAAGATATCAAATCCAGAAGAAATCCCAGAACTGAAGCATGTCAAGTTCAATTCTGGACATTTTGGAACTGAAAATGTCAATGGACTTATTCAACGAGATATTCTATCCAATTTGATACATGGCCCTGGAGGGCAGAAGCAGGATTTGGAGGGTAACAGAATATAGGTAGCTGCGGAAGATGTGTGTGTATAAGATCTCTCTGAGAGGGCTTACAAGGAAATGAAATGAGGATATTGGTGCACTGAAGTTCTCCGAAGACAATAAGGATGAAGTAGGAAGGGGCACTTGGGTGACTCAGCTGGTTAAGCATCTGCCTTTGGCTTGGGTCATTAGACCAGGGTTCTGGGATCCAGCCCAGAGTCAAGCTCCTTCCTCAGTAGGGAGTCTCCTTCTCCCTCTCCGTCTACTGATTCCTGTGTTTGTGTATGTTCTCTCTCCCCCCCCCCTCTCAAATAAATAAATAAATCTTCCAAAAAAAAAAGGATGAAGAAGGAAGAGCAGAAGTTGGAGACAGGCATGCACAGGTCAAAGAAGTTTTCAATGTGCCAGGTGTTTTGCATGTTTGTCTTAAGAGATTAAAAATACTTATGATTGTATGTACAACTACTTAGAAAAAGTTAAAAGATGCTGGAAAATACAAGAAAGCATGCAAATGAAAATATAAGAAAAGCAACTTTAGTATTAAATCAAGTGAACTCAACATTCGCTGTTGCCTGAAGAACCCATAACCTTTGTCAGCCAGCTGTCAAACACCAGGCAGGATAGATCGATCTATAAATTGTGCAGAGGCAAGTAAATGGCTCCTTGAAGGAAAAAATCAAGTAAGTCTTCCCTTGCAATATATATTAGATGAGTAATACACAAAAGGTAGTTAAGGGCAAAAACCAGGTTGTGTTTAAGTTTCATACAGTAAAAGGGAGTCAGAAGTAAAAGTCTGTCATCTATGGAGTATTTTAACAAGAACCAATGCAAGCACTTTCCTACCAACAGAATGGACACCTCAACATGCTCATGAGCTGCAGACAAGGACACAGACAGGAGTACAGGACCCACAGTGCTGTCTACAGATTGTGGAAAACATCGCAAGCAAAGAGAAAATTGACAACTCTGGACCTGAGAACATGGAACGGGGTCTCAGCAGTCAAGCTGCTGCTAACCAAATGAACAACTCTAGATTTGCTTTTCCAGAAAAAGCATGGCCTGGAGATGACCTAGGAGGTTTCCAGACTGAAGATAAAGAGATGGCCTCCATTCACATCTGTTTTATGGTTCTAACTCATACTTCCCTTTACTGAAAAATTGATTACAGAGGCTAATTCGGTGTGTCTGATGACAGATGAACAATGATCACTGCAGGCTGAGTTCTCGGGGGATGGATACTGTGGTAGGATTAGGGACTTCCTCGTTTACTGGAACAGAACATCTGTGGGAGGGAAATGAGGAAACGGGGGTGGGCAGGGAGCCTCAGACCATCCTACAGAGCTGAAAGTCTCTGCCAGCTTAGCGAAGCTCCAGAGCAAAGACAGCACATTAGAGGGGTCTGCTTGGCCTGAAAATGGCTAGGTCCTCATACCACCACCTTGCTCAGTCACTGGCTGGGGATGAGAAGAGCTGACTATGGCTGGAGAGCTGAAGACATTGACAACCTCGGGTTGCCAGCTAACCCTGCTCCTTGCAGACCGGTAGCAAATTTTTTCTTGCAGGGCAATGTGAGCAGCACATCTCTCTGCCACAATCATCTTCCAATGACTATATAGTTTCATCATTTTAAGAGGCTGAGTGCTTCCAAGAGCAATGCACCCTACTCCAGGGACACGATCTCTGCTGGTATTGTTTCTTGTAAATGGGCTGCTGCCTCACGTTGATGAAAGCCTAGACCCGGTAAATCCTTCCAGTCCTTTTTCTGCCTTGGAGTCCACTCTTCCTGAGCAAATGGCACAGCACTGACTCATATCCTTTCTCATGCATTCTCCACCAAGGGCACCAGGCACCCCAGCTGCATTCCGGAATCAACTTTTGATACCATCCTGCCATTGGATTTTAAAACATCATACAGAAGATGCTGAGAGAATTACTCCACCCATCCAGAGGAGATGTTATATGGACTAGATGAATGTTTGCCATGCTGACTGTTCTTCAGACTTTAACTTTAGTCAGGAAACGAATGTGGCACTGAATCATGTTTTTCAGCTTTCCAAAATATTTCTCTGTCTCCTTGACTTGGGTTTATTTTCTTAATGTGCAACAGAGAAAAATGTCTTTTTAATATAAAGAAAGCTAAGGAACACAGCAAGATGACCTGTATCTAGACATGTGGATGCTGTCAGTAGCCATTAGTAGTCTCCAACTTGTTCTGAGGCCAGGCCTATCATCATCACCACTTCTGGATAAAAGTTTTCAGGTTTATAAAATGGATGGACTTTAAAGACATGCAAAAACAAACTCAATAAGGTTTGTCTATAAAATACCATACGCAAAGTCTGAACTGCTAAAAGCATTCCCAAATTGACAGAAACTTATACAACATTGAAACGTCCTCCTCGCTATTGCTTCTTTTTGTGCCAAATATTGCAAGGACCGTTGTGTATGCATTAAGGTCTCTAAAGTCAAGAAAAGTAAAGTCCCATATGACTATCTGTGTCAAAATGTTAAGTGTGTCCCTCAGAAAGCCCCACATGAAGCCTACCTTTGCTGAGGCAAATACATTATGGCATTTCTAGTGCAGCTGATATTCTAAGCTACACTACTAGGAATGCAACATAAGCAATTGACATCTTGTTTGTACTTTCACTGGAGAGTAAAATTAAAAAAATTTTTCAAGAAAGTCACACATTGTGAATAAATATTACTTTCCTGAGAAACAGGTGGCTCCCTTAAATGCTCAGCTCCATCTATACAGTAATCCATTATAGCCACTTGAAATCAAAATTAGGTATTACTACTGATCGGCACATCAGGGAATCTGTCATTCTTTTAACTGATTATCTATAGTGCTTTTTTCTTCAGAACCTACTGCATGACCAGGAATACTGCGAAATGCAAGCTGCAATTTATACAAGATGCCTCAGTGTACTTTAAAACTGCTGATCTTTGTTTAATTCATGTGAAAAACCTTTTTTCCCCACATTATTACCAGATGATCGCAACATATCCCAGTTGATTCACACTTGATTTCAATTTCACTTATAAAGGAAGGACGAAGAATGAGGACAAGATCCCATCCTAACTCATGTGAGGTGATCTAGCAAAACAATGGCCAACGAAACGTGTTCTGTCCAGAAGCAGGGAACACAGGATGCAACTTTCCCTGAAACTAGCTACATGACACAGGGTGTAAGGTAAAGGAAGTGCTGACTAGGGAAAAAATAGGGAGTTTGGTTTAAAAGAACAGTAAAGGTCATAGTTACTTGATCTTTTGAGTAATAAAAGGTCAGAAACATTCTGACAACTGGGCAGTGGGTTTAAAGGGAATGCTAGGAGAACCTGGGCCACAAGGACTGTCTGGTTTCAAAGAAATTCATGGGAGGAGGAGGCTGGAAGCATGGATGCTTCCAGGAAGACAGAGAGAGAGGGCACCTTGTTCTTCGGCAGTCATGAGCCTAGCCAGGCATCTCTTACTAACAATGACTTAACCATCCAGTGTGGACAAAATACCTGCATTGAATACTGCATTGAAGTAAGTGTCAACACTTACTTGAGAACCTAAAATTTCAGAGAAATGGGCTAACAGAAGGAACTGCATCATGTTAAGTAGAAGATGACTACATTTTTAGCTAAAAAGGGTATACTTCTCTTCATATATGGTAATCCCATCCAGAACAGTACATTATCTATCTGATCACAAGCCATGCCATTCCCGAGCAAGGAAAGCACAGCTCCATATTGTTACATCCTCTCCAGTCTTTAAGACCCAACTTAACCATTACCTCTTCAGAAGAGCCCACTTCAACCATACCTCTCACCACACTCCTCCCCAGCATGCTTCTCTCAGCTAGAGGGACACAGGGCCTACCCCACTGCTAGGTGCTGGATTTCTTAAGAGAAGGAACCCTCTGTTAGCTATCTTGTATCCCCAGTCTCAAGAACATTGCCTGGCACATCATGTTTCCTAACAAACACTTCATGCACAAAGAGAGGAATGAGTAAGAAATGAAGAAGAGTAAGACAATAGGATTCTAAGTTTAGTTCACATTTATAGGTAGACACACAGGTAATGCCTCATTTGAAGGAAGGCGCCCACACTCTAACATGGTGGAAACACAGAAACTGGCAAGTAGGTACATGATAAAGATAACTGAGTGTGGAATTGTGCTTCCAAACATTACAGAAAACCTTAATGCTTGATTAGGATCATCACTTGAGAGGCAATACTTTTCTTGTTTAAGGTAAAAGTGAATAAATGAAAATATTTCAAAAGAGAGACTAAAATATAAGACAAAGACATCTAAAGGAAATACGGAACGTAATAAAAATGGATGGACATCTACTTTCTCCCTCTTATATTGTAGAAATCAACCAATACTAAAATGTTGAAAACCACATTAAGCAATTAAAATCTAGCAGGAGTGAAGAATCCCATTTACAACAAAACCACACAGAGAAAGTACTGCACACACGAAATTGCAAGAAGTCATGAGGGGTGGGGGGCTAGTGCTCCTCGCATGAAAGCAGAACATATCCAGAATATGTAGCAAAGGAGGGGACCGTCCTAGACAAAAATGGAGATTCCACTTTCTGAAAGAGATTTGCTGAAATAGGGTAATTTTTTTTTAGAATTTCTGAGCCATGCTCTTAAAAGATCCAAGAAGACACTGAATCTTTTTTACGATCTAAGAAAATAAAGAAAATGGTGACACACAAATAAGTCACATGCTGAAAGCAGAAAATATTACATGGAGATGAAAAATGGAAAGCATGAATCTAGAGTCCTACAGAGTCCTCTACTGTAACCCTATACATCAAAGACTTCCCTGGAACTAAATAGGTTGAATGGAGATAAATATCTAGAGAGAGCATGTCTAACGTTGTACATTCTATGTCTAACTAAAAATCCTACACAAATTTACAAAAGCAGAATATCTATGAAGGAACAAAAATCAGGCTCATAGTCATCTTCTCTGCAACATTAAGCTCCAGAAGACAGTGTGGTCAATGGCTCACTGTAGGCCAAGCCAAGTAGAATGGGCAACAGAATACCACCTATATGGAGAAGAGAAGTTCCAAAGTAGACCAGGTGCTTATGTAAGAATCCAGTACATCATAAAGATAGCTAGCGTAAACTATAGCTGTTTAAAAAGCAAACAAAATTCAGAATTTTAAGAAAAAAAAAAAAAGATTATGATTCAGAAAGTATATAGTCTGATGTATTTGTCTGAAGCTAAAATAAAGATATTCTAGAGCTGGAGTTATACCAGCCACATATCTGCCTTCCTCAACATATGAAGCAAATTTATATACCAGCAAATACAGAGATTAGTTAATCCAAAACCAAAGATGCAGGGTATAAACACTGTAAAAGTGAGCTATATTTATAGAATAGGAGTTAATATGATTATAAAAACTACAGTATATCCTCAAAATGATTAACCTAAGAGAAATAACATTCTAAAAATATTATAATAAAACAATCTAGATATAAAATACTTAAAATAGCTGAGTAGTGAGAAGTACAAAAAATATATGGGATGAAAGTAAAAGGATGGGGTTATCATCAAGTACTGCTTTACTCTTGATATGAATAATTAGAAGAAAAAGATTTGAATGGTATTTTGGTAATTTAAAGATAATTATTAATAGTACAGAGAATCATAGGGGAATGGAGAAAAAACTGAATGGGAAGAAATCAGAGAAGAAGACAAACCATGAGATACTCTTAACGCTGGGAAACAAACTGAGGGTTATGGAAAGGGATGGTGATAAGGGGATGGGGTAATTGGGTGATGGGCATTAAGGAGGGCACATGATACCATGAACACTGGGTATTATATGCAACTAATGAATGACTGAACACTACATCAAAAAATAATGATGTGGGGCACCTGGGTGCCTCAGTGGGTTAAGCCTCTGCCTTAGGCTTGGGTCATGATCTCAGGGTCCTGGGATCGAGCCCGGCATCAGGCTCTCTGCTCAGCAGGGAAACTGCTTCCCCCTCTCTCTGCCTCCTCTCTGCCTACTGTGATCTCTGTCTGTCAAATAAATAAATAAAATCTTAAAAAAAAAAAAAAAACTAATGATGTACTATATGTTGGCTAGTCAAATTTAAATTAAAAATAAATAAATAAATTTGCGGTCTAAAAATATTAATAAAGATAATTATTGGAATGATAGAAAACAGAAAGTATATTTTCCAAATCACAAAGTATATTCCATAAAGTGAAAGTGACTTCTCCCCCAAAAAACAAAAGTAGAAGAAAAACCAAGAATACTGATTATCACACTCAAAAAATCATATACACGAACAGGTTAAGTTCCTCCACCAGAGACCAGGTCAGTCAGAAATGTCTCTCAAATACAGAAAGATTAACAATAAAGTACAGAATATGACATATCAGGCATGCATTGGCACAAACACACAGCAAAGTAGTATCAATATCAAGTGAAAAGGCATTAAGAGGGACAAAGGGAATATTTCAATTAGATTAAAAGTGTAATTCACAATATAGTGATAAGACAAACATTTAGGCAACCAATAACACAGGATGAAAATAAAACAAAAAAGTACACAAAAATAAAAGAAATGCAGTTAACTGAGGGGAAAAACATTTATCATAGAATACTTTAATGCACTCTATCCTTGACAGATAAAAGAGGGCATACATTGCAATATAGCATCTTTGAATACAATTAACAGTAGTTTAAATATCTGTGGAGAAACAAGATTTCACTTCGTAGATTCTAGCACTCATGAAAATACACCAAAAGTTATTTTTCTAAGCCATGGGAAGAAACCCACAAAGTAGGAGGTGCACAAATCATGAGTAAACTCAATACACTTCATGTCCACCTTTGAGAGTTTAAACTAAAAAACAATGGAAGTACATGAAGGACTTTAAAACATTCTTGTGAGCAAAAATCAAGTAAAAATAAAATAATAAAACAACCTTCTAATTACAGACTAAAAATGATCAACAATGTGAATGCTGTAGAACAAAAACTTGGCCAAAGCTAAAAAAGAGAAAAATCTGTAGAGTTTAATTTTCTGTAACACCAGAATGAAATACATAAAAATAAGTTTAAACCGAAAAAGCTTATAAAACGTTGATTTTTTTAAAGATTTTTTCTTTATTTATTTGACAGAGAGAGAGATCACAAGTAGGCAGAGAGGCAGGCACAGAAAGGGGGCAGAAGCAGGCTCCCTGCTGAGCAGAGAGCCAGATATAGAGCTCAATCCCAGAACCCTGAGATCATGACCTGAAGGCAGAGGCTTTAACCCACTGAGCCACCCAGGCACCCTAAAAGGTTGATTTTTAAGGAAGAAATCAATATCAAAGAAAAGCAAATTTGATGACAGCAAACCCTCTCTGAGTACAACAAATCACTAAGCTATAGATGGGGATTTGAATTGGTAGTAGTAGGTAATTAAAACAAATTTCCTCTAAATCAACTGTTTATTTGACTCATTAATACATATTCTTAAGTGCCTCTTTTTGCCAGGTACCATAGGAGGGATCAGAGATAAAGCAACATAGTACCCTGTTCCTGCTCTAAAAATGACAGCCTGAAGGGGAAAGGCAAGAGCAGCAGGGATGTCAGTATAGGCAAAAGGAAGTGAGTACAGACAAGGCACACTTCCAAAGGAAGATCACGTTTGAACTGAATCCTGAAAAATACAAAGAAGTAAGCCAGGCAGCAAAGGACATTTTAGGCAGACGAAGCAGTTAGCAAGAAAAAAACAAAAACAAAAAACCCTGCTGCTTTGTTGCCAGTAGGAGCAAAAGTAAGGTGGGTGACAAGGGATGGAACGGCAGGCAGAGACCAGATCAGGAAAGGCCTTGAACATCTTGGCAGGGAGTTTAGTCTTCATCTTAAAGGCCAAAGGAATAAGAGTTACATTCTACAAAGAGCATTCCAGGTGGGGAGGGAGAAAGAAGAGGCAGAAGATCAAAGAACAAAAGACTAGTTAGTTAACAGGATACTCCAGTAGGAGGGAAGACTGAACAAAGGCTGAGGCAGTGGGAAAAAGAGGGTTTTCAAGAGCACCAGCATGAGATGTATAGAACCATGGAGTGGAGAAAGTACTACCAGTACTGATCAAAACAGACAGATAAAGATAGGATACCATTTTCATTATACTAAAGATCTAATATCCAAAAACATAGTACTGTAAGCCCTTGATAGACTGACTGTAAGAGGTCATTTTTTTTCAATTTGATATCATGCAAAAGTCTAATGTCTTTTTAACAAAAATCAAATTGCAATACATTATTTTTAATGAGCAACAATCCAGATTATCCCCCCCCCCTCTCTCAAATTTATAAATGAACTACTTTAAAAAGAAGAAAAAGTGTCACAGACCTGCAATCGACTCAGGACAGGCCACTTGGCCATGTTCACTCAGCGAATGCCCAAGGTCTGCAAGAACAGCTGGTCCACCTCACGCAGACTCTCCTTCCAACCTGGCCTGTTCACAAGCACATCAAACACTAGGTGTCACTGAAACAGACACCACACTACACATCCGAACAAAACAAGCCAGAGAAAATTTACAGCATACCTTGGTACAACTCTGTCCTGAATTTACAAAAAAAGAAGCTGGAAGAGATTATGCTGAGTGAAATAAGTCAAGCAGAGAGAGTCAATTATCGTATGGTTTTACTTATTTGTGGAGCATAAGAAATAACATGGGGAGATGGAGAGAAGGGAGTTAGGGAAAATTGAGGGGGAGATGAAGCATGAGAGACTATGGACTCTGAAAAACAATCTGAGGGTTTTGAAGGGGTGGGGAGTAGGAGGTTGGGTGAGCCCAGTGGTGGGTATTATGGAGGGCATGTATTGCATGGGACACTGGATATGGTACATAAACAATGAATTCTGGTACACTGAAAAGAAATTCAAAATTTTTTTTAAAAGTTAAAAAATTAAAGAAAAGAAACCAACTCATCCAAATTGTGTGAATACACTAATACAAACCAATTTAAAGGGACAGAAAAAGCTCTTTACAACTCTCCTGCTCTTCTAACAATAAATACAACATGCTACTGTGAATTTTCCATATATTTAGTCCTGATGCCATCTCTACTAGCTGCCGTTTAAGGGTTCTTGGAAGCATTTGCTAGTGCTGCCTTCCAGAGGGCCCGTTCAGAGAGTGTCAGTTACCAATGAGTCAGGCAGCACACTGCGTGAGAGAGGCCAGAGTGCCAGGAAGCTCAGGGCATCTGGGCCACAACAGATAATCACCAGAATGTAATTTCATACTTCCACAAACATGTCTCCAGTTTCCCTTCCCCCAAGGTGAACTGAATAATTCAGTATATCCTGTTGGGTCAATCCCAAGTTTCTCACCAGAAGATGCAAGGCATAAAGAAAATTGTACTCTTAAATAGTAAATTTAGAAGTTAAAACATCCATTGAAAATGGCTTCTTTCAACTTAGACACTTGTAGTTTAATTCAAATTATTAAAATGCAATAGTCAGATAATAAAATTTTAACCTCAAGCAATGCATTCCAAGGATCCCTAGAAAGGACTGGATGTTGATATTTTGTTTCCATCTTCTCATTTGCAGATCATAAACATTTCATGATTCAAAGCAGACACCATTATAACCATAGGCTGTAGAAATGAAAGGCCTAGGCCCTATATTTGATTATTATCCCAGTATCTATTATAGAGCACAGAACGGAGAAGTGATTTCTGAGCTAACTCCCTACCGCCCGGAACATTGCAGACAAATGAGGAAAGGGCACGACAGGCCATCTGGGCCTCTACTAAGATCCCTGCACAGGGGCCTCAAGATTTATCATGGAGCAGATCACACTACACCATAACAACACTGCTGTCACCTGGAGTTCTTCCCAACCAAGGGCTCGATCGACAATACTATAAACAAGTACGACTAATGCTGTGAAGCCGGAACAATTCCATACATACCTCTCTTATCATATAAAATGCAGATAACACATTAAAATATACCCCTGATGTCACAAAAAAGTGACCTAACATTCTGTTCGGAATAAACAGTGGCACTGATTTTGCTCACCATCTGGAATTCAGGACAGCTTTAGGGATTGAAGCTGGGTGTCTCTACTGGCTCAGTTCTTTTAAAACTGTTCTCCAGGGAATGTGAACTAGGTTTGTTTGTTTGTTTGTTTGTTTTTTCCAATTGAAATCAGTCATTCAGAATTATTGCAGTGACCTAGGAGCTGCATTCAAGGTTAGCATCATTCTTTGAAAAGAAAAAAAAAAAATCCATGGAAGCATCCAAGTATTTGAAATCCTCAATAAGAGCTTAAATTCCAAGGATTTAAGAAGAATCTGTTTTTCTTGTTCATTTTGTTTGTTCTTATCCCTCCTCCACTCAATAACAGTAAAGTGGTCCTTGTGGAAAAAAAGATTAAAAAGCAGTAAGAATATGAGAGGTTGGTGGAAGGAAGTCCTTCACTCGGCATGAAAAGGAGGGAGTAGCGTGGAAGTATGTTTACACACTGGACCGTCTGAAAGAAGTCCTGACAAATACAGCAAAGGACAGCAGGTGCGTAGAAACCAGGTAATTGCAAAACCACAATTCTGCTCTCTTGCTATGTAGTTTTGCTCCAAAAAAAAAAAAAAAAGTGTTAGCCATTACATAAAGAAAGGAAAAGGATTGTGACTTCATCCTGCTGGATACCTGCCCTCAATGTGCTAGTCTATTATTCTGCCCAAGCTATTCCACTGAATGCTTGCATGGGTTTCAGACTCATTTTCATCTGCAAAGAGTTTGAAAAGATACGCAGTTCCACCAACAGAAGGACAAAGAAGGTAGGGGAAGAAGAATGAAGTGGGAGGAAAATGGGGGGGGGGGACAAACATCTGAGAATTATCTGTATTCCTACTATATTCATAATTCTAGTTTTTCTTCAGGAAATGTTTCTCTCTTATTAATATCTGAGGTACAGTGATGCTATTAAGGGTGAAAAGTTATAAATGCTCCCCATCTATACTGGAAAAAATATCAAAAGTCCAATTACTGATAGCAAACACAAAGTAACTATACAGAGAGTGAAAACCAGCCATTCATTTCACCTTCTTTTGCACAACTCTGGGCATGGCACTGGGTCCAGTTGTGTTCTTAGTATCAGAAAAGCTAGTAAAAATCCTTTCCTCCTACTTTGAGCTAAAGAATTAGAGGTTAGGGACGCCTGGGTGGCTCAGTTGGTTAAGCAGCTGCCTTCGGCTCAGGTCATGATCCCAGCGTCCTGGGATCGAGTTCCTCCTTGCTCCGCAGGGAGCCTGCTTCTCCCTCTAACTCTGCCTGTCACTCTGTCTGCCTGTGCTCGCTCTCACTCGTGCTTTCTCTCTAACAAATAAATAAATAAAATCTTTAAAAAAAAAAAAAAAAGAATTAGAGGTTAAATCCACTATCTCTATAAGCTCACTTGGAACCATAAAGAACAAGAGAACCAGTGTTGAATTCCATTCAAATAAGACAGCTTCCACTGCAGCCCTAGAACCACTGCCATTCAGCTGGGATTCCCAAACTAACTACACCCAGCAAGACTCCATAGGCACGAGAACTGCCTCCACTCCAGCATTACCTCCACACCACAGACAGGGAAGGGAGATGGTAGGTAGGATGCCTACGGTAAATTTCAAACAACCAAACTTCATCTTCAATACTAAAGAAGTAACAAACACTAGTGACCATAGCCTCCTCCCCTTCCTCTGTGTGCCCTTGAAGAAGCCCACAGGTCATCGGCGCTCACCTGCTGTGGTCTGCCCCTACCACCCATGCCTCTCCGACCTGCATCTCCCCCACCTAAGACAGGGAGGAAGAGACACAGCATACCTCTTCCTGAAATGACATTCAAAGTGTTTTCTTTCTCTTTGGGTGAGGGGACTGAGTGCAGGGAAGATGGGAGTGTGATGGAGACATGAAGTACTGCTTCATTTGGCCATTATATAAAGTATTCTTTTCATACTAAGACAAGCACGAGATGAGTAGAACAGATTTGTATGTGGCTTTTCCACATTTTTTATCTTTTATTTTTGCATTAGGCCACTTTGGAACCATGCTTCCCTCCAGCCAAGGGCACTGGGATAACAAAGCCTGAAGAAGCCCAGGGAAACTGTGTCAGTAAAACCCTGAGCCTTAAGTTCCCTGCTCTACAAGAACACAAATGTGCTGATGATTTAACCAAGTTTTTCACAAAGATAAGTAAGTCTTACTTATGAGGTAACAAGCTCTGTTGATAGACTATCAAGCTTCTCTGTCCAATCAGTAGCCACTACGCACATGAGGCTATTTAATTTTAAAATTTAAATCAAATGAAATGACTTAAAATTAAAACTTCAGTCACAGCAGTCATATTTTGAGCACTGAACAGCACATGTGGCTAATGCTTATTTAATTGGATAGCACCAACAGAGAACATTAACATCTTCAGAAAGTTCTACTGAACAGAGCTGACCTAGAGAAAAAGCAACCGAGAATTTTAGATCTGCAAAGGCTAGTCAGAATCAAGTCGATCTTATATGGAAAACTAAACAGAAGCATGAAATGAAATTTCATGCTAAAAGACTTGCCTGTGAACTCCTGATTTGTAGCATCACGGGATGGTAAAGCTGCAAGAGACCTCAGGGCTAGCCAGTCCCAATCCTTCCACCTTACACACATGGAAGCCAAGATAAAGAAAGGGTATGTACTCACCTCAAGGTCTCACAGCTCAGCAGAATCAACATATGATCTAAAGCTACCTTCTTTCTATTTCCTTTATCCAGAGAGTTTTCGGTGAGGAAGGGAAATGTTTTTGAAATAAAAATAACACTGGTGATAAGATGAGAATTTAAGAGGCTTTAATCCAGCAATAAATAGAAGCAGGTGCAAATCACTGTGAGGACTACAAAGGAGTATACCTAGCGGTTTCTGGCCACAGAAACTTTAGAGTTTCATTAGGAAGCTAAGGCACAGCCACCTTCAGGGAAAACTGAGAACATCCAGCAATAATGAAATGGTCACACGGGAGTGTATCATACAAGTCCACAGGAAAAAATGGGCACCTCTAGCTGAACTTGCCAGAAGAAATCAGTGGGTCTGAACAGAGCTAGAAAGCAAGTGGATGAGGAGAGCAAAGGGCAGGCTCCGAAAAGAGAATTACATAAACCAAGAGGCAAGACTCAAACTCTGCAACAAGAGGTGAAGGGGCAGTAAGCAAAGCAGTCTATGTGTGAGAGAGCACTTCCACAGAACAACACTCTCAGCAACATGTGAAAGAAAACATGTGGGGCCCCTCAGGGGCTCAGAGTATTAGCCCAGCTCCGGCCACACTGTAAGAACCTACAAAGAACCCATGCAGGTCTCTAGGAAGGAAAAAACAGGACTTACTTTATCTGGTGAGGTAATTTGGATAAATCTACACCTAAGGAATCTAGAAGTCAAATATCCCATATATCTGCGATGTCAACTCTGTGATCTTTGAAAAACAGATAAATAAGTAGCATTGTGAGATCAGAACACGTGGAAGCCTTGAAATTAAACCTCTCCTGTCAATGTATATTATAGTTGGGTGAGGGTGGGAGAAAGGAAAGGCCTTGCTATCAAATTCCAGAATTTTCTTAACCATAAATGAGTAACTCCAATGACTGCATTTCTGTACCAAAGGGAAATGGCATATAACAAGGCAGGCAGCTTGAAACAACATCTCTGTATTAACTACATGCTCTCATTTTCTGTAGTCTTGATGCCCTGACATCTGGGACCTTGCTGATCTCAGAGGGACTGCCCCTCCCAGGATTTGCCAAGTTGGACATATAGTACCTGCCAATATGCCTTTGACAGTCAAACCAACCAATCCAAAATCCCATTTCTGCAACCACCTCCTTTTATGGGCTCTCAAATTTGGGACACTATCCTCTTGCTTAAATCACCTGGGGACAAGGAACTAGACCACTAGGGGCCCCCTTTACAAACCAGAGCCTGCTAAACTTATTCAAACTACCCAATCCTAAATCTGCTTAGCTTGCTTACCTTGCCTTGCCCATTCCTTCCTTCAAAAACAAAAACAAAGATGCTCACCTTCAATTCCCCCCTCTCCACCTGCTCTCTGTGTGCTCTCTGGCTCTCTCTTCATAGCCCTGCTGGCAGGCCATGCCTCCTGTTTCTACAGTACTCCTGAGATTACAATAAACCTCTCTCCCTTCATGGCAACCATTTTCATGTCTGTGTGTCTGTCTTACCATACCTGCTGAAAACAAATCCGATATACCATTAAAACAACCTCTTAACTACTGACTACAGAGGGTTCTCAAAGTTATTTGACCTTGAAGCCCATTCACCAGGCATTTCTACACCAGCCCTCCTTTTCCCCTATGCAGGGAGCTACCTCCAGGGCTGCCACCAAAGTATCCCTTCTACAAAGAGCCATTCAGAATTTTCTGGAACTCAGGTGATTGCCAGACTTCTGGCATAAGTCCACTATTACTGCTGGATGCTTCCAGTAGTAGGAAATGGAACATGCTCAATGAGGGCAGGGGCTTGTGTCTGACTTGCCCACCACCCTATCTCCAGCACCTAGAAAGGGCCTGAAACACGTAGCTGACATCCAGTAAATGTGCGTAATAAATGAGTGAACTAGACAAGAATAGATACGTACTGGTAGACGTGGCCTGTGGAGTACAGCTTTGAAAGCAGGAGAGCATTAAGATTCCTACATGGTAAGCCACATGGCACTGAGTTAAGAAAATGTGTCCTATAATCAGACCAGAGGTTAAATCTTGAAAGCTGTGCAATCTTGGACAAGTCACCTACAACAACAAAGACCTTGGTCTTCCATTGATAAAAACTGGGATGGGAGAATGCACTTCAGAAGGAAAGGAGGACACAGGGCAGATATGCACAACACTTCCATTGTGGTCAAGATGGCAGTGTAAATTCATTTTATGGGGTCTCACACCCCCACATAGTGGGTCTTACCCACTACCATTTGAAATACATGGCAATGAGAGATGAAATATATTTTTAAGAGAAGAGTAAAATTAATAAGTGAACCTCGGTAAAAAAAAAAAAGTGACTAACATTCCCAAGACGCAGCAACCACAGAAACTCAAAGTGATGCACAGATAATGTAGCCACAGGCAAAGGTGTCCAGAGATCAACTTCAAGGAGGAAAGGATCCTGCTGGAGATAAAGGCAGACAGAAAGGCCTGCTTGCGCCCTGCCTGAAGCCGCAAATTCAGCTGGGTTGGCAGCCCTGACTGCATGCCACTTGCTTTACCAGAGCACCGTGAGGTCTCCAATAGCTCATTACATCTAAATACTACTGCCTCCTTTAACAAGGCTTCCCTTCCGGATCACCCCTGACTTACAGGGACCAGTAGCAGGTCTCCCTGCACATGCTCCTTCCAAACTCTCTCATCTCTCTGATTTCTTCCGATCCACTTTATATTTACAGGCTATCTTTACATGATATCCCTTCTGGGATTTAACATGTCTTAATAATTCTATTTCTTGTAAAGGAAGCCTTTGCCAATTATTTACACCTTGGTAAGTATTTACCTCTGAATCCTCATAAACCATTGCTTTATATGTCACCAATGTACAAAAAGTAGCAATGAAGTTACTTAATTTTCAGAATGAACCATACAAATTATAACCTACCTTCTAAAGCCAGAGACAGAAAGAGAACACAGGCATAAACAAAAATAATGCTGGTTCATTATTCATCCATATTTACTATGCAAAATGAAAGTTTTTAGTAAGTCTGGAATAATATATATTGTTCTATTATATAGGCAAATAATCCTCTGTAGATGATAATGTATCCATTATAACTCCCTCCTTAATCTAGATGTTCTGACACGAGGAAAGAGTATTATAATCTCCTCTGTGGGAGGTACAGAACTACAGTGCCTGTTGCTGACGGGCTTTCCTGCTGCACGGTGAGACTTGAAATTAGTGACAGCAAATGGAATTCTCAAAATATTCCTGGGCTTTAGAGGACATCAGGAAACTAACAAAGGACTTAGAAAATGGTAGGAAAGGAAGTAAGAAGGAAGGTGGCAGAAATAAAGTAAGCCAAAACCTGATCTGCAAGCAAGAAGCTCAAGAGAAACAATTCAGGGTGCCAGAGAACGAATGCCAATTTCACTGTAGGATCTCTAGAGGTCTGTGCACTCTAAACCCCAGTTCCCATCACATGGTAAGTTGGAGGAACGGAACCTGAGCTTTCCTTAATAAATCAAGACCCTCAAATGGAACCAAAGTGGTACAAACCAAGAACATGCCCAACCTCCTGGCAAAAGAAAGACAAACCCTCCAAAAAACCCCACAGGATTAAAAGAGATTAAATCTAAGTTCTAATAAATCTCAGAGCATGCAAGAAAAGAAGCCATGTCAGAGCAGCATATTGAGGGAAATTGAAGACTTTAGATACTGGAATGATCAGATACAGAATAAGAAACATCACACGTTAAATGTTTAAGAACACAAAAGGGGTAAAAAATGAAGAAGGATCAAGAGCCTATCAAAAGCAACAGGCCAAGTGTGAACATGGAACTAAAGGAAGTTAAAACAGGGACCAAAAATCACTGAGATGTAAACCACAAAGGATGGTAGAGCAGCAGATGAGCCCCAAATGAAGGATTTCATGCACTGCATGGAAGAAGTGAAGACATTCCCCAGAATGCAACACAAGGAGGCAGGAGAAGAGGGTGAAAGCTAGCTCGAGAGGCATGGAGAACAGATGCAGGTTTAAATAAGAATCCTGGGAAGTACAGCTGAAGGACAGAAAGAGTCAACATTTGAGAAGACAGCAGCTGAGTATTTTATAGAAATGATAAAGGATCTGAATCCAGAAATACAGAAAATGCACAGATACCAAGCAAGACAAAAAAATCTTCAACTAGACATTTTGTGGTAAAGCTACAGAACACCAAAGTCTAAGAAAAAGGTTTTAAGGGAAGCCAGAGAGAAGAGGCATTTAAAAGAATGACCAGATGAGGAACAGTGTTTAAAGCTGCTACAGTGGTAAGGAGACACTAGTAAAATGGTACCTGTAAAGGGTGACACGAGTATTTTTACTGCCACTACTGCTAATACTGTGTCTAATCCATATAACACCAAGTACACTGAAGATTGATCTGGAGCAGAGAAAACAGAAAGAATTATGACCCTCAAAAGAAGGGTCATGCCAATGAATTTCACAACTCTGGTGATAAAAAATTCTTAGAATTCCTCAAATTCTTAGAAAAAAATATAATTTATCAAATTTGAATCAAGAAAACCTGAACAATCCTAAAATAATTCCAAAATGCTTAAAGAAATTGAATGAGTGGTTAAAACCTTCCAATTCAAAATAAAACACAACACACCGGTTTCAGAAGGCTTTTATAGGAAAAACTAAAAACTGCTCTAAGAACAGATCATTCCAATCTTATGCAACCTATTTTATAAAATAGAAAAAGAAATGTTTGACATGAGGTTCTACAACTTCTATAACAGGATCATTCAGAAACAATGTGAGGAAGGGAAATTTAGGCCAACATCAGTTGTGAACTTAGATCCAAAAATGCAAAGTACTAGCCTCCAAAATTCAGAAATATAATTCATCACATTTATATTCATGAAGAATTATACAAGGTTATCTCAGTTAATGCAGAAAAAAATACACGTTTGGAAACTTCAAAACCTATGTATGACTTTTTATAAATCTTACCAAACTAGAAATAGAAGCAAACTTGATCTGATCAAGTATATCTACTAAAAATTTACAGAAAACTTCATTAACTAAACATCAGGAAGCCATAAATTATGAAACGCTAACAGAACTCTTTAAATCAGAGCAGGATGACCAGCTTTCTTCTGTCTATTCACCCATGTACTGGAGGGCCGGGCCAGCGCCCAAAGACAAGAAAACAGACTAACTGACTAGCTTTGTCGTTATTCACAGACCATCTATCTGTCCACCAAGAAAACAAACAAAAAAATCTATAGACAAAATGTTGGAATGAAATAAATCATACATACTCACTTAACCCAGCAGTGGGGATGAAATAAATGAATGTGAGCTAAATTCAAAAAACATGGATAAATCTCAGAAAACCGCTGAATATAAACAGCAAGCCACAGATAATTATGTACCATGTGAGGCCATTTTTATTATACTCAAAACCAAACAAAACTGCACAAGGCATTGTTTAGGGATATGAATACTGGGGGTAAAAACCATTTTTAAAAAAGAAGGGTAACGGCATAATGCAGAGGAGTGACTGCCATCAGAGGAGAAAAAGAACAGGATGGAGGAGAAGCACCCAATTAGCTTCAAATTCTAAAGTTCTAGTTCTTGAAGCACCATGCTTCAAAACTTGCATCTATGTTATAGATTCTTTATTAAATGTATCAATTGCTACAGAAATAAGATCATTTAAATTAATGGGATAGTTCAAATGATTGTTAGAAATTCCATATGTAAGTGACCGGCTTAATTAAAGCTCCTGTTAAAGAAAGCTCCTTTGTACAAATTTCATTCACAGGAGGGTTGCCACAGGAAACACAATAACCACCACAAAATATACAGTGAATCAGTGTCTCTTATTCTGGGGAAGGAGTACAGCCCTTAAAGGATTAGAGAAAGGGAAACACAGTGAGTGCCAGCCAGCCATGAGCCAAGTACTCAACCAGAGGTCCTCAAGTATTGGTTTTATTCCACAAACCCAAAAAGTCCATGGAGAGCCTTTTGCCCAGGCCTCTCCCTCCAGCCAGCTCTGCAACAAACAAACATTAGGCCTTCCCTTTATAGTCATAAAATAGACCTCACACCAACCTAAGTACATGAATAGTGTCTAGATAACCAACACTTAACTTTCAGAACCTACAATTTAGTTCTACTGGAGCTCTCCAGGTAACAGTAACCTGGCACTTGTCCAATACAATTTGTGGACAAGAAAGACTGTAAGCTTAACTGATCAAGAACCACAAGTAAATATATTGTTCCAACTTTGAAAAGAATATATAATCACACATGGACACACTGACACATACGAAGATTTCAATCTCACCAGTAGTCAGGAAAACACATATTAAAAACAGTGGGTTTTCAACATGTCAGTTTGCGCATGTTTGTGCGTGCACGTGCACAAACACATACCCACACACCATCTCCAGTGTTGGTTAGGGAAATTTACATGCAACTTCCACATAAATTTCCATATAAGTTTATATGATCTTTTCAAAAACCATTTGGTAATATGGGTATTTTAAATGTAGATACATTTCGAAACATCTAATAACTTCACATTTAGGTAGCCATACAGGAAAATTCTCCCACGTTTCCAAAAGAAAGTAAAAATCACAAGAATATTCTTTGCAGCATTGTTTGTAAAAGCTGAAGGAAGGAAATACATGCCCATCATTTTTTATGTCCTCAAGTAAAATTAAAGAGTTAAAATACCACATTTTAAAACAACAAGAATCTTGAAAGCTAAACGGATTTAACAAAAACTTACTTCAAAAAGAAAGAGTATGGAGTCCAGCTCCTCCCTTTGTGACTTATTATTCCCTGGAATATATTAAAAAATATTAGTTATCATTCAATGTGTAAATTTGAGAATCTTAAAAATTATGTTATATTGAAAGCATTTAAGCTTCAACATGCACTCATTTATTCAAAAACTACCAGGGGGTAGCCCGGAATCTGTGTCAGGAATGTAGACAGACCCCCAGGCCACACCACCTGAGTCCACATCAAGCAGAGCCGCTCCTCGTTAGCTGTTTAAACACAGCTTCCACATTTTCTAAGTCACCGTCAGCTGTGGAAAGCAATATATTCCTTTCTCAGTTAGTTACATATAAGAGGGAAGGCACAGCAGAAGCAAAGAAAGAGTTCTACCTTTTTTTTTTTTTCAAGATTTTATTTATTTATTTGACAGAGAGAGTAGGCAGAGAGGCAGGCAGAGAGAGAGAGGAGGAAGCAGGCTCCCTGCTGAGCAGAGAGCCCGATGCGGGACTCGATCCCAGGACCCTGAGATCATGACCTGAGCCGAAGGCAGCGGCTTAAGCCACTGAGCCACCCAGGTGCCCCAAGAGTTCTAGCTTTTTTGATGTGAAGAGGCACAGAGCAGTCATAACTTTGAAAAGCCATGCATGTCTTCAGGCCATGTGCACTATCCTTTTAAGGGTGACAATCATAGAAACCACAAAACCTACAGTAGCCAGTTACATTGATTGTCCGGTCTAGGTGCTAAGGACCTAAGCTAAGTGCTTGCCATTGAGCATCTAACTTAGGAAGCAGCAAAATGTTTCTCGAAAGGGCCGGTAGTCTGTATTTTAGACTCTACAGGCCCCTCTTGTAATCACCCAAGCAGCCATGGGGAACACATACACGCCATGGGGATGGCTGTGTCCAACAACTTTCTGGTACAAACAAGCAGCCAGCTGTAAGCTGTGTACTCCTGATCTATTGGAATCCCACAGCTCTATGAAATAAGAGGGTGACAGCAGCTAATATTTACTGAGCACATA
Source organism: Mustela nivalis (assembly GCF_964662115.1). Lineage (NCBI taxonomy): Eukaryota > Metazoa > Chordata > Mammalia > Carnivora > Mustelidae > Mustela > Mustela nivalis. The sequence continues at coordinate 100,151,858 of NC_139027.1, read as the reverse complement.
TTATGTGCCATACTCTATCCTGAAATCCCAGGATACATGCTAACCTGTTTGATGCCAACAGGAGGAAGCTGAGTCAGAGAAAGGTGAAGTAGCTTGCCCACGGAGAAACAGCTGAAAGGACAGGGCCAGGATCCAAACCCAGTTTGGCTCCCCAGGCTATACTATCCTGTCATCTAAATACTGAGCAGATTGTGCAGTGTGACATTATTGGCTTGATTTTTCAAAGAATATTTTATATAAGGGTAAAACCATAAACATAATACATTAATAATACATATGGGGTGCGTGGGTGGCTCAGTTGTTAAGTGCCTGCCTTCAGCTCAGGTCATGATCCCAGGATTCTGGGATCAAGCCCCTCATCTGGTTCTCTGCTCGGCAGGAAGCCTACTTCACCTTCTCCTACTCCCCCTGCTTGTGTTCCCTCTCTCCCTGTGTGTCTATCAAATAAATAAATAAAATCTTCTAAAAAAAAAATAACACATATAGAAAGAAATGCATGCAGAGAAGGACTAGGGACCTGGGCAAAAACATATGCTTCAATTTTCATTTCAAACACTTTATTTTTTTAAAGATTTTATTTACTTATTGGACAGAGGGAGAGAGAACATGAGCAGGTAGAGCACCAGGCAGGGGAAGAGAAGCTGGCTCCCTGCTGAGCAGAGAGCCAGAATCTGGGGCTTGATCCCAGGACCCTGGAATCATGACCCAAGCCAAAGGCACACACTTAACCAACTGGGCCATCCAGACTCCCCATTTCAAACCCTATAGTGGAGTCTGAATTTTTTTTTATAGTGCACACATACTAATTTTATGTCTTTCTTTTTTTTTTTTTTTTTAAATTTTTATTTTTAATTTTATGTCTTTCTTTTGAAGTAAATTATTCTGTGGAATTCATGCCTTCTGTGGCATTCTCCTTCCATTTTCCCTGTAGCCATTTGTTGTCCAATTAACAGCTGTATGAGAGAACGTTCCAAGGAAACAAAGATGCTAACAACCATTGCAATCTCCCAGCATTGCTGAGTCTGGCAAGAAAGGAAGCTTAAAAGCATATAACTTGTGGCTAAAGAACATACAACGTCTAAAACTTTCTGAATCTTAAAAAAAAAAAAAAAAAAAAAAATTTAAAAAAAAAACCTTTGTGTATATAAAAAAAAATTTGTAGAAATGCTTACCTTTTAATTTCAAACTATTTTCCAGTGTTATAAAATTTTCATAGAAGATGAAATATATCTGAGAATAGTTGGTCTCAAAAAACTGTTTAAGATCACTTGCATCCACATTATCTGAAAAGAAAAAGTTACCATTATGACAATAATCTTATACAACTATCGGAATTCACAAACCTTTTCAGAAATGAAGGAAAATAAAAACTAGTCACTATGAGATAAAACAGAACAACAAAAATAGTATTCCCATCCATTTGCTCTCCACAAAGAGATCTCAGTTGGCCTGGGGCCCCTCCTCCATAGGCAGACCCCTCCAGGAGACTGATTCAAGGGCCCAAGAGCCATGGGGGCACAGCATTCAAAGAGGAGCTAGAAGGCTAGAGGCTAGTACAGGTCTGGAGAGGGAAAAGATGCCTTCCTGTTAGGGGTGGGGAACAGAAGTTTGTGGAAGATGTGGCTTTCACATAGGCCATAAAAAGGGATAGGTCTGTCCATCTGAAAAACAATTCTGCTGCTGGAGTCATACATGGTCCAGTCTCTCTTCTCCTCAGCTGACCTGAGACCAGCTCAAGAGAACTAGCAGGCACTGCCTAGCATCCCCACCCACTTCCACCTGGGCCACTGGTCAAAGCCTCCCAGGAGAGCTGTTCCACTCCTGTTTGGACACAGGGAGGTCTACCACACGTTCCCAGAGTTGCCCTGAGCAGTGTTTCTCCCTGTTGGACTAGGGCTGGTCAACCAGGACTACGGCTAGAAAGGCAGGTTGTACAGGGAGCTTGGCCCAGCAATAATTATTAGCGCCCAGCAGCAACACAGCCACTTCATCCAGGGGCCCAATTATCCCTCATAACTCTAGTGGGAGTACTCAGCCACTGTCAATACACCTTTGTACATTTTCCTTAGCCAAGAGGTTGTTTGTACCATTTACAACAAGGTCCTGACCAAGGTGTTAGCTCTTGGGAAGAATACACTAGTCTTCTCAAGAAAATTAAGAACAGCTTCTTCAAATTCTGCAGGGATTACTCAAGAAACAAATGTACATCTATTCAGTCTATGATAAAGTGGATTCAATTGAATTTTGGGGTCCTAATACTGTGACTAGATGCGAACACATCCATTACTATATTTAAATTCTATAAACTTAACACTAACACTGGTGAATCTAAGGAGTTGTTTTCCTCTGAGAACCATATAGGGTTTTTCATTAAAAACAACAACAACAACGAAAAACAAAACAAAACAACAACTAACAAAAAATTGACCTGGTTCTTTGAAATAACGCACAGAAGGTGTTTGTAAAGTCATATCAGCTGCCAATTTCACACTCTATTTTCTGCTCCCAAATAAGCACACAGAGCAGTGGAAGTTCCTAGTAACTAACAAATTTACCTGCATGAGTGCAGGTAGCAATGAAACTAGTATTATCATTCTTATGAGCTATGTGATCTTGCCGAGGAATCCTTGAGAGCCTTTCACAGAATGTGTGGTTCCAAGAAAGAATTCTGTTCATTTTCACTCCAGTATGAACTGCTAGCCCATCCACCCCTGTTTCCTCTGAAGCATATTTCACCAGTCAGCTCCTACTGGCACTCACTAGTTGCTGAAATATCACCAGTCTACCCAGAGACTAGGTCAGTGCCTCTGCTTTTGCCCCATTGGCTGGTTCTCCCTGGGTCATAAAACACATCTCACTTCACTTCATTCCTGATGGAATCCCTCCCAATGGAATTATTGACTTAATTATGAAGGAATGATCTGACTTCTTTTAGAGATACCACCAACCCTACAGAACCCCCAGTCCATTCCATTCATCATTATGTCCCCTGCATCTAGCACAGTATTTATCTAGTTCAATATCTTCTTGAATGAGTTGAATAAAAGAAATAGCCTGTAACATATATGCACATTAACATATATAACATATAACAGTGATAGGATAATGGCCACAAAGTGCAAACCATTAACTAGATCATATGCCTATAGGCATATAGGAAAGAAACAGCCTCACCTACTTTCAAATCCTGGGGACTATCTAGAAGAGATTTCACCCTTCTGCTGAGGATTCCAGATTTCACCCTGCAAGCTAGACTCTCAATGCCTGCTGCCAGCTGAATTTCTCCATAGGAGGGTCTATAAGTCTCCTCAAATCAAACATGTCCAAAGGACATGTCCCCTCAAATTCTGTTCTTCCCTCGGGCCCCACCACCCATCCAGCTGCTCGTTGTCCCAGGTTCTTCTCACTCCTCACAGCCCATCTCCAGGGTGACAGTTCCACCTCTAACATGCTCCAGCCCTAGGGACTTCATGCCCTCCACGGCCCTGCCTGGCATATGTCACCATGAATCCTCACCCAGGCGGCAATATGCCCTCTGCCTGGGCTCCTGCTTCTGCTCCTCCCCTCCACTGGCTGTCCTCCACCGGTCAGCAGAAAGACTGAACACTGTAAATCAAACCCCGTCCTTCTTCACTCAAACCTCCCAGTGACCTCCATTAGTTCTTACAATCGAAACTCATGACCACAGCCTACAAGGCCCTATGTAGTTTCCTCCATTCAATGCCAATATCATTTCACAGCATTCGTCCTTCACACCCCACACTCCAGCCACCATGGCTTCTTTCTATTCCCTGAACTTCTCAAACACATTTTCCATTTGGGCTGCCTCTAGTATGCTGCCCCCACCCCCAGAGCCCACAGAGTTCATTCCCTCTCATCCTTCAGAACTGGGATCACACAATACCTCTTCAAAGAAATCTAAAAGTGCACCGTATATCATGCTTCACATGCCATCTGATCACCCTGCCTTCTGCCTTCACAGACTCTGTAATGGCTGGATGCCTGACTGCTCACCAGTGAACAGGCCTTGGACACACAAAGTCATAAGCAAGCAAGCAGTTTCCCTGGCATTGAGGATGTGGGTGGACTGACACAGCAAGATGACACAGTGAGGTTACTGGGTGATCGACGACTCCCTCATCTTCCCTGGATCCTCGTTGGTCCATCAAGTGTACTCAAATAGAGCAATCTGAACAAAGAGGGTTAAGGCTGAGGAACACTCATACAGACTGAGATGCTCTCATGCAACCAAAAGTCCAGGTAATAGCCACCTTCCTCCTCAGCCATTCACTATCTTTCTTGTGGATGAGGGAATGGATGGGACAGAGCTTCAAATACTCACCATCAAGACCATTAGATACCTTTCAGGTAACCTGATAAACAGGGAAACTAAGAGCATAACATGTATAACATCCTCAGTTTTATTTATAAATATGAGGACTGCTTCTTGGTCTAAGAGTCCTCTTCATATAATTTCTTCCTACTACAGCACTTAAGATTCATTGAAATTCTCTCATTTATTCATTTCCTTCTTCACTGACTATCACTCCACTAACTAGAATGGAAGCTACATAACAGCAAGACACTCATCCGATTTGTTCATGGCTCTATTCCTAGCCCCAGGAACAGAGTTTGGGATCCAAAAGGTACTGAAGATGTATTTGTTAAATGAATAAACAATCAATATTAAATATTTTATATCTCTAATTCAATAGCTGAAAGGACTGATTTGTCTGATTGTTTAAAAGCAAGACTCATCAGGTGAATCTTTAAAAGTAAGCCTAGACCTTGGAAATGGAGACCACAGATACTGTAATTTAGCATCCTGCACAAGGGAAAACAAGAAAGTAAGAAAGGGTTGATTTTTAACAGGGCTAACTTCAAGAAGCATAAAGACAAGGAGGAAGGCTTCATTCAGACAAAACAATGAACAACGAAAAACAAACAAAAACAACTATGACAAGAAACATCCTTAGACAGCCTTTCTTTTGAACTTTCATTTGAACATTACTGAGCCAGTACCCATGCCAACTTGCCTTGAGCCAAGTGCTAGGAAATTCAAAGACAGTAAGATACGGGCTTTGAGGGTACAGAAGGAAACAAGTTAACACATAAGGCACCATGATCAAAGCTGATTCAAGGCATCAAAGCATGGAGTAGACAAAGCCACTTGGAGAGGGTGGGAAGATTAATTAATTAATGTTATACATTTATGCTTTATAAGACACTTTCAGATATTTCTTTTATTGGACCTTCATTCATAATCCTGTGAGGTAGATAGGGCAGGTGTGATTGAGATAAAGAAACCACAGGTTCTATGTGACTTGCCCAAGGTACCACAGTCAGAGATGTGGGCAGAACTCCCATCTGGTCTCCCAACTCAAATCTGAACCACACAAAGGTCACAGAGACAAGGGGGAATAAATCAAAACAGAAATCAGGTCAGGAATATATGAAAATAATCATCACCTTGGGGATGTAAAGGAGAGCCGAATAAAAAAGAGCAGGAAGATAAGTAGACACGTGAGAAATGAGGGGAGTGAGTGGCACAGAAAATGGGAACAGTCAATTTCCCCAAGAAGGAGTCCTGAGAAGCACCTCAGCACTCATGGTGAGCAGTAAGCAAAAGAAAGGAGGGAAAAGTGCTGAACAACAGAGCCCAGGCCACAAACTGCCTTTGAGGTGGTGATTTTCAGCCTTCACAGACACTAGCACACTGCCTTAACTATCATCACAATGCCCAGAGAAGTACATTCAAACAGAGAAACAACCAGCTGAGAGCTTTACAGGGCTAGCGGTCATTCCTGAATTTTTTTAAAGAAATCTTTAATTTCTTATTCTCCTTTACCACCAACCAAGAGCCAATATACTGTTTCTATTATTTTCCCACTTTATCTCAAAAATAATCTATAAACCACACACACCAGCTAAAACCTCTTGTTGACAATTATTTCTCCCTATCTAGCTGAAAGGCAATAGCAAAGGTTGAGGGCAAAACCTCCAGAGCAGATTGCCTGAGTAGTCCAGAAGCTACAGGGTCTTGGACAAGTTTTTTTTTTTTTTCTTTTTCTTTTTCAGTGTTCCAAGATTCATTGTTTTTGCACCACACCCAGTGCTCCATGCAATATGTGCCCTCCTCAACACCCACCACCAGGCCCTCCCTAACTCCCATTCCCTTCCCCTCCAAATCCCTCAGTTTGTTTCTAAGGGTCCACAGTCACTCACTGTTGGTCTCTCCCTTTGATTTCCCCCCACTCACTTCTCCTCTCCTTCACCCAATATCCTCTGTGCTGTTCCTTATGCTCCACAAGTGAAACCATATGATAATTCACTCTCTCTGCTTAACTTATTTTACTCAGCATAATCTCCTCCAATCCCATCCATGCTGATAGAAAAGTTGGGTATTCATCCTTTCTGATGGAGACATAATATTCCATTGTATACATGGACCACATCTTCTTTATCCATTCATCTGTTGAAGAGCATCTTGGCTCTTTCCACAGTTTGGTGACTCTGGAAATTGCTGCTATGAACACTGGGGTACAGATGGCCCTTCTGTTCACTACATCTGTATCTTTGGGGTAAATAGCTAGTAGTATAATTGCACGGTCATAGGGTAGCTCTATTTTTAATTTCTTAAGGAATCTCCACTAATGTTTTCCAAAATGGCTGCACCAACTTGCATTCCCACCAACAGTATAAGAGGGTTCCCCTTTCTCCACATCCTCTCCAACACTTGTTTACTATCTTGTTAATTTTGGCCATTCTAACTGGTATAAGGTGGTATCTCAATGTGGGTTGTTTCCGTTTATTTGTTGTTGGGGTTTTTTTTGTAATTTTATTTTTTTCAGTGTTCCAAGATTCATTGTTTATGCACCACACCCAGTACTCCATGCAGTATGGGATGGCTCACCCATCCCTTCACTCCCCACTTCTCCAAAACCCTCAGTTTGTTTCTAAGAGTCCACAATCTCTCATGGTTTGTCTCACCCTCCAATTTCCCCCAACTCAGTTTTCCTCTCCATCTCCCCATGTCCTCCATTTTATTCCTTATGCTCCACAAGTAAGTGATACCATTTGCGAATTCACTCTCTCTGCTTGACTTACTTCACTCAGCATAATCTCCTCCAGTCCCATTCATGTTGATACGGAAGTTGGGTATTCATCCTTTTTGATGGAGGCATAATATTCCATTGTATACATGGACCATATCTTCTTTATCTATTCATCTGTTGAAGAGCATCTTGGCTCTTTCCAGAGTTTGGCAACTCTGGCCATTGTTGCTATGAACATTGGGGTACAGATGGCCCTTCTGTTCCCTACATCTTTATCTTTGGGGTAAATACCCAGTAGTGCAACTGCAGGGTCACAGGTTAGCTCTATTTTTAATTTCTTAAGGAATCTCCACACTGTTTTCCAAAGTGGCTGTACCAACTTGCATTCCCACCAACAGTGTAAGAGGGTTCCCCTTTTTCCACATCGTCTCCGACACTTGGGGTTTTTGGTCATTCTAACTGGTGTAAGGAGATATCTCAATGTGGTTTTGATTTGAATCTCCCTGATGGCTAGTGATGATGAATTTTTTCAAGTGTCTGTTAGCCATTTTTATGTCTTCTTTGGAGAAATGTCTGTTCATGTCTTCTGTCCATTTTTTGACATGATTATCTGTTTTGTGTGTGTTGAGTTTGAGGAGTTATTTATAGATCTTTGGATATCAGCCCTTTGTCTGTAGTGTCATTTGCAAATATCTTCTCCCATTCCATGGGCTGTCTCTTTGTTTTGTTAACTGTTTCCTTTGCTGTGCAGAAGCTTTTGATCTTGATGAAGTTCTAAAAGTTCTTTTTTGCTTTTGTTTCCTTTGCCTTTGGAGACATGTCTTGAAAGAAGTTGCTGTGGCCAGTGTCGAAGTGGTTACTGCCAACGTTCTCCTCTAGGACTTTGATAGATTCCTGCCACATGTTGAGCTCTTTTATCCATTTTGAGTTTATCTTTGTGTATGGTATAAGAGAATGGTCAAGTTTCATTCTTCTATACATAGCTGTTGGACAAGTTTTTGAAGCACTCTGCCTCAATTACAAAGTCAGAAATGGGGCCAACAATGGTTCCTATATTACAGGACTGCTGGGGGGATAAAATGAGCATGTCAGAGTGCAGTCCGCATTACACAAATGTTAGTTGTATTATAACTGCCTAGTTCCTGAGAAAGGCCATCTCACCAGGTGGGAATAACCAGCTTCACCTACCTGTGAAGCCATAAAACTCAATGACTCATGAAACTCATACACTTAATGAGACTGGCTTTATTAAACGCACTTGATCCCAATAAAGCAATAAGCACTACCACCAAACAAACCTATGAAAGCAGTGGGATTATCCCTTCATTTCCCTTCACATATACTCCTTTTCAATACCATTTCGACTCCTTTTTAATTGAGAGGATCATAACAGAGCCTCCCAAGAACCTGCTTCAGCAGATCCCAGGAAGCACCAAAGGAAGGGGAAGGATCTTTACCCCACTTAGGAGCCCCAGTGGAAACTCTCAAAAGGAACAAGGAGCTCAGTTCAGTTTTTCCCTAGGAGGGAATGACCCCCCAGGCCTTTCTAGGGCTCTATTCCTCCTGCTCCACATCATTCCCCACCCAGAGAACTAAGAGCCTTCCCAGCCCTGCCTACACATCGAAGGGTAAATGAAGATAGTATCATTTACTTATTTACTAGTTTACTCAAATTCCCTAGACAATGGCACTGAAAGCATGATACTCAAGATTTCAGACTGTTACAGAGAAAAAGAGGAAATAAACATTGAAGGTGAACTTGACCACTTAAAACACAATTTAGAACAGTGAGAACAAGGAAATAAACTAATCAGACACAAGACAGAAAACACTGACAAGGATAAATGTCAGCAGTAATATCCAGTTATTTAAAAGCTAATATGACTCTGGTGATTTCACCTTCTAACAACTGCCTTAGTCCTCCTTCCCTCTGTGGTAATTTGTAAAAATGCCACAAATTCTTCTTTACTTGAAGCCACACCTTTGGGTGATGCACACCCTCAAATGATTTGGGGCAACCAGTCCTTAGAAATATGACCCACTGGTGGCTGGAGAACCTCAGGCAGTCTCTGCTCTAAGGAATATGAGGAAACTCCTAGAGCTGCACCCAGCCCACAGTGGAGCCAACCCCACGTAACCGGCAGCCAGAGGCAGAACCACCCTAACCTATGGAGACTGATGAGGAAGAAAAACAGACACTTGTTGCCATAAGACCTATGTAAGCCATGAGGTTTGGGAGGGGCTGTTATTCAACATTATTGTGGAAATGTTGATGGGGAAGAAGAAACTCATCACCAAGCACCTTCATTGGCCATGAAGGACAGCAAGCCCATGAAGAGATGTCCTCAAGGATAACATTATAAGGAAAAGCAGAAAAAATGGATCTGAATAACAGACGCTGGCCATTGATACAAACTTTCTGTCAATGGTAATCCATGTGAACCAGGGTGCAGGCAAGACTCCTTTTGCTGACACTGGCCAGCAGATTTTAGAACTTCCTGTGTGTGCAGTATACTGTGCCAAGGGCAGATGAATAACCTGGAGCTTCATACCTGGTAAGGAGGTAAAATCCACTCAGTGAAGCCCTTTTGAGACTCAGCGAGTAATCAGGTCATAAGACAGCAGGTATGCTGATTGTGCTTCAGTGCTAAATCAGCACTTTTATCGTTATCATTATTATGAAAGAGAAATATACATCAGCAGAATGCATCTATTTACAGACCTAAAAATGTCCCTTGTACCGATTATATGCAAATGCAAAATCCTGGTGTGGATGAAATACTACCTAGCAGATGAAAGGTTCAGCCCCAGTCCATCAGGGCTGTGAAAGGAGATGTGGTCAAGGACATGTTGGGAGAAGTCTGGTGGAAAAGGGTGAATCAGGAGTTTGGCCTAGTCATCCCCCAAAGTCAGCTTGCAGGTAAGGACACCTGGCATGACCCCCACCAAAAGCCCACCACACAAAATTATTTCTAGAAGTTCTGGAAAGCTATAAGAACTCAAAGAGAAAAGACTACCTGCAAGCACACTTTTTCTCACACCATGGAGACTTCAAATTTCAGAAAAACTCTCTCAAGTGCCATGTTTTCAATCCACATCCACTTTTAGGTATAAACATCATTGAACATATTTGACATGGAATGACTCCTGATTAAGCAATAAGGTACTGAAGATAACTCTTACTCCATCCCATGCCAACATAAAAAGATACTCCCCTTCCTACTGCCCAACACCCCGCCCCTATTCCTCACCTCCCCATAAGACGCCTGACACCAGACTCAATAAATAGACAACCATTAGTCTAGGCACACACCAGGGACGTCCCCTCTGGCCTTCCACCCTGGTTTTCATCCATGTCCCTAGAAATCCAAGTTTCCCCACAAGATCCATATCTATGACTATCACTTCTACATGGCTCTGGGCTTCACCTAAACTCACCCCAGCTTCCTAACCACAATGCTTCCATGCCCTAGATCCAAAAAAGCTTCCCAAATCTCCTCTCCTGCACCACATCCCTCTGGCTCCACCTAAAACCTGGAGTCCCTTGAGGGGCTGCTTCCCCCTAGATGGTCAGGTAAGCCTTTCATTAGTCCTACACCACATACTGAGGTCGGCATCCTCCCTGCTCCCCACTGCAATATTCAGACCATGGCAGTGCTCCCCTCATGCACACCAACACTTCTTTGCTATTTGCACAACCAGTCTGCATGCTAACTAGCCCACCCGCCCGAGCTGCACACGGTCTTTCACTCATCCCAGCAAGTTCTGAGAAGATTTCAGGGCCTGGCTCACTCCTTCTCTTGTAACTAGCACTGATTTTGTCATTTACAAAGGTCATTCCTCACTTTCACACCCCAATGAGGCTGTCCTTCACCCCCTCTCCCACCGTGCCTGCCCATAACACAGCTTAGACCCAGACGCTGCTTGTCACCTCCCCACATCTGGGGCCCCAGTTTTGTTCCTCTCGCCTGTCACCCACCATTTCCCCTTCTCCCTGCTCACGCTTCTAGAAAGTGAATTCCAACTCTTCAATCCTACCAGGTCCTTGAACCCAAAGACCCCACTATCTGTCACTATCTATATAGGCTCCTTAAGTCTTCACTTCTTTTTCCCCCTATTTGGTTTCCACAGCCCATCTTTTTAATCAGCCCTTGCACTGACCACCCCTCAATGCCCTCCCTTTCCTCTTTCCATATTTACTCAAGAGAACCCCAGTCTCAGTTTTGATCTTGAATCAACTGAATGTACTTATGTGCACACAGGCCATGTGCTAGACATAAGAAAGGATTTTCAAAATTGTTTCAAATACTTAATACATATGTGAAAGAATAAGTTTCTAAATATGTAGCTTGTGGTAAATAATAAAATAAAAATAAACACTTTAAACCCACCCACCCAAGCAAGCAACCAAGCAAATCAGGCTTTCACCCCACCATTCAAGTGAGCCCCATCCACACTGTTCATCCAATTTGCAGTCCTCTCCAGGGCCAACAGTAGATACACGTCTGCCTGTATGCCCAAGCACCACCAGGCCGGCCCAAGAGAAGGAAAAGGCCCCTAGAGCCCTGGCATAATGATTCTGGAAGCATATTGGGGCCTAAACTATATATTCCTTCTTGCAAAAAGTGAGCCAAACTCGTCTTTTAGCTTTGCTGATAGTTTTGTTTTTTGTCTATATTATAGCCATGTTGTATATACCAGTTAGAGGGCAAAATTTTAAATTATTCCCTAAAAATATACACGCATCCAAAATTTTACCATAATTGGTGATTTACTTCCATATTATCCACAGCATTTCAACTAAAAAGTAAGAGTGGCCTAGAGAGACACTATTGGTTTCCCTCTAGCCCTCCACCCCACCCATTCCCACAGTCAGATCTTTCCTCTTCCTAATAGAGCCCCTATATGTTCAGGGCTCATCCTCCCCCCACAAAGTCATGTCCTTTCAGGAGACTGGCCTATCCCTGGCCCTAGGGGGTAAGACCTGATGCTGCTGAGCCTATTACAGTGCAACACGCCCCTTGCAAGTGATAGGTTTAGGCTCAAGCCTATGACCCAACACTGTTCAATAAGAAATGGGAGGAATTCTGGTGGAGATGTCTGGAAAAGAGTCATTGTTTTTAAGAGACACAAAGCATTTCCTCTTTTCCTGCCTCTGGATGTTGTTCTATCTCGGTGCAATGCTTGCAAGGGCTGTAGTCATTTTGTTACCTTGAGGACAAGCCTGCCACACTGAGGACACTAAGGATGGAAGGGCAGGGAGGCAGAGAGGGTCTGGGCTGTTAACATCAAAGAACTGCTGAATGAATTAGCTGGCCTGGGGCTCACCCTGCCTTGGGGCTGCTTTATAGGAGGAAAAAAAAAATCCTTATTATTTGTATTTGGGTTTTCTGTTTTCTGCATCGAAAAACATCTTTGTAAATACTGAAATAAAATCTGACAGTTGAACAGGAAACAGTTATCAGTTGACTGAAGAGGTTGTAAAAGATATCCATCCTGGGGCACCTGGGTGGCTCAGTGGGTTAAGCCTCTGCCTTTGGCTCAGGTCATGGTCTCAGGGTCCTGGGATGGAGCCCAGCATTGGGCTCTCTGCTCAGCGGGGGAGCCTGCTTCCTCCTTTCTCTCTCTGCCTACTTGTGATCTCTGTCAAGTAAATAAAAAAAATCTTTTTTTTTTAAAGATATCTATCCAATTAAAATGGATTATTTTCATTTTTTTATACTTAGAAGGTAAACTAGATGTAGAAAGTAAAAGTCTTACAAGTCAGGAAGATATTTATACTTTGTTATCCAGGACTGACAATCCCTATGTAAAAGTAATTCTATATAAAGATGTAACCCAATTACCTAGCACTAATGTTTTAAAAAGTAGAGCTATGTTATTTAAATATTTTGACATACATTTTTCAAATACAGGATCCTAGGATTTTTTTAACCAATATGAAGTACCAATATAATAAAACATAAATATATACCAATGACATACAATGTGTAAATCATATGTGCTTCATATACATTTTAACATATCTATTCCTTCAGTAGGATCAAGTTTCATCACACTTTTTAAGTCCTTGCAAAATTGCTTCTACTTTTCTTGATCTGAATTGGGGTTAGCCTATATTACAGTCAAAACCACTCATCAGGGAGTCACTGATAGAAATAAAACAGATAAAGCAGGAGCTAGCTGGTAACCTCTACCTGAACCCATCTCCAAAAACTAAGGAAGCAGAAAACTGGTGATGAGGGCAGAGAGAGCCATCTTACTAACGTCAAGTAATTGTTAATAATTATAGTAACAGCTTACAAAAGAGCTTTGATTATATTAACTTACTCAAACCTCTATTTGCCATAGGAAGCAGGCACCATCTTTATGGCCAGTGGAAGGTCACAGAGGTTAGCTCACTGCCAGACTCGAACCCAAGCAGTCAGGTAAACCAATATTAACAGGAAGTGATCAAGGAGGTACAGGGAAGCATAACTGGACAATGATTTTTTAAAAGATTTTATTGATTCATTTGAGAGAGAGAATACGAGAGAGAGAGAAAGAGAGAGAACTAGGAGTGGGAGAGGGGCAGTAAGAGAGGGACAGGGGAAGAAGACTCCCTGCTGAGCAGGAGCCTGACACAGGGCTGGATCCCAGAACTCTGAGTTCATGATCTGAGCTGAAGTCAGATGCTTAACCAACTGAGCCACCCAGGTGCCCCGAAAATATGACTTTTTTAAAGCACATAGATCTGGTAGAAGTCACAGAACTTAAGAGTTACTAAATCTAAAAGTGGACTGACTCAGAAGTTGGTTTATTTAGGACACCAAAGTCAGCTTGCATGTGGAAAGACCCTCCTCCGGGACAGGTTAAAAAGGTGGTCTTTCTATGAAGTTACCTCAGCCAAGGCTGAAATGGCCTTCCCCAAAGGCTTCTCTTTACCTCTGGAAATCCATCACAATGTCCCCTAACCTGCCAGCAGCTACAAACACGGCCCACTACATTTCTTACACAAGAAACCAAAGGCCTCTGGTCACCAGGCAGCCTCTTCTCACCACCAGTCTTCAATCTGCTAGCAGCATAAGAAAGCCAGAAACCCACAACCTGAGGAACAGGTGGCAGATCATTTGTTAAGTCTAGTGGAACATAAGAAAGCCAATTAAGTATTATGTAAGTCTTCACTTACTCATGTGGAAAAATGTCCAAGGAATGTGAAGTCAAAAGTCTAGGGTTAGACCATGCATAATGACTATTCATGTAAAACTGTGTTTCTGTGTGCTGCACACAAGACAGAAATGGACAAAGAGGGAGAGAGACAGAGAGAGAAGAGGATGCACGTAAGCAAGAGCAAGAATAGAAAACGTGATTACCAAAACTGGAACAATGGACATTAGGAGATTGCAGAATTTGAAGAACTTTCTCATACTTGAATTATTTTTTGCTTATTTGTATCATTCAAATGTTTATAGAGCACATTAAATTTCATAACCCAAAAAACTATGCACAATATGGATGAAGCTTGAAGGCTTTTTGCTAAGTGTAGTAAGTCAGACAAAGAAAGATACATATATACTCAATGATCTCACCTCTACATGGAGTAGAAAGAAAGAAAGGCCTCATTGGAAAAGAAATCAGACTTGCTGTTCCCAGAATAGAAAGAAAGAAGAAAAAGAGAAGAGAAGAGACGAGAAGAGACAAGACGAGATGAGACGAGACAAGACTCATTGGAAAAGAAATAAGACTTGCTGTTACCAGAGAGGGAAGGTAGGGTGGGAGGGGGAACTGAAGGAGGGGGAAAAAAATTATATATATTTTTTATTTTGGGGAAAAATAAAGCTGCCAGTGTGTTTTGGAAGATTTTTTCAGATATTTTTCAAAGCCTGAGTATTTACTATAAAAAAGAAAAGAACAACTCAGTGAAAATGACACCTGACTATAATGTTCTCCAAATTTGTCTTACTCTCCAACTTTGACATACAGTGAAGACCCATACAATATATTAAATAGTATTCTCACCAAGACCAAAATGCCCCCAAATAGCAAATAACTTAAATTTCTTCTGTCCAACACTTTAATTAAAGTTATACTATAACAATACACATGTTGTAGATAATGCCCTGTAATGACCTCGTTTGCTGTCTTTAGGGAAAGCTGTGTTTCTCTAATTGTCGTTTATCAGGAAGTATAGAAAAATAATAGAGTCAGGCAGAAAGAAATTACCTCTGCCCAGACACTCAATAACTTGCATTGACTTAGGGACAAGCACATGTGTGATGCCCCGGCATGGAAAAGGTGATGACATTTTCAATCATGATAAGGTTCATTTACAAGACCAGGTGGCCATAGCATACACTCGGTCACGTTTCTTCATTCTGTGTAAACCTGGCACCAACAAGCAGCTGCCAGAACAGAATCTCCATTGGGGATTCCATCAGCTGGCAACAATGGTTTATAAAAATCAGGTCTTTTCAGGTTACACTGAGCCAGAGATTAAGACTCCTTTCAGGTCTTTCCACTACGAAACGTAATATAAAGTACAAATGGGGCCCTAATTTAGGGGGCTCCTGAAATGAAGCTAACCACTGGCTTCTCTTTGCAATCATTTATATAGATGAATTAATATTACCCTGACCAATCAACATTTTCCTGTGCTCATACTTTTTTAGCAGCTGGCAGATGTATCTCCATTTTTAGTCAACATCAGGGGGAACTTTTTTTTTTTTTTTGAGAGAGAGAGAGTGCACGCCAAGGTGGGGAGGAGAGTGAGAGGAGAGCAGAGGGAGAGGGAGAGAGAGAAACTTACACAGATTCCATGCCAGCCAGCACAGAGCCTGACACGGGGCTCAATCTCACAACCCTGAGATCATACCTAAGCCAAAATCAAGTCAGATGCTTAACTGACTGAGCCACCCAGGCATGCCAGGGTTACTCTCACTATGGCTGCTTCTTGCCTCTTACTGAAATTTGGGCTAACATAGCAAGCCTACCTCCACACTATTATAAGCCTGGGCTGCTGTGTGGGCCGTGTTACAGGGCCCATGGCAATCTAGCTTTTCTGTCCCATGGGCTGTAGCCAGCCTGTCTTCTCATCACTGCTTGGTGCCACAATAAGGACAGACACAGGCCATGTGTGCCCACCTTCTGCAAAACCTGCTCTTGCCATGGCTTCCACAGCTACTCACTTCTCTTCTCCAACATGACCTCTTTCTCTGACCTCTTTGCTTTTCTGTCTCCAGTCACTGCTCAGTATTGGGGCCAACGATCGGACGTTTTATAAAGCAAGCCAAAAGAAAAGGCTTTCTTTACAAAGAAAGATCTGAAGGTCAACTCAGGTCACTCCCCAACTCCTCCTTCCCCTGGGGCTCCTCATCTCACCTTAGGAAAATAAATCCCAAGTCCTCCGTGAGACCTATAAGCCCCACCTGGTCCTACCCTTTCCTCCCCCACCCCAACTCCTCCAACTCCTCCAAACTCCATCGACTTTCGTTAGATCCTCAAGCCTACTGATGACTCAGAGTCTTTGCGCTTACTGTTCCGTCTGTTTGGAACACTACTCCCATAAATAATTGCCAAGCTGTTCCCTGTTTAACCCAGATCTTGACTCTAAATCCCTTCTCAGAGAGGCCTTCCCTGACCCTGCCGTCTAGACCAGCATATACACCCCCAAACAACTTCATTTTTCTATAATCATTATGTGAAATTATACATTTACTTGCTCTTTGTTTATTGTCCATTTGCCCTAATGGAAAGAAAACCTTGTGAAACTGGAGCTTCATCTGGGATACAGCAAGCCCTCAGTATCTACTTGTGGAATGACTTCAAAAAGAATGTACACTGTCTAACATAGAACTCAAAGGGTGGCAAATCCATTTATTTAAAGGGAAACCCTTACTTCCCTCAAATTAGATGAATCCTCAAATATAACTCCCACAGTCTTATGTAGAACTTAGAAAATGTCATGTAAGGGTTTTCAATGACCTAGGATTATCAACACAAAAGTCAATGCTCTCATGATATTAGGAACAAGGTAGATAATAACCAGGCCAGCCAATCAGAGTACCCCATCTCCTACAGGAACACGTCCATGACCCATGGAAAGCCAATCATTATGGTCTCAAGACCTGGGGCCCTAGACAGGCCACACTCTTCTCAAGCTTTCTCACTAGCTCACATTCTTCTCACTAGCTTTCAGGGACCATCTCTCCTGCACCTGGCAGACTCAGCCTGACAATGAAGAAGCACAGAAAAGAAACACACATGGAACCAAAGTGGAAAGGAGTATTTTTCACCAAGAGGGAGGTCAAAAAAGAGAGTGGACATGAAATTGGGTGAGTGTCCTGGACTCCACTTACATCCCTGCCAACAGTCATACGTACTTAAAGCCAAAGGTTCTCCTACACTAGTCATGTGTGTAATTAAATCCACCCCCCCTGCTTTTTAAATTAGGCTTTCTGCTGCTTGCAACCAAGAGTCCTGACTCTTACAAATATGTTCAACATATACAGCGGACCCTTGAACAATGCAGGGATTAGGGGTGTCTTCTCCCTGCATGTAATTTTGACTCCCCCAAAACTTAACTCATAACAGCCTGTACACCAGAAGCCTCACCAATAACAATAAACAATTAACACATATTTTGAATACATGTAATATGCACATGGTATGCTGTGTTGTTACAATAAAGTAAGCTAGAGAAAAGAACATGTTATTAAGAAAATCATAAGGAAGATAAAATACATTTATAATCTTATATTGTTACTACTAAAAAAAAAATCCACATATAAGTGGATTTTAAGCAGTTCAAACCCATTGCTAAACGGTCAACTATATGATCACTCTGGTGGAGCAGAATGGTTTTAAAAAGACAAAAAATATCCCCCAGCTGGTTAAACACACACAGATGGTTGCCAGGGGCTAGAGGGAGGAGGGAACAAGAGACCGCTTCATGGGTACAGGGTTTTCTGTTGGAAACATTTTCTGATGAAAATGTTCTGGAACTAGATACAGGTATGATGACTGCACAGCACTGTAAATGTTCTATATGCCACTGAATTGTTCACTTTAAAATGGATAATTTTACATTATGTGAAATTTACCTCAATAAATAAAATTTTAAATGTGGAAACAATTCTGCAATGCATTTCTTCATCACCGTTAAGTACACCTATCATCATTTCCAAGAAAAGGAAATTAAGTCAAATGGTATGTACATTTTTAAGACCATTAGCACATACCAAAAATTACTTTCCGGGGAGATCATACCAAATTAGAATCCTATCAAAGGTGTATTGGAAAGCAAACACAGATAACCAGGAGGAATCAATAAGGGCAAAAAAACCAAACACAACAGCAACTTTACTAAAATAATAGGTAAATACATTTTTATTTGTAACTATATATCGTAGAGAACTGAAGTGACATTTATTTTATTTTTTTTTAAAGATTTTATTTATTTATATGACAGAGAGAGATCACAAACAGGCAGAGAGGCAGGCAGAGAGAGAGGAGGAAGCAGGCTCCCTGCTGAGCAGAGAGCCCGATGCGGGGCTGGATCCCAGGCCCCTGGGATCATGACCTGAGCCGAAGGCAGCGGCTTAACCCACTGAGCCACTCAGGCGCCCCCTGAAGTGACATTTAAAACACTGGTTCTTGTGGCACCTGGGTGGCTCAGTTGGTTAAGCTTCTGCCTTCAGCTCAGGTCATGACCCCAGGGTCCTGGGATCCAGCCCTGCATGGGGCTCTCTGCTCAGCAGGTAGCCTGTTTCCCCCTCCCTCTCTGCCTACTTGTGATCTCTCTGTCAAATAAATAAATAAAGTCTTAAAAAAAAATAAAACACTGGTTCCCGTCATTTCTTCATTTGTGACATGTGTATGCATATTTTAAACATATGTTCTAATTTTTCCTGTTAATACATAGGGGCCCTCTGTGTACTGAGGATATAACTATATCCTGTCCTATAAATTTCAAATATTTTTCCATTTGATTACTTACTTTTTTAATTTCAGTTAAAATGATGTGTCTGCTTGTGTACATATTTATTTTAGGTGCAGAACGAGAGGACTGGAACAATTCTCTCCAAAATAAACAGCTGCAATATGACACGCACGCACGCACACACACACACACACACACACACTCAAGACGATATTTCACTTCTACCTCAAAGTTCAGCATAAGGTCTACCACATCAAGCCTAATTAACCCAAACACATCCTTCTCTTATCAGACATAAAATCCATGGAAAATAGAAGTCTACACTGTTTGTCCCAGAAATATGACCATACAGAAAACACGTTAATCCCTTTCAAAAGTTGTAAAGAAAGAACATATGTCATCTATTCCCCTCTCTTCCATGCTGTCTTAAAAATACTATCAAAGACCTTATTGAAAGAATTTTTACTAGTTAGCACCAATCCTTTTGGGGATATATTGACTCAGTTTTGGTTTCTATATATTTAAAATTTACAATAGTGTCTCTGCAATTCTGTTTCCATGAAAGAAGTCTCACCCAACGTTATCCCTCCCTAACCCCTCTAGTCCAGCTGCCCCTCTTCCCTGACCTCCTTGCCCAACCTCTTCTCCCTTTTGTCCACACAAGTAGTCCTTTCTTACAGCTCTTCTCCTTGGGATCAGAGGGGTGGGTGTGAGGGTGTGATAATGAGTGCAAGGTCAGGGGACTCTTTCAGGAGACCTTAATTCTCAGTCTCAAATCATTACCATAATGATGGGAACATTTGGCTAGTAAGAATCATCTTTGGGGCAGAAAGGCTTTTAGAAATTTTTCAAAACATAAGGTGGCTGTTACTCCCCCAGGGACTTACATCCGTCTATTTGGAAATCACATTTTGGGGTTTGCTTTTTAAACAGTTGTTAATTCCAATTGGATTACAAGCTCTGGCAACCCCAACACTGTGTATAGTGCCTGGTACATATTCTATCTGAATAAAAAATAACCACTAAATAAACAACGGGACTCTCCAGCCAGCTGCCTGGGTTCAAATCCTACCTCTGTCACTTACCAGCTGTGTAACCTTGAACCAGAATGATTCTTAACCTCTCTGTGTCTCAACTGTCAAATGAGGAGAATAATATTATCTATTCCATTTGGGAGGATTACATGAGTTAATTCACAGAAGAGTATTTCTGGCAGTGAGTGGCACATGGAAAGTGTGATTAAATGCTAATTATTATGAGTATGAATAAGGAAGAATGTTTCCACAAGGAATCAAGATGAACAAGAAGTTCTTCATGTTCTCAATGCATTTATCATCTAGGACAGGAGATTCAGCAGATATAAGGCCAAAGCCATAAATGCCAAATGTGAAGTTCAAAAGGTTACGGGAACTCTGAGGAAATATCATCTCAGGGCAGACAGATAGAGAAAGTTTTTGTGGAAGATGTGGCATGCTCATGCTGTCTCCTGGAAGGGTTTTAGGATGGGCAACACCTTCTGGGGAAAAGGGACAATTTTCAGTTTGGGTTACCTGAGAAGTAGACACTAAGACAGGATTACATGTGTAGGAGATTTATTGGGGGAACTGGCTGTGAAGGGGAAAAGGAAGAGACCTGAGAAGGCAGGGGGAGGCCAAACCACAGTACAGGTCTGACCCCTGTGAAGGAGACAGGGAAGGAAGGAAGGCTGGAAGGAAGGGTCTCAGACTCCAACTCAGTCCTAAGAAGGTCTTGACCAACCCATGGGGAGTCCTCAAGCCAGTTACTCTGGATCTTGCACCAGTGGACGACAGTAGTATTCCCACTTGCTCGGTAACTGCAAGTAGCCCAAGAGAAGCTCAGCTTTGGCTAAGAAGTGTTGGTGAATCCCAAGGGCAGCAGCTGGAGCCATCAGTCAGTCATGACCCTCAAAGCAGAGGCCTGAGCAGCATATTCTCATGGCTCCCACAGTGGGGCACAGGCAGTGTGACTAGTACCTGTGTGTCCTTGAAACCATGGTTGACGTTCAGTGAATTTGTGCCATCACTTAAAATCAAAGACAAAACAATATCAAAGGGATCCTTATCTTTTTAAGCTAAACCACAGTTGCAACAGCAAAAATGATGTATTTACTATTGAAAATTACAACTACTTTGAAAATATCTTTCAGATGTGGTTTCAGTTTGTAAAACAATATAAAAGACATAAAAATGGTTGTGAAGTATCTTTTTTATAAGAATCGCAGTTAAAAACTTGAAATGGGCATTCAGAACTAAGTCAGAAACAAAGCTTGACTAAAAATCTAAAAGGTTAGACAAGATGGGATTGGGAGGGAGACAAACCATAAGTGACTCTTAATCTCACAAAACAAACTGAGGGTTACTGGGGGGAGGGGGCTTGGGAGAAGGGGGTGGGATTATGGACATTGGGGAGGGTATGTGCTTTGGTGAGTGCTGTGAAGTGTGTAAACCTGGTGATTCACAGACCTGTACCCCTGGGGATAAAAATATATGTTTATAAAAAATTAAAAATTAAAAAAAAAAAATCTAAAAGGTTAAGTCCTTTCTGAACTGGTAGGTTAAGGCAGCATATTAATCCAATGAGAATATGAGAAAACATATTGCAAAAGGGCAAGGTGCCACACAAATACATACAATCATGTTTCATCTTATGTGAGGTTAAGTGGCATTCAAGGCAAAAATGGAGATCAAAATTACCCCCAGCCACTAGTGCCACACCCAGTAGAACAGAGGAGAGGCATGAAGGAAAGATGACCACTGAGAACACAGCACTTTCCTGGGCTCACCTGCTACCACTCTGGGATACATGGTCACCAAGTGGAAGGCTAGACAATATGTGTACTCCCTAACTGTCCTCGTTTTATACATATACCATTTCCTGGCTTCTCTCCAAGTATTGAATGCATAAGTTAAATGCATTTTTGAGGACGCTCCCCAAAAGAACCACAATAACAAGTCATACAGATTACAGTATTTCCTTTAAGGGGATTCATGGCACAGAAGAGGGAACAAGACATCCTCAGTTCCTATCACTACACCAGTAAGAAAATTGACTCAGCAGTCAAGTCTATTTCTTACCTTCACAGAGAAAACATAAACCATGGCATGAGAGCTCCCTCACATCTAGGACCCCATTCTTAGTTCCTCCAAGTGGCCTTAGAGGAAGCAGTCCCTCTTGTCAAGCCTGATCTCCTGCTCGACGGCCTTGATCCCACTGAATACCCCACCTTTCTCCACTTGTATTCCCTTTCTCTGCACTGCTTCTTCAATTTTGCTCATTTATTAGTTCCTTCTTCTATGTATATATAAACTCAAATTTGCTCAGCTCTTAAAAAATAGAAAAAGCATATCCACACATAAACACCCACCCACCCATCCTTGACCTGGGATTTCCTCCCTCTCTTTCTGATATATTAATCTGTATTCTTTCCATTTCAAGACCCAGAACTATGACTCGATGGCTAAAGCAAAAACAGGGTGTTACTGGAACCTGGAACCAAGAAGCTCAGGGGTAGAGATGACACAGACATGGCCGAACCTCTTGGCTCACATAGGGTCTGCTGCACTCGTCTCACCCTCCATCTCTCTGCCCCGCTTCTCTCTCATTATGAATTCCATTTGAGGTTGGTTCCCTCCACACTGGGGAAAGATGAACGCTGGCAGGCCATGCTACACTCTCAGGGTCTGCAATCCAAAAGCTTGGGAGCTCTCATTCTCCTGCCACTCATGTTTCAAATCTCAGCGAGTCTGAGACTCTTGGGCCATTCACCAAAGAAATACATTGGATTTGGCCCCTAGTCTCCACTTAGGTCTTCCTGGTTCCCAACAACTACCCCCACCACAGGATGAAAGCCACTGGACACTTAACTCCATGGTGGCCACACAATTACCTTCACCTAAGTTCCTCCCTCTTCAGTTCCCTCATCCCTAACTTGTCCCCCAGGGAAAAACCCCACATTTGTCATTCCAAACTCACCCCAGACTGCATCTCACTTAGGAAGCACTGGCAACCTCTCCAAAAAGCACAGATCCTGGGCTTCTGCCTCATTAATATCTAATAAACAGCCCTCCTCAGCAGACAGACAGACAGACACACACTCACATTCACTCATACACTCTGGAAAAAATGTCTATGGAACTAAATTTTTTAAAAATCTGAATACAGCATAGTTGTCTACCACATTTATATATTATTAATTTTACAGTACAATACCAGTCTTCCTTTAAAATATAATTTTAAAATTTAAAGGGAATCAATTTGCTATTTTGAAACTCAATATTTTTAAATAAATAATTCACTACAGTTTTATCTATGGCAAGATCAGTACTCTAAACAGCTAGTAAAAGTATTCATGCTCAACTGCAAATAAAAGTTTGCGTCCAAGTATTCTGGACCTATCAATTAGCTCTCTTCCCAGAATAAAATGAGGAAGTCAGCCCTTTTCAGTTGTCTCAAACAAAACATCTGAGCTCCATTGGACTTTTATCCTTAGTCTGTACTTCTCTCATCAGAAGTCCAGACATCCCCAAGCCCTAGAGGCAGGGATTGGTGTATCTGAGATAGCACGTATCTGTGTCCAAAGCTCATCTTTCGTTCCAGAGGTTACAGATATAAAACGTTAGTAACTGATGAGAAATTAGCAAAGGGAGCATTATGGCAAGATGACTTCGCTTCAAACAAGATTTGAAGGTTTGAAACAAGAGACCAAACAAAGACTGCCTGAAGAGCCTGACATTACACCTCAGGCTTTGCTCTGGTTGTAGAATGTCCTTTGGCACTAACATCCATGCAGATATTTTACCACTTGCTAGGCCCACCAAGGGCACAGAGAGGCCAATGAACAGGAAAACACAAAAGGAGTCTTTTTATCTTCTGCCATGCTGAAATCAAATATAGCCTCAAGTCTCCGTAGAAGAATCTAGTAAAACAGACCAGGAAAAGAGAAGCAAAGTCAAAGCAACATTTTTGGGACAAGTGCAAAAACCCTAGGGCTTTTTGGGGCGCCTGGGTGGCTTGGTGGGTTAGGGCCTCTGCCTTCGGCTCAGGTCATGATCCCAGGGTCCTGGGATCGAGCCCCGCATCGGGCTCTCTGCTCCTCGGAGAACCTGCTTCCTCCTGTCTCTCTCTCTGCCGGCCTCTCTGCCTGCCTGTGATCTCTGTCTGTTAAATAAATAAATAAAATCTTTAAAAAAAAAAAACACCCTAGGGCTTTTGTTTATATATCAACATTCACTGTGGTGGGTAAATATATTTTCTGATACATAAATATGCTTTTGAGTCAGATAACTAGCAGAAACATAACATGGCCTTTAGAATCAGGAATCCCAGCTCTGCCACATATCAACTAGGTGCTGACAAACAAGTAGTTAACCTAGCTGAGTCTCAGTTTCTGCTTCTACAGGTTGAAAGAACCCTCCCTGCATCAGAGGTTGTGGTAAGATATGATGGAACCATGATGAAAGTAAACCACCTTATCACAGCTTTCTATCCTACTATTAAGTTCCAGACCCCTTGTCCAAAAACCTCCTAGACATTTCCACTTGGATCTTGCCCTTTTCTCAAACTCAACACCTCTAACACCTAATTCATCTTCCCCTATTATTAGCCAGGTTCTCCTCCAACACCTCTGGCTCTCCTACCTGACACTCCCATTCTCCACAGTGCCTACCGCCAATTATCAAATTACACAAATGACTTTATTGCTAGTCGGACCACAATGCACATGGTAGTTTCAATCCTTGCTGCTAGGAGGCTGGAACGACACTTAGGAAAGAGCACAGTAAATTGAGACATAAACATGTTCAAACCAAGAAATCTGAATTCAATGGAATCTGTCCTAAGGAAATAATGTAAAATAGAGAAAAAGCTACTTCCCAACATGTTTAGAGCAGTATTATTTAGATCAGAGAAAAAAACAAAGAAAAAGAGAAAGAAAGGAAACAATTTGACCATCCAGGAAATGTAAGCTAACTTACAATACACAGTTTCAACAAATGTTTGTAATTAATAAAAATGAGAGGAAAATGCTAATAATAAAATAAGTTTAAATGGCAACATTTAAAATTTAAGTGAACTTGCCCCTACCTAAAGGAACAAATGCTTGGGATATTTGGGAAATACCCCAAAATGTTCCATTTTACTCCGTCAATATATCAACAGCATTTGTGTTCTCTCCTCACTGGTTCCAAATATTTGCCCCAAGCCCTGATGTCACTTGATTTGCCTTGACTACAGCCTCTTCTCCCAGATCTCTTCTGCTTCAAACTGATCACTCCTCGCCTGGCTTCTACAAACCTGTTTCATTACTTCACTGAGACAATTACTAGTTCCCCCTGCATTGGTCCTTTGAAATCTCACCCTCCTCTCCATTCACGGAGCATCTTATTTCAGACCCTTGTCATTTGTCTCTTCCTTTCCTGCCAGCAGTGTCACCTCTCCCATCACCTTCCAATCCATTTTCCTGGCCCTGCTGACAGCCAAGCAGCTCTGAAATCTTATCATGTGACGTACTAAGAGTTCTTCAAGAGGGCTCTCTCACCTGCAAGGTAAGGTAGGAGCTTTCAACTCAGACAAACAAGACCTTTTCTGATCTGCCCCCAAACTGCCTCAGCTTCTGCCAGTTAGGCTGCCACACCTCTCCTCCAACAAGATCCCCCAGTTCAATTTACTGTACTGTCTCTACCCCTGGCCTACATAGCACTCCAGTCATGCCTCTGACACTGTGAACACCCTCAGGGCAAGAATTCTAGCACTCTGTCTCATGACCAACATCACCTTGTGACTCTCTCACTGGACAGAAGGAAGGAGCAGGCTGGTGTTCCTCACCTTTCTACATCATTGCCATGTGTATTTCCACTACCAGCATCCATCTCCCCTTGCTTGGAACTGCCTTCCCACTGCACTTCCCAAATGCTAACCCTGCTCTGTCTAGTATTACTCCACTAGCCACAGAGAGCTACTGAGTTCTTAAAACATAGCAAAATCATTTCAAAATGAGACATGCTAGAAGTGTACAATACACACTGGATTTGAAAGACTGTATGAAAAACAGAACGTAAAAAATAGTAATATTTTATATTGGTTACTTATTGATATAATACAGAGTAGATCTGTGGGATAAAATAAAATGTATTATTAAAATTAATTTCATCTCTTTCTTTTTACTTTTTTAAATGTGGCTACTAACAAATTTTAAGTTACACATATAGTTCAGTAGTCTAGCTATCCTTCAGGGACCAGTATGAGGAAAACCTTCTTCAAAATGCCCTCATGTTTGTGCCACTCTTAATGATCTTATTTGACCTCTTGAAATCCTATAACAGAGTGCAACATTTAAGCCATTATCTAATTTCATA
The DNA here is from genome assembly GCF_964662115.1 of Mustela nivalis. Lineage (NCBI taxonomy): Eukaryota > Metazoa > Chordata > Mammalia > Carnivora > Mustelidae > Mustela > Mustela nivalis. The sequence goes on along the minus strand of NC_139027.1, from coordinate 100,125,513 downwards.
CCACATTATATGCTTACTATTATATCAATTCTTCTTGCTTTTTTATTCCATTCCTAAATGGGGATTTGTAGTAAGTACTCAATGTTTAATTAAACATGGGATCTTTACTGGAGCAACAGAGCAATACACAGAATTTTTTTGGTTTCTGTTTTGTTTTGTTGACTCACTTACTCTTCCATTGATGATTTCAACAATACAGGCAGAACTGGAAGTCAGGGGACCAACTACCTCTTTGTTCTACCTGTAATTAACACAATGCATACAGGCCATAGTCCATTGCTTGGCCTCTTGTAAGGTCTGTCTGGGCCTCAGAATCCCACCTTGTAAAGTAAGGTTAATAATATCAGGGCAATCTGTAATACAGAGCCAGATCAAAGGAACTAAGCAAATTCTAACTGGAGCCATTACCGTGAATGAGAAATACTGTACTTTCCAGAGTTTGTCACATGTATCTCAGCCAGTTGTTTTTAACATAGACTAAGTTTAGAAAGAGAGAACAAACTTATAGCAATTATCAAAATATAAGGGGTGGTGTGGGAAAGTACCTATCAAAATACTTGTCTTAGCCTATTCATGATGGTAGGCAAGTAACAGGAGAGGAACCTATTACATGCCTGTTACAAGCTGAAGTAGTTTATACATTAGACTTGCAATAACCTTTACAAGGCAGACATTACCATACCCATCTGACAGAGTAAAGAAACTGAGATTCAAAGACAGGCTAAGTAACCAGCCAAAGTGATGCCGCCACAGGCTGGAAATCCGGATCAGTGGTATCATCTTTGTATGTAAAAAAGCACATCTCTATTATCACTTGAAGACAAAATATGTGAAAAGCAAGACTATTACAGAAATATGCAAATAAAAATACAACAATAATGTCCATTCGTTTCCTTCAAATGGTTTTCTTTTTTTTTTTTTAAGATTTTATTTATTTATTTGACACAGAGAGAGAGATCACAAGTAGGCAGAGAGGCAGGCAGAGAGAGAGGAGGAAGCAGGCTCCCCACTGAGCAGAGAGCCCGATGCGGGGCTCGATCCCAGGACCCCGAGATCATGACCTGAGCTGAAGGCAGAGGCTTTAACCCACTGAGCCACCCAGGTGCCCCCCTTCAAATGGTTTTCTTGATCTTGGCTAATTCCTGTCTTTTAGATCAAGAGGCCATTTTTTTCTAAATAGACTTTTTTTCTTTAAGTAGCAAACAAATAAGGTATATGATGTACTAGGAACTAGTACATTAATGTACTATATTTCTTTAAAGTCTTTCCCAACCACAGTTGTCAACCAAACTCTACATTAGACATTTTAACTAGAAGTCTTCAGACACATTTATAAAAATGTAGTCCCTATGGATAAAGTTGCAGCAAGAAAGTACACTGAGTCATTCCACAAACAAATGCATCCTCAAAAAACAACCAAATATTAAAGAACCTCTCTATTTTACAAAACTGAGATTATAATGAGCTCAATGAAATGAAAAAAGAAAGTTCCTCAAAATAAGATACTGCACCTTAAAATGAAACTACAATTCCACAGCCTTGAAAGCGAACTACTTTCTCAGAATGGTAACAAGGTACTGTGCATCTCTAAGAAGCCAAACTCATCTAGGTTTAAATGATTCCGCCTTTACAAAATGGAGCCAACTTAATCCTGCAGACTCTGACAGAACAAAAGTTCAAATTCTCTACCACAGGAAAAGTCCCAGAGTATTAAATCCTTTAAAAGACTGTTCCTTTATCAAAAATGTCCCTCAGTAGGTGTTTATCACTCACTAGAACTCTGCACAATGCAACCTGTGTGAGCATAAGACTTTACTACAGGGAGGAGACAGTTCAGTTTACCAAGGACATTTGACTTCACTTTCATAACTCTAGAAAACTAATCTCTCTTAACAGTAAGTAATTAATTTACATTCATTCCAAACTGAATGGGATAGTGTAAATCTCAAGGAGTCTGAGATTGTGAAGACTGCACTTGGAAAAACCAGGGGTGTGTGTGTGTGTGTGTGTGTGTGTGTCTTTCCTCAGAGGTACTTCACAGGGTATAAATAGAAATAATTAGCAACTTTTAATCTCATGAACAAGATCTTTACTTAAAATTCTCACATATAGGGGCGCCTGGGTGGCTCAATGGGTTAAAGCCTCTGCCTTCCGCTCAGGTCATGATCTCAGGGTACTGGGATCGAGCCCTGCATCGGGCTCTCTGCTCTGCAGGGAGCCTGCTTCCTCCTCTCTCTCTGCCTGCCTCTCTGCCTACTTGTGATCTCTCTGTCAAATAAATAAATAAAATCTTTAAAAAAAATTTCTCATATATAAAAGGAACTCTTTTATGTCATATTTCCTCAAGTGACAGACACATTAAGACTGCGTGTCCTAAATCAGGTGTTTTTTTTTTCCCCCCTCATTTTACAAATAAAAGAATCCAGAGGAAACAATGTGTCCTTTTCTCAACCCCCAAAAAACACTAGGGACAACACAGGTAGCACAGGTGTTTGGTCCTAAACAAAAGTTAAGACTAAGTAGGGAAGAAAATGGAAAACAGAACACAGCCTAGCAAAGCAGCGAGAGATCCCATGCAGCAGGTGACAGGAAGACTTGGGGACACTTCACAGCCACAAGGATGAGCTTCATGGCAGGTCAACTACAGGCCCCCTGGGCTCCACAGAATCTCCACCCAGCAGTCCATAAAAACGAAAGAAGGAAATAACTCTCACTGTCATCCCGGCAAGAAAGCAGCAGCAGCCTCCTTGAACCCAGGAAAGCCACCCCTCCCTCCACAAACAGGAGAAGCCCCTTTCACACCAACCACACAAGGAAGCCCAAGCGGCCAGACCCAAAATAAAAATAAAAATAAGAGGAGCGCGGGAAGATAGACGACAGCTCAATTAAATTTATCCTGGGAGCGCTGGGAGGCTCCGACTCTCTGAAGACTCCGACTTAAAAGTAAAAATAAAATTTAAGTGGGGGGCAGCCCACAGAAGAGAGGACAGTTCAGTTAAGTCTGGGCTGGGAACACTTGGAGACTCAGTCTACTTCGGGTGTCAGGAACCAAAATTAAAATTTAAAAAACGAGAGGGGAGGGTGTCAGTTTATTTTCTGTGTGTGAGTGTGTGTGCGTGTGTGTCTGTGTAGCACCTGGAGTGCAGGATTTGCCAGGGAGGGGAAAGTCGCGGGTCCGCCGGCCTTGAGGTGACCGGGAGCAAATCCGGGGTAAGTTTACACTCCGGGCGACAGGCAGACCCGAGGGCCAGACTGCCCGCTGTCCGGGAACAGTGCTGGGCCCCGGAAAGGGGGGGTCTCTCACACCAACCTCTCATGTCCCCCGCATGCGGTGGGCATCCCAGCCCCGACCCTCCGCCGGCACACGTCAGGGCAGGAACCCCCGAACCCGGGGACCCACAGCGGGCCTCACCCAGCAGCGCCCGCAGGTGCTTCAGGCGCGTCAGCACGTCCTTCTTGGGGTCCAGCACCTTCTGGGTGGACTTCCTCACGTCTCCGTGGCTCCTTCGGGAGAACATCCCGCCGCGGGAAACCCGGGCCCCGCCGGCGGGGCAGGAGGCGCCTGCGCCGCACTAATCACCTCATAGAGTCCGAGTCCGCGCGTGTCGCGCCGGCCACTCGGCGCCCCCCCGCCGAGCCACCACCGCCGCCTCTGCTTCTGTCCCTGCCGCCACCGCTTCGGCTGTGCCTCCAGGAAGGAGGGGCGGGCCGGTACGGCGAAAGGCGGGGCAGGAAGGCGGTGTTCGACGCGAAATTCACAGCCCCGCCCCGCGGGAGGTGCGGGCCGTCCCTTCGGGATCGGCGCAGGCGCACGCGATTTGGACTCGCCTCGCGGGACCGCGCCGGTAGCGACTAGTGGGCACCGCGAATCACAAAGAAGCTTGGATCATGATCACGCTGTACTACAAGTCCCGGAATGCATTGCGACAGAACCCTCCAATCATGTTAGGGTGTCTTAGGCACGATGGGAGTTCATGGGTGGGGTCTGTTACGTTCTTCCTCCTCACCCTACCGTACGCTGCAAGACCTCTAGGGAAATGTAGTTCTTCAGGGGGCGGGGCGCGGTGACTTACCTTTACAGAGTCCCCAAGCCTCTGGACAGCATCCGCCTGCTCCCTTCCTGGCCCAGAGCTCTCAAAGCCTCACTCCTTGCCCTATACCACCAAGCCATTTTCCTCTAGTGCAACGTGAACCACAGTAACCACAGTAACATCTCTGTAAGGAAAGCTGTGAAGGCTTTTATTTTATTTTTTAAGATCTGTGTCTTTTGTTTGTTTGTTTTTTGTTTTTTGGGTGTTTTGTTTTGTTTTGTTTTGTTTCAGGGCTTTTAAAATACAAACTATTTCGTTTTGACTTCTAGATACACACTAAGGAGGGAGGGAGTCGAAGTCCCTTTGGCCAAACTAAAATCTGAGCTCCAATTTCACACGAAAATCAATGGCTTTGGCAGCAGAGTGAGCATCTCTACACTCTGGTTCAGGAGTCCAGCCAGTCCGCTTTGTTCCTGGGATCCAACTTTACTGGGGTATGAGGTTCCCTTGCTCAGACAGGTCCTCAGAATCTTGTCTCTTCCTTTGTGGGAAGTGCACGTTCTTTGTGTTGTGCAAGGCTGCATAGCAATCCAGTAGCAGAACCAGAAATGGAACCTGAGGGACCTGACTCTCAGGCTGGTATGCTTTTGCAGGTTAGGTGCCTTAACCTGGAGCAAAACTTTGAAATGGAAAATGGCCTGGAGAGTTCTTACTAGAGATCCGTAGGATTATTTACATGTATCTGGATCCTCTGACACTCCAAATTTTGACATTTGAGCAAACACTTAACACTGGGTGTTTGAAATCATAGGCTTTCCATCCAATTGGGACAAGACAAGTTTTCTCATTTAAGGGAACCTGTAACTTGGGGGAAGAGCCAAGAGATTTACATAGCTTTGTAGTCTCATAACTAGTGTAATATTTGTCCTCTAGAAGCACTCACTAGAAGTTTATTAAATAAAATGGAGTAAGAGCTCGTTCTATCTATGCTATTTTGACAACTCTAAAAATAGGCTCTAACAACTAAAAGAAATGTTTTCACATGCTCCGATGAGATAAATATCCATATCCTAATCCAAGGAATGTGTGATTGTGACTGTTTTTTTAGAAAAAGGATCTTTACAGATGTTATTAAGGATCTCAAGGTAAATCCTCTTCAATAATATGGGTAGTCCCTAAATCTAATGAGTGTCTTATATTTATAAGGGATGGAAGAGGAGAAGACACAGAGAAGTCCATGTAAAAATGGAGGCAGAGATTAGAGTCATGTAGCCATAAGCCAAGTGATCCTGGTGCCACAAGAAGCTAGAGGAAACAAGGAAGGATTCTCTCTGGAGGTTTTCCAGAGGGAGCCTGACCCTACCAACACCTTGATTTTAGACTTCTGAACTTAAGAACTGAGAAAATAAATTTCTGTTATTTTAAGCCACCTCATTTGTGGTACTTTGTTGTAGCAGCCCTAGAAAATAAATAGCACCAGATACTGGAGACAACCCAGTGTGAATATCTAACAAGATCAAAATGACTGATACTGATTATAATACTTCAAATAAATAAAAAGTCAGGAATGCATAATGATACTCAGAAGAATGCTTTTTGGTGTCCTAGGTGAGTGTTTCAAGTGGAAGACATAGCTTGTACCTTTGATAATTTGGGGCAGACTTTTTTTTAAGAATATATTTGGGGCACCTGTGTGGCTCTCAGTTGGTTAAGCATCTGCCTTCGGCTCAGGTCATGATCCCAGGGTCCTGGGATCAAGCCTCACATCAGGCTCCCTGCTCAATAGGGAGGCTTCTTCTCCCTCTCCCACTCCACCCTCTCTCTCTTTAAAAAAAAAAAAAAAAAAAAAATTATTTATTTATTTGAAAGAGAGAGAGAGCTAGCAGGGGGTTGGGGGGGTAAAGAAGGAGGGTAAGGTTGGGGAGGTAAGGGCAGAGGAAGAAGAAACAGACAGACTCCCTGCTGAGTGGGGAGCTCCTTCCAGTCTTCAGGCAGGTCTCCATCAAAGGACCCTGGGATAAGGACTCAGCTCAGCTCAGAACCCCTGAGCTGAAGGCACACACTTAATCAACTGAGCCATCCAGGGGACACCGGTGGCCCGGGTGACTAAGACCCTTTCTCCATAACAAATGGGGAACCTGATCTGAATTGGATGTGTGTTTTAAGATTCTAACCAGGGAAGAGTGCAAGGCTTTAGAACTTTATAATTTCCTCCATACATCACTTACCAGAAAGGATCACATTTTCCTGATGACCGCAAATTGAATTCACGTGTTCAGGAAGACAGAGCCCAAGAAACCAGGACAGAGTAAGGGAAATAAGACACTGAGAAGTCCCAAAGAATAAAGAGAAACACATATCAATTCTTGATGTTTGTAGGAGGATTTTAGAATTTTTTTTTTTTTTGCTTTTGTATCCTATTTACATAAATTCAAACCAACATGTATTTAGTGAACAAGACATATCTTTAAACTGTGATGACCATAGATTTTGACTTCCCATTCTTTTCTATTTTACTGAAAATCGGTGTTTCAAGGGCCATGTGAAAACTGCAACTCCTACCATCATTGATGTTAAATACTTATCAAACAATTCTAACATTCATCATTGTTGGGCTTATACCCAGCACAGGGTCAGGGTCAGAAGTCAATCAATATTTGTGGAATAAATAAACTCATTCATTCATTTCTTCATTAATATCTCAGCATTCTTAGGTAGTGTTGTTTGGAACCATGTTTTCAATTTGATGTGTTTATGCATCCAAATTTTAAATCTATCCCTCTTTCCTCAGAAATCTTTCTAAAATATAGGCAAACCTCTCTGTTTTCTTAAACAGCTTATTCATTGTTTAGGAAACCATAATTTGTCCCACCCACCCACTCTGATCCCCTTCATCTCCTCCTAAATGAGTGTTGCCACCAGACACAAAAGAGATACACCTGGTAGATCTTCCCCATCTTATTTTGACCACTTCTTGACCCCAAATTCAGTCACTGCTATCAGAGACAATTTGTTTGCCTTTTTAACTTCCATATTAGAATCTTTCTGTATGTTTAGACCTGCCAGCTCTTAGTTTCCAGATAATCTAAAAGTTAATGTATTTTACTTTCTAATTGTCACCCATCAGAGTTTTTCAATTTGGAAGGATGGGGGTTTTTTCCATATTGACTAAAATATCTTGTGCCTGGCTCATTAATTCTAGTTGTCGTGTATATTCTATTAATTTTGGTATATGGAAAAATTCAGCTGTTAGCTGCAGATTTTCCTATCAGATAAGCTCATTGCTTCTGCTCTCAGGAGTAAGATCTTTTCCTATGTCAGACACACTGTGTCTTCATTTGGATACTATTGCCACAGAGAGCCAGCCCCAGTGAACTTCTGTGACATAGTCTATTTTTATTGGCCATTGATTGGACCTTTACGTTCCTATTTTATTTAAAAACAAACAAACAAAAAAAGCTATCGGGGCGCCTGGGTGGCTCAGTGGGTTAAGCCTCTGCCTTCGGCTCAGGTCATGATCTCCAGGTCCTGGGATCCAGCCCTGCATCGGGCTGTTTGCTCAGTGGGGAGCCTGCTTCCTCCTCTCTCTCTGCCTACTTGTGATCTCTCTCTCTGTGTGTCAAATAAATAAATGAAATCTTCAAAAAAAAAAAAAAAAGCTATGATCTAATAAATTAAATTTTTTTCTTATATTGGCTCTTACCCTGATATTTTGAATTCATTCAGTGTTTATGCTGTGCCCTGAGAATCTGCACCTATCTAAAATCCCTATGAAAAAGGGGATACCCCTCCATAAGAATGAAATGCCAGACTCAATGCTAAAGAAACAAGAAACTCAATGTCCTCATTTTCCAGATGATATATTATTGTAGACACCGAAAATATACTTTTTCTTCTCCAAAAAGGTTTCCTAATAGTTTCTTTTCTTTCCAAATATCTGTCAAATAAGGAGATTTAATACTTAAGCTTGACTATAAATCATTTTAGATGAGAATTTCACTTCAGGAGATACTTGAAAAAGTTTTTGGAAATGTACTAGCCATATTGATATGTCTGATGGACACTTGATAACAAAGCAATGCGTTAAGTGGAGGAAAACCTAATCGTTTTTCTAAATTTAGTCAAGCAAATGTTTTCACAGCTGTGCATTTCAACCATATGTCATCTGGTTTGGGTATATTTTCATTTTTTTTAATCATCAGAACAGTATTAACATTTCAGTGGTGAATTGTGGAAACATGTCAAAACTGGAAAAATTCAAGCCTATAAGAAGTATCATAAGAACTTTTATAAATTAAAAAAATATCTTTGAATGATAACATTGGAGAAATCAAGCATCATGGAAACTCTCTAGATAGTAAATATAACTTGCATAGAAGGACAATGTACAAAGACTAGAAAGAGATGAAGTTTCATAGGTGAGAAGCCTGTGAAAATGTGCTCAAGACCTCACCTCTTCCCCCAATACAGAAAATGCCACCATTGGATTTAATATTAGGTAAGATTTACTCCCTAATTTAGAACTGGGTGCTAGATTTTCTAAAAATGAATGTAGATTATAGGATGTCCACAAAAACAATTCATTTAAATGGAGAAATCTATCACACAGTCTTACTTATAAATTCCTGCAATCTTCTAAAAATGAATTTCAAAATAATTCTTAGAGAACAATTCTTACTAACCAGGTCACAAAAATACAAATTCTTTTACTAATCTACATGTAAATCTATGTCCTAAATGGAGACTGCTTTTACTTGGTATTTCAGACAGCATTCTCAGTTTTAAGCAACAGAGACTGACTGGCTATTTAGGTAAAGGTAACTCATCCAGAGAATGCCAGGCTCCCAAAATCAATGGAAGGTTGGAGATCCAGGCCTGGAAAACAACTAGAAAATTATATGCTAAGGCAGCTCTGGGAGGCCTAGACAAGTCATAGAGCAGAACACATGGGTCAGCATACCAAGACTTTTATGACAATGAAAGAACTTCCACCATCCTGTACATCTTCAAGTTCGAAGTCTCAAGAATATCTAGATGGCTAAATCTTAGATGGATGCCTACCTCATTTCTCCATCCACCTGGCTGCCCTGGGTCAGAAAATCTGAAGTGCTAATCCCCTTTGTAAGTGGGACCACCTCCTATGAAGACTATACAGGATAAGATATACCCCCCCCCCAAAATAATCAAGTGTGTTATTGGAGGAAGGGAAGTTGGATGCTGAGGAGCTAAAATAACAACAATAATTAAGAGTGAACAATAAGAAAACAAATCATCATGATTTGCTTGACATAAATTAACATATGCCCTGGAAAATGAAAACAATCCATCCATTGGGCTGATGTATAATTAAGATCTTATACTTTAGTGAGATGATTGGAAGACATAGTTTACTGCTTTCAGTAAATATTTAAGGAAGACTTACATTTAATAGTTTTTTTTTTTCCCAAATTTTAACTGGGAAATCCCTGATGTCGCTTAGACATAGGATATGTGTGAATTATGCAATTACTAAAATCATCTTAGTGAATAATTGGAAAGAGTTCAATCATATTATTGTTTCTGTTTAACCAAAATTGAAGAATTCAAATGCCACAGGCAACATTACTAAGTACTTCTCTTTATATTATCCTTCTTTCTATGTTTCTATGTTCCTTCTTTTCTCTAAATTGATGTCCCCTCCATGAGACACACTTTAATCACATTTTAAAGTCATTCTTAGTAATCTTTTTGTAGTCAGTAGACTTAACTGAGTCCCTCTTCTGTGCTAGTTTATGCACAGCAATGAAGTTACAAATAGAACAAGGACACAATCTTTATCCTCTGAAAAGTCATAGTCTAGCTGAGAAGTCAGACATAGCCCAGACCTTGGAGAGCTCACAGTCTAATGCAGGAGATGGACACTAGATAATAATAATTAACAATAGCAATATAGGCAGGACATTATGGGAGATACCAGGAAGGACTGGACAGTAGAGATGAGGGCAGGATCAGAGAAGGCTTCCTGAAGGAGGTGACACCTGAAGTGTGGAAAAGAGCTGATCACACCACAGGCAGGGCAAGGCGGATAATGCAATGGACTGTGTGAAGATCACCAGAAGCAGTCTGGTTTTGTGTGGTTGTCACTTAGGACTGTGCTTGTGGTTTTACTTGGTAAAATGTAGGGGTTGCAGAAATATGTGTATGTTCTTGTAGCCTTATAAAAACAGAGGTCCAAGCGGTAGCAAAATATGATGATGCCAAAGTTAGAAGAGACTCTGTAGAAGCAGGAGAGGATGGGGGCAAAAGCAGAGGCTCTGAATTCCAATCCTACCCCCTTTCTAGTTGTGTAATCTTAAATGGGTGACTCAATTCTCCAAGCCTCAGTTTTCTTCATCTATAAAGTAGGGGAGAAACTCGCATTTATTCTAAGGATTAAATGAGTATAGAAAATAATTGAACACAATGCTTGGTACACAAATGTTCATTGACTATTATTTTGTTTTTCTCTTCTCCTCCACTTCCGGAAAATACAAACAATTTCTTCTTGCTAAGACTTTGCACACTTGCTAAGTGTGTTGCCTAGGAGGGGTTGACAGCTGAGTTTCTCATGGTTTTACATCATTGAATCTGAACACCATCAGAATAGGTCAAAGCAATATCCTAGAACCCTTTATTTCACACATTTGTTATGTGTACTCTTCAATAAGGGGAGGTGTATTCACAGATGCCACCATCACACCAGGTGAAATATTACTCCTTTCTGAATTGTCATTGATACTGGATTAGGAATAGCTGGCTAAGGGAAAGGGCATAACGTGTGACTCAGCAGTTTGTTTCGGACATATTTTTCTTCCTCTGGTTCTTGTGAGAACAAATCCATGAATAGTTTATAGGTCCTTTCAAAAATTAAAGTCATACTTCAGATTGTTATAAATCAGATTATAATAAGTCAATTTGATAATTTCACTCTAACAGTCATAAAACAACAAAATAACATCCCACTGTGTGAAAGCTTTGGTTTAAATAACCCATCCAAAATATGCCAATTGATGTTTTTCTCCATCACTTATATGTTCATTTTTAAAATCAAAATAATAGGCAATTTTATTGAGCCTCTTCATAATCCAAGGCTTTTCTTACTCATTCATTGATTCCAAAAGCATTAACTGAGTATCTTTCTGCTGGCCACTTATTCTAGTCACTGAATAGAGATTTGAAAAATTTTTAAAAAAGACAAAATCCTTGTTCCTGAGATGCTCACTATCTGGTTGCATAAATTATCTGAAGATGACACCTTACAAAATAAATAAGAAGTTCTTTTTATTTTTAACTTTCAGAAAGCATTAAGAAAAGCTCCTCATTTACTTTGCCTTTATATAATTCTGCTCCTCCACCTCAGCCCTGGTTGTGAGATTGCCCACTGTGGGTGCAGGCTAAATAATTCCACCTGATTGTCAAGGGTTATCAGCAAGGAAATCCCGGAGTCCTAGAACATCTTGAGAGTAAAATGCGACTGACAGATGTATTCCCTCATTATAAAATGGAAAAATAAAAATCAAAGTTGGTTAGTAATTGGTTGTCACTAGCACTGGGGATGGAAAGACTAACCTGAATCCAACATACTAGTGCTGACAGCATTAGGGTGGCTGGACAATAGCATCTCATCCCAGTACCATTTTGCAAAGCAATTTTGTGTCCTTCTCCCATTCAATCCTCACAACAGCCCATGAATCTGGGTTTCTTAGCTCCATTTTGTCTAGACTAACAGAACTTCTGTGGCTGGCCCAAGATCATCCAACTCATAAGAAGCAGGTCAAAAGGACAAATCAGAGATACTTAGATCAGCAGATCTCAGGAAGTAAATAAATGACTTGGTTCGTCTGCTGGCAGCTGAAGATCAAGATAGACCAGTTCAAAAAGAGTGGGAAAGAGTCATGAAGGAGAATATAAAGACTGGCCTGGGAACTGAAATCTACCAAGACTTTAGACTCTACCTTTAGAACCAGAGGTTACTTTAAATTTTATCTAGACAAACTTTAGAATCAGGTCACTTCTCCAAATCTGTAAAGTTAATGAATAGTCAAACTAGGTAAGAAGTTCCAGTGTCTTGACTCCTAGGCCAGTGCTCAACTTCATCACATTATTTGCTGGCTAGAAAGGTCAGTGGAAGCTCAATTTTTAGTTAAAACTGGAAGGAGACTGGGCTCATCTTTTATGGTAGTTTTTAGCAATGAACCTCACTCCTAGTGTTCATACACCCCTGCACTTTTCCCTTCCCCTTGAATTGAAGCTGATTCCGTGATCTTCTATAACTCATCAAACGTAGAGGAAGTGACAGGGTACCAGTTTCTATGCTAAGCCTTAAAAAGACCTGACCGCTTTCATTTTTGAACACTGGAAGAAGCCAGTCACCATGGAATAAATTTGACTATTCAGAGACTGCCACCCTGAAAGATATCTAATCTAGCCACGTGAAGAGACCACACAGAGAGGAACTGAGGCCCCTGGCTAACAGCCTCAGCTGAGCTTCAAGTCAACAGTTAACACCAACTTCCCAGCCATCTTGCAAGTACACCCTTGAGTCCGGGTCAAAACTATCAGCCATGTAGAGCAGAGATGAACTGTCTTAGCCAAGCCTTACCCAAATTACAGGATTGTGAACAGATAAACAGAAAGGTTATTGGAGTGAGCCACCAAGTTTGGAGATGATTTGTTATATACCAGGAAGTAGCTACAATAGCAAAGGTGTGTGCTGGTGCCTCCAAGGATCTGGAAATACCAAATCCAGAAGACTTATCTTCTTAATTGTACAGAGTCACACACTGCATCCACTGGGTTATCTCTAACATCCTTCTGGTTCTAAAATTCTTCGAGCTTGTGATTCCCTGTGGCTCTTCCCTATGACTCTAAACAAGCCTGGTGTCTACATGATAAAGAGATTGTTACCCCTAGAAGGTGACTAGCCTGACAGGGATTGCTTTTCTCACCAAGGTTTAGAAATGTAGGTGACAAGAAAGGAGGGAGACAGAAGAAGCTCCAAGAGTTTGGGTGCGACATGTGGAATACTTACAGATTAATTAATCGAATATCCATAGAAAAAGCATCAAGCAAGCCTGAGATAGGCAGGTCAACAGAAATTGACTTGAGAAACTAGCTTTTGATTCATTCAGTATTAGAGGAAGCACTTTAAAATCTATTGGATCTGTAACTAGTTCCTTGCAGCTGGTGAGAAGGCAGGAACATAGATGGAGTCTCCAGAATTTGGAAGAGGGTACATCAATTTTCTCTACCACTAAAGTGTTGCATGGCAACCAACCACAGAACTGTAGTGGCATACACCAATAAACATTTATTCAGCTCATGAGTCTGTGGGGTTCATCCCATCTGGGTTAGGATTGGCTGCTATTGGCTGAGATCACTTATCTTGGAGTTCATAGCTGTTGGTTGATCTAGAGTGACCTTTGTTGTGACATCTGTGGTAACTGCTCTGGCCATAGGTTTCTCATCCTTCTCCTGTGACCAGTAGACTTGCCTGGGCAGGTTCTTCTTTGGGTGATAACACAGCACAGAAGTGAGCAAACCCAACTGCACAAACAGTTTTAAGGCTGCCAGATAGGTTTGCAATTATCCTATTGGCCAAAGCAACTCACAAGGCTTAGCCAAGAGCCAGAGTCAGAGGGCAAAAGGAATGGATAGAGAGAAAGGTTAGGAATTATGACCATTAATCCATCTACCACAGAAGTTATTTTATAAAAATCAACCTTGACAATGGAAAAGGGAGCTTTTTGAAGGATCTCTCAGGACCTCTGTCTGATTAGGCAGCATGATTAGCCCCTGAGGAATTGAAGGTGAGGAAACCTGCCTCTTCAACAAGGAGTGACTATCCTCAGTCCTTTTGTGACATTGTTGTGAGCACATTATGAAGGTGCACACACAAGTTGTGTCTTTCCCCAACCTGCTTCCTTCAGTCATAAAGCAAGGTTAACAAATGAAAAAGCATGTTCAAGATTCCAAACTCAATGGCATTTCATCACATATGTTCACTTGGTGTCTTACACGTCACACAAAGCAAAGACAAGTCACACAATAAAGAAGACAGAACAGGGGGTAGGAAATGAATGCACCAAACACAAAGTCAGTCTGTGAGTGTGCAGTTGAGGTAAGGCCTCAGCCTGGTCTGGTCAACTATTAGCATGTGCTGCTTATTATGTTCAGGCAGCGGAGGATCTCTATTATGTTCAGAGATCAATCAGGCAGAGCATTTGGCAGCTGCTGCCTTTGGGATGTGGTCAGTTGTGAAAGGGTTAGCGCCTAGATAGTTTGCCACAGAAATCCTTCCATTTTAAAGGGATTGATTAAAAGGTAATTTAGATAATAAGATATTGTCAGTATTTATCTAGGACTTCCAAGGTGGGGATTGGGGGACAGTGCACCTGTTGTCAGTCTAATGGTTACCAAGGGGAAAACTGCTGGAAGGTGTGACCTATCATTCAAGAACTGTCAATTCCCAATACTGAAGTTGTGCCTGACTTTATAAAGTCTTTGATGAATTGGGTTGTTTGATATAGGCTGGCTACACAGAGCCTGAAAACCACAGGGAGACATGATAGCACTGAATTTCTGGACCAGAATAGCCAAACTCCGGAGACAAAACTCATGGTGATCCTACTGATAAACTCAGATTTTAGCAGTCCTCCCATGTTAACATTTCTTTAGCTACAAGAGCTACATTAGATGAGTTCCTAATGATAGAGTCCCCACCGTCTAGGAGCCTTGACCCCTGAAAGTGTGTTCAGCATCCTGACGCAAGGGAAGTTTTCCAATAAAAGTGTGACAGTCAATGCAATAGTTATATGGCATATTTGATTCTTGCTTTGGAAATCTTAGGGAACAGTAGCTTGTATTTAATTGGATCTCGTAAATCACAGGGTAAGTTGGAACTTGGCTGGAAAATACTGGTAGATATAAAACTTCCCCAGATAATCTTCACTCAAGAGCTGAGCAGATGTTTGAGGCATTCCCTCCAGCTATTCCTGTACTTAACCTCTACACCCAGAAGGCCACGTACCATGAAACACTATGACTCTCTGCCTGAAATTCTTTTTTTCATTACGGAAGCATAATTGGTCCATGCCATGGACATGCCAGAGAACTGATGATCTCAGAAGCACCCTTAAACAGTGATAGACTGATAGCCGATGGATAAAGATTCCAGTTCCCTCATCTTTGGAGTAGAATAGCTCTAAAGAATGTACTGGTTCCCTGCTTGATAATGAACCCAGTTAGGTTACCTTTCCTGCCCTATCTTACTTCCCCACTCCTCTGCCAGTGCTTCCTGGATAAATCCACCACCACCACCACCATATCAACTACTTGCTCTCAAATCTGTGTTTCAACCCAAGATAGCACACGTCTCATAAAAGAACACAGTCAAAATAATGAGCTAAGCTTTAAGCAGAATAATACCTAGGGTTTGCCCAGTTGATCTTTGCCAGTGTTGAATTCAGCAAACTAGGAACTGATAGGACAGGCTTAATGAAAGTGAATTAAGTTTGTGAGATTCAAGCAAGACAAACCCTAGGGCTCCTAGGTAAGTGACAGATGGAAAGACAGATAGAGGGAAGGATGGCTCCAGCCATCTATGGGACCTATCAGAGGACTTAGCCTGGGGACCAGAGGCAGGCAAACTGCAAACCTGAGGAAAGACGGTCCCTGCTCTTTACCAAGTAACTCCAGGAAACTACATAAAGTCATATATAAAGGACATCATTCTCTAGGGCTCCTTTTACAACGTGCTTTTCTTGCTCAACATTACGTTTCTAAGATTTTTTAAATTATTGATATATATGCTCTTATTTTAACTGCTTCATTATAATGAATACAGCACAATTTATTGATCCATTCTCCTTTGGGTGAATTTTGAGTGTTCTAACATTTCATGATTGAGCCCACCCTGTGGCAAACATTCGTATCTGTGCCTAGCCCCAGTGTGTGTGCAGGTACATGTGCACACACACACACAGGATTTCTAGGACATGTATGTGTGAGTGGGCTTGGTGGGTGGAAAACACCAAGTCCACAACAGTAGTCACCTCTGGTGGTGGGTGTAGTGACACCAAAGTCTTTGGAAGGAATACAATTGTTCAATGGACATTTGTCTCATCATTGCAATATATGTTTTGGTGTGTCCAAAATACATTGTTCATAATTTTAAAATATGTGCCTCTACTCTGGCTTTCAATCAGCCAAGAAAAAACACTTTCTGTCTTTACTTTGTTGGCTTTGTGTGTTAAAATTTTCTCTCAAACACATTGTACTTCCTGATGGCTCCAAGAGGCATGCACTAAAGAATCAGTCCCATGCAGTTTGCAAAATTAAATTATTGCATCTGTTGCTGACAAAGGTTTTCTCTGACTTTAAGTTTTCTCTGTGTCTCCCAACTTTTTAAAAGGTCCATTTCCAGAATATCAACTTAAGTAAACAGTCCTCACTTGTCAGGGAATTCCAGGATATGCTTTATGCCCTGAGCACTGAACCGAGCAGTTTTGTGAGAAAAGTGGTCTAGGTCATTCAGGCTTTCATTCTTTGTGATTTCAAGTCAATAAAAATAGTTGTCCAGGAAGGTGACTCAGGATTTGGCTTGCTCTGTCTTACTTGATTAGAATAATAACAGGTTGATTTGGCTTATTTCATTCCTTTTCACTCCTTTATTCTTGCTTGGAATTAGATAAAGTGGATATTATTCCTCTCCCACTTCCATTAAGTTAACTCTGAGCAAAAATTATTTGGGCCAAATTTATGTGATTGCACACAAGGTTTCCGAATTAAATAGCCTTTGGTTTTTCCTCACTTCCTCACCAAAAATTCCATCCATGAAGGTATATTTCAAAAATAGAAAGTGAGCACAATCACCATGTGAGTTTTCATTGGGAGGAATCGGGGCTATGATTCAGCTGTTTGGTGGACACTGATAACCTCATCAAGGCAACGCCTGCTGCTATTTAGAGGTGATCTCCTGAAGAATGAAATCTTTCCTTTTCTGAGTGTGCTCTTAGTTCACACATCTCAAAGTATTTTTAAAATATGAATGAGATCTGAAGGCACTTCTATACTAGCAGATATCAGGCCATCAATAGTTTATCTTACACCCCTAAAAGAAATATCACTGGAAAGAAATTTTAAAAATAAAAAATTTTTTAAAAGTATGAAGGTAAAATTTATTTAGCACATAATATGTATGAAGCCCTATTACTAAGTGTGTGTCTTTTTTTTTTTTTTTACATTATTTATTTAATCCACATAGTATTGTTAGGAGGTAGAGATTACTTGTTTCCCTATTGTACAGATGAGGGGGTTGAGGTAAACAACTTGCCTAAAGTTACACAGCTACTAAGTATTAGAGCTGGTATTTGAACCCAAGCAGTCTGGCTCTTCACTTCACCTTCTTGATTCCTTTGCCATCCTGAGAATCAGAGTGGGCAGGTAACTTACAAATGGTCACACAGCTATGGAATGGTGGAGCCAAGGTTTTAGCTCAGATCATCTTGTGAAGCCAAAGATGTTAATTATTGCTTTTCTACAGGGAAATAAAAGTCCTGATTTAAGGTCCTTCTGTAGATGATTGGCAATGCATATAAGAATTCCATTTCTCCTAGTTACCAAGCTACTTCTGAAGTGGCAGGTAACAGTTTCAAGTGGATTTTATATATTTAAAGACTCTGGTTCTGATGCAGATTTAAGGACCATCTACAGTTCAAGTCAGTTAGAAAAAGGAGGCAAAATATATCCTTACACTCCCAAAAAAGAGAAAAGACAAAATGATCAGCTGTCCTTGTGTGGCTTGGAATTAGAAACAATCCAGACTTTTCTACTGTAGAGCAAAGAGACAAGAAAAGCTAAGTGAGAAGCTGCTGGAACAGATGCTGTAAATAAGATGCTTTAAGAACCTTGGTTCAAATGGTACTTTTTTTCTAGCAAAATCACCAGTCTCTTAACATGAACAAATGTGATTCATAGCAGAGAACGGATCCTGGGTGAAATCCCAGCAACAAATAGGAAATGGGGCAGTGGGGAGGTGCCAAAGCTACAAGGTTTAGCGGGGGACTCACCCTTTTCTGGGGCCATGCAAATGCCAATCTGTACAGGAACAAAATTGCATAATTTTTCTAAGTCAGACTCTTGAGTGCGGGGAAAGGGCAGTTTCCCTGAAGAACTCAGCCTGAGGTCACCAGGAGTGGACAGAACAGAGGTGGAGAGAGAGCCAAGCCCGGCCCTGGAGAGTGTTCTGTGGGGGTGTCAACACAAGGGCACAGCCAGCATCTTGGGTTCACCCCAAATGGGCCTGTGAAGAAGAGACCAGGTGAGGTGGGTGGAGACAGAGAGGGGCCCACCAGATAGACAGCTGAGGATGCTTCCTTCTGCTCCTGAGGAGCTTCTGGGCAGGAAATGTCATATGTAGCTGCAGAATCCTGAATGCCTCTTGTGCCCTAAACCGTGGAAAGTTTTTCCCGACACTTTCTCCCTCATCTGCCCCACTTTGTCCACACTGGTTTCCTTTGTCTAGAATGTTCCCACCTCAGCAAGGTTTGACATTCGCTGTCCTCTTGGCAGGAAGCCAGGCCCCACTCTGCACACAGCTGCCTCCTGGTCTCCCACCTCCTTCCTGACATCACCACCTCGGGGGGCCATCCTAGCTCCCCCAAACAAAAGGAGTGACTGGTCCTCCTGCACACCCGGAATGGTCTTGTTCATGTGTAAGTATGTGCAGTCAGCTCTCTATAGTAAAAAGCGCCGCCAGGAAGGTGAGCTCCGTGGTGGCCAGGGTGTCATTTTATTTATTTCTGTCCAGAGTGGCTGGCGTATAATGGACACTAATAGATGTGTGTTGGATGAGCTCCACCTGCCTATTTCAGGCAAAAGAGACTGTCCTCTTTATGGTTTGTCATGCCACATGTCTGTGGCATATTAATTGCGTCCACCTTCTCTGATGAGCCTCTTTTTGAGAAACCAGATCTTGACATGTGGGTTTTCCTGTCTGTGATATTAATGGGAGTCGTGTTTGGGCCCCTGAGTTTTGTGTGCCATGAATATGAAAAAACATGTGATCCTTGAAAAAATGCAAACAGTAAAAGGGATGGATCCTTTGCTCATCAATACCACGGAGCCCTACTTAGCAATAAAGAGGAAAGGACTTCTGGTTCATGCAAGGACACGGGTGAACCTCAGAAACATTATGTTGCATGGAAGCAGCCTGACGCATAAGAATACATATTCTATGATTCCATTTATATAAACTTTTAGAACAGGGAAAACTGATTTCTAGTTCCAGAAATCACAGCTTGGTTCTGCACTCAGGGTGTGGAGATTGGCTAGAAAAGTGTGTGATCTCTCCCAGGTGGAATGGAAAAATTCTGTATTGTTTTGGGCAGTTGTTACACAGATGTATATATGTTTCACAAATTCTTGATCTGAATATTTAAGAATTGTGCATTTCGTTGTATGTAAAACAAAGTTATTTAATCTTGTTATTTATTTTGATTTAAATTCAATGAACCAACTTATATTACCTCATTAATTTCAGATGTAATATTAAATAAGTTATTTTTAAAATCCTGCTTTCAGTAGTCCTAAGGTAAAACAATGAGATAAAACTGTTATTTTGTTGTAAGGGAGATTGAAACCTGCCAGAAGTGTATTTGGAGCACCACAGCGTATCCGCATCATAGACTTTTCCAGTGTAACTCTGAAGAAGCCAAATCAAGCTAGTGGAAGAAAGAAAAGGGAATTATTTTTATTTCATGCAACCAAGTGGTCCAGGAATGGAGTTGGCATTAGGGATCGAGGCTGACCTCTGTCCAAGCGCTCAGCGGCATTCTGCTTTCTCTCTCTGCTGTTTTTTGCTTTTTGTTCTGCTTTGTTTGCTTTGTTTTGTTTCATTTTGCTTTGCAACCCCTTCTCTTAGCGGATGGACACAACAGTTCAAAGCCTCAAGCAAAAACCTCAGACTGAGTCTCAGTCTTGGGCCCTCGCCATTCACTGTGACTGGCGGATAGAGGAAAACCAAGCCACTGAGAGACTGAAGGATAAGAAGTGCCCCCGCAAAATCCATGAGCCATCATGACAACTACAGGGAATGTCCATGGAGAAAGCAAAACATCCCCAAAACACCACAAAAGTATTAGAGTAAAATGACGGATGAGGGCCCAGCTCCTCATGAACGGCTTCAAGGCTGCCCTTCCACTCTACTCTAGACCAAGAAAATTAATTTACTGGTATCTATTAACTGCTTGCAATTTGGTGAGCTGTGTAATCTTTTTGTGTGAGGAATGGTTTAAATTTTATGTTCTTGCTGGACATCTAAAACCAGCTACAGAGGAGTAGCAAACCTGAGATCATCATGCCTGATACTTTCTCTTTCACACAAATAGATCATCACTTCATTCAAGTAGGCCAGCATTTTTGTATTAGACAATCCCCTGACAAAAAGGGGTTTCCCTCAGTCCCCAACCTTCCAGAATTATCGCTGAGCCAGGACCTGTGGGAAGCATATGTGTTGGAGTGTTCACACACCCACAGAAAACTCCCAGACTAGAGCATCGGGTGGTCTCTACTTACCCCAAGGGCCAAACAAGTCTTTACACACTCCCATGATAGTTTGTAAGGAACACTTGTGTTTTTTGAAAGGTTTCTTGGTTACTCATTTTCCAAAAAAAGAATCTACACTTCTGAGGAAGCAAAGAGCATGTGTGGGTTTTTCCGCTTCCAGTTTTGCACAAAGTACAATATCAGTTACCAGTTTAAAAAAGAAAAATTCTAGTGTTCTTTCACTAACATACTTAATGAAATGGTTGTTAACATAATATACTCATAAAATTAAAGTAGGCCATTTCTATTAGAATAAGTTCTGTAGCTGGTAGGGGATCAAATGTAAACACTGAAGTCATTTTTACAGACAAGAAATACATGTAGGTAAGTTTCATAAAAGCCCAGAAAATAAGTTAGTCTGATAAAAGGCAGGAGAAATATCTGAGAAGAATCCAGTAGACCAAATGTTCTTATTTCTAGTATATATGGACCTCATACTGTTGATAAGAAAATAACCAAAATTCCAATAGAAAAATGGACTAAAGGTATAAATAAAATAATTCATAGAAAAAACACAAAAAAGAAACTATCAATCTTACTACTAGACAAAGATCTACAAATTGAACAAACTGGGATGCCATTTTTCTCTTCTTAAGTCAGCAAAGTGTTTTGGTTTTTTTTAAAGATTTTATATATTATTTGACAGACAGAGATCACAAGTAGGCAGAGAGGCAGGCGGCGGGGGGGGGGGAGCAAGCTCCCCACTGAGCAGAGAGCCAGATGTGGGGCTCTATCCCAGGACCCTGGGATCATGACCTGAGCTGAAGGCAGAGGCTCAACTCACTGAGCCACCCAAGTGCCCCCCCCTTTTCTAAAGATTTTATTTATTTACTTGACAGAGAGAGATCACAAGGGGGCAGAGAGGCAGGGGGAGGGGGGGGAAGCAGACCCACCACTGAGCAGAGAACCCAATGCAGGGCTGGATCCCAGGACCCTGGGATCATGACCTGAGCTGAAGGTAGAGGCTTAACCCACTGAGCCACCCAGGCACCCCAGCAAAGTGGTTTTTAAATGAGCAGTTAAAGGACCACATCAAAACACCACTGGTCAGAGAATAAATTCAGACAGCCTTTAATAAACAACTTGAACT